>NC_030681.2:106179953-107379953 GCF_000004195.4 Xenopus tropicalis
CTGGCCTTTAAGCTGTTTTGGGGGAAATGACACAGTAGGAGTGAATGCAAAATTAAACAGTACTTCAGCCTATTAATCCTTCATGTTGTGCAGCTCTAAAAATGGATAGTAAGAGTGCCCGAGGCCAGTACACAAATATTCCTGAAATATAGGACACACTCTCTCATTTTCTCTCATTTTGCAAACTTCCCTAAGTAAACGGAGCACAGTTTGAATTTTTTTGTTAGTTAAAATAGTCAAATTTATTTTAGTTTAACACCATTTCCAACTTTTTTAGGGGTCAAGTGTTTACAGATGTATTAACCTCCATTGCAATGATCACAATATATTTTGAGTTTAAAAAGACCATTTCAAAATTAGCTTTTCACTGTTTATTAATCTTGGCCATAGCCAAAATTATTGAGAGTAGTTTTTATATCCAAAGTAGAAGCAGCAAACATAGGCACATTGGACAAATTCAAACCACCCTGACATTAGCATAGCCAACCTTTTTGTATCACAATTTAAAAAAAAAAAAAAAAAAAATCCAGGTTATAAACATTTGTGTCACGAAAAAAAATGTTTCTTGTTTACAAAAAGCAATATAATGACAAGATTTCACTTTAAAATGGCAGCTGCATCCCCTTCATTCAGCTAAAAGATCGGACCAAGCAAACAACAACCAACTCACAATTTTATCCTTGGTGACTCCATGGCAACCCACAAAGCGGTCTAAGGAGACCTGCATCCATGACAAGGTTATAGCATTAGCAGAAACTAGAATAATTACACAGCTATATAAAGTCAAGACAGTCAACCTCAAAACATTCACTAAAATGAAAAAAATTGCTTTAAATTTAATTGAAAACGCAAGCCACAGTAACCTTACTACCTGACGCAGAATCATGTCTGCAATATCTACAACTGCATTTTCATTTATTTATATTAAGTGGATCAGGGTGCTCATTTGGGCATTTTTGTTACCCAAATTAATTTTCTGCTTTTAGTGGTTTCTAAGATATTTGCATCTTTACATGGCTTTTGGCTTAACTGATAACCAGCAACCTGAGGGTTAACTGAACACAGGAAGAGCATGATTGATGAAGTTTACATCAATTGAATTTTAAGTTTTCACATGACAAATATGGTTAATACAGGTATCAAATCTATTATACATATTTCTCAGATATGAGCTATTCAAAGTAATGGGTTTTCCTCCCAATGTGGCATGCCATTCTTTATTTAAACTTGTAAAAAGAACATCCAGGAAATTTGTTTGCCACCGACGATATATGCTGGGTTAAGGACGCCATACACTGCAGGTTTAAAAGTATCTATCATGAAAATGAAATATAAGCATCTTATTGAAATAAGGAAATTCAAAAATATACTATTTTTAAAAAAATGTTGTACTGTTTCTGAAATAAAGTTACTCTTCACTTCCTCTCAACCCGCTCAGAAATTTTTCCCTCGATTTTCTCTTAATGCAGAGGTGGCGTCGGATATTGATTGACAGTTCTAATACTTCCTTGGGGGGGGGATTTGCACCCTCTGCCTAGAGCAGGGGTCTCAAACTTGCGGCCCGCGGGCCATTTGCGGCCCTCGGCACAATATTTTGTGGCCCGCACCAACGCCGAATGAATGGATCGCGATTTTTATTGCGATTCAAGGGATAATGCAAGGCACGGCGGGCGGGAGCTGCTGATTGCGGAAATGACGTTATGCCATCATAACAGTTATTATGGGAAGACGTAAGGAGCTAATTGTGCACACAGAACATCTTCCCATAATAACTGTTATGATGGCATAACGTCATTTCCGCAATCAGCAGCTACCGACTTTTTTTTGTGAAAACCCTTATGCGGCCCAGCCTCATCCTGACTTTGCCTCCTGCGGCCCCCAGGTAAATTGAGTTTGAGCCCCCTGGCCTAGAGGATGTATTAAAGCAGACTCCTAAAATAACCGTCTCTAACAAATCCTGTTTCTTCTATGTGCAAGATTTGTGCCAGAGTCGGTTATTTTGTTAGATTTTGTTTGTGCTGGAGTCTGTTATTTGAGTTAGTTCTAATAAAGCAACATGGAAAGTAAGTATCCCCATAAAATATGTACTAATCCTACCTGTTATTCAAAATCTGTCCATGAATTCTGCATGGAGAGAATGAAAAAAGTCGACTAGCTGAAATTTTTTTTATTTCCATAAGATAAATCTTTTATTACATTTAAAGGGGAACAATCATGAAAAATGTTTTTATAATATAAAAGTCCAGACAAACATTTTTACAATTTATAGCTTTTAAACATTTTGCACCGTTACAAAGTCATGGCTAATTATTGAAGCAGTACCCCATCCCCCACCCGGCAGAATCTCTGGCTCCCTGGTCTACGTCAGTGACACAGAAATAGGTGAGTGACAGAGCAGAGTGAAAGCTAATATGCTGTAGTAGGAGGCCACACCCCTCAACAGCAAACATGTGGAAAGGGCAAGTAAACAAATGGAGCTTGTATAAACAGTTTATATACTTTATATCCACAGCACTTTAGGTTCTTTTGCATTTGGGTTTTGTGCCAGCCAGCAGCCTTAGATCCGCTGCCAGTCACCCTCTTGCAATTTACACATGCAGATACAAATCTTACTTAAGTAGCTAGACGATGAAATAAGAACGGTGAGTATGGGCACCCGTTGGTTCGGGGACCGCATCAATGAATCAATGCAGTCCCGGATCTGATGAAAAATCAAACCTGCCTGATCGAGATCTTGTCAATTGCAGGCCAGATGTCGGTCGGGCAGGCCCGTTGTTAGTGCCCAAAGAAAAAGCAGGTGATATGTGGCTTCTTGTGTTTTTCTCATAAATAACTAGCAAATAGGGTTCTATAGGTTTGTTAGTGACTCAGGTGAGTGAGACAGAAGATGTGCAGGTGGCGGTTACCTTTGGATGTCAGTCAGGAATGGCTGGACCACTCCCACTTCTCTCTGCTCAGAACACAAGCTGCCTGTCAATACTGAGCCAAGTTAAGCAGATTTCAATTCATGATAGTTCCCCTTTCATTTTTGCAAGAGTTCCGCTTTAAGCTGCCACATTGGCCACTTCTAACTGATTTGGCAACTTATCTGCCCATGTATGGGGCCCTCCGATGGGCCTACCAGACAAAACTCAAATGTGGTCCTCAATGCAGCTGGAGAACCAAACCTGTCTGATTGGCCAGATGTCGATCAGGTAGATTTGATTTTCAGTCGGATAAGGAGCACATCTTCATTTTAAAGGAGACATATTGGATAAATGGGAAAAACCCTAATTTTGTAGGCAATTATGAATAATATATGGTGCTGGTTTCCCTTTGGGCTAAACATTAATCCTATCTGTAACAATGGCCCCTTTATTGGGGCTCCCTATAGATCCTCTCACTTCTCTGTCAGAGTTTGAAATGAAGAGTGGGCGTGTCCTAACGGTCCCTGCCAGAAGCACAGTAGGAGGGGGAGAGCCAATCACAGCCCTGCACTCACACAAGCACAGACAGGATTCAGTTCCCTATCAGGTCAGCCTAGCTGCCGATTGGTTCCTATCCTACAGTGCAGTGTACGGAGGGCCGCCGGCTCCCCAGCTCATCCAGAGAATTCAGCCAGCAGGAAGTGGCACAGATGGGCTGGGCTAGTGGGGTTTTGGGCGAATTTCTCAATAAATCAGTCCAAAACACAACTTTTTTAGCACAATCCTTCTATATCTAGAGGATATATCTATATCTGGTACATTCTTATTTTTATAGGATTTGTCTCCTTTAATGCGGCCCTCAATTCGACACACAGCAAAAATCTGTTAAGCCATAAGCAGACTATCTGCCGTTCATTTTAACTGGAAAAAGCTATAGATATCATGCAGGTACCATATGATCCAAGCACAGTAAAGTGTACTATTATCTACTAATTTAGTTTTCTTAAAGAGATACTGTAACCAGAGAATAAACATTTTTACATATATCAAAGTTGTCTTTTCATGGTATTTATAATTTTGCCTAAAAAGTCTGCCTGCCTGATGCTTTTACATTAGCTATCTGATCCCCCATGTTCCCCACCCCCTCCCATTTTTGTGCAGCAGTAGTCCGTTAGCATTAGAAGCTATAACTGACAGGCTGAGAAGTGACAGTCAGGTTGGCAAGACAGGTCAGGTTTAGGGATTTCAAGTAACAATTGCTTACAAAACCAGTCCTATCAGCTAAAATGGTCAACATGACCTATACGAAATATTTTGTGTACATTAATATTTTGAAGTAGTTTTTTGGTGTCCGTATCACTTTAAATAATTTACATGAATGAAAATTTGGTGAAAGTATACTAAACACCAGAATATGAATTAGGTCCCCCTTTTAGGTGACCATTATTTCATATTTTGTCTGTGGCCCAGAGTAATTTAAAGTGATTAGTAAACAAGCAAAAATAAGCAGCGGAGCGTTTCGTGGCCTCCCGCCACTTCCTCAGAAGCATCCCAGATGCTTCTGAGGAAGTGGCGGGAGGCCCCGAAACGCATTAAGCGCTAGGTCCTCAAGGGATGTACTTGTGCTTTTTACTAAATATGGAATAAAAGACAAATTTTTATCTCAGTGGTGCTCCGCTGCTTATTTTTGCTTGTTTACTAATTCCGTGATCCAGCTGGGAGAAGGTCTGCGTGCAGCACACTGATTGAGCGGTAAGTGCTCCTGTGTACTATGTTAATTTAAAGTGATGTAATTGAAGAGGTCTACAGTAAAATGAACAAGCGTATGCCAAAGGTGGGCATATGTCACTTTAGACAGCCCTGTTTAACATATCACAAAGATCTTAATATTCTAAAAGATATGGTTCCTGGCAAATTATATTAAAGGATCCTTAAGTCTGTAGCATTAGCTGGGGAAAAATCCACTAAGAGCTATAAAAAGTAATGACAAAATATTATACTAGATACTGCTGCCTATGAGTCAACTGGAAAAAAAATCTGATACTCTTGCAAAGTATATATCTTATTACCATATAATACCATCCTGATTGGTCTTTGTTTTATGCAGAGAAAAGTTCAGTTAAAAGGTTTCTAATATTTTGCTTTAATCTTAATAGCAATATAAACAAACTAATGTTTAATGGTAATTTTTTTTTTTACATAAGCAATTCTAAAGTGCCCATGGCAATGTAGCACCACATTTATAACTAAAGGCAAAGGACTGCCCTGGCTCTGTTCTTAACAAAAACCCTGCCTCTAGCCAATCAAAAGTGGGCTGTTGTATCAAGCCTGTATGTTTAAATGAGAAAGTGATTAAAAATGCCAGTTAACTCATTTAAATATGACAATATTCTTTTGCACAATAAGCTAATAGCTAATGTAAACACCAGAGGGAGAAGTAGTAATCTCCGCTGCATGCTGGCTAATGCGCGTAGCTTGTTGGGTAAATTAGGGGAGCTGCAAGCTACTGCATCTATTGAAAATTATGATTTAATAGGTATCACTGAGACCTGGTGGGATGATAAATGCGACTGGGCTGTGAATTTAAATGGTTATACACTTTTTAGGAGGGACAGAGAGATTAAAAAGGGTGGAGGGGTTTGTCTTTACGTAAAGTCAGATTTAAAGCCATGTAATAAAGACATTACCAATGAAAACATCGAATCTCTTTGGGTAGAAATTTCAGTAGGGCTGAAGTTCACAAAGAAAATGGTCATTGGTGTATGCTATAAACCACCCCGTACAGATGAGGGGGATGAGGCCCAGCTATTGTTGCAAATGGAGGAGGCTTCAAAACTGGGTCAAGTTGTTATTATGGGGGACTTTAATTATCTGGACATTGACTGGAGTAATGGGGTGGCTAAGTCAGAAAAAGCTAGTAGGTTTGTAAATATACTAAATGACAACTTTTTATTTCAGGCGGTTCAAGAACCTACTAGGAATGACTCTATTTTGGACCTGGTGATTTCTAATAATAATTAACTCATCTCTAACATTTGTGTGGGTGAGCATCTAGGGAACAGTGATCACAACATGGTCTCCTTTGAGATAATGCTGCAGAGACAGCTCTATAAGGGAGTAACTAAAACGCTCAATTTTAGACGTGCAGACTTTGCCAGTATAAGGGCATCTCTGCAATGTGTCAACTGGGAAAGGCTTTTCATGGGGTTAGAAACAGAAGGAAAATGGAACATCTTTAAAACATTGCTTTGCAGGTATACACAACAGTATATCCCCCTTGTAAGCAAGGAGAGGCATCGCAAAGCAAAACCTTTATGGCTGAATAAAAGTGTTAGTGTCGAGGTTGGTAAGAAAAAACGTGCTTTTAAAGCATTCAAGTTAGCTGGGACAGCAGAAACTTTCATCAGGTACAAGGAAGCAAATAAAGCATGCAAAAAAGCTATCAAGCAAACTAAAATAGAAATGGAAAGGGATATTGCAGCTAGGAGTAAAAAGAATCCAAATTATTTTTTTAATTATGTGAATAGTAAAAAAATGAAGCAAGAAGGGGTGGGAACTTTATTATCACGGGGGGGTAAGTTGGTTGATGAGAACGGGGAAAAAGCTGAAATTCTGAACTCTTATTTTTCATCTGTCTATACATCTGAGGAGCCAGATAATGAAGGCTTCCCTTTTAATATGCCCAGTTCTAGTAATTTAGCTACTGACGCATGGGTCACTCGGGAGGAAATTCAAAAGAGACTTGAACATGTAAAGGTAAACAAAGGTCCAGGGCCGGATGGGATTCATCCCAGGGTATTAAATGAGCTGAGCGCTGTGATTGCCAAACCTCTTCACTTATTTTTCAGGATTCATTGAGGTCTGGCATGGTGCCGAGAGACTGGCGGATTGCTAATGTGGTGCCGTTATTTAAAAAGGGATCCCGTTCTCAGCCTGAAAACTATAGGCCTGTTAGTCTGACATCAGTAGTAGGAAAAATTTTGGAAGGGGTAATAAGGGATAGGGTACTTGAATACATTGCAGTTCACAATACTATTAGATTGTGCCAGCATGGTTTTATGCGTAACAGATCTTGCCAGACTAATTTAGTCGCCTTTTATGAGGAGGTGAGTAGGAACCTCGATGCTGGAATGGCATTTGATGTCATCTACTTGGACTTTGCTAAAGCGTTTGATACAGTACCTCACAGAAGATTAATGATCAAATTAAGGAATATTGGCCTAGAACATAATATTTGTAATTGGATAGAGAACTGGCTGAAGGATAGAGTACAAAGAGTGGTGGTAAATGGAACATTTTCTAATTGGACCAGTGTGGTTAGTGGAGTACCGCAGGGGTCAGTCCTTGGTCCTTTGCTTTTTAACTTGTTTATTAATGACCTGGAGGTGGGCATAGACAGTACTGTTTCTATTTTTGCTGATGACACAAAATTGTGGAAAACTATAAGTTCCATGCAGGTTGCTGCCGCTTTGCAGAACGATTTGACAAAATTTGAAAACTGGGCAGCAAACTGGAAAATTAGGTTAAATGTTGATAAGTGCAAAGTTATGCATTTTGGTAGGAATAATATAAACGCAAACTATCTACTGAATGGTAGTGTGTTGGGGGTATCCTTAATGGAGAAGGATCTAGGGGTTTTTGTTGATAACAAGTTGTCTAATTCCAGGCAGTGTCATTCTGTGGCTACTAAAGCAAATAAAGTGCTGTCTTGTATAAAAAAAGGGCATTGACTCAAGGGATGAGAACATAATTTTGCCCTTTATAGGTCCCTGGTAAGGCCTCACCTTGAGTATGCAGTGCAGTTTTGGGCTCCAGTCCTTAAGAGGGATATTAATGAGCTGGAGGGAGTGCAGAGACGTGCAACTAAACTGGTTAAGGGGATGGAAGATTTAAACTATGAGGTGAGACTGTTGAGGTTGAGGTTGTTTTCTCTGGAAAAGAGGCGCTTGCGAGGGGACAGGATTACTCTGTACAAGTACATTAGAGGGGATTATAGGCAGATGGGGGATGTTCTTTTTTCCCATAAAAACAATCAACACACCAGAGGTCACCCCTTTAGATTAGAGGAATGGAGCTTCCATTTGAAGCAGCGTAGGTGGTTTTTCACAGTGAGGTCAGTGAGGTTGTGGAATGCCCTTCCTAGAGATGTGGTAATGGCAGATTCTGTTAATGCCTTTAAGAGGGGCCTAGATGAGTTCTTAAACAATCAGAATATCCAAGGCTATTGTGATACTAATATCTACAGTTAGTGGTTGTATTTATAGTTTATGTGAGTGTATAGATTGGTAGGTGTGGGTTAGGTGTGCTGGGTTTACTTGGATGGGTTGAACTTGATGGGCACTGGTCTTTTTTCAACCCTATGTAACTATGTAACTATAACTATGTAACTATGTAATAATTTAGATGCATGCTACACACTGACGTTTTAGATATTTGTACTGTGTAAAACTGCTAATATCATAAAAACAAAGGGAAAAAACTAACTTAATAGTGCACAGAAGAGGACATTGACCAATATTACATGTATGTAATTGGGATGGTTTTAAGTATACTGCAAAAGGCATTCATCCAGCACACAGAATTGGAAACTCAGACAGCAGCAAAGTATTACCAGGAAATATTGTGGGAAACTTTCACCTATGATGGTCTCAACATACACTCCAGGGCCCTAACTGCAGCTGTAAGAGAATTACATAGGGCACTTTATAGCGTGTACAGGTATAGAATCTATTATTCGGAATGCTTGGGACCTGTGGTTTACCAGATACGGGATAATTACATAATTTAGATCTTCATACATTAAAGGAGAAGGAAAGGCTAAGTCACTTGGGGGTGCCAAAATGTTAGGCATCCCCAAGTGACTTTAATCGCTTCCCTTGTACTCCGGGCTGGTGCCCCTGTTCGGAGAACAACCAACCCGGGGGTACCTGCAGCGAGCACCACCTCTTACTTGTTTGTGCATGTGCAGTAGAGTGAAAAACCGAACAAAAAAAGTCGGCTTTTCACTGTAATGCGCATGCGCCGGGCCAGGGATTTCGCTGGCAGAGCGAACACGGAAGAAAGAATCGCTCGCTGCAGATACCCTGGGCTGGTGCGGTTTTCTCCGAACATGGGCACCAGCCTGGGGTACAAGGTAAGCGATTAAAGTCACTTGCCTAACATTTTGGCACCCCCAAGTGACTAAGCCTTTCTTTGTCCTTTAAGTCTGCTAAAAATCATTTAACTATTAAATAAACCCAATAGGATTGTTTTGACACCAGTATAGATTTATGCAGCTTAGCTATCATCAAGTGCAAGGTTTTTTTTATTATTAAATTGTATTTGCTGAAAATGGGGTTCTATGGGACCCCCTTGTCTTCATTTGGAGCTTTCTGGATAACTGGTTTGTACATAAAGGATCCCATACCTGTGTTAATTCCCCAAGATGTCCCCTGCTAGGCCTTGAAGGCTGCAGCAAAGTTAGCAAGATAGTGCCAAATTAACTAAGGTGCCTAACAATTCTGCACATGTGGTGCTTGTGAATGACAAAACTAAGCAAGTACAGTCAGTTGTTTTACAATTGTTGGCCAATGACACCATTATCACATCTGCCAATTCATGGTCAGTCAGAAATGCCAGAGGCCAAACATCATTCACAAACCAATCCCCCCCTCCCCTTCTAATGAGTAGATCAGTACATGACATTTGACCTAACTGCACACAATCCAATTGTTTGTCCCTCAGCCTGAAAGATCGGATTGCAGGAGAATCACCAGCCTGAAACTGCTCAAGGGACCAGATAGTAGCATTAATAGATAATTTGATTGATGCATTGTTGACACTGTATCAAGGTACTTCATGTTTGTTTCTCTTTTTTTGAACAATGATTTTAAAGTCATCTCTTTAAGCAATTTGTATCATAATTGTATAATACAGAGTTGCTTCTTAATATGGTTGCTCCCACAGTCTCAGAGTGTATGGCCATGTACACAGTCAAAAGCAAGCAATATGGTAGCACCTACACACATTACCAAATCTAAAATAAATCGAATGTAAAACCTTGTTACAATTCATGTTTCTTTTAACAACAGGCAGCAAACAGCAGATTATCTTTAACGTTAATAATTTAAGTTTATTGTTAAATTGTATCAGTATGGCTATTCTTCCCATTCCTACCTTTTTAAGATATTCACCACAAAATCATAACTCAGGAAAATGCTGACAAGTGACACTGTACTCCTAAATATTGATATTACATGGCTGCTGATTTAATTAATCTGAAAACATCAATTTGTTTCAGATATTAAGCCTAGTGCATTTTAAGTAATTTCATTTAAAGCAGCACTTGCCTTGTCATCCTGCTTTTGTTGATAACCACCACATAGTTAAAAAAAAAAAAAAAAAAAAAATCAATACAAAAGACAACACATCCCTTGCTTCCCCATCAATAAATAACATAGTTAGAGAGAAATATAATACGGTACAAAGCTGCAATGTATTGAAAAGCCTCTCATTCAGAGAAATTTGTGGGTCTTATTACAATAGAGGAGGTATTAGTATCCTGCGTTAAAAATGGAAAGCTGAGAAAGCATTATTAAAAATGCATCATGAGCAGACTTGGTTCTACTTGTATTATTATAAAGTTATTGATTGCATAAAATTAAACTATTAGTTTTACTCTGAAAACTAAACCTACAGATTAAATATTCACTAAAAAAAATAATTTTTAAGGAGCTTTAACAAGAGGCGACATATATGCAAACCGCAACTAGAGAACAGCATCTTTTGCTGCGATTGCTTCCCCCCCTCCCTCTGACTTCAGGCTGTGCAGGAATCTTTTAGATATTCATTAAAGGTAAATAATCATGAAAGGAGTAAGGAATGCATACTAAAGGGCAGTTGTAAGATTTCCATTCTCTTCTCAAGATGCTTGAAAGTTTACAGAATGTGTATGAAGGGGGCCATTTTGAAAAGTAATTAATTTATTTTGTAGAGAAAAGTACTATATTAAGTGTAAAAAAAAAAAAAAAACAAAACACTCTTAGGCTCCTCCTTGTTTAACTAACTACTGCCTAGAGTGACGTCAGGTGATGATCCTCAACTAGAACCCTGCCTTTTACAATAAAACAAACAGCTTAAAGGGACAGTAGACCCATATATGAAATGTTGATAATCAACACAAAATTTAAATCTAAGAGCATTTCCAATACTGATTAATAACGGATTCCAAGTATTTATTTTCTACACACTTGAGTAAAACAGGAGATCCTGGTATTGCCACACTGTTGTCCTAACATATACAAGGAAGATTTACATTATCTTCTATGCAAAAAATTTGCTCTTTATGCCCCAAGCACTGACACGCTACATCCAGGATAAAAAATATGCCTTTACAATAAAACAGAGGAAGGACAAGCACTACAATAAGGGAAGGTGTTAAAATGGGTAATCGTTGTTTAAACTTATCCATTTAAAAAGACTTGAGTCTAAAATGAACTAAAATGCCCACATCAAGCAGTTATAAATGAAATTGTTCCAACAAGTGGCTAGTTACCTGGGCGGAGCTGGCAGCGACTGAGATGCAGTCAATAAAGCTGTGTCTGCGAGTAAAAAAAGCCACTATCTGCTGCCATCGAGAGGGTTCCGGTTCAGCTCTAAGCTCTTCTGAGGAGCCTTTCTTTGCCCAGAGCTTCTGTTTTGGGCCTACAGAGCTATGGCTGGAGCTGGTATTGCCACCTCGGTTGCTGCGGGAGTACAGGAGTGTGTTGTTTCCGAAAATGTAATTCATCTCTGCAGCTCTGCAGGTGGTTGCCAGGCAGTCTTACTCCTCTACCAGCTGCTGAGTGGTGAAGGATCAGCAAGAACTGCAGATAGAATTACAGCAGCATCACATCCAAATCACTGAATAAAAATCCAGATTCCGTTGCCTGTTCATTGTTCTTGCCTCATAATCTTGTCACACAGCACACTATACCTGCTCCATGTCTAACAAGGAGGGCTCGCTGTCGTGCTACGTTCACAGCCAGAGAAAAAATAGCAATCCAACTTGCTTCTCCTGCCCATGATGCTTTCCTTTCAGGTCTGCAGGGATCAAAGGCAGCTCCTCTTTTGTTAGCTGCTAACTAGGCAGCCTGAAGCCAGGAAGTGAGGTCGATGAGGAGCAGGTAGGATGCTAGACGCATTTCTCTGCTGAGACACACTTGGGGCTTCCTGATTTAATGCACTGGGTGGGGAGAGACTGCATCACAAATTACTAAATTTTCAATCACTGTCTCTTGTTAAATTCAATGACATTCTCACTGCTGGCATCAATTATACATAAGCATAGAGCAAACAGAGAAAGTCGACTCTGATTGATCCTCTTCACAGACTCTATTAGTTAAGTGTTTTCAATTAAACAGCAACTAAAATTTCCCAACTGAGGTTTCTCATACAAAACAGATGATATTCCTGGAACTGTTACATTAGCATTGATTTCTTTGCTACTGTCAAGCTTTTTCTCTCAGAAATAATAAGCTAATGGCATGAAATTCACTATCAGGGCAATTTTTTCATCAAAATTCTGAGGAAATAACTAAGTGGAGACTAATAAAAATTATGAGAATCGAGAATTTGGGGGGAGAATTTAAAGGGTTTATCTAGAGAATTGTAAATGTTTATCTATTTATGCAGACAGCTGAATATGTGGTATAAAGTTTTAAAAGCACATGTTTATTTGCAATGTAACTTACAATGACAAGTTGTCACCTTTTCATTCTTCAGTTACAAAAACATGTGCAAAAAACATTCATTGCTACTTTTTTTTGTCCGTTAAAGGGAATGAAAAGCCGAATACTAAAATATGAGGAAAAGGCGCCTAGTCTTTTTGAGAAAGTCTAACACTTCCTGCATCATTCAAGGAAATGTGGGTATAATAGTGGAGGGGTTAATTCCCTATTTGCAATAGGTGCCCTCCAACCCTTCACTGTAACACTGGGCTGAGTTCTTCTAAAGTGGCTTAGTTTTCCAGAGCCCATCAAAGTGCTGGGATACCTTAAACAGCTCCACAGGCTACTGCACTGTTCTGTCATTGATCTGACAGGGGCGCAACACTCGTAACAAGTTACAGTGCAAAGATCACGTTTTTGATATGTTACTTACTGTGAGTTCTGTGTACCTGTCAGATCACTGACAAGAACAACACCAGCAGGCAGAGTTCAGCTGAAGCAGTCACAGCATTATGCTGGGCTTGGGGTCAGTGCCTTAAGTGCCCAACACAGTGACATGACCGCAAAGGGACAGAGGGCACCTTATGCAGGCAAGCTAATGATTGGAAAAAGTCTCCTGCACAGGGGATTAACCTCTAAGCTTCCATCAGTGAGAAATAGGCTTTTGAATCATTGTGGATCACTCTGCTCGGGTGCTGGACAGGATGACTGCAATCCATACATAACTCAAAAAAAAAGCTGTAAGGTGCCAAGAGTGAGGCATATTATTAGTGGCAGATAAGTCGATATTTCAGTTCTTATCTTGGACCTTTATCAAGACATTATAAAGGTCTAATATAAGGAACCAAATATTGACATCTTAACTTAAGTAGATAATCTGACAAGTATGCAAGGAAAGTCGTTAACAGGATGGCTGTGATCCTATAACTTAAAGATACATACATTATAGGACAAAGTTCAACACAACCTATTGACATCTCTAATTACTAGGTTATGCACTAAATCCAGAATCTGGTTCAGATTTCTGCTGATTTCTAGCAATTCTTGAAGCAATCATACTTATTCAGCCAAATTTAATCTGAACCCATAAGATCATGTGAATTTAAAGCACTGAACAAGTAAATGTGACAATTAACTGATCATGTGCAATATTATTTTTGTCAAATTTGAATAAACCTACTAGAGTTTGGTGCAACCCTAATTAAAGATTGCATTTCTGAATAAGTGTTGGCCCTCTTTGCCCACGACAAATGCACAAATTAGGTCTAGTACCCCATAGCAACCAATCCGATGCTTGCATTCAATCAGCACAGCAGTAAATGCTATCTACTAAACAGAAGGCATGGGTTTCCAGAACTGGATTGAGTTTATATATTTTTTCCTACTTTGTGTGTGGTCAAGCTTGTTAAATAGTCACATATAATTATTTATTTTATAAAAGGCATTCTATGACAAATAAGAATTTTCAGGCTTTTGGCCACTCTATATTCAGTTACTAAATTGGCAGCATGGAACTGCCAGGAATTTGGCAAAGCTAAGTTAAATTTTACAAATTTTATTCAAGAGTTGCCACATGGATTGGTAAAATGCAAAATGCCCAAACATTCCAAAGAAAGCAGTCTTATGATGATATTATAACAATTGTAAAATACATGCTTGCTATACTGCATGCTATAAACACAGCAATAAAGTCTACACCAAACACCTCTGCCATGGGAGTACCACTTAACAAGAAAAGCACTGCATTATTCATGTTTGTTTCAGAATTCTGATCTATTATGTACAATGGCCTTTAAGAGCACCAAATAGGAACATAACCTTGTCCATGGAAAAAAATGAAAAAAAAAACGCTTCCCCATGAAAAATACATTCACATTCACTTACTAGAGGCCTTGAAGCAATCAATCAGCATTGGTATCAACTTATCTTATATGAAATCAACAATATCCAAACAATCAGGGGTGTTTCACTTTGGTGAATTAGGACTTGTAGGCTTTAATAAGTTACTTTAACAATTAATAAGAGTAATGGTATAAAGGCAGTTTTTGGTGTTTTGCCTACTATGCTCCCTTGCTGTAAGCACAACTTGAAAATACCGAAGACCACCTTACTTTTCCCACTGACAGTACAGTGTACAAACAGACTGCCAGAAGGCATTAAAAGATTATCTTGGGCACTTGGAGCATGCTTTTTAAGCAAGAATAAAATACAGCAGACAAACTGCCAGAGATGAAAAGCATACGAGCTATGGCCTATGGCCAAGAACTAAAGCCTAACAAACTGGCAGATTGCACCTAAGGAAAGGGGTGTTCCCCAAAAAGCTCGTGCTGCATTTCTGCTACAATAAATAACTGAAAAGGCATTTGCTGGAGTATAGAGGTGTGCTTCTCCCAATAAAAGATACAACAAACCAACAGCTCACTGGAAAGCCACTGTATAGAAAAAGTAGTTCATGTATCAAGTATATGTACTTTATTTGAAGTCCCACAGTTTCCTTGCTGGGGTTGGATTGGTGTTCCAATAATTATTCAATTAAATTTAAATAATGTATTACATGCATAGGAATCTTGCAATTCCCTAAATTTACCAATTCTCTTTCTATGAAAAACAAATCCTTAAATCCTTAAGTGAAATTTTGCTTTTTTTTTTTTTTAAATAAATTCAGAATTAGGTGAATACTGTGAAATGAACCATTACAGAGTGTGTAATTTAATACATAAATGATATGTGAAACATATATGAATCTTTTATAACTCAACCTCAAACAAGAAAACACAAGTAATGTGCACGATCAATACATATTCACAATCAGTAAAGTAGCACTTATACACTCAGTTCATTTTAAAATATTTAAAGGGTTTGAAAGCTTAGGTAACTGCACAAACCACTGCCAAATGAAATGGCCAAAGCACACACTAACAAGAGCTGACAAAATATTCAAAAAGCTGAAACCGCAATAAATTTCGTTGATCAATAAATTTTGGTGTGTATTAAAAGAAGCAAACCATTTATGATAATTAAACAGCCAAAAAGTTGCTTAAAATTGCATCAAATTCTGTACCCCTGGTTATCTGCCAATGCAGTCGAGTCTTTTGCATTTCAACACAAGGCAATCCAAATGATAATTTCATTCTTTCCTATGAGTCTGTACCAACTGCATCTTCTTATATTCAGTGCAGCTCGCCTCTGCTACTGTGGGTATGGTCTTACAGGGCAAAATAAGGTAAAGCATTAAACTGAACAGTGAATGCATAAAGAATGTTTAAACCCCCAACGGTAGACAACCCTAACGGGGAACTACCATGAAAAATGTATATATTTAATATAATTTAATTATAATTAGATTTATTTTCCCAGTTGAGGGGGGGGGGGGATTTATAGCTAACTGTAAGTGTTGATTTGTTTTCTCTGCATACTTGTAAAATGGAGGTGCTTTATTACTTTCTTTAGTGGAGGGCATTCCTAAACACTTACTTTAGCAATTTTACTGCTGCCTTTATTTTCTGATGCCCCAGTTTTACTATGAGCTCAGTGCCATTAAATAGGCATGTATTAGTTGAAAAGTGTCAGGTGGTAACGTGTCTGTAAGATTGTACCACTTCAGAGAAATTACAGAGCACCAGAAGGATGCAACTTTTGCTACAACTTACTGTAAAGAGATGTAGTAACCACATCAATCAAATCAGCATGAGCAGACACTACTAGTGTATGGGATTTGTTATATAAAGAGCTTTATACATACAAATGTGTCAAATCCAGGACAATGGCTTCAGACCAGCAGCAGTAGCAGTCTTAGTAGCTGACACTAATAAACAAAAACACTGACTGACTGAATAACATCACTACAACAGCATAAATCGACATAATAACCATCATATTAAAGTAGTACAGTAACATGGCTAGAAGGGTCCTAGTTTATAAATACACCTTTCAAAATATCCTGCAAGCCCACACCCATTATAGGGGAAACCAGATTAAGCATACCCGGAGCGGGAGTCAACTGAGGACCAGGGACATTTCTGGGTTAGAATTCCTTAAAGGAAAACACACCCCCTGAACAATGTTTGTCTCTATAAAAATATACTGTATTTGTAAAAAAAACCTGCTCATATGTAAAACCCTGTTTCATCAAAATAAACCTTTTTTAAATAAAAACGTTTTTAGTAGTATTTGCCACTTGGTAAGTCTAATTAGAAAACTGCCATTTTAAGAATTAAGGGCCGCCTCCTGGGATCAAAGGATTCACGGTGCATACAAACAAATCAGGGCACACATACACGCTAGGCCACATTAGCCAATTAATAGACAGAGCTTTGTCTTTTGCTTCCACACTACTTCCTATTACAGTTAGAGCTACATTATTTCTGGTCATGTGATCCCTGGGGTAGAAAAGAGACAATCCAAGTTCCCCATTACATTCATGCACAAACAAGGGACAAATCTTATCAGGGGCCAATTAACCTGCATGTAGGTTTTTGGATGGTGAGAGGAAACCAGAGTACCCCAGTGCTGCAAGAAATGCTACCCACTGAGCCACCTTGCTGCCCCATTTTACACAAAAAAATGTATACTGAGAGCAAAGGATCATCTGATATTTCTGGAAAACAATACAAGCTGCACATCATAATATTTACATTTTCTTCCATATTTTAGAATCATAATTTTTCTTCTTTAAAATTACTCCCTTCCAAAGAAGGAAGTGCAAATGTGATGTTTGTGTGAAAGCCATTTTTTACTGATCAAATCAGAAAATCTTGATTTGTAGATCCTATAATCCTATAATCATTTTCTGTGTGTTTTGGGAGGCAGCTGGAAACCTAGCATGTTATTGAGCTTGAAGAAAGTGCACAGGTAACTTTTGCCATTTGTACTCTAAATCAAAACTTGAATGTTCACTGCAATATTATTAGGGTGGTGCACACAAATACCACTATCGAATAAAATATATTAGCATGCATATAGACAGTATGAATGTACTGCTAATCCATTATGGATGGCTGTAATTGCATTAGAGATTTGAAAGCACATTATTTAATATGCAAGCAAGCAAAATCCCAAAGCTTTTATTAAAAATGCCCCTTTAGGCTGCTTATAGAGTGATCTAAAGAAATGCAAAATGCACAGACTTGCATGCAAGGTGATGAAGTAAAATATTAAAAGGAAAACCAATAAATAATGCAAAACACTAAGAGGAATAAAAGTATCTGTATATAATAACATTCTGCAGTAAAGTTTTTCATATTAAACTATCAAATAATCACTGCATATAAGACGCACCAAAAACATACATAAATGCATTCAAACAATGTTCACCCAACTTGTACTGGGCTCGCTCATTGTACCTTCATTAAGTATACACTGATCAGGAGAGTTGCGCTCCAACATTTACAGAAAGACAGATCTATATTGTTGGTGTCCTCAATTCATTTTCTACTGGCAAACTATATTACATTTTAACACAAAATATCCCCTTATTAGTAAAGGTGCTAAAGGGAAACTAATGGGCAACAATTATTCTAACTAGAATAACAGGATACAAGAGAGGTAGCTTTGCCAATAGTGCTGTTCGTTTCCATGTGGCCACCGTTATTGATCCACCCCAGTGGTGAACATTGCAAAACAGCATCCTTGGTTTCTTCAAGCAGGTGTTTTAAAAAAAAAAAAAAAACAGTTCCAGATTTGTGAAGCTCAGACATTTTTGATCAGACTGAACCAAAGAGGGGCCCCAATATTGATTACATCTGTACCCCACAGACCTGTAATTTGAACATTTAGAATTTATAGTGCTGCAGGCTGGTACTTTTGTATCATGAGATAACTATGTCCTTTGTACAATCTACTGCACGGAAATTGTTAATTTATTATTTATAACGTACCAACACATTAACACGGCACTTTACAGAGATAATAGCTGTTTTTGTGTCCCTATGACACACACACACACAGTCAGGACAAATTTTATCAGGAGCCAATTAAAGTGAAATAAGAAATAATATAAACAAAGCTATCTACTAAATGGTAGTTTGTTGGGGGTATCATTAAAGGAGAAGGATCTGGGGGGTTTTGTAGATAAATTGTCTAATTCCTGGCATGTCATACAGCAGCTACTAAAGCAAATAAAGTGCTGTCTTGTATAAAAAAGGGCATTGACTCAAGGGATGAAAACATAATTTTGCCTCTTTATAGGTCTCTGGTAAGGCCTCACCTTGAGTATGCAGTGCAGTTTTGGCCTCCAGTCCTTAAGAAGGATATCAATGAGCTGGAGAGGGTGCAGAGACTGCAACTAAACTGGTTAAGGGGATGGAAGATTTAAACTATGAGGTTAGACTGTCATGGTTGGGGTTGTTTTCTCTGGACATGATTACTCTGTACAAATACATTAGAGGGGATTATAGACAGATAAGGGGTGTTCTTTTTCCCCATAAAAACACGCACCAGAGGCCCCCCCTTTAGATTAGAGGTACGGAGCTTCCATTTGAAGCAGCGTAGGTGGTTTTTCACTGTGAGAGCAGTGAGGTTGGGGAATGCCCTTCCTAGTGATGTTGTAATGGCAGATTCTGTTAATGCCTTTAGGAGGGGCCTGGATGAGTTTTTGAACAAGCATAGTATCCAAGGCTATTGTGATATGAATATCTACAGTTAGCATTAATGTTAATTAATGTATGTATAGTTATGTATGTGTTGGTATAGATGGTAAATATAGGTTGTGTCTGCTGGGTTTACTTGGAAAATCATAACAATTGCATTTAGAAACTATTGAAAAATATACAAGTGTTTTTCATGCATTACTGGGCTATAACAGAGCTGTCAACTTGCCAGCTTATTTCACTGTGGGCACTGCGAAAATTTTCACATCCCCAGGTGCTTATTGCACATGCACGCCCTAATTTCACAGCAGATCTTTGTGAGACTTCTGCAAAATCAGGAGAATGCTGCTGGGGGACAGGAAAAAGGGGAAGAGCCTTCGAAATCGTGTAAATCCCGAAGAAATGGGCAGTGGTTGACAGCTCTGCTTTAAATACAAGGCCTATACTATTTTTCCAGTAATCATTCATGTGTATGATTCAGGTTTACTCCACAGCACAAGAACTGTGTTCTTTACCACACTTGATTAACTCAAACTGTGCCTGATAAATAACATCATACTGCCCTCTGCTGTTACATTTACTTCATGAACTATGAAGGAGAAAAATTAAAGAAGGATATGTTGTTAGGCACACCCAAGTGACCTTAATCGCTTACCTTGTACCCCGGCTGGTGCCCCTGTTAGGAGGAAACCACACCAGCCTGGGGTATCTGCAGCGAGCGCTTCCTCTCTCTTCTGCCGGCGAAATCCCTGGGCCGGCGCATGCGCAGTAGAGTGAAAAGCGACTTTCTTGTTAAACAGGAAGACGGAAGCGCTCGCTACTACCCCGGGCTGGTGCTGTCCTCTCATAACAGGGGCACCAGCCCGGGGTACAAGGTAAGAGATTTAAGTCACTTGGGGGTGCCTAACATTTTGGCACCCCCAAGTGCATACTAAGCAACCAAAGCATACTAAGCAACACAGGCTAAAACTGGCCTTAAAAGGGGTTGTTAGCCTATGAGCTAACTTTTTGCATGCTATAGGAATTATATTTTGAGACAATCTGAAACTGGCCTTCACTATTTATAGTTTTTAAATTATTTCAATTTTTATTCAGCAGCTCTCCATTGGCTATTTTGTTGCTAGGGTCCAAATTACCTTAGCAACCAGGGAGTAGTTTGAACAAGAGACTGATATAGAAACAGAAGATGACCTGAATAGAAAAATATGTTACAAAATGTAACAATAACAAATTTGTAGACTTACAAAACAGATTTTTAGCTGTCAGTGCCACCATTCAAAAGTAGCAAAGAGTTGGAAGAAAGCAAATAATTTAAAAACTATTAAAAAAAAAAAAGGGGGGGGGGGGGGTGAACCACCCTTTAAGTTAACTAGTAGTTTGTTAAAGTAGGTTATAGAATGGCCTATTCCTAGCAACTTTGCAATTCATTTTCATTATTTTTTCATTATTTTTTCTATATGAAATTATTAGTCTTCTTCTGACTCTTTCCAGCTTTCACTGACCCCAGCAGCCAAAAACTACCACACTGTACTTTAAGAGTACGATTTGCGACAATTTGCATTAAATACGAAAAGTTTTCATATCCGAATGACTCAATGGCACTCTGCAGCTCCAACCTGGCCAAAGGAAAGTCACGATACTGAAGCTTGAATGAATTCCAAAACTTTCGTACTCTATGCAACAAATATGATTTTGATGCACAAATTGTCACAAAGTGAAAAATAGTTGCGCAAATTAACGGAAAAACACGCAGAAAATACGCACAGTTCTAAAACTTAGAAAAAATGTGAATTTATAGATATTCAGACACAATCGTACAAATGTGAGTCTACAATCTTGCTATTGTTACTTGTATTGCTATATTTCTATTCAGGCACTCTTCAATTCATATTCCCAGGTCTCCTTTAAACTACCTGGTTGCAGGTAAATATCAGACCCTAGCAATTAGATTGCTGCTGAAATACCAAACTGGAGAGCCGCGGAAAACAAAGCTATATAACTGAAAAAAAAGTGAAGACCAACTCTTAGAATATCAGTAGCTTCATGATACTAACAGTTAATTGAAAAGCACTTTAACAGCAAAAATCGACTTCAGCTAGTTCATCTTTACCCAGTTTGGCCAAAAAAATCATAAATGGCTAAAGCTGGCCAAACAAGCACCAATATTATCATACAAAACAAGGTTTTGTACAATATTTGGTGCGTGTATGGTGGATAAACTAGACGACCGATATGTCAAAAGCCTCGGATATTGGTCATCTTGTCGATCACGCAGGCCAAAAGATTTTGATAGGGCGCCGTTGATGGGGTACGAACAGTCTTTCTTGCGATTAATGGTGGCTGGAAAGACCATAATTTTTACGTGTATGGCCACCTAAAGGTGTTTGATCCCAGGGATAAATAGCAGATTATAGCTCAGGCCAAGAAAACAGCATTTTCTGACTTTATCTAATCTATCCTGATGAATATGTGGATGAATTCCAGGCCAGCAGTCAGAAGGCCATTGGTAAGGCCCCAGGCATTTGTATCATTTTATATACACAGCACTATAAATGCAGGTTCCTCACAATTTTTTTTTAGGAGTGGGTGCAATTAAATGAGTACTAAATGATCAGTGTTTTGGGTTCACTGGTGATTTCACTTGTTGGCACAAGCAAGCTTAAAAGGGAACACTGCTGTCAACTGCTTATGATCTTTGGTTTTTAAAAATGCTATAAAAAAGTGTCTAGAATATTGTCATGCAAATTAACAAATCTAAATAAATAATTGGCTCATAATAAATTACCTAAGAAACAAGCTTATACAATTATAAAATGAATCTGTATATAAATAATGCATGTATGTAAGGAATGCTTCACAGAGATATATTTTGCTCATTAGGATACAATAGATTGGCTGGAAAAATCCTTAGGTTGGGGTCGCCAGGAAAAAGTATGTATACAGCAAACAGCCCCAAAAAGGCAACTGCATACCAGCGCTTTCTTGTTTTTCATTTTAAAGCAGTATCAATGGGAAAATAAGAGTGCACAGCCTTATTATTAAGATTGCAGAGACCAAGCAACACAAGATTATGTCATGTCAGCTGCATGCCTTTGGGGTATGTTTCTAGGAGGAATACTTAAATCAAGTGGGTCACTGATGTTACGGACAAAAATGACAAAAGCATGGGGAAAAACTTACAAACGGTGGTAACCTGTCTATATACACAACACAAGTATACTCTATGAAGTCCTTTTATCTAAAAATGGAAGGAACAAGTCAATACTGCTACAAACCAGTGCTGTTTAAGACTTTCTATACCATGGGCCAGTTATTGGCTATTTCACAT
Organism: Xenopus tropicalis; assembly: GCF_000004195.4. Classification (NCBI taxonomy): domain Eukaryota; kingdom Metazoa; phylum Chordata; class Amphibia; order Anura; family Pipidae; genus Xenopus; species Xenopus tropicalis. The sequence continues at coordinate 106,202,461 of NC_030681.2, forward strand.
GTTTGAGGGCAGGATTATTATTCCGCAACAATGACATACAAAGAGCTCTATTGAGTACTAGTGCCTGGGAGTGAGGGGCATAAAATCTGTTGCCACAGCTCTGTTATAAACCATTCAGGTCGATAATAAAGAAAGCACACTGTGTCACTGCTGAATTTTACCACCATTAACACAGGAAAATAAACTACAAAATAGTTTTTGTTTAGATTAGGCTTGGACATTACCTTTTTTTTTTTTTTTAAACTCTTTATTTATGTTTTATTTTTTTTAGAACAGGTTATACATATAATTGCAGTTCTGTAGGTTGCTTTGTTGTGAAACAGGAAAAGGGGAGGGCTCAACAGGTAAGAGAAGGGGGGAGAAAAAGGAGAAGAGGGGGAGCAGTTGAAGCAGAGGAAGGGAGAGGCCCAAGGGGCAAGAAGGAATAGAAAGAGAGGGGAAAGAAAAAGGGGAGGGAGGAACAGTAGGGGGTAAGAGTAAAGTTGACATTACCTTTTTTAAAAGTTTATTATTACAGGTTTTTAAAGGTTAAAAAAAGGTATAAAGATAAGAAATAAAGTGAAAGAAAGAAAGTGAAAAGAAAAGTTAAAGAAGAGAGACAGCCTGAAGGACACAAGACATGTCAAGCCAAGAATGTTTGTGCATTGAGCCATGGGGCAAATACCAGCAAATTTGGCCAGGCACCTCTCACTACATGAACCAAATTCTGTTTAGGTTGTACATCATTAACTATATACTGGTGGAACCACACAAAACAGGATAAAATGAGGAAAACTCACTCTCAAGAACTTTTTTTGTGCCAGGGGATCCAGATTAAGTTGCAAAATCTGCTTTGTGACCCAGAAATTCATTTAGCAGTTGTGGGTCTCATTTTGTATTGTAGTAGGAAACCTTACGGTATCTAGAAAGGTCAGGGAAACCATTCTTGGATCTAAACCCATATGTATTCTTCTTTTCCTCTTTTGAAAGTTACTCTTATTTTGGATTTAGGCCCTCTAATAAAATACGTCCAATAAAAAAAAAATCTCTCTTCCCCCAAGGGAACCCACCCCTCTAGCACTCTAAGGTATGCCCACAGACTACACATTATATATGTACGTTCACCATCTTTGACTTACCAAAACGCTCCATTATATTATGGTCCTGATTTTTTGAATACACTACGATATCTGTATAGTAGCCTGTTATTTCTATATTTTTCCTGTCTCATTTTGAAATAAAAATATATTGGGGGAAAAAAAACCCTCTTTAGGGCAATAGCATGCAACAAATGCCCAAAATTTGTAGTAGTGGAAATCGCACCAATTGCATGATTTCATGAAAATGCATAAAGTTCCAGAGGAGGCCTGTATTCAGTATTTTGCTAGTATTGGAAAAATAATTTTATGCTCAATCAACTGGACTTAAAATTGATTATTTTATACAGCCATTTGTCTACAGCAGTCCCAGTCAAACATAACACCAATGGGTTTTTAAATGGTATCTAAACTCAAAAAATTGAAATGATGATTTTTTTTTTTAGTTATTAGCATTTTAGCCCCTTTGAAACCACCCACGCACATACCTGAGTCTTTTAGAGGCCCACCGGGTTTTTCCCCCAATGTCGTAGTAATGGCTTTAAGAACCTTTTTCGCATGGAGTAATCTCAATTAAGAAAATAGTCCGTTAAACTGGCTCTTTTAGTATAATAATTCATGGCAGAAAAAAAAAGTGAAAAGTTGGGGTGTGCAAAAAAAAAAAAAAAAAGCATGACTATAAATAAAGCAAAAAAGAATTTCAATTAGAAAACTAAAAAAAAAAAATAAATACCACAGGAGATATTCATATTCAATAAACATTTGACTATTGATTTCTCAGGGGCATGGATTGTAACAGGGGATTTAGATGAAAGGTTAAATTTTATGCTAATACATATTCATTTTATAGGAAATAAGAATTCATGCATGCCCTAAACAGTACATAAGCACAGCTTTTGATTCATTTTAAACTAGATCTGTAGACAAACATGCATGAGATAAATACTAGTGTGACTTGGTTTTTTGAACAGATGATATGTAGCTTGTACCCCAAATATGCTGTACTACACCTCATAGAGCTGCAGGCTGCATGCCTATTTGGGAATGCAATAAGCAGGCAGCACAGAAAGCAGCAACAAAAGCACCTTTTGATGAAAAGGAGAGAAAGGGATACATAGTTTTAGAAGTTTCTAAAAAGGGCATCAAAACCTATTATTTTTAAAGTGTTTTTAAAAGTTGTTGATGTTTTCAAAGATTTGAAGCTGATGCATATAGGTTTGATTTTTTTCTGGTTTTTATGTGTTAGAAATTATATTGTCCATTACTACTGCCATTTCTTTGTTTCATACGCTCATTGGCAAGTGTATGGCGGGAGACGAGACGACCAGTATCGGCAAAGTAGTGATGTGCGGGCCACGGGTAAACCCTGCGGGTCGAGCAGGTTTGGCCCAACCTCGGCACATCACTTGCGGGTCGCAGGCGGGTTAAGGTCAGGTGCAGTATATAGCAAAGGCCTTTGATATCTGTCGCCTCGTTGATCGGTCAGGTTGAAAAATTTTGGCTGGGCACTGCAAAAGTTTAGAACTGAATCATCAGATGGGATAGAATTCTTTTCTTTCTACCTGAATATCTGATGATTCAGCTCTGAACATTAGTGTAGTCTACAAATTAATTGTAATGTGTATGGCCACCATTAGACCCAAAATACGGATACAGAATATCAGTCCACAGGAATGACACTGGAGTATTTTCAAGAGACCTTTTTTAAAATGTCTAAAACATACCTGTCTTCAACATATAAAAAAAATGAGCAGTTATCGTTCCAGGGAAAAGCAGTACAATGCGTGTTGAAATGACAAAAATGTATTTAGTTGTGTTATTTAAAAATGCAAAAAACAAAATACATGCTTTTGTGATGGATGTACAACATAAAGCCCTTTGCAAAAGCCGTAAAGTACACACGAATGCTTAAAAATAGGCAAAATCTGATAAACCTGGAGATTGTCATATGGCTAACTTTCTTTGAAAGTAGCAGAAACAGCCTTAGCTAAGTAAAGTACTGTACAGGAATGAAAGTGCATTTTGTTGCTATCTAATGTTGGCTGAGATTTATCATATATAGTAGTACAAGGCTGCATTTCTTATATATATCAAAACAGTACTAATAACTGCCACCGTTTTTCTAGATGAGTATATTTAGTACAGACAGCATTGATTGTGATCATTGTGAGCATGCCATGCTCTCAGAACAAAAAAAATGTTGGGCAGAAACATACTAAGAAAAGGCTAGACTCACCCCAAAGATAAACATTTTAAGTGTGCACAGAAGTACAATGATTAACCATAATTGTATATGGCATCTATATCTGAGATCCGAGTATACATGTTCAACCACACAATATGAAGTAAATTCATACACATCAAATTACTTCTGTGCTTTCATACCAAATCTGAAGCTAGATGGGCCTTTCATTTAAACCACACCTCACTCCAACTGTGACAACAAAATGGTTATGTAAATGGATCATCAGGTGTTCTAGGAAAGTGATCCTGACAGCTCTACATAGCAAACTTCCCAGGTACAAATTCATTCAGAAGGGCAAGAGCACAAAAGGCTGTTCTACTAAAGCAAATATCCCATAGTAAAGGGCACACATATATGTTAGGTCACAGCAGCCAATTAATGGATGAAGTTCTACCTTTTACTTGCACACTTCTTCCTGTTACAGATAGAGCTACATTATTTCTGGTGATGTGACCTCTGAGGAATCACACCGCCCATTCAAAATGGTGGTTCAAGGTAAAACATATAAAACAGCAAAATTATATAATCCAGTTGCATAGCTCACGACTGTCCCAATTTTCGCAGGACAGTCCCTGTTTTGACAGCTCAAACCGCAGTCCTGATTCTTACTGAAAAGTCCCTCATTTCCCTTTGATCACCTGCACTGAACACTAAAAAAAGATACAAACTTACTTAAAAAGTAGCTTTTGGCGCACAGCCCAGAAATCTTAACCTGCACTTAGATACAATTGTAACTAATAAGCTAAACAGATCTCTCAGGGGAACTGTAATAACACATAAAACAAGACCACAAAACCCCCAGAAATGTGTTCAAACTTTAAATAACCTGCCAAATTTAGTCAAATGGGAGTGGTATTTAGGGGGTGTGCTGCAAAAATGGGTGTGGTCAAAAATTTATTTTCCTCCCTCTTTCCATTTTCAAAATGCTGGGAGGTATGCAGTTGGCAAGATTCTTTAAAAGGCTTCCTAATATAATATAAACTACCTATGAGCTGCAAACACTAAGATATACACACACAATTAATATATTCCTTGTGATAATATGATTTCACTGTAGGAAAATCCTGTTAAATTAGGAAAATCCTGTTAAATTAGAATAAATGTGCTCACTGCACAGTGCACCCAAACCTTGGGTAAAAGGGCAAACTAAGACTAGATAAATACTGATTTGACAACTTTTTTTTTGATGTATGCTTTTCCTGGGTTATGTAATAGTTAGAAGCAAACATAACAGCTCCTGAAAAGGAGTAACATTACATTGTTATAGTACATCTGTGGCATATACAGTAAGGATGTGCAATCTGAACAGTACTAAATACCTTTAGAGGGGAAATAAGTGAATGTGACACAAGCCCTTGGATATTCTCTTTCTGTGAGATGTTCTTTTCAGATATCTGGACTAATTCTACATTTCTTCCATCATTAAGCATGTGTGGGGAACTGGGCTCTTGTGACGTGATATCATCATCAGGATATCGATATTTCTGTGGAAAAAGAACCCAGAATAAGATAAATACAAGGCATATTAAAACTTGAAATTAGAATCCTACTTTTTATGTAAAACACTAACAGCTTGCATACAACTAGCAATTTTATTTTTTTTTTTAAATGTATTTATTTTGCTTTATTTATAAAGGGCTTTGCGAAGATCACTCATTGAACACATCAGTCTCTGCCCCAGTGAAGATTACAATTTTTTAATATGTAAGGACTTAATCATTTTAGCAACAGATTAAAACAAGACTAATCCAACTGAAAGTGGTCATGTAAATCTTCACTTCATTTCAAATTACACATTTCAAAGTAACAGAAAAGCAAATACCTTATATACTTGAGTATAAGCAGAGTTTTCCAGCACGCGTGCGGATGTGCCGGTAGGACAACAAGTTATCCAGCAGTGCTCATGTACGGTACATAGCGTTAATTAATACATAATACAGATATCAATGTTCAAAATTGAATTGGAATGGTTAAATGCTGTATGAATTGGCACAATAAGTAAGTGTTACCAGACAAATTTGCTTGTGTATAACGCTGACCTTAGCTTAACCCACAAAGTCCAAGCAGCACAGTGTAGCAGCAACATTATCACCGTCAATAGTGGAAGATCGCAGTAGGATTTATCTGCTAGCTGACCCCTCAAGTTGCCCATTGTCACATCAGCCATACTTGCTTGATGTTTGTTTTTTTTGGGGAGATTGCATGCTGTACCAGCTACGTTTATTAATATGGTAGTCATGTAAGCACTTGTGAGTGTCCTTTTATTAAATAATTTGATTATTCAAACAGCAGTTTATTGCATTTTCCATTGCTTTTTTCCCCCCCAACACAACATGCTCCTTTTTGCGCTCAAAAATTCAACCTCAAAAGTTCCTCTGCTTTTCATAGTGGGTGGTGCATAGAGTGTCTGAAAAGCAGAGGGACCCCCAGAATCCATTACTTCACTTAAAAGGGGGGTAGGGAACTGGCAAACAAAACATAAGCCCAACTAAATCAGCGCATTTCGAAAAGGGGGTATATTTTCCCTTTGATAAGGGAACCACCCATATGTTAAAAGCTTCCACTGTAAATGAATGCAAATCTTAAGGAACTACTGAACTACTGCCTGGCCCATAGGGCAGGGAGGGTATGGCACACACAGGCAGCATAGGACAGGCAGAGTATGGCACACACAGGCAGCATCGGACAGGCAGAGTGCTGTCTGTGTGCTGCCTGTGGGAGGTAAACCTGGCAGGGGTTTGTTCTGGGAGTTTGTTAGCAGTTGGAAATAGCCATTAAATGGTCCCTAAGGAGTGTAATTATATGCTGGGGGTTGCTGTGCTATCCACAGGGGAGGAGGAGGCATATGGATTTAAGGGTATGTCTTAATATGACATAATATAATTCTTTAACATATGAATGATGGTTGATATCCCTGCAGCGACCATTGTGATAAAATGGGTGTGGTTTGAAGTGGGTGTGGTTTAAAATTGGGGAGTGGCCAAAACTGGCTTTCATTAGCGGCCCTCCACCATGTACGTGAGAGAAATTCCGGCCCTCGGCACCGCAGAAGTTGGACAGCACTGGTCTATAGGATAAACCCATGTAAATGGGACAAGCCCATGTAAATGGGACTTTTTTAAGAGCCTAAAGGAATTTGTTCCCAGAATCCCTTTTTGACGTATTTGCATATGTATGAGGCTGTCTCCTCAACCCTTTTAACTTGTCACTGTACACAAGGGGCGGATTATGAACACAATTGTGTTCTGGCCAAAATCTGCCCTGTGTTTGTGCAGAAGGATCACATTTCTGACACATGCATACAAGACAAATTGGCCTTTTCCTTACTGGTGGAGAAAATGTTGTGTTTGCTAAGTCTAAAGGTGGCAATACAAGGGCAGATTTAAACAGATTTAAAATATAGAATTCCTGTTTATCCTCTGAGAAAAGAAAGATTTAGAAGGCTGTTTTTATGCAAGGATATAAAGAAAGGATCTTTCCAATGAACAAAATGCTACCAAGATTCTTATAGTGATGATTACATTCTCCATCTAGCCATCACTTCAATGTTAATGTTAATATTAGTGGGCTTTTTTGTGAGGGGGAAGGATATTTTCTGATTCTCTAAGCACTGCTGCCAAAAGCAATATAAGATCAGCAAGAAGATAAAAGGGACTAAGTATTTTATTGGTTGCCTTGCTAGGGATGACCCACATCTGTTGTTCTGGCTCAGGCATAGCCAAAAGCAAAGAACTCTCGTAAAAACAGACACAGTGCAAGGAGATAAAGAGGGTGAGGGGACTACAGTGATAAAGCAACAAAAAAGTAAAAACAAAATAATTTAATGTGATTGAAATTATGCAATTTAATTTAATGTGATTGAGAACTGTTTAAATTAGTCAGGAAGCGCGCAGACTTGTGCCCAACCAAGTCAGAAATCAAATCTGATTTTGATATATCAACAGAAAGATTTTCTATGTGCCCCTGTGCCTCTCTAATCCGAGTTAATTTGTGAGCAGTCATTTCAACTGCATTCATATATCAATCACAGATGTGCAGGAGGCCTAAGAGATGCTCTCCAAGATAATGCAAGTAAAGCAGAAAGAAACATGCACAGCTATGGGATGTATTATCTGGAATGCTTGGGACCTGGGGGTTTTCTTGAAAATGGGTCTCTGTAATTTGGATTATCATAGCAAGGCTAGTAAAAAAAACAAAAAAAAAAAAACTTGGATTTTTTTTGCCCTAGTTTGGATAATATCCAGTACAAGGCACTGTCTTATTACAGACAAAAAGGAAATTGGAGGAAAAATGTTAGCAATGAAAAATAGTATTCCTGTATTTCAGGGTTTCCTGGGTAATGTTTATCTGGATAATAGATCTCACAACTTAACTAATTACCTTAAGCACTTGTGTGTGAAATTGTATAAGAAAAATGTAATGCATGGTGTAACAGAAGCAGAATGGCAGATAATTACAAAAGGTAAACATTTAATTTGGACCCGATTAATTATGGGTCCCAGTAGATTTTAAGGATAAGGCTATATAACATTTTTGTTTGCTTTTTTTTTTAGTGTAAATGATGAAAATGACTGTTAATACCCGACAAGTTGGTCCTATATAAAAGTTACTCTTATTCATGCAAATGTAAACTGGTATATAGTAGAGGTATTAGATCATTTATTTATAAAGTGTTTTTACATTAAGGGCCAGAATTATCAAAATATGAGATGAGATAAGGGCTTACCACAGAAAAATTCACCCACTTTCTATTAATTCCTATGGGAGTTTTAGAAGCATATTTATCAAATGGTGAACCTTTAACTTTTCATCCCTAGCATTCATTCTCCTGAGTTTTTAAAAGAAACATTGGAAATTGCATATGAAGGATGGACACAAGAGAATTTGAAATAATAAAGTCCATCAATAATCATTTTACATGTAGTTGTGAGTGACAAGTGCCAACAAATCAAACTAACATTATCCACAAATTAGATGCTTTGTTCCCATCCCAGTTTTTAGTACGCACAAAAGCAATGACACACTGAGCTACTAGTAGCAGCTATTTGTCATGGCTACTAAATAGACAATGCTAATTACTATGTGCGTTTTAGCAGAGACAATTCTCAGTATTTTCAATGGCACAGTATTTTCTGGTGTTTTGTAGCTGTGACAAGTAGCTGGCTCCAAGAAGCACTGTCAGAGCCATAATGGCCCAGGCACATGAGAAGGAAACACAGTTGCCTACTATAAAATTTTGCTGTGGGAGACTAATCTCCTGTAAAAGCTTTCCCACTTGCAATAATGTAAATTGCCAGTGGAAAACATGTGGCACTTAATTTTTCTGAATTTGCCTTGCAAGGTCAAATGACATTTTCAAACCTGCCCAACAGATATCTGGGTGATTTTGACCCATATAGTGGGCAAGCAGGCTCATTGGTGGGCACCATACATGGGGTCAAGAGGGACAAAGTTGGAAGCTTTTATCAAAACGTGTATGGTCCCTTTAACACATAATCCTCAAATATTGCCCAAAATTGCATAGCAATTGCCTTTGAGACATAAGCAAACTTACTAGGGTTGAGAAATCATTTTAATTCAAATCAGTTTTGGACTTTTTAGCAAGGCAGGGAATATAGGGTCATGGAAGATAACATAGTACAAGTTGAACAGGGATTGGTCCAATTGCTATCTTGGAGTCAGGAATGAATTTTTTCCCCTATATGGTAAATTAGAGAGGCTTCACGTGTGTTTTTTTGCCTTTCTGTGCATCAACTAGCAGTTAGGAAGGTTATATATAGGCATAAAGATTGGAACTTGAAGGACATGGGGTCTTTTTCAACCAAACTTACTAGGTTTAATATTAGAGAGAAAATAACTATACTTTTAATATAATGAAAGCTTACATAGAAAATATTTTCCAGTATTTGTAATTAATCAAAACACTAATTTTTTTAGAAGACAAAAGAAGTATGCAAAATAAGAAAACCAGTATTAAAAGCAATAGCTTATTACACATTGCACTATATTACAAATAATATCAATATCATGTTTTTTTTTTTAAACTTGTAAATGTTGTACACTATTTACAAACATACAGCTATAGAAGTTGAAAAATTTTTTTATTGTGTTGGGTTTGCAACAGGACAACATACACTGGAGAAAGAAAAAACAAATCTTGAGAACAAGAATACAGTCTTCCAAATGGACAAATACATAAAGTGATAGATATAGATATAGATAATATAGATATAAATGATATAGATTATATATATATATATATATATATATATATAGAAAGGTCCCGATGGGGACAGAAACGTAACGTTGGCTGTTCATGCGTTTTTAATACACAATTGATTGTTTTTGGAATATAACTCGGTGTTGCTGGTCTTTTTTGGAGATATAGATATAGATATATCCTATATGAATGGATTTCCGTCTTACTTATAGGAAGTGTCTAAAATAATTAAGAACGAACTAGAATAAAACAGTCCACAATATAAAAATCAACATATTAAAAATTAAAACATAAAATTAGAATAAGAAAAATGAAAAATAAATGCTTTTACCTACCTTGCATCCAAACATTAAAGAAAGAGTATTATTGTTACATGCCACTTTACAATGGCAAAGTACAGGAGAAAAGCAATCAAAGTTTTTCATGTTTGTCAGCTTTTCTGACTCGGCACAATTTATTCGATCCGCCAATATAATTCCGCGAAACTGTTTTTGCAAACGTTTATTTATTGAGTTAGCCATGTTTTATGTCCAGTCACCTGCAAACTAAATATTCTGCCTTCCTTGAGCTACAGATATTTCCTTTCATAGGATTAATTAAGGTCTCTGACAACAGAAGCTGAAGACATAAATGTTACATTTTAAAAGAAACTTGGAAAATAAGAAAACATCTGTCACTGCCTATTGCTCTGACTGCACTGCTAATGTCACGCTGCCCTCAATGCAAAAGCAGCAGCCCAAGTGAGCTAGAATAAGCACACAGGCTGCTGTAGAGGAGGGGCAACAGAGGGAACTGCAAAGATGAAAAGCATCAAATTGCCTCCAAGCCAGGATTCACATTCAGAGTCCTGAACCGGAAAGGGGGAAGAATTTACAATAAAAAGGTTGGTGGGTACAGGACCTTACAAAGGTCAAGGTATGCATTTCACATCTTGTACTAAGCAAAATACTTGTCCCTGACCCAATACGTTATTATTTAGACTTCTCTTTGGAAGCACAATAGTGAGGCTGACATCACTAACATGTCCGCCCACCCACAAGTGTGTATTATAAATCATAAAAAAACAGTGATTTGCCAGCCCATATCTGCAGCTTGAGACAATAAAATGCATGTGCTAAACAAGGATGCATCAAGTTTTTTTTTCTATTTTGATCAGCAATAAACTATAAAAACAAATGACACCAAAAGTTAAAAGCAGGTGTTAAAGGAGAACTAAATTGTCATGCTTGATTCTGAAACAGTAAGGTCCAGCAGTGTTAAAAGTTACATCCGCACGCTGTCACATGCGTCTGCGGTGGAGATCGTGGCATAAACCAAAACAGAGGACTCGGCTTAATGTTTTCAGTTTCTCTGCCAGCCCAAAGTCACTAAATTCTTTTAGCCGCTGAAAATATCGAGTAGCAGCTCACAATCTTTTTTTTCTGGCTAAAAACACACATTCTAGGCTGCTGTCAGTTATCTAAAGCTATTAACATTTATTTATAAAGCGCCAACATATTCTGCAGCACTGTACAATAAGTGGGTTTCATACATTGGACATACAGAGTAACATATAAAGCAATCACTAACTGATACAAGAGGTGAAGAGAGCACTGCCCAAAAGAGCTTACAATCTACAAGTATATTTGTACAAACTAGAATTCTTAAAGGGTTCCTAGCAACCGAAAATTGCTTCCCCCCACCAGAGCTGCAGGCTAAGAAAAATCAGCCTCCTACAGTGTTAGGCTGTCTGCACCAGGGGGGCAGCCATGTTGTGGCAATCGCATGCGCATAATGAGCATAAAGTGCAACAACTCGTTATTTATGCCATGTGTGTGATGTAGGTGGCTGAGTCACATGCAAAGCTCCTATGCTACAAGCAGGGAGTCTCGCTCATTATGCATATTCTGGCTAAATAACATGGCTGTCTAGAGTGTGGGCTCCATTAACCTGTACCCCTAGTGGTGGAACAATTTTCAGGGGATAGGTGCACATTAAAGAGATACTGACAGCAGAAATCAATCCTTTTTTCACATCTATCATTACATTGCCTTTGCACGCTATTTATAATTTTGCCTTAAATATTTGTTCAATGCTTTTATATTACCTATCTAAACCCCCATGTTCCTCTATGAGGGGGGTGCCATATTTGTGCAGCAGTAGGCTGTTAGCATTAGAAGCTATAATTGACAGGTTGAGAAGGGACAGTCAGGTCAGCAGAACAGTCAGGTTTAGGAACTTCAAGTAACAATAAATTATAAATGCAGCCCTACCAGTGAAAAATTGTCAACATGACCTATAGGTAGCTTTTTATGTAATTCAACAGAAAGAAAGACTCACACTCAGTGAAACTGCAAGGCCAGACTGCACTGGGTGTTTACCACCCTAATTCATTTATTAATACAGGAACATGGTTTAGTGCTTGGTCTGATTGTGACATTAAAACTTAGCGTTTAATTCATATTTGGTTAAAATAGTAATAAATAGATAAATAAAATAAGGATCCCAATTCATTCATGTCAACCACATGACATGAATAAGGTAAGAAACGTATAAATCAAAGGTTATAGAGTGTTCTGATTTAAAAAGTGTCCATGATTAGTCTCATTACGAAAATCATGATTGGTCTCTTTATCAATACATTTCAGAACATGATTAAAGGGGGGGGGGGGGGTTGAAACACACGAAGGTAAAGTACAGCTTATAATTTACATCTATTTACAAGGGGTATGCGCATCAAATTAATGGGAGGGAGATATCATAATAAAGAAAGAGTCATATAAAGTGTATAGCCAAAGTCATATAATAGCTGAAGCCTGGGGGAGCAACAATAATCAATCCGTTTGAAAGTATGCAGCATTACCTGTGTCATCTTATCAAACACCGTTGCTGCTTTCTACTACACAGTGTGCTCACAGAACGCCAAATCCCACTTTCCCTCAGCTAACACCATCCGTACACTGAGCACAGCATCACAGTCAGGCACATTTACTTGTTAACAAAATTTTATAGCACTCTCCTGTCTTCTACCACATTCCCCACAAAAGACTGTGGCTGTTAGCGGCAGCCTAAACGATTCAGCGTAAGTCACCTCAATTCCCCCCAGCACAGGGATGTCATCCCGACAACTGCCCAGCTCTCAGAGCCGCTTTTAATAATTCCCGAGCCTTTATCAGGAGCCCCCCTTCCCACTCGTACTTGCACGCCCTCACCCCCGATACTAACTGCGGCTATCATGAGCCACCTGTTCTCAAGTGTTCCGATTCACGGATTCTAGCTGCCTAACTACCTCTCGTATCACGCCCCCACCCGCCCAATGCGTTTCGTCACTCAAGGCGACTTCATCAGGGGAAATCAATGAGTCAACCACGTCTCTTCAGGTCCTTATGTAGTCCATTATAAATGATGTAAGTCAGTACCAAAATCAATAATAACATATGTTAAATCCCACACAAAACTCAATGAATGCATAAATAAATAAAGAGAGTTCATCCAATATTAATTACACACGATTAAAGTGGAGATGAAGTTAAAATATGCAAAGACGAAAGAATAAAGAGATGAGAAAAATAAATGTATATAGTATGGAGGGAAAAGGGGAGGACCCCAGGTTACGCATCAATCCCTGCCAATGAATGGAGTATAAGTGAAGCCTTCATTCAGACCTAAAGGCGACTTAGTTTGTAGCCTGTACATCCACTGGCACTCCTTTCTTAGAAGGATTTTGTCAATAACACCCTTTCTGGTACCTAATTGAACCTTGTCAATTCCAAAGAACGAGATTGTACGTATTGATGGATATCCCTGATGTGTCTTGCCAGAGGGGTGTCTTTTTTACGTGTGATTGTGCCGATATATTCCAGGACTCTCTTCCTGAGTTCCCTAAAGGTCTTACCAACATATAGTTTAGGGCAGCTGCAAATTCCAATGTACACCACACCTGATGTCCAGCAATTAATAAATTGTCTTATCTTGTAGGTACGTGTAGAATATGAGCTACAAAATTCCTTCATGGGTCTCATATATTGACACGCTTCATTTAAAAATCATTTATACGACCCTATGGTTGGACTCAAGAAATGTTCCTTTATCGATTTGTTCTCTGCATAGTGACTATGTACTAAAATATCGGCAAGGCTCTCAGACCTCCTGGCTACAAGCGTAGGTCTTTCTGGTAATACCAATGCCAAATCTCGGTCACCCCTTAGAAAGTTCCAAAACTTGCCAAGGATCTTTTTTAAGTTGCCCCACTGGTTGTTAAAAGTGCCCACGCATCTAATCTGTTGACTCATTTTTTGTTTCACCCAGAAGTGTATCACTGTCTGCTTCAAGCGCTCTGTGGTATGCTCTTTTTAGACACAGCTTAGGGTATCCCCTCTGTAAGTATCTTTCGTAGGTCCTGTGCTTGCTTTTTAAATTCCTCAAGACTGAGTAAACTGTTTGTGGCTGTGGGTTTACAGAAGATGGTGGTTTCAATCTGTCCAGCACTACTAATGTGTAAGGATAGATCCAAAAAGGGTAGACTATCACCATCAAACTCACTAGTGAAATGTAAGCCTCTCTTGTTATAGTTAAACATAGATATCATACTCTGAAATTTCTGTTTGTCACACCAGATCACTAGAATATCATCATTGTAGCGCTTCCACAATACAATTTTGGATAGAAAACGGTTTTGTTGATAATCAAAAACAAATTGAGACTCCCACTAGCCAAGAAATAAATTAGCATAGCTAGGTGCGCAGGCACTACCACCCATGGCCGTGCCTCTGATTTGATAATAAAATTTGCCATCAAATAAGTAGTTATGAGTAAGGATGGAATAAAGAAGTCTGACGCTTCTCATGATGCTTTTCATTGAGAAAGTGTTTTACCGCATGCAACCCTTTCATATGTGGAATGCTGGTATATAATGCTTCCACATCGATACTGGCCAGATAACAATCCGGACTTATTTCCAGGCCTTGAATTTTTTGAATCACATCTTTCATGTCTTTAAAATAAGTGGGTAAGGAAACAACCAAAAGAGCTAAGAACGAGATATTTGCCGATATATTCAGTAAGGGAGTTATTCCCAGACACAATGGGACGTCTAATCGGTATGACCTGTTTGTGAACTTTGGGTAAACAGTAGAAAGTAGCGATTGTCGGATGCTCTTTAAGGAGGAAAAAGAGCTCTTTGTTAGTAACTAAGTTTTCACTTCTAGCCTCTTCAATTATACATCTAAGAGTTTCTACGTACATGTTCGTAGGATCCGATTTTAATGTTTCATAGCTACTTCTATCTAGCAGGAGGTCAAGTGCCATTTGTTTGTACTTTGTTTTATTCATAAGTACTATGTTCCCCCCCTTGAATCATCAATTCGTAATGAGACTAATCATGGACATTATTTAAATCAGAACACTCTATAACCTTTGATTTATACGTTTCTTACCTTATTCATGTCATCTGGTTGACATGAATGAATTGGGATCCTTATTTATTTTAATACTATTTTAACCAAATCTGAATTAAAAGCTAAGTTTTAATGTCACAATCAGACCAAGCACTAAACCATGTTCCTGTATTAATAACTTTTTATGTACTTTAATATTTTGAAGAGTAGTTTCTTTTTTCATCAGTATCCCCGACACAGGATGGTAATGTATTCACAGTACAAAAAAAGCACAGCAACCAGTGAATTTTTCATCAGTTTCTGTCTCATTTTCTTCTTGGAAACTGACCCATAAGCTTGGATTCTCAACAGCAACCCTGACCATGTGCCTGTCACTGACTCCAAAATGGCCTCTAGAAGATGGGGCAAAGACCTTTGAAAACATGGATCATTACAAGTACAAAGCTCCTGCATTTTTACCCATATTCTAGCCAGACAGTGCTGCAGCTATTTCCCCAGATGCAAGTTCCCTTGTGCTCGTTACTGCGCTTGAATGTTTTTAGAGCAATAGTAAATAAAAGGTCCTGATATGCCTTTCTGGTAACTAAGAGAGCTATGGGTGTTGATGTAGTTGTGCCCTTATCCTAATGCCACACTGGGCTGTTTCGCACCATGCATATAAGTACAGGCCAAGAAACGGCCCCTCCATCCATATCTGTGCCCTTGGGCCACGTGCAGACACACAGGAGTGGATTTCTGTTCCAAAACACAAGTATGCAATTTTGCCCCAAAACCTGTTCCATGTATCTGCACCTGCGCCAGTGCAGTGGCTTCAGGTGCAGACACAAAAGAGAACAGATATAAGCAGAGGTGACATGTTTTTACACAGCCATACAAAACCAAATGCAGAACAAACTGAGTACCCTGAGACCACTTACAAAAAGATAGGCAAACCTTATTTGACACATGCTCAGTGGATACTAAACACACAAGGGGCGAAGACACATTAGGCGATTAGTCACTGCGACTAATCGCAACAACTTTTTAGTATTTTTTTTTTTGAGTATTATGAGTATTGCTGCGACAATTCGCACAACGAATTTGGTTGCGCAAATTGTCGCAGCGATACTCATTTCGTTGTGCGAATTGTCAACGCAACTTTTTCAAAAAGTCACAGAAGTCGCGGTGACTAATTGCCCTGTGTGTCTTCAACCTAAGAGTCATAATAGTGAATAAGGAAACACAGTTTACATAAACTTTTTTCTGGGAAAAAATACACAGGGAGCACACAGGAGTTACAAGGGACTCAAAAGAGAACCAAAAACTTAAATATTTAAGAAAGTGCCCTGTTAATCAGGTGTTTCTATTTTCTAGGCCAGAGTGACAACTTGAGACTAAATCTAGTGACATCAGGGGGCTTCACTGAGCAATTTGCATACACAGAAAATTGTTCTGTCACATGTAATATACTTTACAAGCTGAGACAGTAACATCTTTATAGAAGCTAGGAAAAATAGCATGATTAACCCACTTTTAATACTATTTTTCCTAGCTTCTACATACAGCATTTTAATCTATTTTAAAAATCTGATTACATTTGGAAACAAACCGTTTATTGCCTCTTTTCTACCATCATCAACCAAGGAGTATGTGCACTGACTCAGGACCCTTGGTCAGCTTCCAGTGCATATTTACTTGATCACAGTTAGGGAGGTGTAAGGGTGGGCCTCCTGAACACTGGGTATCTTCAGTACAACTATTTTGATTCCTTCCCCTGCTTGTATTACTTTCTATATCTGCAGTCAGTTAATGTTTTTGCCTTGAATTCTAATCTGATGAATTGCTATAGTGTAGAGCAGTGCTGTCCAACTTCTACGGTGCCGAGGGCCGGAATTTCTCTAGCATACATGGTGGAGGGCCGCTAATGGAAGCCAGTTTTGACCACTCCCCTTTTTGAAACCACACCCACTTCAAACTACACCTATTTTATCACAATGGTGGTAGCACAGCAAAATCCCAAATGCTTGGTCCTTACTGTGGGGATATCAACCATCATTCATATGTGAAAGAATTATGTCATATTAAGATATATCCTTAAATTCCATATGCCTCCTCCTCCCCTGTGGATAGCAGAGCAACCCCCAGTACATAATTACACACCTTAGGGACCATTTAATGGCTATTTCCAACTGCTAACAAACTCCCACAACAAACCCCTGCCAGGTTCACTTCCCACAAGCAGCATAGGGCAAGCAGAGTATGGCACACACAGGCAGCACTCTGCCTGTCCTATGCTGTCTGTGTGTGCCATACTCTGCCTTCCCTATGCTGCCTCTGTGTGCCATACTCTGCCTGCCCTACCCTGCCTGTGTGTGCCATACTCTGCCTGCCCTACCCTGACTGTGTGTGCCATACTCTGCCTGCCCTACCCTGACTGTGTGTGCCATACTCTGCCTGCCCTACCCTGACTGTGTGTGCCATACCCTCCCTGACCTATGCTGCCTGTGTGCCATACTCTACCTGCCCTATGCTGGCTGTATGTGCCATACTCTGCCAACAGTACCTATGTCTGAGGTGTGAAGAAGTGAACAATGGGAGTGATTACAGTCTGAGCCTGAGGTGTGAACACTGCTGGGGGTGAACAATGCAGGCATTAAAAGTTGTGAAAAACACAGGGGATTACATTTTTAAACAATACAGAGGGTTTACAGCCTGAATCTGAGGTGAGAACCATGCAGGGGCGCCAGTTAATCTCAGTACTGATACCATTTAATGCTAACTCAAAGGTAAACCATCAAAGCAGCCAGACAGGTGGGGGGCCACACAGAGGGGGGTCGCGGGCCGCATGCGGCCCGCCAGTTGGACAGCACTGGTGTAGAGTATTCCCTTGTCTTCAGATTTTTTTTGTTGTGGTAATATGGTTTCATAGGTCAACTGGACCTTCATTTTTATTTTGTATTTGTAAAATGATAGTATTAAAAGTGGGTTAATCATGCTATCATTTTACAAATACAAAATAAAAATGAAGGTCCAGTTGCCCTATGAAACCATATTACCACAACAAAAAAAATCTGAAGAGAATAGCTTTAGCTTTTATTGCGCAAGCAGTATGAAGACAAAAGGAAGGGGATCACTTGCTCATAGGTAACCCGGGCCAGTGCAGTTTTCTGCTAACAGGAGCAACAGTCCGGGGTATCAGGTAAGTGTTTACAATCACATTTTAGCATCCCCCAAGTGATCATAAGATTTTTCCCCCCTTAAAAACTTTGAAAGCCTAATATTTTTTTTTTTTTTTTTTTTTTTAAATATAATGATGCTGGTTGCCTGTGTTGTGTCTATTTGAAACATAATGGCTGTGACAGACAGGGAGATTAGTTGCCACGCTTCAAAATCTCCCTTGTCGCGGGCGACTAATCTCCCCGAAATGCCATCCCACCAGCAAGAATGCAAATCGCCGGTGGGGTGGCATACGCAGAGCACCAATTTGCCAAAGTCACAGAAGTTAGAGGAAACTTCCACGACTTCTGCAAATCACCGTGCATGCCACCCCACCGGCAATTTACATTCTCACTGGTGGGATGGCATTTCGGGGAGATTAGACGCCCGCGACAAGGGAGATTTGTTGGGCGGCGACAAATCTCCCCGTCTATCACAGCCCTAAGAGGTTACATGTGGTGCTTTTATTTTGAGGGCCGGCATATCATACACTTTGCTAATCTTATTTTTATCCTTTTTTAATCCTTTCTGCTTTATTCTCATCAGACAAAACTGTTCAAACGATCCAGAGCATTCATATTAATGCTTTTTTTTTTGTAACAAATATCATGAGGGCAAAATGACTGGTAGGCTCTACAATTGATCTTTCTTTTTCATGTTGGCCACACCTAAACATACTATAGGACCGCAAAAAATGTACTAATTGGGGTTTATAATGTCATGCACAGGATCTCACCTCGCTTTTAGGATTGCTTAAAACCATTCTCACACAAAAATGCAAGCACATGGAAATTCTCAAAAGTTTAAAGGGGTTGTTAACACATATATAACATTAAGAGCAAATATAATTATATCCATTATTTAATTATACATCAATTACACATTTTCAATTATTATAGTCATTTGTAAATGTAAATGCCTTTTGTTATCCTCTGCAATTGCCTACATAATCCTGCGACTCAATTTTGCTACAAGTCTCTTAATCAAGAATACGCAAGACATTGTGGAAATTGCAGGCTAAAAGAACTGACCACTGTTACTTAACATATATACACTTCCAATAGCAAGAACATTGTTTAATACAAACCCAAACACAAAAAGGGTAACATTTATTTTCAGTGTATAGGATCCACTGGTGAGCCTGCCCATCTGAAAACCAGGTAAATATCGATCAGGCAGGTTTAAAAATTCTGATGGGGCAAAGACCACATTCCCATTATTATGATTCATCAGACAGAAACTGACCAGAGTTTGTGGGCATATCAGGGAAATGTTCGACCAAATAAGCAGATCTTTAGATGTATATCCAGCTATAGTAAAGGCCCAAGCCATATACAAAGTCCTGTGTATGACTGATAAATATGTTTGCTAAAGGAGAGCAGCAGAGGGAGCCAGATAACAGAACAAAAAGGTATTGGAACCAGTCAGTAGTATCAGTAGTATATCAAACACAAAAGAAAAAAAATGACAAGGCAAAGCTTAGAATTTTCATCTTGTAAATTATGCATTCTACTTTAGTTTCCATATGCTTAATAATTTTGCTCCAGTCTTCACATTTACAGGTAAATAAGAAAGCAATAAAGGTGTCTCGCAATTCAAGTGTATGTAATCAAGAAGCCAGAGGAAATATGCTTTACAGTATACATAATTACACATAATGAACAAAATAAATTCAAACAAAGTCAAACTAAAGATTTTTTTTTCCCTTACCTTTGTTGTTACAATGCACAAACAATCCATGGTTCAAATATATCAACTAAATGTTAAATTGTAGCATAATGTTGTTAATGTCACTGTGGCAAATTCTGAATAAAGCATGACTTCAAAGGGTACAATACAGTAACGTCTGACTGTATATGTATATAATAATCATGCAGAAAAAAATATTAAAGCTTCTGTTGTTCAAACATAAGCGAGACCATCCAGTAAAAGTAAAAACAAAACAAAAAAAAACCAAAAAAACAAACCAGCCTTTTCAATTAAAACTGAAAATTTGCTGTATTATTTCTTGCACTCTACAAACATATTTGAAGTATGTTGAAAAATTTCACAGGAAAAGCAGGGACAGAGTATTTTGATTAATGATGTATCTTCTGTAATAGGATGAAGGGCTTCTCTCTCCAAGCAGAAACGAAAGGAAAAGTACCGTTGTACTGACATTAAGATCAGTAGCAGCCCAATTCAGCATCTGCAGTTGAAGATCAATGACTTTCTTGGGCAGCATGAATGGACTGTTCCATTTTGAAACCAGAATGAGGGGAGAGAAGGCTATATAAAAGGCACACTAGGAGGTGTCATGCAAAATGCTAAAATGAATATCCGCCTACCTCTCGCTTTTAAAACAGCAATGAGACTAAGAGAAAAAAGGTGGGGGGCGATTACAACAGCAAGAAAATGACATGGGGAGTGCAACTTACTCACGACAAAGTAGCTGAAAGCCCACACACCATTCCTTACAAATGACAGATTTAGAAAGCAGCACTAAAATGCTGATAACAAATAGAAGTTTACAAAAAATCAAATAAAATGTTGTGTACAGTCATTTTATATTCAGACAAGGCAAATGCTCAAATGTTTCTAACCTTGCTAACTATAGACTTTTGGAGTAATATTCTACTTAAAATTGCTTTGACAGAGGATTTCACCTTAAGAATTATGGTGAATCATCTGGCAAAACTATTTTACTAAGAATATTAATGTAAACATCCCTATAATTTGCAAGCTTAATTAAAAACAAAATTATACATATCTATATCTATATATCTGACACACAAATACAGGTATGGGACCTGTTATCCAGAATGCTCGGGACCTGGGGTTTTCCCACATAAGGGGTATTTCCATAATTTGGATCTCCATGCCTTAAGTTTGCTAAAAAATATTTTGATATTGAATACACCCAATAGGATTGTTGCGCTTTCAATCTTAATTGGGATCAAGTACAAGGGACTGTTTTATTATTACAGAGAAAAAGGAAATCATTTTCAAAAATCAGAATTATTTGCTTCTAATGGAGTTTATGGGAGACGGCCTTTCCGTTATTCAGAACTTTCTCGATAACTGGTTTCCGGATAACGGATCCCATACGTGTCCTGTTTTATTATTACATAGAAAAAGGGAATCATTTTTTAAAATCTTAATTATTTGATTAAAATGTTGTGAGATGGCCTGTCTGTAATTCCGAACTTTCTGGATAATAGGGTTTCCAGATAACAGATCCTGTACCAATTATATATATACAGTACGGGATCTGTTATCTGGAAACCCATTATCCAGAAAGTTCGGAATTACAGACAGAGCAGAGCAGCATAGCCTAGCCGCCATCTTCTGTTCATTTGGATATGCTTCGGGTCTCACTGGCAACACGGACTCAGTTTGAGCATGCACGGTTTAATGCAGATTTCTGGCTAGGCCCAACTGCACATGCTCAAGCCCTAAATATCTGTTATAGAGATTCTGAATCTTTAGTCTGGTGCAGTCAGTTCAGTATCTTGAATATAGCATTTCTACCCATATACAAGTACACAAAATTATTAGTGAGAAGTAGGTAAATGGCCAGAATCAGTCATACCACGGGTGTAAGTAGAAGTTTTTCTCACTTCCATCTCAGTACACATTTCCACTAGTGAAGTCCAATTGTGGCAACCTTTAAACCACTTCAGCCAACAAGTGGAAGAGCAATGATGGTGGTGGTAGGTTTGTGCATGGCAGCTTCCCCAAATTACAGTTGACCGGAGCTTTAGCACGGTAGAAATTTGACAAACTGTATCAAAGTGACTCGTTGGAAGGGTGGCATTTTATGAGGGTGTCACACTGGAAATCAGGGAGCACTTCACTACAACCCATTGTGCCGTTAGTACTTATTGCTCATGCTTTTATATGGAACAACTTCTGAGACTTCTAATATATTTATAAATTATAGTAGGGGGTACATTGTGTGTGTGTATTTTTTTTTGTTTTTATAAATTCATTACATCAAATACTTCTGTAGTGGAGCTGTGATTTACATTTCATTTTGCTTCCCTTGCCCATTTGCCAACATATTACAAAAATAAATTATACTATAAAAACAAACAGCAAAACATGAAAAGCACAGCTAGACAGGTATGGTTACCAGACATATGCTTCACAGTTATCAAATCACTTCTCTCTCCCCCACATTAAATGACTCACTTTATTAAAATGCATACGCTCACTTTTAAAACCTTCTGAAACTACTTAAAACACCCACAAATACATCTGCAAATGTAATGAGACATTTAAATATTCATTAATTAAAACATCACTGCTGTTCTGCAACAAAAAGCTTTACCCTTACCGGTTACAATTTATATATATCAAAAGCAACAAAAACAATACTACTGTTAGGTATTCTGTTGGTTAGTGTCAGGTCATCTAGAAATCGCTAGAACATGCTATCAAGCTATCAATCCAGCATTAACACATTTATACTACTCTTTTTTTTTTTAACCTGACCACAATAATGCAACTTTGAAGAAGTGCTAATTTCTCCAATACAATATGGTATGGAAGGTATAACTGACCCTGGAGCTACCACCACCTCTGGACCAGATGGCACCTCCAGGTTTCCCGCACACGCACCCTGCATTACCGCAGTTGCACCAAAATGGGTCTCACATGCTGAAGACCAATAAAAACACAACCAAACACTGAAAAAGAAAATATTGTTCTGAAAATATTCAGCACAGTTGCACCAGTTTTGCTATGAAGTGTACACAGTCAGGTACACGGCCATCTTCTGACCATAAAGATGCGTCTGTATGCTAAAAATTCTTCTTGTTGTGCCTGAACCCAGAAGCACTGTATCAGTCTGGGTGCAAGCACACGTAGCAGATATCTCCCAACTATTGTAAGACTTGGCATTTGTTGGAGCATCAGCTGCATGTGCCTGTACCTGGGCGGATTCAATGCTTTCGGGTGCAGGCACAATTAGAAGATTAGATGCACGTTGCCTTGTGGTGTCTTACCCTAAGAATGGGGAAGGGTACACCCCTATATGGGCCATAGCCATATACTGCAACAATTTAAGAATAATGGTTCTTAAAGGAGACATATTGGATAAATGGGAAAAAAAAAAAAACTAATTTTGTAGGCAATTATAAATAATATATGGTGCTGGTTTCACTTTGGGCTAAAAAAATAATCCTATCTGTAAAAATGGCTTCTTTATTGGAGCTCCCTATAGCTCCTATTAGTTCTCCGTCTTTGTTTCAAATGAAGGGTGGGCATGTCCTAACAGTCCCTGCCAGAAGCACAGTAGGAGGGGGGTAGCAAATCAGAGCCTTGCACTCACACAAGCAGACAGGTTTCAGTTCCCTATCAGGTCAGCCTAGCTGCTGATTGGTTCCTATCCTACAGTGCAGTGTACTGAGAGCCGCCAGCTCCCCTGCACATCCAGAGAATTCGGCCAGCATAAAGTGTAACAGATGGACAGGACTAGTGGGGTTTTGGTGGAATATCTCAATAAATCAGTGCGAAACACAACTTTTTTAAGCACAATCCTTCTATATTTAGTTGAGTATAATTCACTAGCACATTGTTAATTTTTATATGATATGTCTCTTAACATGAAACTGGAAAGACTGGGATATGTAAAAGGAGATGGAAAGGTAAAGGTAAAAACTAAGTAAGCTTTATCAGAAAGTTCTATGTAAATACAGCCATAAGCACTTATAGAAGTGCTGTTCTGAGTCCTCAGTGAAAAGAAACACCACACCTTTCCTTTAATTCTGTATACATTCTTTCCCCCTTCCCTTGTCGACTCTTACCCACCTCCCAACTGTTCTGTAATCCGAGCTACCAACACAGCTAGAGCGGCGGCACAGAAATTATCTAGACAAAGCTAAAATGGCAGCCGCTATCTTAAACAGAAGAAGTTTCTAGGGCTGTTTACTCAGGTATGGTAAAGCTTTCTGCAGAATAAATGTAGCGTTCTAGCTTGCACTATTGTGGCTAATCTATTGGCAATAAAATGCCAAAATGCCTTTCCTTCTCCTACAATATCACAAGAAATCTCTGTACACAAGGGACAAGGCCAAAAGCCAATACTGGATGCCTGTGATCTTCAGCTGCAGCACTGCATTAACAGCAGTAGAGGAAATCATTGCATGGGCTCGAGAATACTTTAAAAAACCACTGTCTGAATACACTTCATTGCTGCTTCAACAAATGCAAATTAAAACATTAACTTACAAACCATATAAAAATAATACGATGGATATTTTTTGGAAAGTGTCCAGGCTTATCATCAGCATAGTACAGTAACCATGATGGTATGGGGGTACATTATTGCACATGGCAAGAGTAGCTTGCACATCCGGGAAGGCACCATTAATGCTGAATAACCTATACAGGTTTTGAAGCAACATATTCTGCCATGCAGACAATGTCTTTTTCGTGGAAGGTCTAGCTTATTTCAGAAAGATAATGTTAAAAAGCATTCTGCACGTATTACAATAGCATGGCTCCATTGAAAAAGGGTCGGGGCACTACACTGGCATGCCTGCAATGCAGACCTGTCAGTCATTTAAAAAATTTGGTGCATTTTAAAAAGAAAAATACAAAGGACATGTAAACTGCTGAGCAGCTGAAATTGTATATCAGGCAAGAATGGAACAATATTACCCCTTTTACAACTGCAGCAATTGGTTTCCCCAGCTCCCAAATGTTTACAAATTGGTGATGCAACACAGTTGGAAACATGCTCCTGTCCTAACTTTGCTGGCATCAAATTCAAGACAACCAAATATTTTTCAGAAACCAATACAATTTCTCAGTTTAAACATTGAATTTGGTGCCTTGCTACTGTTTGCAGTTATTTTTTTTTTTTTATAAACGGGTTCCTATACAGGCAGCACCAGGCCTGCACAGGCAAGCTGGATTCTGGCAAATGCCAGAGGGGTTGCTGTAAGATGCCATTAGCAGTCACTATTGGGCATGTGGGTGGTATGAATGGACCTCTTTGTATTTGAAATGCCGGAGCCTTTTTTAAATCTTGCAGTTTTTGTAAACATCCAAAAATACTTTTGCATTGACAACGTGTTCTAACCACAGATCCACAGAACAAAACATATGCTTAAAATAAAGTTTTATTAAGAAGGTACTGCATGAATAAGTCACCATTTATCATAAATTTTAATAGGCAATTGAACAAAAGTAACTGGGAAGAAGAGCTATGCTGACATTTCAGCATTTAGGATAAAACTGAATATTTGAAGGAAAAAAAAAAAAACTAATGATTATAAACCCTTATTAAAACATGGTATATTTTCCAATAAAAAGATTATATACATACCAAATATTTCCAAAAGAAATATGCTTCTATGTTTAACCATGAATGAAAACACCTACCTCAACATTTAAAATAAGGCTGCTTGGTAGAGTTTCACAAGTTGCTGTTGAGTTAGGAAGGCTGGAATACTCCCATGTATTTATAGTCTGCACTGGTTCAGTCGGCTTAGCATTGTCACTAGATTTAGGGTTGTCCAGTAAGGTCACTTCATAAAATTCCTGTATATCTGAAAAATTAAGAAGGAAACTAGGCATAAAAAAACAAGGAATAACAAATAATGGTTGCCGATAATGACTATGAAGATTTTCATTCATCCTGGTCATGGTATATCTAGTATAAGTAAATCTAGAGCAACTGGACTTGATGAGTAATCATTGAAGAAAATTCACTATTCACTGGTTAAAAGGTTAATGTTCAGTATGTTATACAATGGCCAACTTTTAATTGTGGTTTGTTTTTTTTTTTTTTAATAGTTTTTGAATGATTTGCCTTCTTCTGACTCTTTCGCATTTTTAAATAGGAGTCACTGATCCTAGCAGCCAAAGATTGTTGCTCTGCGAGTCTACAATGTTATTGCTATTCTTACTTTTTATTACTCATATTTCTATTTATGTCTTTCTCTATATTTGTCTCAAAACATTGCCTGGTTGCTAGGTTAAATTACCCTAGCAACCAGATAGCGGATGAAATTCCAAACTTAAATTCACAAACTGGAAAATTAATAAATAAGCCCCTAAGCCTAATTTTTATTCACTGAGTGGTGACAATACATTATACCTACCAGTATATGGCAGTCATATTATTTACTTTACCAGGCATCCCTAGCACAGGATTAAATCAGGTGATTTTTTTTTTCTAAAATGAGTGCTGGATCAGTTAAAAAAAAAAAAAAACTCAGTTCACTGGGAATGTCTATTATATTGGCATGCTCAATGATTTAGGGTTTCCTCGTCCTTAAAATGAACTCTTAGGGGCTGATTTACTAACCCACGAATCCGACCCGAATTGGAAAAGTTCCGACTTGAAAACGAACATTTTGCGACTTTTTCGTATGTTTTGCGATTTTTTCGGATTCTGTACGAATTTTTCGTTACCAATACGATTTTTGCGTAAAAACGCGAGTTTTTCGTATCCATTACGAAAGTTGCGTAAAAAGTTGCGCATTTCGCGTAGCGTTAAAACTTACGCGAAAAGTTGCGCATTTTTCGCGTAAGATTTAACGCTACGCAAAATGCGCAACTTTTTACGCAACTTTCGTAATGGATAGGAAAACTCGCGTTTTTACGCAAAAATCGTATTGGATCCGAAAAATTCGTAAAGAATCCGAAAAAATCGCAAAACATACGAAAAAATCGCAAAGTACCGATCATTACGAAAAAAACGCAATCGGACTCCATTCGACCCGTTCGTGGGTAAGTAAATCAGCCCCTAAGTATGTGTCCTTGTCTTTTGAAGTAAACAATTCCAAACAATTTCCCTTACACCATCTATACACCTTTACTAAAATGATGTACTGGCACTAGTCAAGTTTCATTACAAGGGTCTGGAGAAAGCAAAATATCTAGTAATACTACGACCCACGGAACACACACACACACACACACACACATATACATATACAAAAAACAGTCCACACGACAGCACCACACTCCAAAATCCGCTGCTCTGCAGCTGCCCCTGTGCACGGGATATCATATAAATATCAAAATAAAGCAGCCAGCACCAAGGGTCTCTGTGTTTCAAAAAGTCTCTTGTGTATTATAATTGCATGTACAACCGACGTTTCGGTCCCTTTTTCCAAGGTGCAAATACATACAGCAACTCAGTTTAAATAGCCTCCTCCCATGAATCCAGGGAGGGCCAGTGACATCATATGCATATTAACCCCATAGTGACCATTAATACCATAATACCGTATTAATGGTCACTATGGGGTTAATATGCATATGATGTCACTGGCCCTCCCTGGATTCATGGGAGGAGGCTATTTAAACTGAGTTGCTGTATGTATTTGCACCTTGAAAAAGGTCCCAAAAGGGACTGAAACGTCGGTTGCACATGCAATTATAATACACAAGAGACTTTTTGAAACACAAAGACCCTTGGTGCTGGCTGCTTTATTTTGAGATATTATTATTATATATCTATATCTATATCTATATATGATAATTTGAGGAAGTGCACCCATATGAATGGCTATCTGAAAGCAGTACAAGTTAAAAATGTACCAATGTAATGGGGATTTTTTGGGCACGATATTCCCATTTGCCTCACACAGGGATGGCAAAAAATTACTGACCCCTTGAAATAAAAATAGTGCTTGGTTCTCAAAAAGTTAAACAAAAAAAGGAGGCAACAACCTCCCCAGCAGAAAGTCAAAGTCTACATTTTCTTTTCAACAAGAAGGTTTCTATACTGTCCCAAAGGGCCAGTCAATTCCCCATGACTGGTCAAAATGCCCAATTATTTTGCTCTGAATTTGGCCTACAAATAATTAAAAATGCTTTAAACATCTGTATAAGCTGCTAGTACAGGTACTATTTAAATAATATATCATAGTATTATCACTGAATTTAAAGGAGAAAAAAAAGGTAAAAACTAAGTAAGCTTTATCAGAAAGGTCTATGTAAATACAGCCATAAGCACTCACAGAAATGCTGCACTGACTTCTTTGAAAAAATTGTTTGTGTAATTCCTGTGCCAGAGACACGCAGCTCTCTGCTCTCTCCCCTCTCCTGCTCCCCCTCCCTCAAGAATGCTAAGAACTCACTCCCCCCCCCTTAGGAATGTGGATCTGAGCCAACCAGCAGGAAACTGACTAGTCTAACTGAGCATGTACACTTGGTCAGGGTCTCCGTGCAGGAGTGAGGCATGATGGGAACTTTGTTTACACAGCTCAGCGTTTTTTCTTCCTGTTTGGCTTCTGATCATCTGAGCGGGAGAAATATGGGGTGACTTAAGGGCACTGGTGAGGATATGTCTGCAGCTTGAGATTAACTCTATTAGCCTTTCCTTCTCCTTTAACAAAAAATTGCCAAATATTGATATATAGAATCAGTATTCATTCAAAAGCATGGCCTTCACCTACCTATAAGAGCTTGGAAAAGATTGCTCTGAAAGATGCCAATTACACGCTCAATAGATTTCCTGAGTTGTTTGTCTTCAGTTTGGTGAAGTTTGCAGCGGTATTCTTCCAGAAGGGTCAATGCACGCTGAGTATCTGCACAGACAGATCAATACAATTTAAATCACATACTGTTTAGTTATTAGAAATAAAAGAGAGAAGCCTAAATAACCAGGTTACATTGCAACTTTCAAATATACTGAATTAATGAACGAATGATTGAATGAATGAATGAACCAATGAAGAGAACCTTTTCATTTTTAGCACGATATTGCATTCTGTATAGTAAGGCCATGAAAACAAACATATATTTTACAATCTAGGCTTAATAAGGGTGCCAGATACTGGTGGATGCCACTAAAAATTGTATGCTACTTAGATTGTAGGCTCTATGGGGCAAGACCTCATTTATACTGTGTCTCATATCATAGCACTTAATCTATTTTTTTTTTTATAAAGTTTGTTCTCCCTGTGTATTTTTTTTTTTTTTTTTTTAAATTGTACAGCGCTACATATCCTAATACCATAATAAAAGTTGCACATAAAGAGAAAAATACAAAAGCACTGCAAAACAGAAGTGTGTGAAAACTATGCACAAATGCATAATAAAAAAACATGTGTAATTATATTGCTATTCAAGCTTTGTTTCTCAGCCATGTAAACTGCTTTGTTGGCACCAAAGCATACTTCCATCAAATGGTTTCAAAAAATTATAAACAGGATTTCAAAGAGAACTTGTCACAATAGAAGGCAACTCAAGATTCACATTACATGGCAACTCAGAAACCAGACCAATTTGAACCAAAATTTAATAATCAGCTTCGATGACAAACCTAATTTTTTGCCTAATTTGTGACAACCCCCGAGCTTAGCTTCTCAACAGCTGTCCACAGCACACTAAACATGAGTATCAATGACACTTCTAACACAATCCAAGATGGGGAGGCTCCTGTGTACAGCTGTGATGGCCTGGATCATTACTGCCAAAGATACTTAGCCTTAGGGCTGGGCGATATACCGTTTAATACCGAATACCGGTGTTTTTTTTTTTTTTTTTTTTTAAACTATATTCATTTTTCAGATAACGCAATACCGGGGTGTCAGGGTACTCACCCGTGCGGCCCCGTCTCGCGGGATGTTGCGCACGCGCGTCCAGGTGCGTGTGCGTCAAAGCGCACGTACATGTCAAAGCGTGCCCGTCTGCAACGCGCTGCCGGCGCCGGTTCTGCGCATGCGTGGGGGGTATTTAAAGCTATCAAACGCCTCCTCCTGTGCTATGTTGTCTGCGGCCTTGCCTGGGAAACTAAGCCTGCCTGATTTACCTTACGACTTTCTGTTGCCGATCCTTCGCTTGCCTGACTCTGATTTTCAATACTGCAGTAATTATTCTCTAATTTATTAGGAAATGGGGTTAACACCTAATCATGCATGGAAAAAAAAAAATACCGTCAAATACCGTGACACCGATATAATTTTGAAAAATACCGTGATATAAATTTTTGGTCATACCGCCCAGCTCTAGGCTGGGCCAGCAAATTCAATATATAAAATAGGGCATTTCTAGCCATATTCATTTTTAGGATTGAGTTGGGGTTAAAAACGTGTTTCTCTGTGTATAAAGGACAGTAAAGAGCACCAAACGCAAATAAATTTAATTTACATCTAAGTGAAGGGCTATGTTCCTTTGAGGTGCCCTAATGTTAACTGCCTGTCAGACGTCAGCACTACAGGCTCGCAACACAAGCAACGGACTTTATGCAAGGTTGCTTGAGCTTAACCTGTCACCCTAAAGTGATACTTACTTTTTTTTTTTTTTTTTTTTTACAATGATAGAAATCAAATCATTTTGATATACCTATGCATTTATACATTATCTTTTTTTTAAGCCTGTTATTTGTGTATTAAAACTGTTTTATCTTATAGCCTTTTGGCCATCCTCTTTTATGTCCAATTTGTACTAAACTTGGCTAATACAAACCTGTGTATAAGCATTAGCAAATTACAATGGGCAAAAGCTTTCAATATCATTATTAAGCCCATTATTAAGTGCTGGGATATTTTAGAGGTGATGGCACAAAGGGATATTTGCCGCCTGTGGTAAAATCAAGGCTATCACTGGCAAATATCTCCCGTAAATGCTCTCTCACTGGGGATAAAGTGGACTGCCGATGGCAAAGGATACACAGGGCTTAGTGTTCCACCTTAAGTTTCCTCGCAAAATATTTAAAGGAGATATATTGGATAAATTGGAAAAACCCTAATTTTGTAGGTGATAATAAATAATAAGGTACTGGTTTCACTTTGTGATAAAAAATGAATCCTATCTGTAAAAATGGCCCCTTTATTGGAACTCCCTATAGATCCTATCAGGTCCCTGCAAGAAGCACAGTAGGAGGGGGATAGCCAATCACAGCCTTGCACTCACACAAGCAAAGACAGGTTTCAATTCCCTATCAGGTCAGCCTAGCTGCTGATTGGTTCCTATCCTACAGTGCTGGTACTAAGAGCCGCCGGCTCCTCTGCACAGCCAGATAATTCAGCCAGCAGGAAGTGGAACAGATGGGTGGGACTACTGGGGTTTTGGTGGAATTTCTCAATTGTCTGAAACACAACTTTTTTTAAGCACAATCCTTCTATATCTAGGAGTATAATTCCCTGGTACATTCTTAATTTCTATAGGATATGTCTCCTTTAACTTATTAAACTGCATATTATGAATGCAAGAAGCAATTCACCAAAAGGTTGTGTTATGGCAGGTATTCTAATATATATGAAAATAAAACCAGGATTCAGTTCAGGGTTCTGCCAAGATTCAGCCTTTTTTAGCAAGATTCAGATTCGGTCTCTGGCCAAACAATCCTTAAAATCAGGTGATTTTTTTGTCAAAAAACATGGAAGTTGAAAAAATTTCACTGCACGCTTCTCTATATCCCTTCCTTATCTTCATTTACATATGCAAATTAGGATTTGGTTCATGATAATTCAATCCTTATGGCCAAACGATCGCAAGCCAATGCAGTCGCCAATCTGATGGGAAAATCAAAACTGCCCAAACGAGCTCTGCCCAATTAAGACCAGATGTCTGTCATGTAGGTCCTACAGGGGTGACCGTACACTGGCAGATAAGCTGCCAAATTGGTCTGAAGGATCCGAATTGGCGGCTGAAATATGCCATGTATGGTCACCTTAAGTAGTCAATAGGTTTGTACAGATTAGGCTGTGGTGATTCTTAGTTGTAGGTGTGTATAGGCACTGTATATTGTTTAATACAGGATTTAAAAAAGAGGATGTTTGGTTTCCAACAATTTTTTCAGTTCAGGTGTTTTCAGACAGCACATTAGAACTTTTTCTTAAAAAAATCTAAAATTGAGGTTTAAACTTTACTTTTCCTCCCTATGGTGTTTCAATCTAACATATCCAAAATCCAGGTGCAGACTCTGAACTTACAATTTATTCAATATATTTTTCAGCAACATCTGTTGCATCAATTATAACTATTGTACTAATCCTAAAAAGCTATGTTTAGATAAGAAATGTATCGACTAATGTAACAAATTAGAAGAGTTTATAAAGTGGCCATGTGACATGCACCTAATTGTTTATTGGTAAGTGCTGACTGCTTATTACTATAACTGCTATTACTAACAGCCATGGTAGTAACAGAAAATACACAACTCTGTTCAGGTACAAAACATTAAGTTATTTTCCCTAACACTTCTCTACTATACTAAATATTATAAGGACAAACAGTTAATTACAATGTCCATTTTATAAACATGTAAATAATTGTATTCAGGTACATAGTTCTTCATATACTATATCTAGCTTTATAAATATACTGAAAAGGAATGCATCTGCTTTGCTTTCTTATATCAATTACTATGCAAATCCTATTACGCTGATGGTACACAGTATTTTAATCTTATGGTTTTCCCTGAGCAAAGCACTACATTTAAAACTTGTGTGGTATGGGTCTTGAGCTTATGTAGATTTGTCTATGCAACTTTCCCAAAAATAAGGCACTCGAAAGTAAAAGGAAAAAAAAAAAAAAAATCTTCCCCAAACTCAAGATATTCTTATCTTGGGTATATATAGTGCCAGCATGGCACTTGACATGTCGTTGGGCCCCATCAGTCAATATTATTGTAAATAAATATATTATATACAATATATAACTGTAAAATAATAGTAATTTAGGAAAATGCCCTGTATCACTTGAATTTCCATAAAGCATGATAAAAACAAATCATGAGAAAAGGAACTGAAACACAGTACCAAGAACCCCCTTGAAGCATAAAAAGTCCCTTTGTATTTTCCACATTGAAAAATAGTTCTCCTGTTTACCTACTTAAACTACATACACTACTATTCGGGCATTTATGAACGTGTCTCATTTTGAGGAAAGTATCATTTAAAAATAGAGCAGTTCTCCAGCAGGCTACGTGGAGCCGTATGAAATAGTAACCAGAGTAAAAGCAATAGAGAAGGGTAAGAGGGGAGGGCTTTAACCACAAACTTCCAAAATTCCTGGGCAGCGCTAAGCAGAGAAGGGGACACTGAGCAGCTAAAGGCCTGTCATATATATACACTTTGCTGGCTTCACACTTCTCCTGCCGGGCAAACGAGAAGCTTTGTCAGCTGGTACAGAAATATATATATATTAAAGGCTCAGTGTGGCCTGAAATCAACCTTTAAAGCAAGCGGTTTCTCTAGCATCAAGAGAACTTGGGAAAACAAAGTTTGTTGGCAGTAGGAACGCCCATATGTTACTTTCCAGACCAACTTTCTTTTTGGAACAACGTGCACTCATCTCCGGGGCTATTCCATTCTTCCCTACTGTGGGGGACGTAGCGCCCTTTACAGAACCTCAAACACATACACGACACATAAATGATAGAAGAGATGCAGGACACACACCTTGCTTCCTGACAGGCATGGTGCGGCCCCCCACGAAACCACACAGCAACAGTCAGCCGGCAGCTTGACCCCGGACAACACTCGCACCCTCAGCGGGAGGCTCCACGGGATAATCTCCCGGAGGAGGATACTGCGGTGAGAGTTCCTCCTCCCCCCTTGAGCGCAACAGTGGGAAAGTCCTTCCTACTGGGGTTATTCTCCAAAGGACTAATCCGTAGACTGTGAAATGGAGGATCTTAACTATGTGACTTTAAACAGCACATACAGTGTTCAGCAAAGGGAGATATGATGGGAAATTCAAGACTTGGGCGCCCCTGTGTCAGCCCCCCCTCCCTCCACAGTACACGGGGGTGGGCGCTTCTGCGTGAGTATAAAGTTGCTGATAGGGGGCAGCAGAAGTTTCCGTCTCCTGATCCACAGCGGGGAGTAGAATTTAGAAGGAAGCTGAGGGTTCCGCAAAAAGTTCACTCATCGGTTCCTTCTTGTGCCTTTTTTCTTTCTTGTCGCCCCTTTTCCCTCCTCCTTTCCTTCTTCGTCTAGTCTCTCAATATCCGCTCCCCCGCCCTTCTCCTCCTCTTTTTAACACACCTCCTATTTCTCCCTCCGTTCTGAAAATCCCAAACTTTCCTCCAAAATGGCGCCCTGGAGCTGGGCTGAATGTGCCACGTGATCATACCCCCCCCTTCCTCTTGTAAAAGCCCTCCACGTCTCCTCCAATAAGGAGTGAGCTTGGCCGGGCGGGAATGCCGGATTCTACCTTGACACAAGGAGGTGTGAACAAACCCAGGAGCAAACATATGAATGGCATTGATCTCAAACCTGAGACTAAGCAGTTGGTTTAGACCTACAATGCTCAGTATAGAACAGAAACTGTTGGGCATGTTACTGTGGGAGTTTAACAGCCTCTAGCAAGTTATATACTGACTCCTGAAAAGGGTAAAAGGTGAGCGGGCGGGACAAAGCGTGACGTCACTACCACACCTCTTTAAAGCTGCAGCGTGAGTTAAGAGAGAATAACGTGATAGTTTCATGTTTTAAAATGAAAGTGGGTATGCCAAGGATACTTTTCTGTGTATTTGTGTTCAAACATCAGGCTTGGTTTACTTGGCAGTGTTGGCACAATACAAAAAATATCTCTTTATTTATATTGTCCAAAACGTGGATGAACAATGTATGTATGTATAACGTGATAAAGTACTACATGAATTTGCTATACTGTACAATTTTACAGTGTAGAAAAGTACACACACTGGTAGAATAATTATACGAATAAATACGTAACAGGCAATATAAGGCACCATGTTTGCCCAGGAGCAGTAAGGGCCATGACAAACTGTGAGATTAGTTGCGCAAATCTCAGTTCAATCACCCCGCAATGCCATCCCACCAGCTAGAACGTGGTGCCGCGATTTCCCAAAGTTGACGAAGTTGCCTTGAGAGGAAACTTCGGTGACTTCGGCAAATCGCGCAATTTATCTCCCCGTGTACTCTAACCCATAGCAACAAATCAGCAGGTAGAGTTTACTGGTCACCTGCTTAAAAGCAAACATTGTATTGCTTGCTATGGGTTACTGCTCCTGGGCAAATTTATTGCCTTTTATTAAATATGGGGGATAGTGTCATGTGCTTAAAAACACAGTAGTTGGTCCCTGCTCTTTTAGAGCTTACAATCATTAATTACAGCTAGGGTGCTTATGCCTTTAAATAGTTAAAGGGGACACTTACCATTAAACCAATCAGTCTTGTCGTGAGACCAGTGACGATTATTATTACCCTAATGCAGTGGGTTCATCTCTGTATTTATATCAGATTTTGACAGAAGCTCATTGCAGTAGGGTTGGTTTAGGAAACTGGTAGGCACCAGTTAGGGTTGTAACCTTTTCTGGAAAAAATGCCAGACTTCCTATATTTTTATGGGTGTTACACATTAATAACATTGGCATCAACCAACATTTTTACCTACCAGGTGGCAACCCTAGCACCAGTAGCCCCTAAGGTTGCCTCCTGGCCAGAATTTTATCAAGCAATGATGCTTGATGCCAATGTTATCAATAGGGAACAAAGTTAATAATATATAAAGGCATGTATTTTTTTCCAGAAAAGGTGGCAACCCTAGCAGCCCCTCATTCACCCTGTTTTATATTTCATTGGATGTGGCCATTCTGTGCTTTGTCCATTTTCTAGCACTAAGAATGTATTTACTCTACCTGGCCTGCAGGTTCTATGTGCTTAAGATGAATAAGGCAGACACACCATAAAGTACTGTATATTGATATATACTTAGTGATTCTTTGAGCACTTTTGCATAATACATTTATTTTTGTTTTTGAGCAGTTTCTGATATATTTGCAGTTTAGCTATGACAATAGCATGCTTTTACTTAACTGAGAGCAACCAGAAGAAAGTGCATAGATAGTTAAGGTTGCTCACACTCTGACATTGTAAGAAAGAAGTTGAGCATAAAGTTTAGCATTACTATAAAATGTAAAAAAAAAAAAATTGTGCGCCTAGGGTTGCCACCAGTCCGTTTTTGACTCTGACAAAAAGGGCTGTGTGGGTCAAAACCATCTGCCCAGTTTTCCCAATTTGGAAAACTGGGCAGGCCTCTTGGAGATTGATGTGGCGATCAGCCAATCACCACGTCATACCCCCACCTGCAATGTCATGGCCCCACCCACATGACATCACTGCCCCGCCCATTGATATCACACACTGCCCCCCCTGCCTGCAGTTAGCCACAGCAAAAGGTGGCACTCCTTGGTGCGTCTTGGACAAATGCCCTTTTTTTTTTTGTTTATTAACGTAGCCCTGCATTGCTGCTGATGTTAAGTCAACTGAATCTGGAAATAAACTGTTTTGTAATTAATTTAAAACCATGTTAGGGATCACTTACCTGTCAAAACTAACCTCTATCAGACAACATTTCTGAACTCTAACTCCTATTCTGAAAGTTAACATCACTCAGATCAATGCTAAACACTATTGGATAAGTCGCATCAGACTTCTACTGTATGCAACGCCACAGTTTATATTACATGTTATTGTAAATGGTTTTCCATTGTTCATTTGAATTATTGCATTATTTTGTTTTTGTAAGGGACACTGTTTCTCTTTAAAGGACTAGTAATATCAGAAACTGAAAATATTTTCTCCTATTTATGTTTTCAGTTATTATTATTATATAATTATATTTCAATTATAATTACTGCCACCCTGGCTACACAGCACCTTATTTATGTAAACTATAGTTTCAGAAGCAAAGATGCAATTTTTACCAGTGCAAGTTAATAATACATTATGTTTAAATGCATATGAAACACTTTCACTTTTTAGTGTTAATGTTCCTTTAGGTTCCTGAATGTTTTGATCCATAAATTGATGGGGATCTATTTCCCCTTACATCTTCTATTTCTGTGATTATATGTTTTATGAATATTTGTAAGAATGTATCTGTAGAATATATAGTACATCTTAGGAGAACATGGCAATTAAAATACCTGTATTCAAGTCAGAAAATGGCTTCTACTTCATTTCTGAGAGATTAGCACCTGACCCCGGGTGCACCCATGGTCCTGACTACTTGTGTTGCAATGAATAAGGAGTGATTTGAAGCATTAATCACCAGCACACCAACCTGAAAATCTCTTGCTCCACTGGTTATTAGCATTGTGATAAAGCAAAAACATGTGATTAGACCTGTTCTCTCTTGTATCTACACCAGGGATGCCCAACCTTTCTAACTCGGGAGCCACAGTCAAATGTAAAAAGACTTGGAAAGCAACACAAGCATCATAAAAGTTCATGGGGTGCCAAATAAGGGCTAAGATTGGCTATTAGGCAGCCTCTATGCACACTATCAGCTTACAGGGGGCTTTATTTGGTAGTAAATCTTGCTTTTATTCAACCAAAACTTTCCACTAAGTTAGGAATTCAAAAATAACTAACTGGTTTGGGGGCACTGAGAGCAACATCCAAGGGGTTGGTGAGCAACATGTTGCCCCCGAGCCACTGGTTGGGGATCACTGATCTACACTATAGTCTGGTGGTAGGGTAAGGGTGTTTGATGTGTTTTCACAGGTGTGACTGAGTTCATGTGTTGAGCCCATGCCTTGATGCACTCAAGCTTTTTAAGGGCAATGGGACAACCCATGCTTTAATGTGCACATGTATATGATAAAAAGACCACCTAGTGCATCAGCATTTATGATCATTCTATCATAATTACCACATCTTGATTTTTTTTTTCTTTACACAACTTAATCTGAAGTGCAAACATATATGTTTAAAATAATTTTTGCTGTTTTAATTACTTGTTTACAATCTTCCTTCTAAGGCATGTGCATGCAAACGCATTTTTAAGTGATTAAAAATGCATAATTATTATTGGTGATTACAAACTTATCTGTGAATTAGGCCATTGGCATTTAATGTGTTGAAGAGCTGCTGACAATTTAGATTTTCAAAACAGCACACAACTGCTTATAGCACTGAATGAACTTTAATGAATGCTAATTGGTTCATTAGCTCTTAATCAGTGGACTCTGTTTTCCTCTGGGTCAAATCCACTGATGATGCAAAATACAAATTTAAGGGACATATGCTAAAATATATGTTTCTCTGATATGAACGTATGCTTCCATATGCTGGAGGGAATGAAGGGGATTGCAGAGGATAATGGTCAGAGCAGTATGTTAAAACATTATTACGGTTATTAAAAGTTAAAGGACAGTGGGGAGATGCAGGGAGGAGAGTGGGACCAGATAAAGGATAAAAGGTAAGAAAAGAGCAGACAATTTTATAGCAGGAGAAAATGCTGAAATGCACATCCAAGGAGACAAGGGCAATGGGAGAGAAAGACATTACGGGGAAAAAAAACCTAGGGAAGAGTTAGACAGGAGGAGTAAGCTACGGTGGAAGACTAGACAGTACAGAGAAACTGACTGAGCAAGTGCATATTCTACAATCGGCCACTAACCGTTCAGGGCTGAAACGGCAGATAAGGAGGTAGAAACAATAGGATTTCTACTTCCTTCTGCCAATTCAGCCCTGAAGGCAGATTTTGATCAGGCGCCTTCTATGGCACCTGATCAAAATCTTTTAACCTGGGCGATCGGCGAGTCGACCGATATCTGCAGCCTCCTGCGATATCGGTCGACTTGCCATACACGCACCGAATATCGTACGAAACGGGGTTTCGTACAATATTATCGGTGCGTGTATGGCCAGCTTAAATCTGGGAGAACTGGAGGAAAAGAAGAAAACTGCAAAAGAAGAATGTGCACAAGAAGCACTTGATCTCCGTTATAATATCCAGCTTCAAATTTATTTTGCAGTTGAATGGTTTATTTTTGAATAATTTAATTCAAAATATTTTTAGCCACAATTTTCTATCAATGGGTAATTTGTGATAAAGAAAAAAAAAGATAGTAAAGAGAGATAAGAGGTGATTATAGAATAAATGTGGGAAGGAAACCTAAAACTACTCCACGTTTGGTTCTTGTAAGGTAGATAATTTAATTTATTAGATTACCAGTGCACAGACAATCCCAGATAGTGGACTTAAAGCAAAACAGTCACAACAAAGAAAAACTGCTATCTAATTTGCTCATGTTGAATAAGAAATGTATACAGTGGCTTGCAAAAGTATTCGGCCCCCTTGAACTTTTCCACATTTTGTCACATTACAGCCACAAACATGAATCAATTTTATTGGATTTCCACGTGAAAGACCAATACAATGTGGTGTACACGTGAGAAGTGGAACGAAAATCATACATGATTCCAAACATTTTTTACAAATAAATAACTGCAAAGTGGGGTGTGCATAATTATTCAGCCCCCTTTGGTCTGAGTGCAGTCAGTTGCCCATAGACATTGCCTGATCAGGTCAGGGATAAAGTTATTGAGAAATTTAAAGCAGGCTTAGGCTACAAAAAGATTTCCAAAGCCTTGAACATCCCACGGAGCACTGTTCAAGCGATCATTCAGAGTATGGCACAACTGTAAACCTACCAAGACAAGGCCATCCACCTAAACTCACAGGCCGAACAAGGAGAGCGCTGATCAGAAATGCAGCCAAGAGGCCCATGGTGACTCTGGACGAGCTGCAGAGATCTACAGCTCAGGTGGGGGAATCTGTCCATAGGACAACTATTAGTCGTGCACTGCACAAAGTTGGCCTTTATGGAAGAGTGGCAAGAAGAAAGCCATTGTTAACAGAAAACCATAAGAAGTCCCCATTTGCAGTTTGCCACAAGCCATGTGGGGGACACAGCAAACATGTGGAAGAAGGTGCTCTGGTCAGATGAGACCAAAATGGAACTTTTTGGCCAAAATGCAAAACGCTATGTGTGGCGGAAAACTAACACTGCACATCACTCTGAACACACCATCCCCACTGTCAAATATGGTGGTGGCAGCATCTCTGGGGATGCTTCTCTTCAGCAGGGACAGGAAAGCTGGTCAGAGTTGATGGGAAGATGGATGGAGCCAAATACAGGGCAATCTTGGAAGAAAACCTCTTGGAGTCTGCAAAAGACTTGAGACTGGGGCGGAGGTTCACCTTCCAGCAGGACAACGACCCTAAACATAAAGCCAGGGCAACAATGGAATGGTTTAAAACAGTGCTGTCCAACTTCTACGGTGCCGAGGGCCGAAATTTCTCTACCATACGTGGTGGAGGGCCACTAATGGAAGCCAGTTTTGACCACTCCCCTTTTTGAAACCACACCCACTTCAAACCACACCTATTTTATCACAATGGTGGTAGCACAGCAAAATCCCAAATGCTTGGTCCTTACTGTGGGGATATCAACCATCATTCATATGTGAAAGAATTATGTCATATTAAGATATACCCTTAAATTCCATATGCCTCCTCCTTCCCTGTGGATAGCAGAGCAACCCCCAGTACATAATTACACACCTTAGGGACCATTTAATGGCTATTTCCAACTGCTAACAAACTCCCACAACAAACCCCTGCCAGGTTCACCTCCCACAAGCAGCATAGGGCAAGCAGAGTATGGCACACACAGGCAGCACTCTGCCTGTCCTATGCTGTCTGTGTGTGCGCCATACTCTGCCTGTCCTACCCTGCCTGTGTGTGCCATACTCTGCCTTCCCTATGCTGCCTCTGTGTGCCATACTCTGCCTGCCCTACCCTGCCTGTGTGTGCCATACTCTGCCTGCCCTACCCTGACTGTGTGTGCCATACTCTGCCTGCCCTACCCTGACTGTGTGTGCCATACTCTACCTGCCCTATGCTGCCTCTGTGTGCCATACTCTGCCTGCCCTACCCTGCCTGTGTGTGCCATACTCTGCCTGCCCTACCCTGACTGTGTGTGCCATACTCTGCCTGCCCTACCCTGACTGTGTGTGCCATACTCTACCTGCCCTATGCTGGCTGTATGTGCCATACTCTGCCTACAGTACATGTCTGAGGTGTGAAGAAGTGAACAATGGGAGTGATTACAGCCTGAGCCTGAGGTGTGAACACTGCAGGGGGTGAACAATGCAGGTATTAAAAGGTGTGAAAAACACAGGGGATTACATTTTTAAACAATACAGAGGGATTACAGCCTGAATCTGAGGTGAGAACCATGCAGGGGGGCAGGTATCAGTGATACTGATACCATTTAATGCTTACTCAAAGGTAAGCCATCAAAGCAGCCAGACAGGTGGGGGGCCACACAGAGGGGGGTCGCGGGCCGCCAGTTGGACAGCACTGGTTTAAAACACAACATATCCATGTGTTAGAATGGCCCAGTCACAGTCCAGATCTAAATCCAATGGAGAATCTGTGGCAAGATCTGAAAACTGCTGTTCACAAACGCTGTCCATCTAATCTGACTGAGCTGGAGCTGTTTTGCAAAGAAGAATAGGGCAAGGATTTCAGTCTCTAGATGTGCAAAGCTGGTAGAGACATACCCTAAAAGACTGGCAGCTGTAATTGCAGCAAAAGGTGGTTCTACCAAGTATTGACTCAGGGGGCTGAATAATTACGCACACCCTACTTTGCAGTAATTTATTTGTAAAAAATGTTTGGAATCATGTATGATTTTCGTTCCACTTCTCACATGTACACCACTTTGTATTGGTCTTTCACGTGGAATTGATATAAAATTGATTCATGTTTGTGGCTGTAATGTGACAAAATGTGGAAAAGTTCAAAGGCCGAATACTTTTGCAAGCCACTGTAGGTCTTTGCTGCCCCCTTTAAAACTGTAGCACTCATTTTTAATGGTGCACTTTATACAACTTACAGGGCCAAACTAATACGAATTAGTTCACACTATGGTAAAATGCATTAGGTACTTAAAGCGGACCTGTCATCCTAAGACATAACTCCAAATTATTTTCTATATTGTTAGTTAAGCAAAATAAACTTTACTTACGCTATATAAATAATATAAATCTTGTTTCCTTCCGTCTTGGAATTACTCAATCAAAGCAAGCAGGCAGGCACCATTTTGTGGACACTGTTATTAAGGCAAGCTTTGTATCACCCCAAAATCTTGCGTATGTGCCAGAATGGGGGGACCAGATGCCCAGGCCTTGCACTGGCTACACAATTAGATGATGAGGAGGGAGGGGAAAAGGGAGATGTGCAGTGACATCTAGGTAGTACTGAATGGAAAGCTAAAGTTATTGTCTGCCCCGCCTCTATGCCTAAGGCATAGAGGTGGGGCAAGCAATATATGATTGACAGCTGGGATTTTTAAATGCCTTTATAATGGGTTTGGATGTGTTAATATAAAAATGAATTTGGGCTTCATGTTTAATTTGAAAAGGACTTTCATTATACAGCTTTTTATGTCTGGGTGACAGGTCCACTTTAAAAGGGATACTATCATGATTTTTATGATATACTTTGTATTTCTAAATTACACTGTTTACATAACATAACATTCACTCTACCATTTAAAATTGTATTATTGAACCAACAAATGTCTTTTTTTATTTTTTGTAATATTGGTGTGTAGCAGCACTTTCAGGTATCCTATTGTTTCTCCTGCTCCCATGTAACTGGACGAATTGCAAGTCAGACTTGGATTTCTTACTTTTGAGTGCTATTCTTATATCTACTGGGAGCTGCTATCTTGTTACCTTCCCATTGTTCTGCTGATTGGCTACTGGGAGGGGGTGATATTACTCCAACTTGTAGCACAGCAGTAAAGTGGGACTGACTGTGCCAGAATCCCTTTAAGATTTTGTAAAGAGTGGGGATCCATTTAAAAAGTTGCTGTAATGTTTTCTGTTGCCATATGTTAATTAAGCAGGATACCCTGATCGACCCTGGCCTTGATGGGCACCTCCTGCAGCTCTAGGCCCCATAGTTTTTCCTGACCCTGTAACACCTGTCTTGCAACCCAATAGAACGTAAAAGTAAACTGCGCGACTTTTGGATGCATCAGTCAGCTGCTCCAATAAGCATTCTGTTGACGCAGGACTCCATGTCTCCCAACAGATGTATAGTTATTACTCCTGCAGTGGTGGGCAGGGTGAGGGTTGCTAACAGTTGTGGCAGGGGCCTCAGGTACCCCAATACAATGATGAGTGAGTTGTGGCATCAATAAGCACCCTTCAGAACTGGTGACATTAATTATAAGGATATAGTTAACAGGTTAACAGTATACAGTTGTGTATACTTTAACTGTATATGATAATATAATCTTACATAAAAAAACTCTAACATTAACAACTATAAAAATTTTATAATGGCACAGGGTGAAATCTGTTATTCACTGTTATTTTAATCACAGTTATTTCCTGTCATTAACACGGAGTACAATATAAAATGCAATAAAAATAGAATCTGTACATTACACCCACAGTGCACCACTGTACAGGTTAGTGCAAACCCTGGGGGATACTGTCTTGTTTGAGATATTATTTGATTTGTACATTTAATAAAGACTATCCAATTGAACTGAACCAGCAAAAATAGTTTGTAGTGTAATGTGTACTATAGGGCAAAAGTATCTATAATCATATGCTGATGTTCTCAGTTTTGCCTTCAGTGTTTACTTATGATTAGTTGGATATTTTGTTCCATCACAGTTATAATATGGAACCTCTATAAATATATTTAATATGGTACCTAGAATCTGTCTTTGACATAATTTTATAGAAAAAGATTAGTCTATTGTATCACTTGCCTCACATTCAATCTTGTGCTAAATCATTTTTCTAGAACAAGAGGGGTAATTTGCTAACTGCAGGTTAGGGTGCAAAGTTCAAATACACACAATCCATCATGTTTTTTTGGACTTTGCAGGTAGCAGAACCATTGCAGGTCCCTGTCAGACCTATGTTTGCCCCATGAATAGAGCTCCTGTGTTAAACAGAGCTGTATTTATGAGGGACTGGTGGTGGTGGCCCTGCCTGTTTCCTAACTTGCACACCATTCTGAGGTGCAAGTTATGGAGCACCGGGGGTGCAGATAATTATGTATTTTTTGTACCAGCAGACAGGTTCAAAAGCCTTTAGTAATGAGCCTAAAGTTATCCATTGGATTATGCCATCTTGATTTGTAGTTCTGGTTTGATTTTGGTTTGACATCTGAATATCAGTGACATGCACTGGGTCTTTTCTTAGAAATAAGTTAATGATTCGGAATTGATTTAGACTAGACTGTGACTAGACTGTTAAAACTCCAAAATGTAATTTTGTATATTGTATAGGGACCTCTTAAATA
This sequence comes from Xenopus tropicalis, assembly GCF_000004195.4. Classification (NCBI taxonomy): domain Eukaryota; kingdom Metazoa; phylum Chordata; class Amphibia; order Anura; family Pipidae; genus Xenopus; species Xenopus tropicalis. The sequence goes on from NC_030681.2 coordinate 106,246,624, forward strand.
AACCTATATTGTACAGCAGTATAATGTTTAACCAAAGGCAACAAGCAGCATGGCATGAAGAGTAATCAGGAAACATATAATCTACAGCACCAGCAGTTAGGTCTCTGGACAGATGGCACAATAGAATTTACAATGTACAGCAGGCAAGCAGTTAAATCCAACCCTCTAATTTCTTGTAAGCTATGAGGAAAAAAATAACCTCCTATGTGCACTATTTAATAACTGTTATATTAGGTGAGTGCAAGCAAGTACTAAAATGTATGTTATGTGCATGCAAATATTTTGTGTGCACTCTGAAACCTCTGGCCTAACATACGATTGTTATTATTCTTTATTTATACAGTGCCAAAATACTCCACAGTAAGTTGCAGACATTATGGGGGTCTTTTTCAAACAGCTGGATTTTTTTCCCCCAAATTCTGATTTTTTAGCACTAAAAGTCGCAGAAAATAAAGTCTACCATTTTTCGAGATTTACTATGCATCAAAACGACTAAAAATACATATCCGTCAATTTGCAAGCTAAAACCTGCTGAGATCATGTAGAATTCCTTGGAGGATCCTTCTTTTACTTTAGCAGTTTTGGTTTTTTGATGCTGGTTTTTTGTGCGACAGTTCAAAAAAGTATAGCTTTCGGTGCTATTCCAAACTTTTCTGTGACTTTTTCCCACACAGACTTTTTCAGTTCAGACTGTTAAGTAAATGTCAGACATTTGTGAAAATGAGATTTATCAAAATGTGAGTTTAGAGCTTGATACATAAAAACTCATCCAAGTTCCATTAATTCCCATGGGATTTTTAGAAGTGCATTTATCAATAGGTGAAAGTTACAGTAAACCATTTGATAAATATGCTTTTAAAAATCCCATAGGAATGAATAGAAGGTGGGCTCTAAACTCACATTTTGATAAATCTGCCCCTTAATTTTATTCACTTCAGTCCCTACTCCAGTGGAGCTTACAATCATTTTGCTGAAGCAATAGAGCAAACCCATGCAGGCATTCAACTTTAAAACATAAATTTCAGTGCTGAACCCATTGCCTAAAGACGTAGGTGAACATAGCACTGTGCTTTATGTAACAATGTATTGTTTTTGTGGCATGGGAAATAGCTGGCCTTTATGTAAGCCACTGTTGGGGTTAAAAGCTTTTTTTTAGAAGTGATGTAAATAAAATAAATGCACTTATACCTAAAGAATACACAAGTACAACCTTTTCATCCGGCCTGTATACAGCCCATTGATTAAGAGGAATCCTGTCACAGATGTTAGAAGACACAAATCTAGAATGTACAAGCAGATGATGGAAAGGATTAAGTACTGTGCAAGTACAACCAGCATTTTGCTTCCTGCTGAGATTAAACCAGGTTCACAGTAAGGAAATTTAATTCAGTCTTTACATTATTAAAGAGCAAAGCACACAGAGTTACAGCAGCAGGAAATGGTCTGAAATGCAACCTTTCTCTTTTAGTGAAACAGCCATTAATAAGTAGGCAACTTATGGCACCTTACCTGCTGCGAAAATAAAACTTCTGGCAGTATACTTTTACTTATTCATGGATTACACTGTTTTACCTACTTTATTTTTTTCATTGCAGAGCTGAGTAAAATAGAGTAGATATACAGGGGCATAATTACTAAAGTTTGAATTTTCTACTTGTCTAACTGTCAAAGTTCGCCTCAGTAATTAAAGCATATTTTTTAAATTACCACCTCAACTTTAAAGCACTGATAATGCTCCATATCTGAAGAAAAAACAGATTTCCACCACTACTATGTAAAAATGCTGTGACACCATCTGAACCGCATACTCCCTTCCTATTTTGCTTCTCTTAAATGTTTTTCCATCCAAATTCATTTGGTGGTGATATTCATCCAAATAATGGTGCTCTGCAACTCACAAATTTACACCCATCTTGCAAAACCTTACTCAACTTTATATTGCTAAACAATATTGGAAGATATTTTGTAATAATTTTTTTGATTTTGCCAAATTACCAACTGTGACTGAAACTTTAGTTATTTTAACTAACTAACTAACAGTAATGCTGCACTGAGTCCTCTATCAAAAGAAACACAGGATTTCTTGTCTCCTTTTTTGTAAATATGTTCTTAGGGTATCTGACTTCATTCTTGGGGCCAGAGTCTGCTCATCTCTCTCCTCTCCCCCCTTCCATAAGAATTCATAAAACTCACTCCCCCCACTCTTAGGAATGTGTAATCTGAGCTATAAGGCTAAACTGCAAGCAGGAAGCTATGAAGACCAAGCTAAAATGGCAGCTGCTATCTTAAACAAACGGAAGGAGCTTCTATGGCTCTTTACTCTGGCATGGTAATGCTTTCTGCAGAATAAATATAGCATTCTAGGTGGCACTAATATGGCGAATCTATTGGCAGTAAAATGCCAAAATGACTTTCCTTCTCCTTTAAGTCTCTTGGGCTGGAATTATCTTTAAATGTTTTAGGGTAAGTCCCTACCAGCATTACACATCTAGATCCAGCAATTTTTGCCCATTCTTAGCAAAAATTCTTATTATCTGTTTGGTTGAATGGGGATTGATTTTCAGTTGGATTGAGGTCTGGGCTTTGGCTTGGTCATTCTAAGACAACCAGGTTCTTATTTTCATCCCTTGTAGCTTTGGCTGGATGTTTAGGGTTATTTCCCTCCTGGAAGGTTATCCTCTGCCCCAGTATCATATCTCTTGCACACTCAAACAGGTTATGCTTTAGGATTGCCCTGTATTTGCCTTTATCCAGTATGCCCTTAACCATGTCTAGATTGTCCCTACCAATATAAAGCATCCACACAACAGGATGCTATCACCACTATGCTGCATGTGTTGGCATGATGTCTTCAGGATCATTAGTTGCTTTGGAAAAACATCTGGGGATGTTTTAAGTTTTTTAGGTTTTTTTTTTACCAACTCAACCCTTACTGGTGCTTACTAGAACTTTACCCCTTATTTATAACTCCTTGGTCTTCATGATGCTGTTAGGTTAGATAAGTTCTTTAACAAAAACTAGCGTCTTTCAGAAACAGTTGTATTTAGTGACATTTTAATTACACATTTATTATGCAGCATCTCAAGGTAAATGGTTGTCATTTTTAAAACCATGTAATTGTTTCCACATTCCAACAATATGAACTATTTTGTGTATATGAGTGACATAAAATCCCAATTAAATCAATTTTAAGTGTAGGTTGTAACAAAAGGTTAATTTTTTAATCAAGGAAATGTTAAAATAGACCATACCACTACCACTTACGGGGACATTTCAGTTATAAAATGAATAGAATTGCTGTAAATACAGTCTCGGCATCAGGTGTACCATTGCTGTTATTATGTCTTAAAGGAACAGTAACACCAAAAAATTAAAGTGTATAAAAGTAACCAATATATAATGTGCTGCTGCCCTGCACTGGTAAAAGTTGTGTGTTTACTTCAGAAAGTCTACTATAATTTATATAAATAAGTTGCTATGTAGCCATGGAGGCAGCCATTCAAAGGAGAAAAGGCACAGGCACATAGCAGATAACAGATAAAACACTATTGTATTCTACAGAACTTATCTGTTATCTGCTATATAACCTGTGCCTTTTCTCCTTTTTTCCAGCTTGAATGGCTGCCCCCGTGGCTACACAGCAGCTTATTATATAAATTATAGTAGTGTTACTGGAGCAAACACACCAGTTTTACCAGTGCAGGGCAACAGTGCATTATATTTTTATTACTTTAAAGCTCTTTCATTTTTTGGTGTTACTGTTCCTTTAAAACAGCATAGCACATTAAATTAGAACTAAAGCCCTTTTTTTACAAAGTTCCCACAGAGGCATGGCAAAAAAATATAAGTATCCAGGGGTACAGCAAAGTCAGTTTTGAGAACATCTGCCTGTGTGCTTTGTGTTAATTATGGGAACAGGTGATGACAGGAGAGTACAGCAATGAGACCAAAACTATTTTCAGAATCCCCTGTTCTCACCAGCCAAAGAGAGCCTAATGTATGTGTTTGCTATGTGAAGCAATAAAATGTTGATATTAAAATAAACAGTAAATAACATGACATTCTATAGATAAATGTAAACTGCTAGCCATTGCCCTAAGCATGAAAAAACAATAGGTGATGTTATGGGCCCTTACATTCAAAAAGCAATTAGGTGATTGTGTAATTTGTTTACTCAGTTCCCTTATTACAGGTATGGGACCCGTTATCCAGAATTCTTGGGAGCTGGGGTTTTCTGGATAAGGGATTTTTCTGTAATTTGGATTTTCATACCTTAAAGGAGAAGGAAAGGCTAAGTCACTTGGGGGTACCAAAATGTTAGGCACCCCCAAGTGACTTTAATTGCTTATCTTTTACCCCGGACTGGTGCCCCTGTTAGGAGAAAACCGCATCAGCCCGGGGTACCTGCAGCACTTCCTTCTTCCTCTTTCTTCTGCCTTCAGAATCCCTGGGCTGGCGCCCAGCTTTTCACTCTACTGCACATGCGCAAGTGCACAAACAAGGGAGAAGGAAGCTCTCGCAGCTACCCCGGGCTGGTGCGATTTTCTCCTAACAGGGGCACCAGCCCGGGGTAAAAGTTAAGTAAGTGACTTAGCCTTTCCTTCTCCTTTAAGTTTTAAAATAATCATTTAAAACATTAAATAAAACCAATAGGGTTGTTTTGCCTTGAATAAGGATGAATTATATCTTAGTTGGGATCAAGTACAAGCTACTGTTTTACTATTACAGAGAAAAAGGAAATTATTTTTAAAAATTAGAATTATTTACTTATAATTTAATCAAAGGGAGATGACCTTCCTGTAATTTAGATAACGGGTTTCTGGGTAATGGATATCATACCTGTATAACATTTTGTTCAGAAACCATTCAGTGTGAAAAATATGCAAGAGTAGGGAAAATCATCAGTGTGATTTAAAAAGTCATATGCAAACTGTTTATCATGGCTTTTTTTTTTTTTTTTTTTTTAATTTTATGGAAAGCTTCTGAACCATCTGTGCTTTCTGTTACCTACAGGAATCATTTTGGCATCTATGTACATCTCCCACGCATAGTGAGGGAACTTGCCCACATAGTTTCATCACTCCCTACCTACGTTAAGACTCCCTACCTACGTTAAGGAGATTGCATCATTTACAACTTTATTTTACTCAGAAAATATGTAACAATGTGCAAACTACCCAGCATTATAGGGAAAAATGATACCAAAAATACATTGTGGGGTTTTTTTTAGCTAGGTAACTGAAGGAAATGTCATTTGAATATATATATATATATATATATATATATAATTTTAAAAGGTCACAAACGTTTTTTCTAACAGTCAAATGCTTCGAGTATGTTTATAATAATATAATGTCCTATAAATATGCCCTATATATATTTATATATACAGTATATATACAGTATATATATATATATATATATATATATATACTGTATTTAGAGAGAGAGAGAGATTATTTTCTGTTTCTTTTGCCTTATATTTATACTTTTCAATTTTACCTTAATTAATTTAATTGGAAGCTGTCTTGCTTGCCTAGATGTTATAAAGAACATACTTTTTTACTACCCACTTAAATTGTCTTAAATCATAGGGTTCATGTACAATGTCCCATGCAATGGGCAAAATTCAAAACAAAGATTGCAATTAACCATTCATTTGCCTTTCATCTACTAAGGCAGGCAGTAAGGACAGGGCTCATTCAGCACTCAATGCACTTGCATCCAAGGAGAAACATGTGCTTAAAAATGAGCACTTAGGGTCATTCCTTCATGGACAAGCAGCTGCACACTATTCTAACATCATCATGTGGAATTCTAAGCATTGTCTGGAGTGATATTAAGGTTCACACCAGGGGTCTTTGAAGTAGTGGAAACCTAATCATTAGAGTGATAAATTGTACCTTACATGACTGATAGACAAGTCTGGGTTGGGTGGACAATCCTTCTGTGAGTGCCTTTTGATAAATGTTTACCTCGTTGAGTTGTAGAACTGGTTCATGCACAACTGGACCCCACATTTCTGCTGGCAAGCTTTACTTGTTATTAGGCTATCTGCACATTATTAGTGGTGAGCGAATCTGACCTGTCTCACTTTGCTGAAAACTTTGTGAAGCAGCAAAAATTTGCAAAACACGTTGAAGTACATGGGCGTTTTTTTCACAGCCACCATTTTTTTATACATTTTTACTTCCGCCGGGAACTTGTGTAAAAAAACACTGTAAAATCTGTTGTTCAGATGGCAAAATTCACCATTTATTTTACACAGCTTTTTAAACCTTTAAGTTAGTTTTACACAGCATAACATATAGGTACCTATATGTATATTTTTCATATTCATTATTTGGTGAACAAACCCTACCTGCATAACTGCATAAAGCCAAGTATAAAGTTTGGTTTACAATAAATAATGTTATGGGCCTGTTTTTATGGTTTGGGTGAAAGTGAACCTTAATGCTAAAGCATGCAATTCAGTTTCTGACAATTTTGTTGCCCTTTCCTCTTTCAGCGGTGCAGTATTGAGGTCTATTCAAAATTAGGAAGGTAGGATGGGAGTGGAAAAACTTGACTGGCCTGCCCTGACACCAAACCAACTAAACATTTGTAGGATAAACTGGAAAAAATGCTGCTAGACAGACCTGATCACAAATCGTCAGTGACACAACACACTAATGAATGGAAACAAACCCTACTAACAATTATCCTTAGTTTTAGAATGAGATAATTGACAGGCAGACTTGATGTATTTGGTATTATAGTAAAGGCTAAGAGACAAGGAAGGAAAATTAAATTATTAAAAGTTACTGTGTGGATATGAATGGGAAATGTCATGCTCTTACCACTCTATTGTATAGCACTATAAAACAATTCACCGGTAGTAAATTCCCCATTCCTTTACGACCACTGGGGCTCTCTTAAACCCATAAAAAGTGCATTCAAAAAGGCATTATATAGGAGAGGCACCATGTTTATGCTAGACCTGGGCAAACAGAATATGTGAGCCCAGGAAGCACATAACAATATAAACATACTTGTGCCTTCCCAGTATGGTTGGGTAGGGCTGTCTAAACTGCCCTTAGAAGACTTAACCAAAAACAATGGAAAAGGCATGCTGAGCATTTGGATAGATTTTCCAGTTACCTTTACAAGTAGCCCTGCTCTTATTGCCTCTAGCAAATGCAGAAGGCACATGTTTTCTTATAAATAAGGTTAACACCAGTGAGAAAAACAAGTGGTTGGGCAGCCTTTTCTAACAATAAGGTTGGTTAAGAGAAGAAAGTGTGATCTGGCTTCCTGTGAAGCACAACATACACAGCTTAGCCTTGGCTTGTATGATTCAGTGGTACCTGCTGTAAATTGCAGCGCTTATTATCCTCCCATCGGTACGGTACCCATCCACTTAGAGCGTAAGCTCTTCCTATTTTCTATTTAACAATTAGCACATAATCTTGGCTGTATGTGTATTTTGTGTTTGTTGTATTGATCATTTTAATGACCCTTCAGTTCTACTAATGTATTGTTCTAATGTACACAAGTAGCACTATGTAAATAAAAATATCCATATGTAAATACAGAAGATTGTACATGTATTTCTAAGTGATGTTTTGTCTAGTTCATTGAAGAACATGCAAGCAAAACTTATCTTTATTGTTACTGCAGAAAACTGCTTGGGGAAAAGATTCTAAAAATAATGTACTAAAGCTTATGGAACCCCAGGCATATTGACCACTGCCGTCAGAACATTATTATGTTTGCACTGGTCTGTTGCACTGTTGCTTTTGTGATGTATTTTTGTTATGTACACAAATGATGCCATGCATGAAGTACTATAAATGACCTTTCCCAAAAGCTGTAGGGCATTGTGTGTAGTGATTGAAATGCAAAATAAACAAATGGCAATGTGTAGTAAAAGATGTTAATGGAATAAAAATTCACAAAAATTTAATTCAAATTTTGCGCTTCATAATGTATTAATGTTTCCTTCACAGTTTATTGCATTGCGAATTTCTATGGAGCATCGCACATTTTTAATACCTGATTTAGTACCATGATTTGTTTGGCAAAATAACTGCTTTTTTTTATGATGCTCTCTTACAGTCACTGCTCACAACCACAAAGTTAAAAGCATGTAATATTTTTTCAGTTGGTCCTTGAGTTATAATCTGCAGGGCTTTTATTTTCCTCTAATATTATTTATTGCATACTGGGTAAAGTGTTTTACATGAGAATAAAAAGTAGGATTTTGTTTGATTTAGGCTTATGCCAAGAACACAGGCCAAGAATCTGCCCCTACACTTGAATCAGCGCTCTCCTGTGCCTGCACCCAGAGCCACTGGCTCTGAAGCGAATTATGGCAAATTCATACTCACACATTTTGGAGCCAAAATCTGTTCCGTGTTCATGGCCCCAGGTGCAAATATAGAAGAGTTATGATTCAAGCGTAGGGGCAGAATCCCCAATATGTGGCATAAGCCTCAGGCTAAAAGTTATTTTTCCTTCAGTAACAATGGTTGTGACTCAAATAAGAGGGCTCCAGTTTATCAAGGTAGGAAAGCAAACTGTTCTATACCCTGTTCCTCTTCTCCTGCTCCTGACCTCGGTTGGATCTTCTGGTATTGACCTCGGCCTGTTTATTTGACTACTCTCTGTCTTCAGCCTGCCCTTGACCACAGCTTGTTTATCGGACCCTCCTTGCTCGCTGCCAGTCCAGACCCTCTGCCTGCTATACGGACTTGTGTTGTTTGCTGCCTGCCTCTGACTACTGGCCTTTTAAGGACTTATGTATTTCTTAATTGCTATATTTCACTCCTTATAATAAATCATCTTTCACCATAACATGATTCCGGCCTATCAACAAGTAAAATACCCTTTCTATCTGTGTTACGCAGCACATAGGCTCCTACCTGCCAGCCACCCACCTGTGGCTCAACCTGACAGGTACAGAGCAGTCCCCCCTTTTTTTTTTAAACCTATAGGACAGCCACTGGTCCTATAGGTTTCCAGGAGCTGTGATTAGAGCTTACTTCATAAGATGCAAAATACAAAGGCTTCTAATTAAAAAATGGTAGAGATTTTTTAATGGGGTTATTGCATTATTATATATTGCAAATTTATTTCATTTGGGCTAAATAACACAAACAAGGATAACTAAACCCTTTTTATGGCTAGAAATGCTCTATTTTACATACTGTAGTTAATTTACTGCAACAGCCTAAAGTTTCAGAATCGAAGCATGAGTAATGATCCAGGCCTTCAAATTTGTCACAGGATCTCCCCCATCTTGGATTTTGTTAGGATTTTTAATGACACTGACTTGATCAGTGGGCTCTGGGCAGCTGTTAAGAAGCTAAGCTTAGGGGCAGCAGAAAGCAGAAAATAAAGTTGGCCTTTCATATAAGCTACAGCTTATATGCTACAGGGCTGATTTAATTACTAATCAATCTTGTATCATGATATTATATTCTAACAATACAGTATATTGTGAGTTAGTCCCTAAGCTCAGTTAACTGAGCAAAGTATGTGGTGGGAATTTGCAGAAAAAAAGGTGGGAAGCTACTAGAAACATCTGGGTTGTGGTCACCCTGGTTTGGTACAGAACATTATGTGGAGAATTTATATCCTACTTCTTTGGTAACCTTTAGTTGTTTTTTAAAGTACATAAGCATGCTCAAGTAAGCATTTTTTTTTACAGAGCTCTGTATGTCACCACTGAAAATATTTTTCTGCACAGGCCTCAGAATTTTTGGGTGCACAAGTGAAATGCTTAAAGGGAACAATGACTCCACTGGATTGAGCCAAATGCAGGAGTTACTTTATGAAATGTCAGATTAAAATTGAGATTCAGATTACACACCAGAAACTAGTGCAATCTGCATACAAATGTAAAGGTACCCATACATGTGACCAAGAGAGCAGATCTTCTCCCGATATCCCCCACCTACGGGGGGGGGGGGGGGGGCGATATCTGGAGAATCCAGGGTAATTATAATGACGGGCATAGGCAAAGTCGGTCTGGGGACCACATCAACGAGCCGATGCGGTCCCCAACCCGTCGGGAGTGCCCTTACACGTCCCGATTAGCTGCCGAATTGGTCTAAGGGACTGATATCAGCAGCTAGAATCGACTTTAAAAGAAAATACCTGTTAAAACTTGGCTTCCTGTCAATTGAACTAAAGGTGGCCATACACGAGCAGATCCGCTCGCTTGGCGATGTCGCCAAGCGAGCGGATCTTCCCCCGATATCCCCACCTACGGGTGGGCGATATCGGGGACCATTTAGGTAAAAAAAATAATAATCCGATCGTTTGGCCCTGGGGCCAGACGATCGGATTATGTGGGCGGCAATGGGGCAGTCGGATCGGGGACCGCATCAACGAGCCGATGCGGTCCCCGATCCGACCAGATTTTCTAACCTGGCCGATCGAGATCTGGCCAATTTCAGGCCAGATATCGGTCGGCCAGGCCGATCTGCTCTCCCCATACACGGGCCGATTAGCTGCCGAATCGGCAGCTATAGTCGGCCCGTGTATGGCCACCTTAAGGCGATATGACGAAGGAAGGAGCAGGCATCAACTATGCGACGATCAATTGATCGAGCCTAGCCTTCCTTCTGTATAGGAAGGAGTCAGGCTAGACTCAATCAATCGATCGTCACAGTTGATGCCTGCTCCTTCCTTCACCGTATCTCCTTAGTTCAATTGACAGGAAGCCAAGTTTTAACAGGTATTTTCTTTTAAAGCATTCAAAATACTAAGGGGTTTGCAGGATAGGGCAGTTATTGGTGCAGGGTAGAATAGCTTTTTCACTTAAAAAATGTTAGTGTTACTTTTCCTTTAATAATCGGACCCATAGGAGTGCAGTGAGCATGGTTGAAGCAGAATTTTGTGTGAGACACTGCAGGGTGTAGAGTTTCCCTTCAATGTGAGCTCAGCAATATATCTGCATTTCCTAAAAGCAGGTGGAGACTGTTGGTATTCACAGCCAGCACAGATTAAGGGAAGTCATAAAAGGGGCATCTTGTAATTCATGCCACAGCAAAACTACTTTTTTGGCGGAAGCACTAAGGGATTCCTGAATACTAGTTCTAAACATGCTCCCGTGTCTGTCTTCTAAAATAGCAGACATGCTCACCATTCTTACAGGACTTTTATAGTAACAAAGCATTAGCAAGTTCTATAGGGCTGTAAGAATTTTAAAGAACCAGTAACGAATAAAATGCAAAGTATTCTTTTGGTATCAACTGGTGCTGTGTTTAATCAGCTTTTATTTCTGGTCTGAACAAAGCTCCACCTGGTCTATTGTGTTGAGCGAAAGCATTAAAACTACCTCAAATTCCCAAACAAAAATGTATTTTATAATAAAAAATAGTATGAACCCCATGAGGGCTCATTTACGAACACAAGTGCACTTGAACGCAAAACAAAATTTAGCTCGTTTTGATGCAATTAATAAAAGTACTTGCACCTATAGGGGCACTTTGAGTTGACTGATGAGGATGAGCACATGCACTAGAAACCAGGACCCATGGTCTGCAAACTCCAAGGTGCCCTCAACCATGTGCTATGGCAGACATGGTGCCCACCAACCATGCTGTACTACACTGCACTGGCAGGCTATGTACAGGATGGGGGGAAGGCCAAAGAGGAGCAGTAGATGTGGTTTGGGAGGGGCCCCTTTGCAGGGGTGATCTATGGTGTTTCAATATATTTTAACATAAGCCCAATGTTCCATTAGAAATGTACCCCAGTTCATTGGACACTAATACCATGACTGGCACACAAATATTGTTATGGAAGTTCATCAATCAATCAGTAGCCAAATAAATTGAGGGGGGCCAGGACAGCAGTGTCTGCTTCCTCCATTTTTCATCTTAATTCCTACTCCATGCCAGCTCCCAGGTAGGAGCAGGCAGGGAGTGAGGATTTATAGGCGAGTCCAAGGATGGGGGGGTTAACCTATAAAATCGGAGGGAGGACGCTTCTTATTATGAGTACTATTTATAAGTAGGAATTTATTAAAGTGTGGGAGTTAAATACACAGGTCTGTTTATTTCTTGGCTGATACAACCTACAATGTATGTGTACCTTCTGTCAGACTTTCAGGGCAATCTCAGTACAAAATCTTTCTGATGATTTTTGTACTACACATGTGCAAAGTCTAAAGAGTTGGGTGCCAGGGTAGGCAGGGGAGGATGATGATGGCCTACCTTGCTGAAAAGTACCCAGGCTGGTGCATTTTTCATGTAAGAAGAGCAGCAGTCTGGGGTAAGGAGTACCTAACAAACTGGCACCCTGCAATGACTAAAGCTTTCCTAACCATTTTAAATGGCATTGTTTGAATTATGTAGAAATTAAATATTTTTTTGCCTCAGCATACTTAACAATATTTGCAAGTTCTGAAATTCAAACATTTTGGGGCCCATTTACTAAACAATTTTGACATAATTTCGTATTTTTTCTAACTTTTTTTTTACTTATAGAACATTTCAGAATGTATGGGAAAAGTTTGTTAAAGTTCCACAAGTTTTTCATGGTTTTCGTTAAATTTCCACACAAAAAAAAACTATTTTGCGCAAAGACTATGAACATTTCAGAATTCTTTAAAGCTTTGGTTAAACTTTCCATTGAGTCCTATGGAAGGCTTCCAAGGCCAGACATGGAGGGCATCAAAGTCAGAAAGGTTTTCATGGCTTAACCAACTTTTCAGCACAAAAATTTTGTGACTTTCGGAACACAATCATGATATTTTCTTACAACCGATAAAAGACATTTTAGAACATCAGAAATTATCATGGTTAGTAAATGTTTACCATATCATGATTAAAGCCCAGAAAAACATTGGATTTTAGTAAATGGGCCCCAAAATATTTGAATTTCGAAAGCTTTCTAATTTATTTCAACTCCAGTCGTATAAATCTATGAATATTCTGATAATTTCCAATCTTAACTTAAAGAACTTCAGGAAATCCTTTTTTACCTGTGAGCCACGTTCAAATCTAAAAACAGTTGGAGAGTAACACAAGAATGAAAAGTGTTCCTGGGGTTACAAATAGGGGCTCTGACTGATGATTAGGCAGCCCCTGTGTGGACTTGCATCCTACAGAAAGCTCTGTTTGGCAGTGCACCTAGTTTTTATGAAACCAAAACTTGCCCAAAAGCCAGGAATTCAAAGGCCACTGGGAGCAACATGAAAGGGACTGGTGAGCAACATGCTGGTTGGGATCACTGCTCTAATTATTATTTTATTATTCATTTTCACAATCACAGTTTTCCACAATTCCTGTAAATTGCGGGAATTATTTTTTTCTTGGTTGCATTTTTTTCCCCTGACAATAAAAATCTTGCCAGGTTAGTTAGGCTAACTAGTTATTGGATGTAGTAGGTAACAGAAATTGTACAGCCCTGAGTCCCCTAGAAAAAATTTGATTTTTAATTTCACTCCCATCCCCAATTTTTTAATCTACCAATTTATTTGACTTTTGTATGATTTTTTTCATTAAGAATGACAAACGCTAGTGTTTTATGTTACACACATAAATCACAATTCTTTACAGAAGTTCCAGTGCTCTTTGGAAAAGGGATGCGGTAATGTTAGTCTGTAGATAGCGCAGAACTGATCCATTTACTCACATTACCTATGGGAAAGGGAAGAATTCTATTCTCCCTGATGGAATCTCATTAAACTCCAAGTCTTCAGTACAATTTGTTCCTTGTTTGCTTGGTGTGGGCAGATGTTTTCAGACAAACACAGTATGGAATTGTCCTTGATCTTTCTCAGATTTCACTGCTCAGTTGCCTGTATATTTGTTTGAGCAGAAGAGCCCTCCAGTAACATGTTTTTTTGCAGCTGCTTAAGCTTTAAGATGATGAATACTGTGCTACTATGCTGTACATGAGCAAGTTTACTGTTTACAGAATAAGCTAAAAAGTTTTTACCTAATCTATTTAGATTCCAAGAACCAAATTACCTTGTGATGGTGTAGTTGAACTGTAATAAATTAGGAGGAAAGAAAAGACAACCCTTCTAAGGTATATTCAGGTATACCTCTCCTGATCACTTCAATTTACTTTTCCAAAAAAATACTAGTGCTTCTTGTTATATCAATGCAATATCAATAGTTCAACAGAAGAAAACTTAAATTATTTAAATTTTCAAGGCCCAAATACCTAGCAAGGATGTACTACAACAAGATAATAAAACAAACACCCTACAAAGGTCTCTTAAATGTACTTCTCTAAGAATTAAATACCCGCATAAATTTGACCAATTTCTACTAATTGCATACTCCCAATATTTTTAAGTGACATGTGAGTGATATTGACTATTATCACACTCTCCTTCTCATTAAAGTGACAAGTGCTACAGATATAATTGTGTATAAAAATAAGAAAAATTTTTTTGAACTTGTGCAAAATGATTCACTAAACCCAAATACCTAACAAGGATATAGTGAAACTACAACAAGATACAAACACCCTATAAAAATGTATTCAATACACTTATCTAAAATTGATGTACTAGAGCAAATTACATCAAATTCTATTAATTGCATGCTCCTCAATTTAACTGAATGGGGTGGGGCTACATTAAAAACCATTGCATTGGTATAACAAGTAGCACTAGTAATTTGTTTGGAAAAGTAAATTGAAGTGATCAGGAGAGGTACCTTTTTCTTTAAGAAAAGTAAATTGAATATACCTTAGAAGGGTTTTCTTTTCTTTCCTCCTAATTTATTACTGTTTACAGAATGACATTGCTATTCAAAGCAAGACAATTTACTGGGAAACATACATCTGATGAAATTGATCCGACCTTCTCTTTGATCACCTTTCTACCTGACGGCTCCAGTGTGCCTGCTGCTAGCAGGTAGCGGAGTTTTGGCTCTGGTCACAAAGGGCTGTTTTCCAACCTGCATATAAACACAGGCTGAGAAACAGATCTGTTTAGTCTGATTCTGTGCGTAAAGGTCCCCATACACGGGCCGACTATAGCTGCCGATTCGGCAGCTAATCGGCCCGTGTATGGGCAGAACAGAGCTGCCTGGCCGACCGATATCTGGCCTGAAATTGGCCAGAACTCGATCGGCCAGGTTAGAAAATCCGGTTGGATCGGGAACCGCATCGGCTCGTTGATGCGGTCCCCGAACTGACTGCCCCATAAGCTCAAATGTAATTTGATTTTTTTTTTTTTTAAGTCCCTTGCTACCCGATATCGCCCACCCGTAGGTGGGGATATCGGGTGAAGATCCGCTCGCTTGGCGACATCGCCAAGCGAGCGGATCTTATAATGTATGGGCACCTTTACCTGTGTACTAACATTGGCCTGTGTGCAGATGCAGGAATGATCTGCAGGCACTTTTGCACCACTGAAAATGTGATGTTTAAAGGGCCTGAAAGCATTCTATAGTTAACCACAGGCATCTTCAGGCAGCAGTAGACACGGGCATCTGTAGGGCTATGTCAGTACAAAAAGAATTTCATTACCAACTCTCCCCAAAGCTCAAAGGCGACCTGTCAACCAGACATAAAAAGATGTATATTAAAAAGGTCTTTTCAAATGAAACATGAAACCCACATTCTTTTTTCTTATTAAAACATTCAAATCTGTCATAAAAAATGTGAGCTGTCAATCATATATTGCCTGCCCCACCTCTGTGTCTCAGTAATAAAGGCAGGGCAGGCAGTTACTTTCACCTGCTATTCAGCACTTCATAGATGTCATTGCAATTCTCACATTCCCCCTCCCTCCTCACGGTCTATAATTGTGTAGCCTGTGGGCACCAGCATTAAGTTACCCATTCTGGCACATTAATAACATTTTGGGACAATGCAAAGCTTACCTGCGATTGTGAATTCCATGACTGAAGGTAACAAGACTGAAATAATGTATATAGTGTTTTGCTTAACAAACACATCAGAAAAGAATTTGGAATAATAGAGGTATGATTGTAGCAAATAATTGGTAGAAGGACTTCTTGCCAATAGTATCTACTCTTTTAATATATGCTAAAGAGCAAGGCCCTATGCAAAATATTTGACTTTTTGCCAACTATTTTATCATAGTATTTCTCAATAATAAATATTATTTTTATTTAGTTTAGATAGGTGGAAATAATGTGCTGGAAGAAATATGCTGTTTCATTTATTAATGGTATCAATAGGGATAACTCAAGTGAGTAATAGCTTGCCTTTATGTTATTTCTATGAAGAGGAGAGTTGGAAGAAGCACAGATCAGTCTTTCTAATTACAAATGTTTCTTCAAATATTTGTATGTATATATATATTTATTTATATAGTACTACTTATGTACACAGCGCTGTACAGCAGAAAAATAAATGAATACAGAAAACAATGGGCCATTACAATACTAGATAAATTAATACAAAGTATGATAATAAATACAATTAAATTCAAAGTACAGTTGCATTGAGGGTTCTATCAAGCTAAGTGTCAAAGGGACAAGCACTGAGTTTTCTAAATTTAGACCTTTAAATACAAGTCAATATACTGTGCAATTTTCTGTAGGTTAATTGGCTCTTTATATAATTGCTAATATAGTGTATGTGATAGAGACCTTAGATTGTAAGTTCTGCTGGGTAATAGACTGATGTGAATCTCTGGGTAATCTCTGTATATATACATGTGTGTGTATATATATATATATATATATATATATATATACACACACACACACACATATGTCATAATGCAATTAAATTCCAAGAAATCTAATATGACTGCCCTGCAGTCTATCAAAACCTATAATGAATATCCACTCCAGATAACGCTGAGACTCTATCAAGAAAAAAAAGATGTAAATCCCACCATTCATCCTTAAAATAGGATGAGCAGCCTAACTCTATAAAACAAAAAGCGGCATAAAAATGTGGCAGGTTTCCCATGTGTTTGATATTTTATTCTGTTTCCATAGTAATATGTGATGAAAGAATTTCTATAATGTTTCTAGCTGGGTAATATTCAGGTAGTTTCTAAGCTGTTTTTATCTTTCTCGTGTGAATGTCTTGCAGAGTCATCAAAAAGTGAATACTCCCACACACTGCAATAAGAGAAGTCTAACTTACAGTATGGGAATGAAACTGAGAGCCATCTATCAACAGTTGATAACAAAGAACTCTACAGCATTTCTCAGCTCAGACAAGCTGCATATTGTTTCCTTCTATTCAGCTCTCAGAAATGTTCTGTAAGAACTGATTTTAGAGAATGAAATGATTTAGACTTTGATGACAGTGTTAGACATATTCTTGTTCAGAAATTGTAAATTGAATGCACTTATTACTTGTTGGTAAATGTACGTAGTCTTCATAGTGTACTAGTCTAGGGATTTCCCTAACTGTTAGCTATAACCCTAGCTGTGGGCTGGGTCTGTAAGAGGTATGGTTGGGAGTAGGTGTTCCCCATCCAGATGTAGTAATACCATGTCTGGAACAAGATTTATAATATGCCCTGGCATTTCAAGTACTCAGAGGCTGAAACATTCCCCAAAAGGGCCATTAAATAGTGACTGTCTGGCATTTTACGCCCCTCTGGAATTTGCCAGAATCCACAGATTAGTCATACCCTGTGGGAGACAGGCATTTTCTTATTTCTCCAGGTATGTCAGGAGGGTTCTCCACTCTGAAATTGAAGGTAAATTAGGGTGGTTAATAAAGCAGTTAAAAGGATCAATAATGAGATCAGAGGGTGTAGTACCGCAGTCGTTTAGGAACTGAAGTAGCAAGTCTCAGGGCATAAAGAAGCCATTGGACCTTGTAAGATCCTGGTATGCTGGTGCTAGGATCCATGTGTGACTACTACTGCTGACTGTAAATTAAGTGGAAGCATTATCATCAAAAAAATGAAAACAATTGAGGCCCCCTTACAAAATGACAAGTGATCTATGATGAATGTAAAATCACTGCCCCTCAACACTATTTATGGGTCTGTAGAATTGCACAGTATATAATACAGCATGAAAATAAAGCCAATGATGCTACCAGTTGGTAACAAAAAATTCCCATCTAAGAGAAAAATTACACAATAAAAAGATATATGTTGGGTTCTTAAAAATATATCATTGAGACCTTATTAAAAAAAAGTGGTAGGCCAGCCTACTTATCACAATAATTTTATTAAACACAATATACCTGTATATATCAGGGCCGGAACTAGAGGTAGGCAGAAGAGGCAGCTGCCTAGGGCGCAATGACTGGGGGGCGCCAGGCAGGAGCCTCTCCTGCCTACCCCTAGTCTGCAATCTGTTTCGTGTCGCTTCTTATCTTACATCGCCGCCCCCCGCCAAAATACACGGGGGGTGCGCGATGCAGGTGCAGAGACGAGGTGGTCGACCAGGTTGCCTAGGGCAACTGACATTAACCATAAGCAACCCGCTAAAAAAGTGATTGCAACAAACTTTTGATGCTGATTGTTATGTCTGCATCATTCAGTGTGTGCTTAATGCATAGAGCAGTGCTGTCCAACTTCTCTGGTACCAAGAGCTGGAATTTTTCTGACCTACATGGTAGAGGGCTGATAATGGAAGCCAGTTTGCTATACTCTGTCTGCCTTACCCTGCCTGTGTGTGCCATACTCTGCCTGCCCTATGCTGTCTGTGTCTGCCATAATTTACCTGCCCTATGCTGCCTGTGTGTGCCATACTCTCCCTGCCATATGCTGCCTGTGTGTGCCATACTCTGCCTGCCCTACCCTGCCTATGTGTACCATACTATGCCTGCCCTATGCTGCCTGTGTGTGCCATACTCTGCCTGCCCTACCCTGCCTGTGTGTGCCATACTCTGCCTGCCCTATGCTGCCTGTGTGTCCCATACTCTGCCTGCCCTATGCTGCCTGTGTGTGCCATACTCTGCCTGCCCTATGCTGCCTGTGTATGCCATATGCTGCCGCCCTACTCTGCCTGTGTGTGCCATACTCTACCTGCCCTACCCTGCCTGTGTATGCCATATGCTGCCGCCCTACTCTGCCTGTGTGTGCCAAGTGTATAAAAGTAACTTAAATATAATGTGCTGCTGCCCTGCACTGGTAACTACTATAACTTATATAAATAAGCTGCTATGTAGCCATGGAGGCAGCCATTCAAAGGAGAAAAGGCACAGGCACATAGCAGATAACAGATAAAACACTATTGTATTCTACAGAGCTTATCTGTTACCTGCTATGTAACCTGTGCCTTTTCTCCTTTTTTCCAGCTTGAATGTCTGCCCCCGTGGCTACACAGCAGCTTATTATATAAATTATAGTAGTGTTACTGTAGCAAACACACCAGTTTTACCAGTGCAGGGCAACAGTGTATTATATTTTTATTACTTTAAAGCTCTTTCATTTTTTGGTGTTACTGTTCCTTTAAACTCAGTACTGATACTGTACCATTTAAAGCTTGCACAAAGGTAAGCAGTCACTGCAGCCAGACAGGTAGGGGCCACACAAAGGGGGGCTGCGGCCCGTCATTTGGACTGCACTGATATAAACTATTGGTAAAGTATTTATTCTGGGGGTATAGATTTCCTTTAAACATGCAGATACTAAACAAATGTAGAAATCTACAGACGGTTGATGCGCAGCATAGCCACAAACCTACAGGTTTACTAGCTGGTTGGGCAGGTTTGGGCCAGCCCACGCATGGCTAGTTTGTAGATTTTTTCATCAGCGTCTATTGTTTGTTAGAGATATTCTTATATTGTGTAGGTACAAGAAATATGAAAATGTGATTGAATGCAACTGAAGAATTGCTTCTGTATAAACTCTGTACCTAGAAAGAGAGGTGATAATGAGTCATTCACTGTGATGTTGAGTGGGTTAATGGCCTGGATGTCTGAATCATACAGTGGGCTTTGTTTGCCTTCATTTATAAACCTTGTACGGGGTTTTGGAAACGTTGAACTTAATGTTCTTTTTCAGCTTTCCTATTTAAGATAGAAGCCATGGTGTAACCAGAGTGTATTTCTTTTCAAGAGAAATAGATCATTGCGTAAATGACCGGTTACACCAGAAAGATACAGATAAGAGGGCGCATTCTTAAAGTCCCAGGGCAAAAGTACAAGAGCACACCCCTTAGTGCTTATTGTGCTTATTCAAAGAGTACTTGCACCCAGGGGTGTGCTGCTCTTTCTAGGGAGCACCAGATCAAAAATCCAATGCTCCCTACAAAGAGCAGCGCCAGGAGGCACACTCTAGCCCTGTCCTATCCACCTGCCTTGGAGCTGCCTTAGAGAGGCCTACATGCCTCCGCCCAACCCACTTCATTTTAAATATAGTTTGGCCCCACACCGGGAGAGCTGCAGGACTCTGCCTGGGACATTGTTCATGACCCCTAAGGTAAATTTTTTAAAATGCAATATTTTAATATCACGTGTCCAAAAGTTTGTTTGATTTTGTACAATGTCATGTCATTCACTTTGGTCAGCGCTTGTTTGGTGCAAATTTCACCATGCAATTCAGTATTTTTTTAAGCTATGCAAAACCTACTGGGGGAAGAAACAGGAAAGTGGAAGACAGATAGACTAGCTGGCACAATCTCCGAACCTCAACCCTGTTGAGCTTTTTTGGGAGGAGCTTCACCCTACGATCAGGAGAAAATGCCCTACAAGCCAACTGCACTTCTGGGAAAAGCTGCAAAAGTCACACGTCGAAATTTCTGTTGAATATCTTCAGAATCTGACAGCTAGAATGCCAAAGGTCAGCAAAGCCAGAATTGCTGCTTATGGAGAATTCTTTGATGAATGCAATGTTTCATGAATAGAATTAAAAATCATGCTATGACCGTCAATTGACTATATTGTCTTTAATTAATGATCAGTTTAATGCTACCTTGGTGAATAAAAGTATTGTTTTTTTATTAAGAAAAATAATATTTTGGGGTGATTGTTAATGTTTAGCCCCAGTGTAGTAGAGCTAATAACAACTGCACTGCAAGAAAAACCTCAGTTTTGGCATTGATATGTTTATGCAAATTTTTATTTTTCACTTATTGATGTTCCTGACCCTTAATGTAAAAGACATCTCTTACTGCTTGTTTTATAATGTAATGATGAACCTAACATGATGAGATTATAAAATACATTGAATGAGGATTTATTAATACCTAACTGCCAGGCGATTACAAGATCCACAAACCACATTTTCTGATTGGAACATCCACTACCTGTCACATAAACTGCTGATGCATCAGATCAGATTCTTTGATGAGTTTACAGTTCCATTACTCAGATCAATACCAGGATACTTAAAATGCAGCATTTCCTGTCAAATGAGCTGATAATATCCTAAAGTCAACTTGCTATTTTCCTATATCCTTTGTAAAGTTCTACTCATAAGGCTTATCAAAAATTTCATAAGTTACTTAAGGGATATGGTGAATGGGATGTTTTAAAACCCTCACTACACAGGGTTGAATGCTTTTAACTACCATTGCAGAAGTTAAGAACAAACCTCCACCATTTCTGTTTTCTCCTCCAAGGTATAAAACAAATTAATTGCAACCACAGCATCCAACAATTCTTCAGTAACACACATTTGTTTTCATTTGTTGTACAATCAAGTCTATTTCCTGTATACCTGTTTCACATGAATCTGCTTCCTTCTAAGTCTCAATACTCCTGCCTCCCTACCACAATGCTTTCATGCATGAAACAATCTTTCAGCCACCAGATGTGCGGCATTTGAAAATAAATCTCTGAAATTATTTTTTCGACAAAACAGATTCGCTCATCACTAATAGCTGCTTGAGGTACAGGACTACCATTCCTGCAGCAGATGCTTTTGCAATGGGACCCTAACAGTTTAGGACATATTCATGCAAAATTTGTGATTCTTTTTAGTTACTTTACTATAATATGGGCGCCAAATATTATATGTTCTAGTCTTGATTCTTATATATTATATACTATAATCTGTTCTTTATTGGTTAGGAGCAGGAGGGCCCACTGACAGCTGCACCCACTGGGAGTTTTCCTGGTATCCCAGTGGGCCAGACTGACACTAATAATGTGTGGAACTGAACAATGATGTAGATATTTAAGTGAATAAATTGTGGCACCAGCATTCTGTTTGAGGCGTTAACAGAACCAATAATTTTGGCTTGTCCACCCTAAAACAATTTTGCATAATGAAATAACTTTTCAATATAAATCAGAAATGTCCAATGGTTTTAAAAATATTTCTAAAAGTAATTGCTATTGAATATAGTCCCCATACGGTGTAAAGGAGGGAGAATCAGTCATTAGTCTTTGTTAAAAGATACGTATTCCTATAAATATCCCTAAAGCAGGGCAACAGGGCATCACTCCTAAAGATGCTATTACAGCTGAGTGCACAGTATTACTGATACACCATTATTTGAGTGGTTACAACCAATTTTATAGCAAAATTAAAAGTTATTTATAGTTGTTGCAAATAAGCTTTGTGCTCGCAATGAAGTTGTCTTAGTTGTCAAGGGTATTCTCTAGATTGTAGCTAAAAACATATTTGTTAGGCATTCAGATACTTATTCCTTGTAAGGCATCCAGATACTGTTCCTTTGTTGTTCCTTCAGATTACGACGATAACAGTCTGCGGGGCATTCCCTTCCTGCTGTTCTAGGCCAGCATGGATTTACTTTGATACAAACATGCAGAGAAATTTTGTATACAGTTTTGCCCATAATTGGGATCAGTGATTTATCATATATGAGGCAGTAGGGTATTTAAACTCTTGAAATGCATTTATCTGACTTAATATTCCCTCTTTATCCCTCCTACATGTATATATATTTTATTCATGGAACACATTGTATTGGAGCATATATACTCATAGTAACATACATAGTAAGTTGGGTTGAAAAAAGACGTATGTCCATCGCTTTCAACCATAATGCCTATATATAACCTGCCTAACTTCTAGTTGATCCAGAGGAAGGCAAAAAGCCCCATCTGAAGCCTCTCTAATTTGCTGCAGAGGGGCAAATCGGACCAGTCCCTGGATCAACTTGTACTGCGGAATATGTTGGCGCTTTATAAATAAATGTTAATAATAATAATAATAATACTACAAGCTATCTCCCATAACCCTGTATTCCCTGACTTGCTAAGAATCCATCCAGCCCCTTCGTAAAGCTATATAATGTATCAGCCAGCACAACTGATTCGGGGAGGGAATTCCACAACTTCACAGCTCTCACAGTAAAAAATCCTTTCCAAATATTTAAATGGAACCTCCCTTCTTCTAAACGGAGTGGGTGCCATCGTGTCCGTTGGAAGGACCTACTGGTAAATAAAACATTAAAGAGGTTATTATATGATCCCCTTATATTTTTATACATAGTTAAGTCACCTCTTAAGCGCCTCTTCTCCAGTGTAAACAAACCCAACTTGGCCAGCCTTTCTTCATAACTGAGACTTTCCATACCCTTTACCAACTTAGTTGCCCTTCTCTGGACCCTCTCTAACTCAATAATGTCCCGTTTGAGCACTGAAGACCAAAACTGAACAGCATATTTCAGAATTTCAGAAGAATAACACCCTCTAGCCCTTTTAATATAGCTCAAAACCTTGTTTGCCCTTGCAGCTGCTGCCTGGCATTGCTTGCTACAGCCAAGTTTATTATCTACAATGACTCCAAGGTCCTTCTCCATTATGGATTTGCCTAGTGCAGTCCCATTAAGGGTATAAGTGGCTTGCATATTTTTACATCCCAGGTGCATGACCTTACATTTATCCACATTAAATATCATCTGCCACTTAGCCACCTAGATTGCCAGTTGGTCAAGATCCTGCTGCAAGGATGCCACATCCTGGATAGAATTGACTGGGCTGCAGAGTTTTGTGTCATCTGCTAACACTGATACATTGCTTATAATACCCTCCCCTAAGTCATTTATGAACAAGTTAAACAAAAGTGGACCAAGTACAGAACCCTGAGGGACCCCACTGACAACCTTACTCCAAGTAGAGAATGTACCATTAACAACCACCCTCTGTACCCGATCCTGTAGCCAGTTTTCTTTCCATGTGCAAATGACTTCACTAAGACCAATAGACCTTAGTTTAGAAAGCTTGTGGGGAACGTTATCAAATGCTTTGGCAAAATCCAAATAGATTATATCTACTGCAACCCCACTGTCCAGCTTCTTACTCACTGCATTGTAAAAAGCAATTAAATTGGTCTGACATGACCTGTCCTTCATAAAGCCATGCTGATTACTGCTCATAATGGCATTCTCCAGTACATCATTTTGTCTGTGATCCCTTAACAAGCTTTCAAATAACTTGCCCACCACTGATGTCAAACTTACAGGCCTATAATTGCCAGGCTGAGATCTTACTCCCTTTTTAAATATAGGAATGACATTCACCTTCTTCCAATCCCTAGGTACCATACCTGATGAAAGCGAGTCAGAGAATTTCAGAAACAAAGGCCACTGTAATTCTGCCCCTAGCTGTCTCAGTACCCGAGGGTGTATTCCATCCGGCCCCGAGGCCTTGTTCACATTTATCCTGTGTAACCCCTTGAGCACCATATCCTGTGTCAAACACTGTGTAGTTGGAGCTGAGGCAACAGTGCAGCTATTGGGTGGGACTTGGCCCTCTGGCTCCTCTACTGTATACACAGAAGAAAAGAACTGGTTAAGCACATCTGCCTTTTCTGTATCCGCTGTAACCATATTGTTACTATAACCCAATGGGACCACACCTTCAACCTGCATCTTTTTACTATTAATATACTTAAAAAACTTTTTGGGGTTAGTCTTGGCCTCGGCCGCGATGCGCTCCTCATTTTCTATCTTTGCCTTCCGGATTGCTGTTTTACAACACTTGTTATAGTGTTTATAATCATTAAACGCAGCTACTGTCCCCTCTGACTTATGTTTCTTAAAAGCTTTCCTTTTTTCCCTATTAACTTCTTTACCTCAGAGTTAAGCCACATAGGGTGATTCTTAACACTTCTACTTTTTCTTATCTACTTTTTGTGAAATTGCACAAATTATATTGCACCTCTGGTAGCTTATTAAGATATCGCCTGTCAGTGTGTATGAAGCATATCTGTCAAATGCTTAAAAGTTGACTGCCACACTTTTAGACCTACTTTCATGCTGTAATAGTGGGAAAATAGGAAATCATATAGTTTCCAGGTCCCTGTTTGTTGTTAAGTTTTGTCTTTACACCTACAGACCCAGCATGTAAAAGACCTAATTAATTTGTTTGTGCACTATTCTGCTAAGATGCTGTGTTACCAAATGTAGCTTGTGTATATATATTGAATATTGTGGCACAGTGCCTGGAAGTGTCTTCCCAGCATGCTCTATGAGAAACCACAGATAAGAAGAATAAGTCTGTATTCAGTCGGGCGGGGGTAATTAGTGCAGGTGATGTAATTAATAAGTCAACACCTGGGAAAGCAGGAAGTGGGAGAGTGTGCTCATACAAGCAAACCTTGTGAGTAAAAGTTCATATTGTTACTAATAAAATAACATTAAAAGCGGAGGCACTGCCAAAAGCAGATTGTGGAGATATGCTCTGCTCTCAGAGGAATACACTTTGATTTTGTTGCATGTGTTCTGTGCCATTAAATGTTATTATTAATATTATATTTTTGTAAATTCCTGCTTTAAATAAACACAAGCAATATCTGTCAAAGTTACCCTGGGTTACCAAATGGTATCACCACTTTGGACACTTGAATGTTACTGGACAAATCCTAGGTGGAATGTATATTTCTTGCAGAATGAAGAAAGTTCCCTAAACAAGTTTCTGTTGGAAATAATTTAAGCAGAATGGGCTTTTGTACTCCACTGTTTCATTGAGGAAAATCAAAAGGTAATGTCTGATGCCCAAAGGGAACCTTACCTGCTGAATACTAGAATAAGCTTGTAAAAAGGTGGTAAAAATGACAAAGAGCAGTTCCCCCAAACAGACATTTCTGCCCAGGTCTGAAAATTCTATAGACTCCAGCAAACAAGGAGAGTTTAGCATTGGCCAACTTTAAGCTTTACTTTCTACCCAGCTAGTTTGTTTACAAGAACTGGTGGCTAGCCCTTGCCAGTTGCAGTGGGCATGTTTGAAGTCTTTGCCAACTTCTCTAAGGGAACCCTCATCTTGTTTTTGTCACTGTTTCTCCTATGAGTATGACAATTGATTATTTATTTTAAGACAGGAGTATGGCAGGGGGTGCAGCAGCACCAGAGCCTATCCCTTCCATGGAGCCTGCTGAGAGGTCATCAGTGCAGTGCCAATGCTGTAAGGAGATGTGACATGTTAAGCAGAATGGGGGAGGGGAACCCCAGTGCACTTGGGCCTGCTGGACAGTAGTTACATTACTGACTTGTTGATTTCAAGTTTTACATGTAAATACTATGATCACTCTAAGCATGCCTTCCAACATTTAAAATTTGAAAGAGGGACAAAAATAAATGCCATGTGTAGCGCAGAGAAATTTTTTGGCAACGTCCATTTTTGAGACCAGTTGTTGTAGAAGAGCCAGAAAGAAGTTTCCTTTTACATGTTACCCCACCAAACAGGCACTGGAAACCCTATATATTATAGTGTTCTGACACTAAGATTTGCTACAGCAAACTGTAGGTGAGCAGTGTGTAGGACAGCCATACCTCCCAACTGTCCCAATGTTCACTGGACAGTCCCTCTTTTAACAGCTCAGCCTGCAGTCCAGGATTCTTACTGAAAAGTCCCTCATTTCCCTTTGCACTGTAACATAATTGTAACTAATAAGCTAAACAGGTCTCTTGGGGGAACTGAGACTTGCATCTTAAAGGGCAATTTCACCTTTTTTAGCAAAACTGTAATAACACATAAAATAAGATCCCAAAATCCCCAGAAATGTGTTCAAACTTTAAATAACCTGCCAAATTTTGTAAAATGAGAGTAGTATTTAGGGAGTCACAAAAATGGGCATGGTCAAAAAAACTGTCACGCTATGTGCGCCATTTCTATTAGTCCCTCTTTACATTTTTCAAGTGTTGGGAGGTATGGGACAACTACAAGAAGTTCTAACATGGAAGATTAAACTACTAAGCATTCAAAATCAATTATGAGTACAGCCAGAATATTAACATGTGGAGTGCCATCTTTATGAATATGTTTTGAAAGAGGGCCTTGTAATTGTCCTGGTGTTAAAACAAGAACAAAATAATGGCTGACATCATTTATTTCTAGTTCAAATAAAATGTTACTTATCAGTCTGAAAACATTCTCTAAAGTATCTCCTGACTTAAAAACACCACTGCTGCACTCTTCAGAATTTTATTCAAATGGGTACAAGGTAACAAAAAATTCAATTATCTTTATCAAGTTTGCAAACTACAAGGTTTTTCTAAAATTATAAAGGATTTTATAAACTTTATTGCAGTAGATCCCACTACTGGTGATGGCAATGACAGAAACTGTAAAAGGCAGAAATCCCTTGACTTATTGTTTGTGTTTACTGAGTCTTAGAAAACAGTTCATAGCTGTTACTCCTAGCTTGAAAGATGCATTCCTTCTATTTAGAATTTAGTGACTGTAAATAGCCCTTATACCAGTCCCTGGATAAAACCCTCACAACTTCAGAATGTCTTAACAAATGTTTGGAAAAACCATTCAGAAATACCTGGACCAAAATAGGACCACTGCAAAGGTTAATCATTTAATACACAGGACTAGATTAGTGGTTTATGGATTTTCTTCAAACCAAGCTTCCTTTGGGGTCCCTTTAAGCTCAAAATGCTGTTAGAGATATACAGTATAAACAAATAAATAAGGTTGAGGAGACTGCCTCATACAGACAAAAGCAAACAAAAGGAATTCTGGGAATGAATTCCAAACTGTTAAAAAAAATCCCATTTACATAGGTTTATCCTATAGGCTACAGCTCACCCACTGGGTTTGAAGCTGAAGCCAGGATAATAGCTGATCAGATTCCCAACTACAGAACGGTTTCGCCTTTCTTGAGGCTCATCAGTGTAGTGATCAGCTTAGGTAGAGAGCTGATCAGAAAACCCTGCATTACACTGATGAGCCTCAAGAAAGGTGAAACCGGTCTGTAGTTGGGAATCTGATCAG
Organism: Xenopus tropicalis; assembly: GCF_000004195.4. Classification (NCBI taxonomy): domain Eukaryota; kingdom Metazoa; phylum Chordata; class Amphibia; order Anura; family Pipidae; genus Xenopus; species Xenopus tropicalis. The sequence goes on from NC_030681.2 coordinate 106,274,665, forward strand.
CTATTATCCTGGCTTCAGCTTCAAACCCAGTGGGTGAGCTGTAGCCTATAGGATAAACCCATGTAAATGGGATTTTTTTAAGAGTTTGGAATTCATTCCCAGAATTCCTTTTGTTAGATATACAGTATGAAAGCTATTCACCTATACTTCCAAGAATATCAACAATAGCCTGTGTTCACCTCAGATTTCACACCTTCAGATTGGGCTACCTATTCAGGACAGGAAGTAGTCATACTCAACAAACCTCACCCTAAATGGCCTACAGACTAACTTCAGTCATAGAGTTTTTGCAAGCCACATGCTGGCAGATCCAGATGATCAGCACAGTTTAGGAGCTGTCGGCAGACAAAGGATATGGACCAAACCATCCAATTGGTTAGACCAGAGAAACAGACAAAACAAGATAGAGAACTATAAATTCAGGTATTCTTGGGCTCAAAAGAAAAATATTGATAACTATTTAAACATGTTTTGGATTCAAAAGTGTCTGTTTGTTATGTAGATATGATGTTTGTTATTGTAAACACATTTTTTATTGACAGCCATGTAAATGAGTAGCATAACAAATACACAAGAGGTCAATGCAGTTTGACTGCTGAGAGAACATCAGATAAAAGAATAAAATGTTTGAAAATAGGAATTGCTTTTGGTTAGAAATACAGATTGCTTTATATCTAATTTGCTATATAATAACAGTCAGAGAAACTGGGGGCATTATACCCTAGATCAACTGATCTCCTCTTGCAATGACAAATCTTTGGGAGTCATTAGTGAATGACCTAATTCAGCTGGGCGTCCTATTTATAATCTGGCTACTGTTGTATCAACTCTACAGATGTCAGCAGCATGATATTAAATCAAACGGGAGAAAGATCAGCTTCTGCTGCTATACTGACTACTCTGTTTTTTAAGAAAGATGCATGAAATGATAAAGTATGGCACTACTGCCTTGTTATGAAATATTTATATTTGTATTGAATTACTCAATATTTTATAAAGCAAAAATGCACTTGACTATACATGTGCACATTAGCCCAGATCTGTGCAGTTTTCATTTATTTAAACCACTGATTATTTATTAATAACTGGTTCAAAAATGCAAAATAATTTCAGGAAGGACTAAACTACAATTGCATGCCCATGGAGACTATTGGCCAGAGTGATGGAACTATATAGATATATTGTCTCCAGGAGAATCCAAAGCGTCACTCCAGAAATATTCCTTTAAATCAACTGATCGTTTTTAACAGAATAATGGTCATTACTAAGGTTGTAATAAATTGTAAAAAATTGTTTTTCAGGGCAGGGACCTCCTTCCTCTTCTTTTTTTTTTAACACTTAGCACTCAATTCTTTAAGACCCTAGTGCAGTGGTTTCTCCCATGGCAATGGCCACCTCCACACTAAAACAGGGATCCTAAGGCCTGTAGGGGCTTTGTGAACCAGTGTCTCATACAATTTAAACTGCACCCCACTAACTATGCTTCTGAATGAGCTAAGTTGGGATACGTCATCTCCATGCTGAAGGGCAAAGTGCTGGAATAGGCATCTCCTCTTTGGAAAAAGAATTCTCCCCTAATTAATGATGCAAAGCCTTCCTTCAGAGCTTTTGGACTGTGTTTATTGCAACTGGCTGTGTAGATGCCACTTCTCATCTCATGCAGATCCACCATGGAAACCGTAGTGCTAGCCAGTATGCCGTTGAGTTCCAAACATTGGATGCAAAGACTACCTGGAACAATGAGGCACATGTGGCAGCCTATTGGCAGGGGCTATCTGATAAGCTAAAAGATGACCTTGTCTCCAAAGATCTTCCTGAACAGCTGGAGGATGTGATTGCTCTTAGTATTAAGGTTGACACCCACTTCAGGGAACACCAAGCTGATAAAGAGCATGGCAAGAGATTCCAGCCTATCCTATCACCTCCACTCCTTAGTTCCACCAAGAAACCTATGCAGATCAAAAGGGCACATTTCTATGAACTATGGAGCTGTTCTGCTGGCCTGTGCTTGTACTGTGGTGGCAAGGCTCATTTTGCTAATAACGGTCCTCTGAAGCAAGGAAACGCCAACACCTAGGTAGGATAGTGGAGTCTTATCTGGGTGGTTTTAAAACTCATACCTAAAAGAATACTCACAGATTTCCTCAATATTAGTTGTCCATCTGCTCCAGTGGTCTTGGTTTTTGCTACATCAATGCGCTTATTTTTCCTAGAAATTTTCCTCTTTGGAACAAAATTATTGGAAACTGAGGGTTACTCCTTGTCAAGTTAGCCTTAGAAGAGCGTTGATATTTTCTAGAAGGTACACTGCATCCCATCTCTATCTGTACTGACCATAAGAATCTGCAATATTTTCAGGCTCTTAAGAGATTTAAAGGAACAGTAACACTAAAAAATAAAAATGTTTTAAAATAATTAAAATATAATGTACTGTTGCCCTGCACTGGTAAAAAATGCGTGTTTGCTTCAGAAAGACTACTATAGTTAATAGAAATAGCTGCTGTGTAGTCATAGGGGCAGCCATTTAAATTGAAAAAAGGAGAAAAGGCACAGGTTACATAAGAAGATACCAGATAAACTGTGTAGAATACAATGGGAATCTGCTACTTATCTGTTATCTGCTTAGTAACCTGTGCCTTTTCTCCTTTTTTCAAATTAAATGGCTGCTCCCATGGCTACACAGCAGGGTATTTATATAAACCGCAGTAGTGTTTATAAAGAAAACACACAACTAGTGTGTGAGCAGAGCAGAGCAATAGTATATAATATATTAATTATTTTTATACACTTTCATTTTTTGGTGTTACTGTTCCTTTAATCCTCAGCAGGCATCGTCATACAATTTAATTGTATTAATAACTACCGCCCAGGTTCCAAGAATAAAATGGTGGATGCTTTCTCTAGAAGCTTTATCCTTGAGGACACAGTAATGACAACAATCCACTTATTCTCTCTAGCAGGATTATTGCTTCTCTGCATTCACAATTTGCTTCTCAGATTCAGTCTGCTCAGTCTTTTGCCCCTCAAGATATTCCCATTGGTATGTCTTATATGTCTTCTGAACTTTAATTCTCCAGGAGTAGAAAGACCATGGATCTGTTATCATCTTGAAAGGTGGGCATCTATGCAGAAAGACGGCAGAGACTTTATTACTTTGTGTGCTGTCTTGTGGTCTTCTGAAACCTTTACCTGTCCCCCCTCGTCTGTAGTGCCCACTGGCACATTTCATTCCTCTACACAAATTTCCATCTCCTGTGAAACTTTTTCAACTCTTTAATCTTTACACTTTTGGCCACCATGTATTTTCTGCGGAAATTGTGTCCAAAAGAGGTTCTCAGTATATTTCCAAATATTGGTGATCTTGGTAATGTGTAAAGCGCTTGTCATCACTCTCCAGTTTCCGTCTGCCTATTATTCACAGGCCAATGGAACTGCTGAACAAGTTTAAGCTCTTGAGCAATTTTTGAGCTGTCATGTCTCTTTGCCAGGGTGACTGGATCTCTTTACAGTATCATATCTAGTGGAAAGGTTTAAGACCTAAGGAATGTTCCTGGATAGAGCAATTTGATGTGTATGCTCCAAGATTGGTGCAAAAGTTTTACTGACAGTTTCTGCAGAAACATGGTCCGGTGATCCCCCTGGGTGAAGGTACTGTCAGGCATGAAAATTCAAATTAAATAGATGCCGAAGACCAGGGTTCAATGCCCAAGTATAGGATTTTGTTTACTAGTTCCTGGGTGTGTTTAAATGTGCTATTTTGATTGATATTTGACTGACTTTGACTACCATGATTGCCACCAGCCCTGATCTTTGCCTGAATTCAACTGAGACTTATTTAACCCTTTGGATACCTCATTTGAACCTCATTTTGCCTGTCTAAACTCTGCTTCCATCTTGGTCCAGACTTCAACCCAGGTAAGGACCATTGGGCCTAGACACACTGAAAAACACTGAATCCCCAAATAAGGGCCCAGTGGGAGTCTAAGAGGGTCTGGAAGTGGCCAGTGCTCTTACTGAGTTGAACTGGTAGCAGTGTATAGCAATAGCTGTTTATGTAATGGAAAACTCCCATTGACCCCAATGATATGCCAAATGGCAATGTTTCTAATTAGACAGAAGTCATTTATTTTTGATGTGCAAAATATTATTTTAATAAGAAGATTTTACATTGTAAATTACATAATTACAAATTACATAATAAACAGAAGACTCTGGTGAATAAATGTAAAGACTTTACATAATAAATTACATAACTCAAAATTATATAATAAACAGAAGACACTGGTAAATAAACCTATCAGGAAAACGTGTAATTTATCTCCTTAACCTGATTTACACAAATTACTTTTTAAAGTCAGATAATGACTTCTGCATTTGCTTGAGCTATATCTTTGTCTTGGTGCCTTGAGTTATAAATGGGGTTCACGCTTTACCCTCTGAATGAGCAGTGCAGAAACATCACAATCAATAAACTTGGTACATTTACATCATGAAAGGCCCAGAAATGACAGCAGATTTGCTTTTGGTGTTATAAATATCACTTAGATGAATGTGATAAATGATAATTACATGATCCTGCGGGAGGTGTCTCAGAATTGTATATTAACAAATGTTTATATTAATAAATGTTTTGTACTTCATGTAGTTACCAGGGAATTTACTTTGGTAAATGGAGAATAGGCTTGAATGTGCTAACTAGAAGACCAAAATCTGCATTTTAAAGAGAACCACAGGAGACCACAGATTCCTTATAATATTTAACCTGAAACATACTGTATGCACGAAAAGCATGGAATCCGTTATCTGAAAATCAGTTATCCAGAAAGCTCCAAATTATGGGAAGGCCATCAATCATAAGGTCCATTTTAAGCAAATAATTCTAATTGTTTTAAAATGATGTCCTTATTTTCTGTAATAATAAAACAGTGCCTTGTACTTGATGATAACTAAGCTGAATAAATCCATATTGGAAGCAAAACAATCCTACTGAGTTTATTTCATGCATACATGATGGGAAGATCCCTTTATAGAAAACCCCAGGTTCCCATGCATTCTGTATAATAAATCCCATACCCGTATTCAGTTTCTCCATATTACTCATTCTACATTTATTTTCCCTTCATTGAATAGTAAAGCTATTTTCTGTACAGGTAACCATCTGTACACTTTAATTTTTGTATATTAGTGAAAGCTGCTCTTGTACTAATTACTGCTACAATAGTACTTCATAGAGGACTATAGCTCAATTTTTACATGGAGCTACACTAGGGGGCTGATTTACTAATCCACGAATCCGAATGAGAAAAATTCGGATTGGAAAACGAACATTTTGCGACTTTTTCGTATTTTTTGCGATTTTTTTTGTCGCCGTTAGGACTTTTTCGTAAATTGTCGAACTTTTTCATAGCCATTATGACTTTTGTGAATTGTCGCGACTTTTTCATAGCCATTATGACTTTCGTGAATTGTCACGACTTTTTCATAGCCATTATGACTTTCGTGAATTGTCGCGACTTTTTCATAGCCATTCCGACTTTCGCGAATTGTCGCAACTTTTTCGTATTGAGCGCTCGAAAAAGTTGCGACAATTCGTGAAAAAGTCGCAAAATACCAATCATTACGAAAAAAACGCATTCGGACACTTTTCGGACGTTCGTGGATTAGTAAATGTGCCCCTAGGAGTGCTGTATTTTCATTCTGTGATTGTGAGTTTTTTATGAAGGTGGCAAAAGAATTATTTTTTTTATCCTCATAAGCATTTGTCACAGAAGTAATTGTGGGTTTCCACTAATTTCAATTTACCTTACCTTGTGCTCAGTGAATCAATATGGATGCAAATTATCATCTGTCGTAGTAAATTATAAGCATGTTTTAACAATCATTTTTCCCCCAAACATTGTATTCACAAGCTTGTGGTGTCAATAATGGCATTATTGGCAAGTTCAGTAGCCAAAAGTTGGCTGCAGCTATTGATGCAACTTGCTAAGGAATCCCTGGAATTACTGCAAGACCCAGGAACAGAGTTATTCAAGAGTTAATCTGTGTCAATACCTGCAAATGCATATCATTTAATTTAATAGAGCAGACTGGAGGGCACATTGGCACTCTTTGCAAGTTGCAAGGAGCATGAATGAATGAATGAATGAAAGTATCTTTTTGAATAGCGGTATGTATGGTACTGTAGGAGTACACATGTATTTTTTTACACTGTGGGTCCTTCTTTGGATGCTGTATACAGTATGTTGCTCACTGCTGTGCATCTCTAGCTATTTGCAGATATTATTGGTAGTCAGGTCATGTTGATTCTGGAATATTCCAGTGGAGCTGCTGTAGGATGTCATATAGACAGTCACTATTTATTGTGATGGTGGGGGGCTGTTTGGGCCTCTGTGTTACTGAAATACCAGTGCCTATTTTGAATCTCAGTCCAAGCCTATTGGCAGTGATTGTAAGCTCTACGGGGCAGGGACCTTCTTCCTGTGTCTCATACCACATGGCACTTATTCCCTGTGAATGTATATATATTTATTGTATTTATTTATTATAACACTTTTCCCCCCGTGTGTAATTTTGTATTTTGTAAGATTGTACAGCGCAGCGTACCCTTGTGGCGCTTTATAAATAAAGTTAGCACTAGGACTCAATGTAAACAACCCTCTAGTACATACTGTGTGGTGTATAATAGGTAGCACCATGAGTCCTAACACTTCCACTGTAGTCATATACTGTCATATACTGTCTATTAGTGCTGCTGGGAGTTGTAGCGCAACAATAGCTGAATAATGCAGGTTTGATGTCCCCGATTCATATATATATTTTGCCATTAAGTTGCAATAAATAATTGGGGGATGCGAGCCAAAATATGGTGTTCGCCTTTTATCCCTATGAACCGTAATGATTTGACGGCCCGCACTGGACCGCTTCAATTTTGAGTGACTAACAGGTTACACACTGTAACCCAGACGGGACTGCTTCTAGAGTGGGCAGTTTGGACCTTACATGCACCTGCGGCTTACAATATGACAGTTGCTAATTCCAGAGGTGCTGGTCCTACATGAGATGGGGAAATGCGGCACTCAGGCATAAGAAAGAATGTCGCCAAAGGGGATGGGCATTAGCGCGGACTCGTTCCTTACATAGCTAATTAGTGCACGTTCGCGTCTCACTCCTGGTATCGCTTGGCGCCACAAGGGAGTTGCAGTTCAGCTATATGGGTGTTTGTTCATGCTTGATCTTTGTTCTTTTTTTCCTCTGCCTTTTATCCTTTTATGTACTATTCCTTTACCATTATTCTATTGTTTTCTGGTATTAATGATCACGCTTTAGTTTGGTAATGTTGTTTTTTTGATTTGCGTATATGTACACTGATGTGGGGGTTGACTGGCAATTCACAGGATCAACAACAAGAGATCCTCTGCACTCACCCATTATCAATATATAGGACATTAAGACATTCGGTGCATTTAAGCTACTAAGAAATGCCCTCCCCTTTAAACAAAACAGGGATTGTTTGTCCATATATTGCAATATACTTCAAGCTGGCCAACTGCGTCAAAGTCATCCGTTTTGACCAGTTCCTACACTGACTTATGCGATTCATTAAGAATTCTACTGCTTCAATATACATTTAGCCAAGGGACTAAGTTTTACCTGCAACTTTCTTGCTTTCAAGGTTAAAACCCCCATATGGTTGCCCTTTTATTGGCTCCACTGAGATCACCTGACTGCAGCTGGGAAGGGATGGAGCTACAACAAGGAGCTGGCCACTGCTCCTGTATAAACTATAGCAAAAAAAGGGAAAGTTGTGCTCAACCACTAAATTTTAACCATTTTTTGGCAATTCACAGGATGACGTCATCAGCTCTATTTTGGCGCCATTTAGGGTTTATCAGTGGGTTCCTCTGTGTGTTTATCACTTTGAAAAAGGCTGTGGAAGCAGCCGAAACATTAGATGGACGTTTGAAATAAACAAGCTGAATTTTTCCACTAAGACCTGTGAGTGCGGCATTTTCCTTTATGATATATAGTATATATATATGGTATTTTAACCTTTCAACTATTGTATATATACTCAGCAAAAGATGCAGAGAGCCTTATTGATATGCATATTATGTGTTGGAGTTCATAGCAAATTGTTACTCTTGAATGCAATTTCTGTCAGGTATAGGTGCATCCATGTTTAATTCAGTAAGAAATTATGTTTATTTTTTTCAAAAACCATATGTAACCACTGCCAGGAACCTAGGTAGGGGAAGGCCCTTTTTTGTGTGCCCCTAGTTCTGGCCATGAACCAAAGGCCGATTAAGGTGAGACACAGGGTTAGCACTTATTTGCAGTTTATGATATTTTTGGAGCCATGGCTATTAAAGCAGAGTTTTCATATACAGGATAGGATAGGATCCCCTATTCAAAAACCTATTATCCAGAAGCTCTGAAATACAGGATGGTTGTCTTCCACAGACACCATTTTAATGAAATAATGAAACACTTAAGACCAGTGCTGTCCAACTTTTGCGGTGCCGAGGGCCCGGGAATTTCTCTTGCATACATGGTGGAGGGCCGCTAATGGAAGCCAGTTTTGACCACTCCCCCTTTAAACCACACTCACTTCAAACCACACCCATTTTATCACTATAGTGGTAGTGCAGCAAAAACCCAAATGCTTCGTCCTCACTCACACCATCATTCATATGTGAAAGAATTATATTATGTCATATTAAGACGTACCCTTAAATCCATATGCCTCCTCCTCCCCTGTGGATAGCACAGCAACCCCCAGCATATAATTACACACCTTAGGGACCATTTCATCACTATTTCCAACTGATAACAAACTCCCAAAACAAACCCCTGCCAGGTTCACCTCCCACAGGCAGCATAGGGTAGGCAGAGTATGGCACACACAGGCAGCACTCTGCCTGCCCTATGCTGCCTTTGTGTGCCATACTTTGCCTGCCCTATGATGTCTGTGTATGCCATACTCTGCCCCATGCTGTCTGTGTGTGCCATACTCTGCCAGCCCTATGCTGCCTGTGTGTGCCATACTCAGCCCTACCCTGCCTGTGTGTGCCATGCTCTGCCAGCCCTATGCTGCCTATGTGTGCTATGCTCTGCCTGCCCTACCCTGCCTGTATGTGCCATACCCTCCCTGCCCTACCCTGCCTGTGTGTGCCATGCTCTGCCAGTCCTATGCTGCCTGTGTGTGCCATGCTCTGCCTGCCCTACCCTGCCTGTGTGTGCCATACCCTCCCTGCCCTACCCTGCCTTTGTGCCATGCTCTGCCAGCCCTACCCTGCCTGTGTGTGCCATACCCTCCCTGCCCTACCCTGCCTGTGTGTGCCATGCTCTGCCAGCCCTATGCTGCCTGTGTGTGCCATGCTCTGCCTACCCTGCCTGTGTGTGCCATACCCTCCCTGCCCTACCCTGCCTGTGTGTGCCATGCTCTGCCAGCCCTATGCTGCCTGTGTGTGCCATACTCTGTCTGCCCACCCTGCCTGTGTGTGCCATACCCTCCCTGCCCTATGCTGCCTATGTGCCATACTCTGCCTACCCTATGCTGCCTACACACAGGCAGCATAGACCAGGCAGTACATACAATGTCTGAGCTGTGAACAGGAGAACAATAAGGGTGATTACAGCCAGAGCTGAGGTGTGAACTCTGCAGGGGGTAAACAATGCAGAGATTCGAAGGTGTGAACAGTACAGGGGATTACATTTTTAAACAATACAGGGGGATTACAGCCTGAATCTGAGGTGAGAACCATGCAGGGGGCTAGTTAAGTTCAGTACTGATACCATTTAAAGCTTACACAAAGGTAAGTTATCAAAGCAGCCAGACAGGTGGGGGGCCATGCGGCCCGCTGGCCGCCAGTTGGACAGCACTGCTTAAGACTATCCGGAAAGCCCCAGGTTCCAGGCAACCTGGATAATAGATCCTATACCTGTATCTGTAACCTTATTATGATCAAATGGGTGTGAGGGCAAATAAAAAGTGGGACCTTAAAGTGGGATTTGAACCAAAAGTTATGAGAACCACTGGTGTGAGGCAAGAGTTGAGCCACACTGTTTATTACTCATTGCAATTGTTTCCTATACTGCTTCTGCCCTTATTGTTTCTCAAATGAAAGGTCTGAGTAGTGTAGAGATCATTTTTACATTAGTCTGGGGCCAGACTAATCTGGACCTGAATACTTCATTTCCTGAAACATGTATTTACCTTGCCGGCACATCTTTATTTATTGTTGTTTTAAGTAAGAGGATTTTATTCCAATAAAGGGCTGAGAAAGTTTTCATGCCAGTAAGCTCTCTGCAAGCTGCATCATTTCATTCTACCACACAGTTTACTGTGTATGTGGATTATAGTTCTGTAATTACATTTTGGTCACATTGTTCTTTACAAGACTGCTCTACAGTGATTGACTGTTCTGAAATCCCAAATGCATTCAGAATGCAGATCTTCCTGCCATAGATTGCTATAGGTGCTGGAAGGGATTTAAGCATGTGAGTAAGTAGATTTAGGTATAAAGCCAGCAGTCGGCACTCCTTAGTGTCCAATTGCAGTCTTATTACTGTAAAGCATTTAATGATTAATAAGAATACCCTTGACAAAACAATTACTTTAAATGATAAAAGGTATCAGCCTAGAGAATTCCTTCCTCCAACTAGACAATGTGGTGCTTGGAGCTCAAGGAAAATCCACTTCCTTGCCCTACACTAAAATATTAACTGCCTTCATAATTTATCCATTGGCCTAATAGCTTAGGCCCTTATATATTTTTACATTTTTACATTATGTATTGAGACATGATGAGCCAGGGGTAACATATGCACTGCATTTGTCAGGAATTCATTTGCTTTTAATTGAGATTTTTTTTTCTTGACTTTAGCCATGCAGTAACGTTATAGACTTGGATCACATAGAAAGTGTAATATATCCCATGGGTCAGGATCTTTTTGTATACTTACTGAATTGTGTAGGTGCTAAGTGGCTTTGCCATTAACACTGTCAAACTGTCTACAGTTTATTCACACTACCTTCTCACTTATTTGCTGAATAGCTACTTTTTTTTTTATCATGGATGCAGCCTTCCCTCTAATTTCTTGTAGGCTGTATGTGAAAAAAAATATTTTATGCACAAAAAACAGCATGTGCTGAATTCCTCAGCGACAGGGAGGAACAGTGCCCTTGACCAGTGCAATCACCCACAGCAACTAATCAGCTCTTTGCTTTAATTTGCTTTCATTTTCTAACTTGTAGTATTCTGCATAAACAAACTGCTGATATGTTGCTGCTAATATTTGTACTAGTTCAATTTAGCACCATAATGTCTTATATCTATTCACAGTAAAGGTAAGTAAAACCTTGAGACCCTGTGAAAGAGCCAGAGCTAGAGTTAGATCCTAAACTGAGCTTGAGGGGCACAAGATATTTAACAGCAGTGCTGCTTTAATAAAGGAGGAAAAGTTGGGTATTTGCCCAGGGTCCCTTATGAAAGAAAGGACCCACTATGAGCACATGCATTAGCAATTAGCTTTGTTGATGCATGAAAACGTGAGACTTTGCATTATCTTGCGTTTTCATGCGTATATCGGCTACATGTGCCTGCACCCGAGCGTATTCCATTCATTCGGGTGCAGGCACAAGTAGCAGGCGTAGGGCTGAATTTTCGCCAAGCGTTTTTCTGCTTGCCGAAAATATCAGCCCTACGCCACGTGTGGCATCAGCCTAACAGAAGTGGAAAAACAGACCCTTATTTCAATCAATTGAGAGAGCTCAACCACATTTTAGCAGAGCCATTTTGTTCTTGTGAAGCCTCAAACAGAGGTTATTCTCTTTCTTTTGTAGTGCTCTGTGGAAGACTTCACCCCAATACAATTTTCATCACAAAGTGGGGTACGATTCTAAAAAAAAGCCCTGCAGTGCAGTCCACAGCCGATTTTGCTTAGGACTCCTATGAACAGGCAGCACTTGCAGGTCAGAAACAGTTAAACTATTCTTAAGGAAATGAATATATAAGACACTGGGGCTCATTTATCAACACTGGACACAGTTATCTTAGTGCAGTAACAACAGAATGGAACTGGGGTATAACAGAGTGGAATTGTGGCATAACAAGGAATAGCCACAAACCTCCCAGACAACTGTTCTGACCAGTTCACATCTATGCTTTAAGCTTGCCTTAAAGCTGCAACCTTGAGCTACATCATTAAAGGAGAAGGAAAGGCTAATAAAGAGTTAATCTCAAGCTGCAGGCATACCTTCAGTTGTCTCAATAGTGCCCTTAAGTCTCCCCAGTAAGGAAAAACGTTGAGCTGGGTAGAGAAGATTCCCATAATGCATCGCTCATCCCCAGACTCGGGGACTTAGAACTGTAGGCGGCGCATGCGCACAAGCAGGAGGCTCCCCCTAGTGTCTGCAGCGGCAGCATGAGACACAGGCAACGGGGGACACAAGCAGTGCTGGTAGGGGGAGAGGCAACGGGGACACGAGGGGTGCTGGTAGGGGGGAGAGGCAACGGGGACACAAGCGGTGCTGGTAGGGGGAGAGGCAACGGGGACACGAGCGGTGCTGGTAGTGGGGAGAGGCAACGGGGACACGAGCGGTGCCGGTAGGGGGGAGAGGCAACGGGGAGACGAGCGGTGCCGGTAGGGGGTAGAGGCAAGGGGGACACGAGCGGTGCTGGTAGGAGGGAGAGGCAACGGGGACACGAGCGGTGCTGGTAGGGGGGAGAGGCAACGGGGACACGAGCGGTGCCGGTAGGGGGTAGAGGCAAGGGGGACACGAGCGGTGCTGGTAGGGGGGAGAGGCAACTGGGACACGAGCGGTGCTGGTAGGGGGGAGAGGCAACGGGGACGCGAGCGGTGCCGGTAGGGGGTAGAGGCAAGGGGGACACGAGCGGTGCTGGTAGGGGGTAGAGGCAAGGGGGACACGAGCAGTGCTGGTAGGGGGGAGAGGCAACGGGGACATGAGCGGTGCCGGTAGGGGGTAGAGGCAAGGGGGACACGAGCGGTGCTGGTAGGGAGGAGAGGCAACGGGGACAGGAGCGGTGCCGGTAGGGGGTAGAGGCAAGGGGGACACGAGCGGTGCCGGTAGGGGGGAGAGGCAACGGGGACACGAGTGGTGCTGGTAGGGGGGAGAGGCAACGGGGACATGAGCGGTGCCAGTAGGGGGTAGAGGCAAGGGGGACACGAGTGGTGTTGGTAGGGGGGAGAGGCATCGGGGACACGAGCGGTGTTGGTAGGGGGGAGAGGCAACGGGGACACGATCGGTGCTGATAGGGGGGAGAGGCAACGGGGACACGAGCGGTGCTGGTAGGGGGGAGAGGCAACGGGGACACGAGCGGTGCTGGTAGGGGGGAGAGGCAACGAGGACACGAGCGGTGCTGGTAGGGGGGAGAGGCAAGGGGGATGCAGCTCCAGACAGTTGCTGAGGAGAGAGAGGCACAGTGAACGTAGAAGGCGGCGGCGTCCATGTTAAAGATGGCGGCGCCATTCAGTGAAACAAGTATGTAGAATGGAGCAGTGTATCTCTGTAAATCTTTCATTAGACAAGCTAGAAATATAGCGTTTTTACTCAGCAATAGTAGTACTATTTAATGGTTAATAGATTTTGACTTTCCTTCTCCTTTAAACAAAAGGACCTATCCATTGACCAAGCAGCAAGCTAAGCTGGAGGTGACTGATTCTGTTCAGCACTGTAGAGCCGCTTGTGAATTTCAGTGAGCCCGCCCCTGAGAGTTTACCCTATCAGTAGTTCTCCATTAGAGGGAAACTGCAGAAATGTGTGTGGCCCTATTGGGTTAATTTGTAGACTTGTTATGTGGGAGCAGAAGCCTTACATACAACAAGAAGTACTTAGGTGAAATAGTGCTACAGTTAGCCTGTGATTTTTTAGTTAAAGCCATAGACCTATGTGCAAGTGTCATTGAAATATATTTGATTCTCATGAAGAGGTTACAAAGAATCTGGGTTTTTTTTCATATGTAATCTGTATGTTCAATGTATATTGTACAGCGCTGCAGAATATGTTGATGCTTCATAATAATGATAGTACAGTACTGCGTTCATAAGTAGCACTATATAAATAGAAATACTTACATACATAAGCCAAATCAGTTTAAATCATGATGAACTGACGTTACTAAAGACATGTGTGTGTGGGCATTTTTAGCCAGAAACTCAGTCACACACAGTGCTAAGCTTGCTGCTTGTTCCAGGAGTACTGCCAATAAGGAGTTAATAATCTTTAATCGCTTCTTTTCCCACCTCTCCAGAGAAAATTCTCACAGTTCCAGGCTGGTTTCCACTCAACACCCACATTTCAATGTGTGAAGAGTGTTTGCTACAAGGAGGCAGATTCTTTGTTGCTTGTTTCTGACCTTGTACTTGGCTGATATCGCCTTAAGAATGTCATCATACAGGCTTACAATTGGAGCAACTGCCTCCTTCTCAACTATCACTGGCCAAATGCATTTTTCCTTTCTACCTTTACCATACAGACGGATATAAATGTTGTGGGGTGTCAAACTGGAATTCACTTTCAAGTGACAAGTAATTGGAACCTTAGCAGCCAACCTGCCTGTAGTAAGGTGACTAGTTAAATACCTCCTCAGGGTGAATTTCTGGATTATTTTTCTTGTAAAAATATTCCAAATTCCAGAACTGTAGCTAATACGAAATTATTTGCCCTGCTTATTTTCACTAGCCAGCACAAAACAGCACGCACTCGTTGGACTCCAGGACAGCGGATAACGTTTCAAAAAAGCTGCTTATTTTCAGTATCTGCAAATTTTTTTTGTCTTAAGAAAAAAAAGAATATCTATTAAAATGTATATTTAAATGTAAAAAATGTATAATCTGATATAAATTAGGAAAACATATAAAAAGCTGTATGTACCTACCACTGTATGTAAAATCTTTGGGTGCAGTATATAAAATGGCATATGCCAGGGCATACCTGGGTTAACACAAAAATTTGACACTTTAACAGGCTACTATACTAAATTAATTTAAAATTGCTATTTACAGTTTTTTAATGCCAATTTAGTGAACAAGAAACAGCATCTGTTTCTTTCCTGCCTGCTGTCAGACAATTAAATTACTGAGCAGAGAAGCATCTCCTGACACATTTCTCTGCAGTTCTTTTACTCAGCTCAGACAAGGAGCAACAGAACTGAACAAGACACTTCTCTGCTCAATAATGTAATCTTTGGATGGCTGTCTAAATAGATCAACAGGTGATGCAATTGTTTAAGATTTATTATATTAACAGGATTAACAAAAGTGCTCAGAAGAGCAATTTATATTAAGTTGTTCTGGGTGTCTAGTTCTTCCTTTTATCCCATTTGGATAAGGTTTCCAATTATTGTAAATAATAATAATAAATAAGGACTCTGGAACACAGGGAGATTATTTCATTGAATTTAACTGAAATCGCTCTGCCGTGTATGCCATCCCACCTGCGTTTTACATTTTCGCCGGTGGGATGGCATTTCGGGGAGATTAGTCGCCCGCGAACAGGGAGATTTGACGCCAGCGACTAATCTCCCCGTGTGCCAGAGCCCTAAGGGACATTGCTAGAAAATCCAATTAGAATGATTGCACTGATTGCATTTAATGTAAATACAATTAGTTTGCAGTAGCAATGCAGCTGCCATTTGTTAGGTATGTCCTTAATTTTTGCATGAAACGAAAGGGGTACTTTACCTTTTGGTTAACTTTCTACTATGTTATAGAATGGTCTATCTTAGTAACCTTTCAACTGGTATTCATATTTCATTTTTAATAGTTCTTCAATTATTTGCCCTTTTCTTCTGCTACCTTTCTCCAGCTTTCAAATTGGTCACTGACCCCAGCAGCCAAAATGAAGCTGCAATTTTATTATTACTTTTTATTATTTATTTTTCTATTCAGCCCCTGCAATTTATAATCCATTCTCTAGTTCAAATCAATTCCTGGTTGCTAGGGTAAATTGGACTAGGCTGCTGGTCAAACTTCAGAGCTATTGAACAAAAAGCTAAATAATAAAAAAAAACACACAAAAAAAAATAGCAAAAAAAAGACCAACAAATTGTCTCAGTTTATCACTGCATATCTCATACTAAAAGTAAATCTAGAGGTAAACTACCGCTTAAATATCAGCTATAGTGGCACCCTATCAACACACGACTTGCAAAAAAGATGAATGAAGTTTTTGAGTTATTTAAGAAAAAAGCAGGGCAAAGACATTCTGGATTAGTTCAGCATGTGTCAGGTTTTATCTAGCTGAGCCTAACGGAAGAGGAATTTGGGAAATGCTTGTCACTTACTAGAAGAGATAAATAGTTCCAGTGTTTCACCAATGGGCATATTCATAGAAGTGGAATATGAGAAGGATTTATTAATATATTATTAATTCAAAATTATTCTTAAACACCACTCACATTCTTCTAAACTAATGCCCATTCACAATGAACAGTGATCCAGGCCAAATGTTTGGATGCTGAATCATATTAAAATGACATTGACAAAATGCAAGGAAGCCTGCAGTTCGCTTAGGCAGGACCTCAAGTTGTACAAAACTGATCTACGCTACGCAAGGATAACCAATGGCTTTTTATACTTGGTTTTGCACTATAATGCCCACAACCCTCACTAACAAATGTTACTTTAGTCTGGGAGTTGCTCTCTGCTTTCTACACATCTACGCTCTGTTGATGTTAGTTGTTAAAACACTTTTAAAGCAAAATCTAATTTGGAATCTGACTCTCAAGTAAAGTCTTGTATAAAAGGAGCTATACTCTCCCAGGTTACCCGGAATACTGCAATGCAACTAGACTTGGCCATGGACATATCTAGTTTCAGTCATACAAAAGATAAACTAACAGGATAATGAATAGGGACAGTTTGTACTAATTGAGGAGAAGAAGAGTTATAGCAATTTCTGTCAAAGTGATCCAGAACAAATGCCCTCTTTATGGCTGGGGAATAGAATGAATGGCCTGTGACAGAGTTCAGTGCCACTGCGTGCAAGATTACATGAGAAAGCCAAGCTCCACACTGTCCCGCTTTTCAATGGACAAGGCTTTTCTGTTTTACTACAGCTTGTATTTGGTAAGGGAGAGAAGAGTTTGAAAGAGCAATATTGGTTTAAAATATATTAATGTTGTTAATAAGTGCTGGGATAATAATAATAATAAACAAAGAAGTCCTACTCACAGCCCTAATGCTTTTATGAACTACAGCTCCCAATATGCTTAGTCATTTGCTTTAGGCCTTTATGTTGCACAGGAGACATTTTGCTGTACATCAAACAAGATTCTCTTTACTGCAGCGCTGTTTTACATCCACAGTGAACTATAACAGCTTGTCCCCACAAGACGCCACTTCACAGCCACACAAGTTCACCACCAGTCTCTCAAGATCCAGCACAACCAACATGGCACTTGAGGTTCTTCCTACAAACCTGACTGCTATACACTTCATTACAGTGGGATAGCAGCAGCTGGTATAAATGTTATACATTACATGATGTCAGGCAATAGTAGTCACAATGTCCACCTCCTGGCGGTACTAGATGGTAGAGTGGCACATTCCCAGGAAATAATTGTACGACATGAGTCCTGGAATTTACATTTAAGTTTATGGAGGGCTGCTTCAGCTGCTTTAGTGTCATGTACTTTGTATTTGAGCTACTAAAAAACACACAGCACTTAAAGAGGCCAAATTAGCCCTGGGTGCCATTGCCCTCAACATAATAAACAATGTTTTCTTTTTAAGAAACCATATGCCAGAGAGTAGATATTGTGCATCACATCAAGGGCATGGTGGTAGTTTTACTGTAGGTCTGCAAGAAGGTTATTTGTTCAAAATCACTAATGCTCACGCATAAAGAGGGGGGTTCAAACATAATCTGTGTTTTTTTAAACCTAAACATTTTGATTTGTATGCATAAAACGAAGGATTTGTAGATGTAATTCTGTGCATGCCAGTGTAACCTGCACAGAGATTACTGCCTTTTCATTTAAATTGATTTCTGAGCAAGGATTCCAACTCCTCCACTTTCATTATCAAGCTCACCCGTAGAAAATGTAGTACTTATATGCTTCCTGCAATGAGATATTAAAGTCAGGACAGTGAGGATGCAAAGCATTGGCGCCATCTGCTGGAACCCCACTAAACTGCAAAAATATTGTGATTTTACTGTACATTACTTAAATTCTATTCAGTAATTCTTTTTTAAACAATAAACTTTAAAACTGTGGCAACCAAATGCAATATTTTTTATTGAATATGAGTAACTTTCAGCTTCTTCCAAAAGAAACACATTTAAATTTCACCGAACAAGAGACATCATTCCCCAGATTCCCCACTTCCCATGGCCTTTTACTGAGTACAGTTTGGCATTCACAGTCTGACAGCTATTTAATTTAAGATAGAATTATTATTATTAATTATGTGTAATCTTTATTAAAACAAAAGAAACATCTAGATTAATTTTAAAATCCTCTTGGCTGGTATGTTACGAGTCTGCCGGTAAAAATGTTGCCTGATGCCAATGTTTTATGTTAAAAAGCATAAAAATATAGGAAGGCCAGTATTTTCTGCAGGCTCCATACCATAGCATTTCCACCCTCTTGGAGGGTTATTTCCTAGTATAAGTATCTAGTGTCCCTTAAAAGTATAGGCAAGCTTCCACTTGCAGAGATGTCTTTTTGCAAGACATCTTTTTGGGCGTGTATACCCCCAACCATGGCTTCTCCCCAGTCTTTGCACAACGCTGCCTGTAATTTATGAAGGGTTTAGCACCTTTTCAATGAAGAGAGTTAAATAGTAAAATACGGCTGGGGTCCAAATTATTAGAATTCTGACCCCCCCCCTTAAAGGAACAGTAACATCAAAAAAATTAAAATATATTAAAGAAATTAAACTATAATATACTGCTGCCCTGCACTGGTAAAAGTTGTGTGTTTGCTTCAGAAACACTACTATAGTTTATACAGTATAAATAAGCAGCTGTGTAGCCATGGGGGCAGTCATTCAAAAGGGGAAAAGGCACAGGTTACATAGCAGCTGAACAGATAAACTCTGTAGAATACAATGGTGTCTTATCTGTTATCTGCTATGTAACTTGTGCCTTTTCTCTAGTTTCAATGGCTTTCCCCGTGGCTACACAGCAGTTTATTTATATTAACTATAGTTTAGCAGTTGAAGAAAACACACCAGTTTGACCAGTGCAGGGTAACAGTACTTTAAAATACTTTTATTTTTTAGTGTTACTGTTAGAATGTAAATTAGCGGTGGGATGGCATACGCGTAACTACGATTTCCCGAAGTTGCGTGACGTTGCCTCTTAAGGTAACTTCGGGGACTTTGAGAAATCGTAGCGACATGTATGCTATCCCACCGGCGATTTACATTCTTGGCACTGCGTGGAGATTAGCCACCTGCGGTAATGAAGATTTGACATGGGGTGACTAATCTTCCTGTGTGTCACTGACCTTAGGGTAAAGACACATGGGGCTACTAGTAGCAGCTATTTGTCATGGCTACAAAAATAATGCTGATTATTTACTGATAATTGTCTCTACATGTGTTTTAGGATGAAGACACAGAGTAATTAGTCATCGCAACTTTTAAAACACATGATAGTGGTGATTATCTAGTACCATAGATTGAAAAGCAAGTTGCCGGGACTAATCTTGTGTAGTTTGCGCTGGGCTGATTAGTAGCTGTAGAGGTAATTCTCAGTATTGTCTATGGCAGGGTATTTTCTGGCATTTAGTAGCCATGACAAGTAGCTGCTACTGAGTTGCTCCATGTGTCTTCACCCTAAGGAGGATAAGGTTACAAGGAAATGTGGGCCTAAAGGAAGAAGACAGAATGTAGTGAAGAGTACAGGGAGAAATGAGGGAAATTCTATCATACTTACCGTAATTTCTCTTTCCTGGACTCCGAAGAAACAGCATATACCATGGGTTATCCCCGCCCCTTCAGTTGATAGGACAGGCCCCCACCTCTACCTTCCCAATTAAAAATGCATATAAACTATCCCTCCCCCCAGACTCACTGTCTAGTTTTAAAGCCCTTAAAGGAACAGTAACACCAAAAAATGAAAGTGTATAAAAGTAATTACAATATAAAGTACTGTTGCCCTGCATTGCTACAACTGGTGTGTTTGCTTTAGAAAGACTACTATAGTTTATATAAGTAAACTGCTCTGTAGCCATGGGGGCAGCCATTCAAAGGAGAAAAGGCACAGGTTACTTAGCAGATAACAGATAAACCCCCATTATATGGGGCTTATCTACTAGTTATCAGCTATGTAACCTGTGCCTTTTATCCTTTTTTCCAGCTTGAATGGCTGCCCCCATGGCTACACAGCAGCTTATTTATATAGTAGCTTTTCTGTAGCAAAAACACCAGTTTTTTGCAGAGCAACAGCACATTATATTTGAATTACTTTAAAACACTTTAATTTTTTGATGTTACTGTTCCTTTAACCTGGGCGGGCATGGTATATGCTGTTTCTTCGGAGTCCAGGAAAGAGAAATTACGGTAAGTATGATAGAATTTCCCTCATTCCTGGACTCCTTGAAACAGCATATACCATGGGATTTACCAAAGCTAGCAGGGAGGGAAAAAGAAAAAAACAAAACATGTATTATGCTGCAAATATCTTTTACTGACTAACAGAGTTCAAAATAGATAATCCAAAAGTGGAGTCCTGCTGACTACGGACATCCAGCTTGTAAAATCGAATAAAGGTCTCCGGACTGGCCCAAGTAGCTGCCCTGCACACCTCTTCAACCGACACAGCCCAAGAAGTAGCAACCGCTCTTGTGGAATGAGCTTTCAGATTTTGAGGTCTTTGTAGCCCCTGCTCCTTATACGCTTTAGAAATACAGGATATAATCCATCTACTTATTGTTTTTTTGGAAGCCACATTGCCTTTACGTGCCCCCTGTATAATCACAAAGAGACGATCAGTCTTCCTAATTGGTTCTGTTTTCTTAACAAATACTTCCAGGGCTCTAGCTGGATTCAATTCCCGTAACTTGGGATGAGATTTAACAAACTCATCAGGAATTCTGGGAATAATAATATCTTGTGAAAGATGAAAATTTGACATTACCTTTGGTAAAAATGAATGATCTGGTCTTAAAATGACTTTATCCGAAAGACACTGAAATAATTCTGGCTTAACCGATAAGGCTTGTAGTTCACTGATGCGTCTGGCAGAGACAATCGCGATCAGGAAGGCGACTTTCCAGCACATTAGATTGTCAGACAATTTTTCTAATGGGACAAAAGGAGATTCGGCTAACATAGCAAGTACTTTCGTAAGATCCCATGGAGGACAAAATGATCTCACCTTAGGCTTAAGTTTCGCCATGGCCACACAAAACCTCAGAATGAGTATATCACTAGAAAGTCTTATTCCTGAAAGAGCTGAAATAGCCAATATCTGCACTTTTAGAGCACTAGGACTTAGTCCCTTATCTAGTCCCATCTGAAGAAACTCCAAAACTTCAACAGTAGCTGGTTTAACGGGATCAAGATTTCTATCCCGACACCACTGAACAAATTTATCCCAGATTTTGTAATACGTCGACTTGGTTGAAGGTTTTCTAGAGGCCATGAGGGTAGATATAACACGTTCCGAACACCCAACTTCTCTCAATCTAGACTCTTCAACTTCCAAGCCGCTAAATTGAAGATTTGGGGATCTGGATGTTGAATGGGACCCTGATGTAGCAGACAGGGGAATTGGTTCAACATGATAGGTGGACAGCAAGCCAAATTCCTCAGAATCGGGAACCAAACTCTCCGCGGCCAAAGGGGTGCCACCAGAATTATCGTTACTCTTTCTGAGGCTATTCTCTTCAATAGAGGAAGTAACAAGGAAAAGGGGGGGAAAGGCATATCCCTTCTTGAACTGCCACTGGGCAGTTAAGGCATCCACTGCCTCTGCACCCTTCGAAGGAAACCTTGTCATAAATCTCTGAACTTTTCTGTTGGAATAGGTTGCAAAAAGATCTACTTCTGGAAGACCCCATGCTTTGGTGATAAATCTGAACACCTTTTCCTCCAACTCCCATTCTCCAGGATGAACTTGTGTTCGGCTCAGAAAATCTGCGCAAATATTGTGTTTGCCTGGTAAATAGAGGGCCGACAAGTTGGAGATATTCTGTTCTGCCCAATTCATAATGGGTGTTATCTCGCTCAGAAGAGATAGACTTCTGGTTCCACCTTGCTTCTTTATGTATTGTACCGCTACAGTATTGTCTAGTCTGCACAGAAGAGCCTTCCCTCTGAGAACTGGGGCAAAAGTCTGGATTGCTTCCCAAAGTGCTCTTATCTCCAGAACATTCGAAGGGACTTCGTGTAGTCTGTATTTCCAAAGACCCTGAGCAGAATCCGTCGTCAAATGTGCCCCCCAACCTGTGGCTGATGCATCTGAAGTTATTACTTCCCACTGAATCTTCCCCAACTGTTGTTTCCTTTCCAGGTTCTTCGGAACCATCCACCATATTAACTGCTGCCGAACATAAGGGGGTAAAATGAAGGACTGGACCAGGTTCACGTTGTTCCATTTCCTGATGAACCAGTTCTGAAGCACCCTGGAATGCCACTGAGCCCAAGGAACCATCTCTATGCAAGACGTCATGAGGCCCAGAATCCTCATAATTTGTTTGGTCGACACTTGATAAGATTCCAATAGTTCCCTGATTTCTTGAACTATTATCAATCTTCGTTGCACCAGAAGAGAAACAGTCATGTACCTAGTGTTTATGATAGCCCCCAAGAATTTGATCTCCTGTGAAGGAAATAGATTGCTCTTTTCCCAATTGACAATCCATCTGCAGAACTATCTGAACATCTGTCATTAGCTTCTCCTTGGAAGTAGATTTTATCAGAAAATCGTCCAGATAATGAAAAATCTGTATTCCCCATATCCTTAGATGAGCTACTAGAGCAATCAGAATTTTCGAGAACGTTCTTGGTGAAGTTGAAAGCCCGAAGGGTAGGTAAGTGAATTGGAAATCTTTGATCTTGGAGAGCTACTGGAATGTGGTAATATGCATCTCTGAGATCTATAGTTACTATCCAATCGCCCTGAAGAATACTTGCACATATCAGTTTTAGGGACTCCATTTTGAAGGAACTAATGTTCAAATATTGATTCATCAATTTGAGGTCTAAAATGGTGCGATACTTTCCGTTTGGTTTCAAGACCTGAAAGAGAGGCGAATACCTTCCTAGACCTCTTTCTTGAAAAGGTACTTCTGCAATTACTCCCTGGAAAAAAAGTGTCTTTACAGACTTCTGAAGAGCCAACCGGCCTCCGTAATCCACTGGAATCCGGGACTGGAAAAACTTTTGTGGTGGAAGATGTCTGAACTCTATTCTGTAACCATTTCTGAGAATATTTAGAATCCATTCGTCGGTGCACCATACTGCCCAGGTTTCGAAGAAAGTTGTCAATCTTCCTCCGACGCTTGAAATCTGGGGAGGCCTCGTTTCAGAAACCTCTATAGGGACGAAAAGTTGAGGAGATAGAAGTAGCAGCTCGTCCTCTCTGCCCTCTAGGAAGTGCGCTCTGACCTCCCCTCCATGACTGAGACCTATAATAAGACCTACCCGGTCTGTAAGCTCTGAAATCTCTAAAATTCTGTCTGTAGGATTGTTGAAAGTAGTTAGAACACCTTCTATTTCTATCCTGCGGAAGGAAAAAGCTCTTGCCTCCTGAGGCCCTCTTGATGATATCATCCATTTTTGTCCAAACAACATGGAACCCATAAACGGTAAGTTACAAATATTAATCTTGGAAGCTGTATCAGCAGACCAACTTCTTAGCCAGAGGCCTCTATGAGCTACCACAGAGAGGGCAGTTGTTCTGGCCATCAGTCTAACAAGATCCATGGATGCCTCAGAGAAGAATTCTGCCGCCAGCTTCAGTTCAGCTAATGCCGCAATAATGTTGGATCTGTCCACTCGATTAATTAAAGCTTCTTCAATATTAGCTAACCATAACCTCATAGCCCTTGACACCGAGGTCATAGCTATAGCGGGTCTAAATGCTGCAGCCCCTGCTAGAAAGGTTTTCCTTAACGCAGCTTCCATTTTTCTCCCCATAGGATCTTTGAACGATGCACCATCCTCTATTGACAGCACTGTATTCCTGGCTAATTTTGAAATGGCCGCATCAACTTTTGGTACTTCCCATCCAAGTACATCAGACTCCTCAAATGGATACATCCTATCAAATTTTGTAGAAATAGCAACTTTCTTTTCTGGTTTCCGCCACTCAGCTGAAATAAGGTCCTTAACAACCTCATGGAAAGGAAAAGTGTATTGTCTTTTTGATCTTTTTCCATACATTTTATCAGCTTTTGACTCACTAACTTCTTTGGGAGCAAGATCCAGAGCATCTTTAACAGCTTTAATTAAAGGTTCTACCAAAGTGAGATCAAATCCTGATTTGACACAAGTTGGATCCTCATCTGAACCGGACAACTCCAATTCTGGATCAGGAAAATCTTCCTCCTCTTCTGAAACCTCAGACAAAAATTCTTGGCCATGACCTTGACTAGTGCTTGCAGGTTCAAGAGAAGAAGAAACAGCTTTCTTTATCCAAGTAATAAACTCTTTCATTTGACCTGAAGAAGTTGAAGGAGTATTCTCAGAGGATCCCAATTGGTTAAAGCAATCTTGACACAATTTCTTGCCTTCAATTCTGGGATTTATCACATGCATGACAAGCCTTTCTCTTTTTTGAAGCAGATTTAGCCTTTTCATTAGGAGCAGGGTTGCTAAAACAAAACATATGAAAAAGGATTTTTGTAAGTACCAATTCTCTCTTTTTTTGCCAAACACTTACCACACCTGACTCACCTACTACCTCTAATTGGTGGACCACTGGGGGAATTGGCAGACATGATAGCCTAAAAGAAGAAGAAAAAGAAAAAGAGAGGAGTAGACAAAAATACAATATACTCCAAAGAAAAAGTCAGAAATCAACTTTACACTTACAGGCAGATGGAAGGAAAGCAAACAGCAGTCAGCAGAAGCCAGCAGGACGCCGAGCCAGCGTGAGAAAAAACCAAAACATATATTATGCACTACCAACCAGGACAGGAAAAAAGACAGTGGGCCTGATTCACTAAAGGGCGATAAAACGTGCGCTATTTTTATTGTGCGCTAAAATTTTTACCGCGTCTTAATTTTGGCGATTTTTCGCACGTTTCACTATAAGCATACTCGCGCTTTTTTACGCGCGATATTGCATGCGTTATTTAACTCGCAAAGACTATTTCAATGCGGTATTTGCTGGTACATGCTCTAAATTACGCCCGCGAATAGTCGCCGCATATGAATGGTAGCTTAGAAATAGTGTATAAAAATTGTCGCCGCATATAAATGGTGTATATAAATATTAGCCACATATAAATGGTAGCATATACAGTAAATGGTATCATATAAATAGTAGATGCTTATAAATAGTAGCCACTAGTGATGAGCAAATGTGTTCTGGTTATCTTTAGTGAAAAATTAGCAAATCTTTCGAAAGATCCACGAAACGGCAAAAATGTTGTGCGGGCAAAAAAATTGTTGCTGTGACTATTATTTTTTGACGCTTGTATCAATTTTTGTATGTGCGGTGAATGTTTGCGTGGCAAATTTTTTCATGCGTTTTGCCATTGGCAGATTGTTTTGCGAAACGCATGAAAAAATCCGCTGCGAAAAAATTCAACGCACGTCCAAAAATTTGCTGCGAATCCATGCCTGGCGAAACATTTCATCACTTGTAGCCAAATATAAATAGTCGCGCAAATGAACGCACGCCATGTTAGCCATACACGCCAATACTTGCAGAAAATTACTGTATTAAAAATGAACATTTCGCTGCAAATCATGCGATCGTATTCTTTTCAGCGCAGAAATTAACGCATGCGGTAAAACTAGTGTGAGAAATAACCCATGCGAAAATGGCGATTTTTCGCACGCGCGCAAATTATTTTACGTTTTTTAACGCAAAAAAGCGTGCGATAATTTTTATCGCCCTTTAGTGAATCAGGCCCAGTGAGTCTGGGGGGAGGGATAGTTTATATGCATTTTTAATTGGGAAGGTAGAGGTGGGGGCCTGTCCTATCAACTGAAGGGGCGGGGATAACCCATGGTATATGCTGTTTCAAGGAGTCCAGGAAAGAGGAGAAAACTGGATGACTTATTAGTTTTAGTTCAAAAGGTGATGCCACTTTTAACTGTACCAGAGTGAAATGTGAGATAGAAATAAATTAACACAGCAGTATCAGTGAATTGTAAACAGGCCGCACCTCTCATTTTATGAGCTAGTACTCGCTAGAACATTTTGTGTTTCACACACACATACACAGTCTAATAAAAGGGAGCTAAACCTAGTGACATCCTGGGGAAAATAACATGCATCTTGTCAGGTGAGTAAGCCATACCTTTGGGGTGTATATGTAGTGGTAAATTAGAACACAGTGGCAGTAATATAGTTGGCTGAAAGTATAAAACACATCACTATTGATGCCTAGAACAGAAGGAGGAAATATATACTGTATTACTAAGCAGCCCACATTTTGGAATACAAGCATTCACTATCCTGCCTTAAAAGTATGATCACTGACCATGTACTTTTGAGAACTGAACTCATATGGATTCAAAGGCCTTGTGGTTTCTACTAATTACCCTCCTTCTAGTGTATGTAACTACTGATAGACTTTGGAGGTTACATAAAATTATGAATAGGGTGGCTGGCTGACCCTTCTTTCTAATATGTGCAAGGTTTTGAAGCATTAAAGGTTCTCTAATGTACCAGGATAATGTGTATATATACATACATATACTTGAAGAAATATGATATATGTTAAAGTCATGAGAAAAACTTTCCCAGTACTGGTATAGTTAGCTTGCTCTTTCTATTCTATTTGATTTTAACATCTGTCTTGATTTACTAGTATCCAGTGCAGTCTTAGAAAGGAATAGATCCCATATGAATAAAATGAGTCTACATACGGCCACTAGTACACAGGCTTTATAACTGCATGATAATTTGACCTGATAAGGTTCTATTCACAAGTCGTGTAATTTTTTTAACAAAAAATGGCATCAGTGATGTGGTAAGGTTGTGACACGCAATCTGGCTGTAATCACTGCCCTGGCACCCCAATATGGGGTTTGTAACATCAGATTCTGTTATACACCCTTATAAAGTTCCAAAGGGACTGATGGGAGCTGGAGTCCTCCCTCCTTGACAACATTATGGACCTCCTCCCTTGGACAAGTTGGTTGCTGCCCATAAGTGACTAATGTTGCTGTGGGAGATAGAAGGTATATCCTCCCTAGTGTCTGAAATGCATTGTTATCTTCACATGTTGGTTCCAGTTTTTACTGTTTACTTTCCTGGCCTTAACCATAACCATAACCATCACACAACTAATCTCTGTTTCTACCTTATTTGTGGGTCCTGTTAAGGCACAGTTATTAAAAGATACATTTATTAACAGTTTTTTGTATATGCATACCAATACAATTTGATCACAGCTAACAGGACCCTGGTCGGTTAATGAGTTAACGAGCTATTCACACTTTGTATGCTAATGAAGTACGCTGATGTGATCACACGTGTCTTACATTTCCTTCCCAGCACTGGGGGCTTATTTTGCTACTGTTTTGGGGCCAGATTGCAGGCTGAAATGTCATTCTCTACGATAACAAATTGAAGATGTTTTAAACTAAGCCCTAAGTTGTGTGGATTCACTTGCTTTACTATATATTACTAAAAATATTCATCCATCACAGAAGAAGATAAAGGTTACTGGCAATATCCATGCACCAGAACATTTTCCATAATAGTGCATACTTGTATTTCACAGGAGATAACAATCATTCTGGCTGTTGACAGTCATGTAAATAAATTTGGTGTTCCTTATAAAGAAACTGTAAGTTTTCCTCTAAATTCAAACATAACTGCAGACACCTGCTAAGTAGCCTCTGCTGTAATTTGTTTTGCTGTATGTACATTAAATAGTGCCCACTTGTGTGTGTCTGTGTGTGCAAGTTGTGACACACAATTTCAAATTGGCGATGGCATGAATTTCTGCGCACTAGTGCATGTGGTGTAAATAACAGTATTGATACCAATTAACTTGGTGCAAGTCAGTTGCATCTATGGAAACTAGCAGGAGAACTGTGTAAACTGGATAATTGCTGACTGGTTGGGGCTGGCAGTAAGTGCTTCTAGCGTACATTAGTGTCCCCTCTAAGCCAGGGATCCCCAACTTTTTTTTTACCAGTGAGCCACATTCAAATGTAAAAGAGTTTGGGAGCAACACAAGTATAAAAAATGTTTCTGGAGGTGCCAAATAAGGGCTGTGATTGGCTATTTTGTAGCCCTTATGTGAATGTGGCGGCCTACAGAAGACTCTGGCAGTGCACCTGTTTTTTATGTAACCAAAACTTGCCTCCAAGTCAGGAATTGGGGGAAAAAAAAACACCTGCTTTGGGGCCACTAGGAGCAACATCCAAGCAGTTGTCAAGCAACATATTGCCCTTGAGCCACTGGCTGGGGATCACTGTGTAAGCCAGTGCTGTCCAACTGGCGGCCCGTGACCCCCCTCTGTGTGGCCCCCCACCTGTCTGGCTGCTTTGATGGTTTACCTTTGTGTAAGATTTAAATGGTATTAGTACTGAGATTAACTGGCCCCCTGCATTGTTCTCACCCAGATTTAGGCTGTAATCCCCCTGTATTGTTTAAACATTTAATCCCCTGTACTGTTCACACCTTTTAGTTTTTGCATTGTTCACCCCCCTGCAGTGTTCACACCTGAGGCTCAAGGTGTAATCATCCATATTGTTTACCTGTTCACACCTCAGGAGCAGTGCCAGCATTGTGTCACTGTATGTATTACCTGCCCTATGCTGCCTGTGTGTATGGCACACACAGGCAGTGTAGGGCAGGCAGAGTATGGCACACACAGGCAGAGTATGGCACACACAGGCAGCATAAGGCAGGCAGAGTGCCTGTGTGTGCCATACTCTGGCTGCCCTATGCTGCCTGTGTGTGCCATACTCTGGCTGCCCTATGCTGCCTGTGTGTGCCATACTCTGGCTGCCCTATGCTGCCTGTGTGTGCCATACTCTGGCTGCCCTATGCTGCCTGTGTGTGCCATACTCTGGCTGCCCTATGCTGCCTGTGTGTGCCATACTCTGGCTGCCCTATGCTGCCTGTTGGAGGTGAACCTGGCAGGGTTTTATTCTGGGAGTTTGTTAACAGTTGGATATAGCCATTAAGTGGTCCCTAAGGTGTGTAATTATGTGCTGGGGGTTGCTGTGCTACCCACAGGGTAAGAAGGGGCATATAGATTTAAGGGTATGTCTTTATGACATAATATAATTCTTTCACATATGAATGAAGGGTGATATCCCTTTAGTGAGCACCAACCATTTGGGTTTTTGCTGTGCTGCCACCATTAATGTGGGCATGGTCTTAAAAGCTCTTGCGATAACATGGGTGTGGTTTGAAGTGGGTGTGGTTTAAAAGGGGGAGTGGTCAAAACCGTCTTTCATTAGCGGCCCTCCACTATGTATGCTAGAGAAATTCCGGCCCTTGGCACCACAGAAGTTGGACAGCACTGGTCTAAAGGTCCCCATACACGAGGCGATTTCACTCGTTGTGCGACGAACGATTATATCGACAAACGATCATATGCGATCGGGTTTCCAATAGATATGCCATCCACGGGCAACGATAATTTGCAAACGATTTCATCGTAGCATTATCGTACAATACGTACATTCGTACATCTACGTACAATCCAATGTCGTGGCGGAAGCGGTATTTATTTATTTATGTTCGTTGACTTCCGCTGCTGGCAATCATGACATGCGCAGAGAACAATCGTTCGAAGACAAATGTCGGACACTCACACCAACTGGCAGAATTTTTAAACCTGGCCGATCGATTTTGGGGACAATAATGTCGGGTCGATTAGTGGGCTGACGATCGTTCGCACACCATCAACTATACGATAACTTAACAATAGTATCGGATCATTCGGGAATCGGTTGTTTGACAGTAAGAAATCGGCTCGTGTATGGGGGCCTTAAGCCATGCATTCTATACATTCTACACATACACACAAATGTTACAGCATGCACAACTAATTTTGTTAGACACTGAATTTAATGATTATTCTGGGCTATCTACCACTTGCAAACAGACCTAATTTTTGCACATCAGTATTAAATGTGTGGCACACACAACCACTATAAGGGGACACTGCTGTCTAGGTTTGCACTTTATCAGATCAGGCTGAAAGATGCATTGCCACCTATGGTTTGAAGTATGTAAGGGTGCAAGTGTCTTTGTAAATTGCACCAATGTGTGCTCAATTTACATCCATTCTAGTACTTTGCCTTTGGGCTTGTCTTCATAAATGAGACCTATAGAGCCTGGGCCAGAACTAAAAACTACGCGCTTTCAGTTAGATCAGTGATCCCCAACCAGTGGCTCGTGAGCAACATGTTGCTACCCAACCCCTTTCATGTTGCTCCCAGTGGCCTCAAAGTTGGTGCCCATTTTTTAATTTCTGACTTGGATGCATGTTTTGGAGGCATATAGACCATGTGTACTGCTAAACAGAGCCTCCAGTAGTCTACCATCCTCATTGGGCTACTAAATAACGAATCTGAGTCCTTATTGGTCACCCACAAGGAAAGTTTTTGTGCTTGTGTTGCTCCCAAGCTTTTTTTCGTTGAAATGTTACTCGTGTAAAAAAAGGTCGGGAATCCCTGAGTTAGATCTTCCCTCAACAGTAATATACAACAGATGTTCGCTATAAAAGGCTATTACATATTATAGCTTCCTTGTCCATCCCCTAATCCTACTTGATTATTTTTTCAGATGGATTACCCACCTTTGCTGACAGTGCCCAGGTCACCCTGATGCTGCCCACTTGCATGCAGGGCTATGGTATAGGTGGGTATCTGCCTGCCAGCTCCTTGGCAATTTTACCCAGGTTTGTAACCCATGTTGCTGCTGAGAAAGTGTAATCATATATTTGGTCCATCTTTATAAAGAGTGATTTCCAGACAATACATATGCTTAACTTGTCCTTGGTAAATTCCAAAAAGCAAACCAAGCAGATTATAAAAATCACACATGTGACACCTAGCCATGTGTATCATTTTGGGTTGTTGTTTGACTTCAGATTAACTTAGAAACAGATGTCAGCTATGGAAACATTTGCAGCTATTAACCTGAGGAATAATAACCAGCATAAAGTCATGAAACCTTCGATGAATAGCCCAGCTTGATTCATGCAGTTAGTGATAGCTGATCTAAAAAATCTACAAGAATGTGCCAATTTGCCAGTATTATTAAAAAGGCAGAGCCACCAACTTCTATAGAAAACTGTTCCCAGCACAGTGGACACATCATGACTGGGAGAGAAAGAGCTGCTTGTTTCTGTCACCCAGGGCTCGGATGATCCTTCCATAAAAGGGAAGAAAAACAGTACTCCAGGAACATTCCACCTCCAGCCCAGGGTGTCTGAGACAACTAGCCCCAACTTATAGAGCCTGCCTATTTTTGTTCTCCTAATAAATTCCCATTCATTTTCATAGGAAGGTGTCCAGCAATCTGTAAATTCTGGCAAATGCCACAGTCACTGTTGAGTGAATAGATATTAGGATAGCTTACAAACACTTATTTTTTTTTTCTTTTTATAATTTTGGATGCCTCCTGCAGGGTGCTACCTAAAAGTCAACACAATGACTATAAATAAAATAAAAAATCAGGGCACTCCTTAGAAAAAATGCTGGGATTCAAAATCTGCCCTGGCATTTCAACCACACAGAAGCTCTAACAGCCCCCACCAGCCCACTAAATAGAGCAGTGATCCCCAACCAGTGGCTCGTGAGTAACATGTTGCTCTCCAACCCCTTGGGTGTTGCTCCCAGTGGCTTCAAAGTAGGTGCTCATTTTTTTATTTCTGGCTTGGGGGCAACGTTTGGTTGCATAAAACCCAGTGTAAAGCCAAACAGAGCCTCCTGTAGGCTGCCAGTCCACATAGGGGCTACCAAATAGTCAATTATAGACCTTATTTGCACCCCCAGGAACTTTTTCCATGCTTGTGTTGCTCCCCAACACTTTTTCCATTTGAATGTGGCTCACGAGTTAGAAAGGTTGGGGATCCCTGAAATGGAGTATAAATAAATTCACTCCTTAGAAAAAAATGGTTCAAAATTTATGCATAACACACATGAAAAACCCAGTGCATTTCGGCCCTCACAGTGCATGTGACCCTGACGAAGGCACCTGTGAGGGCTGAAATGCACTGGGTTTTTCATGTGTGTTATGAATACATTTTTAAACAGTTTTTCTAAGGAATGGCCTGTTTTTTGAATGTATTTATAATCTATTTAGTAGGCAGGAAAGGGCTGTTAGAGCTTCTGTGTGGTTGAAATGCCAGGGCAGATTTTGAATCCCAGTCCAGACCTGGAGGCAAGCTCCTGTCCCCTATCGCCATCTACCCCAATGCTTGGTGAATGCTTGGCCAAACTGCCTAGGTAGGCAGGCAGGCATATGAGATCTGTGCCTAGCACCCCATTAGGCATGTGCCTCTTCTGATCCTGCTGATTTCTACAGTGTTTATGTTCTGTGCTAACACTGGGTTTATTTTGTAACAAGTCCAACTGAGACAAAGGAAAAATAAAGTCAATAAAAGTAAAGCTTAAAAGGCATTATACAAATTTCAACCCTCTTTTATTTTTCACTTTATTACATTTTACTTTTTATGGCACCCTTCACAAGCAGGTGTGAGTAAGTCCGTGACAAAGGTGCAGTAAATATCAAAACATTAACATGGATTATTGGATTGGACTATCTTGCTATGTGCAACTACGATACCAACCTGCCACCAAACCAATGTTATTCAATATGTATTCCAATGAAAAAAGCATTAGCTGCAACATTCCTGGTCTGTGAAACCACATTTATTCAAGACACGACTGTGCTGAATTATAACAAAGATTATTCTTCATGCTTTTTGAAGCAGGCAAAAAAAAAAGCAAGCAAATAAGCTGATTATGTGATACTGAAAAGGGAGCAAGAATTAAGGTGACCATACACCTTCAGATCCGCTCGCTTGGCGGCGGGTATAGGCAAAGTCGGTTCGGGGACCGCATTAACGAGCCGATGCAGTCCCCCATCCAACTAAATTTTTTAACCTGCACGATCGATATCTGCCCGATTTCAGGCCAGATATCGGTAGGGTAGGCCTGTTGTTAGTGCCCCTACACGGGCCGATTAGCTGCCAAATCGGTCTAAGGGACCAATATCGGCCCGTGTATGGCCACCATTAGGGCGAAGACAAGCAGCTACTTGTCACAGCTACTAAGCTCCATAAATTACCCTGCTACAGACAATACTAAGAATTGCTCTGCTAAAAAACACACAGATGGTTATCGGTAAATGATCGGCATTGTCTATTTCTGTAGCTGTAGCTGACAAGTATCTGCTGCTAGTAGCTCCATGTGTCTTCACCCTTATCTCATCTCAGCTAGCCACTTGGTGTATGCATAAATGCACAAGCTGCATGTGAACAGGGAAAACATCTGAAGTTACCAACAGAAGATAGAAGAGCAGCTAATGCTGGCAAGCAACAAGGGTGTATCTTACTGACTGTACAGGATGTTATCAGTAGCATAATTAATACACAACACACCCTGCTGTCTGTACCTCTACCATTCAGCATTGCATTTTCCCTTCTGCTTGTGCAAGTTAAGTTGTGTAACATTTACTCATATTAACCACACTGAACCATATGGATAACTTAATTTCCGTTTATTTTTTTCCAATACAGCTAAAGATAAAGACAATAGAAATGTATAAAATATTAAGATCTTAGGATTATTTGAACAGTAACATCTTATATTTATTGCCTTTTGTAAGTATTTGTAAATGAATATGCCTAAATATGGTTAGAAGTTGAAATATAATTAGTAGTTAAATATATTATTTCATACTGATAGATCTCCCTTACATGCATGGCACAAAAAATAAGTGTCAATGTAAATTAGGCACAGTTAGACAATACATATAGCCTTTAATTACAAACCTATTTTATGTTAAAAGTGATGGTGTACATAGCAAGACTCATCCACAGCTTCCAATGCATTTAAAGAGATAAAGAAAACATAGCATTTATGACATTAGTAGAATAACCCAACAATAA
This sequence comes from Xenopus tropicalis, assembly GCF_000004195.4. NCBI lineage: Eukaryota > Metazoa > Chordata > Amphibia > Anura > Pipidae > Xenopus > Xenopus tropicalis. Next base: position 106,308,912 of record NC_030681.2, read on the forward strand.
AATATATCTTCTTATTTCATAATTACCCACAATTTATTTTGAGGATACATATCTTTCTATTCTGTAGATTTAAGTTAAGCTTATAACTGAGCTTTTGGACAGAAAGATTATCCTGAATTACATTGTTTAGGTTTCTAAAAATAGACTTTTGGGAGTTTTTTCATTGCGCAATATATTAAAGATAAGATTTAATATGGACTCTAAGGATGCACTTTAACAATAGAAGAGACCAATTCTTTAAGTAAAAGTGGAGGGATAAAGAGAGTTTTTATTTATATATATATATATATATATATATATATACTGTATATATATATATATAATTCCACTAGAGGTAGCACACCACCTAGCAAGGGGCCAATGCCTGGGTGCTACTGCAATCAAAATAGCAAAATACAATGTAGCAAAGGCTAGCACTCACAGGACTTAAATAAGTGTATTGAGAAAAAAAGAAAAAATCAAAATCAAAAAGTCTCACAAGACATGATCCTTACATGGTTTTTATTGAACAGACATTTCAGTTCCTCACAGGAACTTTCCTCTTATTTAAGTCCTGTGAGTGCTAGCCTTTGCTACATTGTATATATATATAAAACATAATAATCTAGCAGTTATAAATGTGTGCAATAAATACACATTTGAGAAATGTATTTTGGTCCCAAAACATGTTGTTTTTTAGCAGCTTTAGAACAAGTGTAATTCGTGTCTGATGAGAGTGGGGCTTAATTACTTATTGGTGCAGCATTTCCTATTTTCCTAATCTTTGCCTCCGTTTGTTTTTTTTGTTTTTTTTAACCCAGAAATCAATATTTTCTCCAGCATAGTAGTGTAGCTTCTTAAAAGGAGAGTAGTGCTGCATCTATATTTTTTTTTAGAGAATAATGAGAATATATTAAGTGCATTGATACAGACATATAAAGGGTAGCAGGGACATTCTGTACATATGGGCAGCTACAGCACTAAGACCATCTTGCTGTGCCCACTCATATACAGTGCAACTGGGTGCAGAGGATTTTCCTAATTAGCATATCCAGGCACTAAAAAAGTGAATAGGTCCCCTTGAAAACATTCATACATCTAATAAAGTGCAATATGGGTCCAATATGTGCAATTATAAGAAACCATTATAACTGAATGAAGGTAGATTTCTTAAGGTGACTGAAGCTACATAACAGATAAGGATAACCTGGCCTCCCAGACTGTATTATTCATGTATCTGAAGAAGGTAGGACTACATGGAGCCAGATTTGGTTGAGAAGAGCCCATTGTGGGTCTAGATTGGGGTTGACTAACACCTAGAAATTTGTACCTAAATTGCTGAGTTTAGACTCAAATCCAGCTCATTTTTAATTGGTTCCCATGGGTAACAGCACTGGTGCAGATTTGACCAGAGGCATTTACTGGAGTGAGAATGTCACTAAGCACAATGACACACTGTGAAAGCTTTGTACATAAATGGAACAAAGGAACTGTACACAGTGGTGAAAATGTACAAGAGTTTCTGCAGCCTGTTTATTTATTTGGAGCTTTAATGAAAGATGATACAAGGGCTTGTGTTTCCTTTCTCAATGCATTTGTTTCAAGGACCTATGCCACCTTGCCCTTGATATATCTGCAAGCAGTTCCACTAAAGATCCAAATAAACCAACTGGCTGCAGCAGTTGTTGCACAACAACAGAATCTGTTACCCTGCCATGTTCCCTAACCACTTGGTTATTCTTTAGGTTCCTGGTACCTAACCCAGTGCATGACTAATATAATGTCTGATGTGAACCCCAATGTTTAGCCATATGCAGTGGATACAAACTAACTAGTAGTGCGCGCACAGCTTACTAGGAGATTGATACATTCACAAAATCTATAGACCGGTAGGTCTATAGATTTTGTGAATGTATCAATCTCCTAGTAAGCTGTGCGCGCACTACCGGGCAACGTGTTTCAAAACATTATTCTCATTAGTCTTTAGTGTAATCAGTAATATGGAATGGTGAGTGAGGACTGGAATGGAAACATACAGTAACCTGGCATTCTCGCACAGCTTGTGGAAATAAACATGGATGTTACTAGCAATACACCCCACTAGCTGAAATGAATGTTCTCATTACCACCACCATCATTTCTCTCTATATCATTCTACAATCTCTCTCTAATCATCGCAATAAGTATATATTCATTCTGCAACTAGCCTTTTAACCCTACAGTTACTGTGGGCAATTTATGACCACAGTGCAATGGTGCTAGTAGCAGTTCCAGTCCTCTTAGGCAATGAAAAATGCTGGTTTTTGTCAGGGGGTCTTATACTTTGTTGTGCTACATTCTGCCCACTTGCTTGTGAGATTGAGTTGAGATTACTACTAACAAGTTTATTGCTTTACAATTTCATGATCAAATTTTTTTTCATCATTTTCTTCCCTTTAAATTGAGACCAACATCAGAGAGTTGAGGTAGGACTTGAGGCATATAGCTGAAGGAAGCCATGGTTTAAAGCTTATCCTTGCAGTAATGCTGTATTGCAGAATTTTACATTCACAGCTTGTTAGTCAGGGAGAGATACATAGCAGTACATCTTTCTGACAGGGTTCATTTTTTTTTTATTTGGTGATTAATAACATGAAACAGGTAGCCAAGAGGGCAACATTTTATTGTATTCTGGCTGCATTTGGACCAATAAAGTATCAAGGCACACTAATGAATGTAAATCTTGTCAGATATGGCACCAGGCATGTGTGTCATGATCTGCATTCGAAGCCACCAATAGTAATCCATGGGGTGATACCGTGTGTAGGGTGTGGAAGCAGTAAGGGCATGAGTGATAGCATCAATAACTTCAGAGGTATCTGTTGATCCACTATTGCAGTAAGTGTTCATTGTGGCTATTTTTTCATCAAAATACTTTTTGCCATAATCATTCTTTATGACTTCAGGAAGGTCCGCCCACATCTTGTCACCAATAGCCTTAATTTTCTCTGGGCTGTATAGGCTGGTGCCAGCAATAAAATTCCCTGGCTCCACCACACTGACCTTTACTCCAAGGGGATGCATCTCATAGCGAAGGCAGTCAGAGAAAGCTTCTACACCAAATTTGGTGATGCAATAGGGGGAGCGAGCTGGGTTGGCCATACGACCCAACATACTGCTGATATTCACAACACGGCCTGAGAAGACAAGTGCTAAGGGTTAAATGATATATAAGGACATTTTTGGATAAACTTACAGGGGGGGAGGTAAAGGTTCCATGAAAGTATCTCGTGGCTTTAGCTTGGGGTTACCTGTTATCTTCCTTGATACTACCTGAGCTGGACTGGAGAGCCATATTTTATAAAGCCCCTCACTATTTATTGAAATTTTAGGACAAATTTGCATCTTATGGGAAGGAGAACTTTTTCTTAACTGTTAAAATAAAATATTTGAATTTAATTCAAGATATATTTTACTCCTCAAAATTATATTTTTTTACTCAGGCCGAGTCCCAGTCTGATGACAAAAACACTGTGCCAGAGAAACATTGGTGACATGTCTGTCAGTGGGTAATTCATAATCGGTGAACAAAAATTGCTAAACACCTAGTAGTGAAACAGATTAAAAAAAATAAAAACTGTTACCTAGGCAGCATAAGGCTCAACTGCTAGAACAGAACCACAGACCCCATCATGCTCCCACTGAAGTTCTGCAAAGCATGGGAGTTGGGTGATAGTAGTAACAGTAAGTGCACAGATGGAGAATCCATAGCATCTTCTTTAGAGTAAAATCAACAGGCTTTACAGTAATTATTTACCGGAAAGGTAATGATTATCTGCACATACGCACACACTGATGAAAGCTGTAAATAAATAACAATTCACAAAGAAAAATGCATCCAATACTGAGCCTACCTTTGGCCCTTCGAATAAGAGGGAGACAAGCTTTGGTAACACGGACTGTACCCCACAGGTTAACCTCAGCAACCTCTTTGTATGTCTCCATGCTGGTAAATTCCACTTCTCCAAATGTAGAGATTCCAGCATTGTTAACAACACCCCACAAACCTGAATTTAAAAAAATGCAGAACAAAATAACACATTTTTGCTTTAATCAGAGCAAAATAATATCAATCTTTCAGGACACTAGGGGGCATATTTACTAATCCACGAACGTCCATTTTTGCGATTTTTTCGTAGCCATTACGACTTGCTCGTAAATTGTCGCGACTTTTTCGTAGCCATTACGACTTGTCACAACTTTTTCGTAGCCGTCGTGCCGAGTACGAAAGTTTCGGATTCATTCAAGCTTCAGTATCGTGACTTTCCTTGGGCCAGGTTGGAGCTGCAGAGTGCCATTGAGTCCTATGGGAGGCTTCCAAAATCATGCAAAGTCGCAAAGGTTTGCCCGCTGTTTACGAGCGCTCAATACGAAAAAGTTGCGACAATATACGAGCAAGTCGTAACGGCTACGAAAAAGTCGTGACAATTCGCGCAAGTCGTAACGTCTACGAAAAAGTTGCAACAATTTACGAAAAAGTCGCAAAATGTTCGTTTTCAATCCGAATTTTTCCCATTCGGGATTCAGATTCATGGATTAGTAAATCAGCCCCTAGGAGTCACTGTGGGAGACATAACATGAGAACAGTCCAAGACACCAGATGCACAGCCAGTCGCAAGGTACATATCTAAAAATGTAAAACCCCCATCCCTGCTTCACACCAGGACCCAACTCTCAGTGAGGGAGGTGATGGTGGATCACACTCCTATGCATACTGAGCGAGCACTCTGGAGCCAGGACACTCAATCAGCATGATAATATGCATCATTCAGATCCTTGGAGCATGCGTTTCCGAATGGTAACTGCCTGACCTGCAGGTCTAGCCCATTATTCAGGTAAAAGAAGGCGCAATTGTGAGATGAAAATTTTGAAGATGGCAAATCACTGGCAATCACCCCATGTTCCATTGCCGACACGTTCCATAATTAAAAGAACTAAAAAGTGATGCTTGTATTAATGTAAATCTTTAGCCAAAATAAAGAATGGCTTGACTGGGACGGACCCCTGTGCAATGATTGTCAGCCTCTTGCTTTATGCAGATCACTTATTTACATCCATAACTGTAAACAACATTTGTACTTAAGTTTATCTACTGGGAAGACTCTTACCCTTTTCAGGATTCGTAAGATTTTCCCTTATGATTTCTACAGTCCTATCCACTTCATCCTGCTTTACAACATTTAGCTGAATTGTCCTCATTCTGTCACTCTTCATACTGTCCAGCTCCTTCACCCCGGCTTCCCCTTTGTCCTGTGTAGGAAACAATGCTTTGAAGTGCAATCAAACATTGCATACAGCAAGAAACCTGAGCTGTGCTTGTATTCAGTATATGATCATGTGAGAAACGATATACAATCCCCATTTCCAAAATGTTTGAGACACTGTGTAAAATGCAAATAAAAAGATAATGGGATGATTTGCAAATCATTTAAACACTATATTTAACTGCAAAGACAATATATCAAATGTTGAAACTGAGAAATGTTAATGATTTTGAAAAATATGCAAAAAAAAGCCTTGTGTCCGCCTGGATGAAGGCACATGTGGCAGATATTGGCAAAAAGACATGAGTTCACATTTCAAGCCAATATATGCCATGTGTGCCTGCACCCAGGCAGACACAATGCTTCTGGGTGCAGGCAAGGTAGGAGGCTGATTCTCAGTAAGTGTTTTTCTGCAGGCCAAGAATCAGCCCTGTGTGGAATCAGCCAAGTAGCACGCCCCTTCTTACGTACTAACGTAGCACTGAGGATTGCTGCTCTCTGCATTGAGCTCTGGATGAAAAATACAGCATTGGTGCAGAGAGAAGCATCAGGGGGTTAGGGTGAAGACACACTGAGCTACTACAGCAGCTACTTTTTCACAGCTTCTTAACTCCAGAATATACCTTGCCATAGAGAGTACTGAGAACTGCCTCTGCTAAAAACACATGTAGAGACAATTAGCAGTAAATAATCAGCATTGTCTATTTTATTAGCCAAGACAAGTAGCTGCTACTAGTAGCTCCTTGTGTCTTCACCCTTAATCAAAGCTCAGTCCTTACCACTAGCCTTAGGGTATTTGGTAAGAAAGAGCCCCAATGTGAGCTATGTCACGTGCCTCCCTAATGCGAAAGTTTGCAAAGTGCAAAAAATAGCAGGCAATTGCATATTTTTTCCCTCCTGAACACTGTATTTTGCATTGTAAATGACCCCTTTAAAAAAAATAAATAAAAAAATCTTAGAGTGGAGCCTTAAAAGTGAATGTGAGCAGACAAAATAGTTTCCACACCACAGTGGCAAGCTATCAATACCACTTGTTTTGCTTGGCCCCCAAACATACATTTTAGTCTTGCCTATACTATGACAGCACCTGCTGACCTTAGTTAAGCTCCTGGGAAGAGTTAAGTACATTTTATTCTTACATATTTATCACCTTGAGTAGAAATTGTGTAACAGCGTAATTTGCAAGTGCTTTATTCCTTTAAGTATCTGGAGTAGAGTGCATTTTTGCATGCATATTGGCTTCTAGTAAAACACTGATCACTTTTCTTTTTCACAGCCTAACTTTAAAGTAAGTTAGTTGCTGGCCCAACAAACCTTGGATGGAGGTAAGTAGCAAGTCTAAATGTTAAACACTAATGATCTAGTCAACTCTTTAAACCCCATTCAAGACTGGAGCATTTGAAACAAGTTTGCACTGATTCCAGTCATATATTACCTTAAACAGACATCCTGCATAAACGATGAATCCTTTGTTGTGCAGATGCTTGGCCAAAGAAAATCCAAATCCAGAATCGCATCCTGTGACAAGTACAGCTTTACTATCCTGCTCAAAATAACATAATTAGTATATACTTCAAATTGGGGGTTAGCGTGGAATTTTATTTTTAAATATGAACATTAGTGTCATTACATACCTCAGCTGTGTGGCTTGCAAAGGGACGTTTTCCAACTGCTGATTGGAGAGGAAAGGACCATTTCGGCATAAACCTGGAGGCAAAGGTTCCCAAAATACCACTAATTATGAACACTACTGTCTTTTCTGGAAAAACTGTATTTTCTGAGCATTTATACACATACTGTATTAAGTCCATACAGTTTGGATACAAATAGGTATTTTATATTATGCGGAATGGAGATTCAGTATATACCATATTAGTGGAACATTTTATTTAGGGGGGGGGGGGCGAGATATAAAACTAAACAGGACAGAATTTCACACCAAGATCAACCAGGTGACTTGGTATTAGATGTTATTTTAGTTAGAGCCTACTATGATTATTAACTTCTCAAAGGCATTGTAGTGAGGGAGTCTCTTTTGAGGTAAACTTGATTTCAACTTTTTTATGTTACAAAGTTATTGACACAAAAAGACAAATAAAACCTTACACTGTATGCTCAATTGCTTTGAGATGCCAGGCTAGGGCAAAGTTTATCTTTGTAAACCATGTATGTCTGCCAGCTCGTTTCTCTCTAAAACATTAATTTTGACTGGGAATTGCATAAAAAAACAAGCTGTGTGCATGATATGCACGATTATATGATCTTACTTATTGGTAGGCTGCGGAGTCCTCCCACTGGTGACAAGATTATATTATGGCCACTTTTGTGACAAAGCTTCTTTGACAAACATGCCTTATTGAAAATCTGATGATTTTCTTCAAATACTATAGGTATTGGACCTCTTATCCACAAACCCATTATCCAGAAAGTTCCGAACTACGGAAAGGCCATCTCCCATAGAATCCATTATAAAGAAATAATTCACATTTTTAAAATTGATTTCCTTTTCCTCTCTAAAAATAAAACAGTAGCTTGTACTTGATCCCAAAGAAGATATTATTCATCCTTATTGGAGCCAAAACAATCCTATTGGGTTTAATTACTGCTTAAATAATTTTATTAGCAGACTTAAGGTAGGAGATCAGAATTATGGAAAGACCCCTTATCCAGAAAACCCAAGGTCCCGAGCATTCTGGATAACTGGTCCCATACCTGTACTACTTAATAAAAAGATTTATCTGCTGACATCAAATACTTATTTTGCAGTGTGATGTAAGGCCCAGAATGGCAAGCTGTGGATTCTGGCAAATGCCAGCGGGGCTGCTAAAAGATGCTATAGACAGTCACTATTTAGTGGTTTGGTAGGGGGTTGTTTGGGCCTTGGTGTACTTGAAATGCATTAGCCTATTTTCAGTCTCGGTGCAGACCTAATATAATGTGTATGTATGTATAAATGTATGTATGTATGTGTGTGTGTGTTATCCCTGTAGCAGCCAAGGCAAGTTATGCAGGGCAGTGCTGTCCAACGGAAATTTGAGAACTGAGTTCAACCGTCCATAGGTTTTTTTTTTTATGGACACCCAGCCTGCAAAAGAGATTCACAGGCTTCTTTGTAACACACCATTATATTCTCCTCTAGCCCTTCAGCAGAAGGTAAATTGAATAACTAAGCAACTGCTTATTACACAGCACTGACCTCTGCATGTCTATATGGTGTATGTAGCCCATAGTCATGTGTTCTGATAACATACCTGAAATGGTTTGCACATGCTCTCACTGGGAGATGGCAGCTTGCCATAACTGTCCCTGCGCACAGCATGACTTCTGTCGATTCACCTTGACACCTACAAACAGAAAGAACCAAGTTCAGCAGTTTTTGGAAACCAAACCACTGATTTTATTTTAAAAAGTTGAAGAGATTAGTTCAAGGGTGATCTCTTGGGTGCAATAATTTTTTTATAAACCTCATGTCCTTTACATAAATAAGTAATGGAATTAGACTATGGCTAATGTTTTTGTTAACTAAAATAATGCATATACTAATCATAAGGTGTAATAACCAGTCCAAATATGGAAAATTCTGAAGCGATGTGATTTACTAGACTGTATGCAGTATGAGGTTGAAATATAACAGAGCAAAGGGCATATTTAGCAAAAGGTTGAATGAAAGCTCGCCAGTTTGTCACAGGGAAACTTCACAGCTTGTATGGGACGGTATAGGATTTTTATGGGGGAACATAAATATAAGAGGGGGAAAGAGTAAATGAAAGAAGATAAAGATGGTGTCCTTTCGCATTCAGTGCATGCATGAGTCTCCCACAGGCGGGATAATGACTGTACAGTTAAGCAACAAGTCAGTGGAGCCCAGTCAGCAGCCTTTCCCCATATGTCACAGGCAGATCCAGTTCTACTGGAAGAGATCAGCATGCACATAGCGCACACTACTAGCGCTACAGGCTGGGTTTGCTATCATGTAAGTCAGCGCCACATGCCTATGAGGGATGCACACAGAGCAGCGATGGATCACACTAACAGGGTTAACGCATGAATGCCTACCAGAAAGCACCGTGCAGCTCCCGCCTGCCCTTGACAGCTCACAGTGGCTGAACGAAGCCTGGAAGAGGCGGGACGCTGCTGCCTCGGAAGTGAAGAGAAGCTCCTGGCCCCTCCCCCACTGTATATCAGGGGCAGCAGTAACGCAGTGCTAAGGGAGAGCGCAGTCATGGGGTTCCGTGTTACCTGTGCCAGGGCGGTGCTGCTGGTGCTCCTATCCCTCGGCCTCACCCTAGCTCTTGGCTTCGCACTCCCGGAGGCGCTAAAGCTCATCTTCAGGATTTTGGGGTTCCCCAGTGACAGTGTGACACATGGCATTGTGCTGCTGTACGTGGTGTTTGTGCTGTGGCTTGCCATGCCAGCTATACCCAGGGGCAGTCTGCCAGTGAGTAACATTGCTCAGTCCTACTGTGCTGTAATATCAGTAACAGGAGATGTAGCGCTCTTTCAGGGGGCTATGTATGTATCAGTCTGCATAAAGATACATATGTGCATCTGGTAGGGAAGAATAATGTAACAGTATATTGGGCTGGTAATAGTATATCGGGAGGCTGGTAACAGTACCAAGATGTGCAAGATGCATAATTTATCCCTGCTTATTCGGTAACTGCTGCACTGCTATGGGGGCTGTTAAATAAGCGCATTAGTAGACGTTTCTATCGCATGTATATTCGCATGATATGAATAGGTTTCTTTTGCGCTTAAGGGAAACTACTGTGTTTTGCAAGATAATGAATAGAAACTTCATCGCAAGGAAACAGGGAACTTTCAGATTTTAATCACTGGAAAATCTTGTACTGTTCCTGAAATAATAATGTCAGAGCTAAGTTTGTTAAGACCGTTGGCTCTAGTACATCATCTAAGCAAAGGGAGCACAGATCAATGATAATTTAGAGCTATACAAAAAAATTGACTCTGCATGGAGACAGGTAGGCAGGATTATCTACAGAAAGTTTCTTGTTTACACCAGGTAAAGCATTTCATACACTTGCTAGTGTATTAATGTTCTCCCTTAAACAAATCACTGAAGTTTTTGTAATATACTACACAGCTGAATGAAATACCTTAGTAGCTACACCATCACTCCATGGTTGTCTTTCCAGTTACAGTTTCATTGAATGTTACTTGCTTATGTGACCTATATATTTTTATATATATTTTTTTCTGTTATAGTTAAGGCACAGTTCCTAGTGCCATAACAGTAGGTGTTCAGCTCTCAAATGGATACCTATAGCTAAAAGTTGAAATATCTCTGTGCCAAAATGCCAGATAACAACAATGGAAGCTGCCTGGCAGGTCATTGCTCAGCCTGAAAATGCATATTTGCAGGCATGAAGCTCAGAGATTCTCAAGTGATATAGGCTTAAGGAATATTGCTTTCAGTGTTCTCTATGATTCATTTGTCTCCTCTGATTCTTGCCTGTGTCGCTGTACCAATAACCCTGTGCTTGTTCTCTAGGGGAGTTTACTAATCAGATGCCTTGCTCTGCTCTCCAGGTCGAGGGAAAGGAGGTGCTGATCACAGGCTGTGATACTGGATTTGGATTTGCTTTGGCAAAGCACTTGCATAAATTAGGATTTACAGTATTTGCTGGGTGTTTGTTAAAAGTAGGTATTTGGAGATCTTGCCTGCTCCTTTGGCCTCTTTTTTTCAGCTGACTGCCTTGCACTATTATATCTGATCAGGTCATCATTCAGGTATTATTAATTTGGCCATGTGGAAAACATCATCAGTTGACGGCTGCATTGGCTGTGCTATTGATTGGCAACCAACAATCCTGCCATGTGATCTGAATACTGGACTGTGTAATAGTCATCCAGTAATCCTGATTTAACTTACTGCTCCTAAGTGGGCAAAGGACACCCTGCTTGGTGACCTGGCAATAAAAAGAAAAATACTGAAGTGAATTATTGTCAGACTGCAGGATTGTTAATGAAAAGGCTGATGCAGATTAACCTTTTGAGTCCGCAAAATGCTCTTAGGCTCTCCCTAGGAATTTCCTTGTTCAACTCTTCTATTTGTGCCCTGAATATCCCAGAGAGCACCATCCTTGTGTGTCTGTAATTGCTCCTGCCTTTGAGGGATTCTGCTCTTCAGGATTTTGTCAGATCTGCGAAGATCATTGCAGTCCTGTCTCAGGCTGTAAGTTCACAGTGGGCAGGGAACTTTGGCACTGTCTGTCTTGGATTGGTTCAGTTTTTGCAGTGTTTTTTTTCTCCCAGTGTGTGTAAGTGCTATGGAAAATGTTGGTAATTTACAAATAAACTATAAACCTAGGAGGAACAGAGGCAAGTTTACTTTAGAGCACTAATACATAGCTTAACCCCAACTGCACTAATAAACTGACCAAATTGTGTAGGTCACAGCCGCGTTATGTACTGTTGTTAAACTAAAATGTGAAATGCACCCTTCCTGGCACAGAGTTTAAGCTCATTAAATTTCAGCAGCTTTGTGTGCTTACAGGATAAAAATGGAAATGGAGCCGAAGAGCTACAAGGAATGCAGTCTGATCGCATGCATGTTTTCCAACTGAATGTCTGCAATGAGGAAGAGGTTGCCAAAGCAGTTGAGTTTGTCAAACAGCATCAAGAGAATCCAGAAAAAGGTAAATGCTCTACAGTAAATACAGTGTCCCCCAGGAATTTTACAAAGGCATACTGCACTTCCTAATATTTCTGTTAAGGAATTACAGGAACAGTATTATATCTGCACCTCTATTAACTGTCAGTGAACTGTAGAACCCTTATGAACAACAACTAGATGGCAGCAGGTAGGAATATTGAAACATACATGCATTCTGCAGTATGTACCATGAAGAAGTGAGAAGATCAAGGCATAAACTGAACTTATTAAGATATATATCTGTACTCCATCTGGCAGACAAGCTTAATTCATGTTTGCTATTGCGACTGCCAAAGGGATAAGGAAATGAGCAGTTAGGCCAGTGATCCCCAACCAGTGGCTCCTGAGCAACATGTTGCTCCCCAACCCCTTTGATGTTGCTCCCAGTGGCCTCAAAGTTGGTGCCCATTTTTGAATTTCTTATTTGGAGGCATGTTTCGGAGGCATAAAGGCCATCTGTACTGCTAAACAGTACCTCTAGTAGTCTGCCAGTCCACATTGGGCTACTAATTGACCAATCTAAGTCCTTATTGGTCACCTACTTGGAAAGATTTTGTGCTTGTGTTGCTCCCCACCCTTTTTTCATTGAAATGTTGCTCACAGGTAAAAAAAGGTTGGGGATCCCTGAGTTAGGCTAATGGCACACACAGGCAAAGAAAAGGCCAATGCATTAGCTGCCACTTTTTGTTGTCTGTGAACTGATAGGTGCACACAGGCGGATCTTGGTGCAGAAAGATGAAAGTATGCATTTTAGGTCCAATATCAGCCACACTGACAGGTTAAAGTGCATTGGACTTTTCTCCACCAGTGTTTCTAAGCACAAACTAATACTATGAATATAACCGCTAATGCAAATTCAAAGATTTAGGAGGTAAAGTGAAGGAAGGGGGGAATGAAAGTCACTGGAAGGCAAACACATCTAGGCTGAGACTTCAAGTCCCACAATCCAAGTAGGATACTAGAAAAGTGACACTACCTGCAAATAAGGGTGAAATGGTTCTCAGACACTTACTACAGGTATGGGATCCGTTATCCGGAAACCCGATATCCGGAAACCCGATATCCAGAAAGCTCCGAATTACGGAAAACCTGTCTCCCATAGACTCCATTTTAATCAAATAATTCAGATTTTTAAAATTGATTTCATTTTTCTCTGTAAAAATAAAACAGTACTTTGTATTTGATCCCAACTAAGATATAATTAATCCTTACTGGATGTAATATAATCCTATTGAGTTTAATTAATTTTTTATTGATTTCTTAGTAGAATTAAGGTATGAAGATCCAAATTATGGAAAAACCCCTTATCCGGAATACCCATGGTCCCGAGCATTCTGGATAATGGGTCCTATACCTGTACATGGTTTCCTTTCATACTGAAGAATCATGTATACTAATGGGCAAATAAGAAAATGAATATATTTATTTGCATTAGAGAATGGGGTAATATTTACTGCAACTGAATTAAGTTGAGATAAATATAGCCTTTTTAAAAAATTTTAAGATTTTGTGGCTGTTCAGACTTTTCTGTCTTTACGGGAGCTGAGTCTCCTTTTCTTCTATGCAGGTTTGTGGGGAGTGGTTAACAACGCTGGCATCTCTACATTTGGAGATGTGGAATTCACAACTTTGGATAAATATAAAGAGGTTATGGATGTTAATCTGTGGGGAACTGTAAGAATAACAAAAGCATTCTTGCCTCTTATCCGTCAAGCTAAAGGTGAGTCCACTATTCTTAAGGTGGCCATACACGTTAAGGGCTCTGGCACACGGGGGAGATTAGTCGCCCGCGATTAACTCCCTGTTCGCGGGCGACTAATCTCCCCGAGTTGCCTACCCCTGCCATCCCACCGGCGAACATGTAAGTCGCCGGCGGGATGGCAGACGCGGCGGCGCGATTTCGCGCAAATCGCCCCGCCGCGTCTGCCATCCCGCCGGCGACTTACATGTTCGCCGGTGGGATGGCAGGGGTAGGCAACTCGGGGAGATTAGTCGCCCGCGAACAGGGAGTTAATCGCGGGCGACTAATCTCCCCCGTGTGCCAGAGCCCTTACATCCACTCTTTTGCAATGTCACCAAACAAGCGGATCTTTCTCCCATTATGCCCACCTTAAACTGGGCGATATCAGGTTAATTTGATAGTTTGGCCCTAAGGCCTATAGTAGCTGTCAGAGTGAGGACTGCATCAATGAGCTGATGCAGTCTCTGATCTGACGGAAAAATCAAACCTGCCTGACCAACACCTGGCCAATTTTTGTCCAGAGTTGGGGAGACCCGTCAGGGGTCCCCATACACAGGCTGATAAACTGCAGCATCAGGAGAATCTATCAATCATATATATATATAATTATAATATAATATATAATATAATATACAAGCAATGTTCAACACAAGCATTCAAATGAAGTTTAGTGTCCCAGTTTGCTCATGCATGATTTCATACATATTCACATAATAAGCAAGCTAGATGGCTTCCTCATTAAGCGCATGAATCAATAAACATGGCCTCCCACACCAGGACCTCTCTGCTGGTGCTGGTTGCATGGTCCTCATTAGCAGCATTTTTTTTGCACAAAATGTTATCCTGTGCTTTCAGTGGGGAAAAAAAATTGTCACTGGTAGGTGGAACATTAAATACTAAGGGGCTGATTTACTTACCCACGAACGGGTCGAATGGAGTCCGATTGCGTTTTTTTCGTAATGATCGGTATTTTGCGATTTTTTCGTATGTTTTGTGATTTTTTCGGATTCTTTACGAATTTTTCGTTACCAATACGATTTTTGCGTAAAAACGCGAGTTTTCCTATCCATTACGAAAGTTGCGTAAAAAGTTGCGCATTTTTCGTAGCGTTAAAACTTACGCGAAAAGTTGCGCATTTTTTGCGTAAGTTTTAACGCTACGAAAAATGCGCAACTTTTCGCGTAAGTTTTAACGCTACGAAAAATGCGCAACTTTCGTAATGGATACGAAAAACTCGCGTTTTTACGCAAAAATCGTATTGGTAACGAAAAATTCGTACAGAATCCGAAAAAATCGCAAAACATACGAAAAAGTCGCAAAATGTTCGTTTTCAAGTCGGAACTTTTCCAATTCGGGTCGGATTCGTGGGTTAGTAAATCAGCCCCTTAGTGTTCATACCCTATTTCACATTGTTTTTATATGTAGTTAAAATACTGCAATTTTGAAAGTTGTTTTTTCTGTACTACTGTAAAGATTATTTGCACTTTTTATGCTTGCATGGAGAAACACATTTTCTGATAAATATGTGACTATTTATATTTCACTATCTACTTTTACAGCAAGAATTTTAGATAAGTTTTTTTTTATCTAAAATTATGATTTACTGCACTACTGTTTGGAATGCCTATGGCTAAATCAATGACAGTAAAAAGATAAGAGGTAAAGGCAAAGCAAACAGACATTCTAAACCATAGATAAATTAAATCTGAACCTTTCATGTGACATAAAAAAATAAAGGTGGCCCATAACCCCATAACTGAGGGCTAGCTTATATTAAACTGTTCATGGGGGGGGGGTGGTAGAGTTACATAAAAATCCCCTGGAAAGCCATCCATTTAGACATCCCTGCTCAAACCCATGACAGTTAAAGAAGCAGGATCATGGGGATCAAAAACCTGAGAAGTGCAGTTTGTAATGGTGTTACATTACACTATGTATGTTTTCAGAATTTTCTATTCAAGTTTAGTGAGTGCAACACTAAACACTAATTGTGGATTAGAAGAAGTGTAATATACAGTATATGGGCAGAGACAGAATAAAAAAGAGAGCTTCTGTTTGTATATACAAGTTACATTTATAAGGGAGAGTTTGGATAGATATGTATTTTCTGAACACTGATTTTGTTTTCAAGGGCGGGTGGTTTGTGTGGGAAGCACACTTGGAAGAATGTGCAAGCCGTCACGCTCTTGTTACAGCATATCCAAAATTGGAGTTGAAGCGTTCACAGGTTGCCTGAGACAAGAGATGTACCAATGGGGTGTAAAGGTCATTAATATTGAAGCTGGAAACTTTATTGCTGCCACCGAGCTTTTCACCAAGGAAGGCGTTGAGAAACGAGGTGAAGAAATGTGGGAGGAAGCCTCAGACCTAGTGCGTGCTGATTATAGAAAGACTCATCTCGTGCATCAGGTGACCAGGATGAAGTCCATTGTTGGTTGTGGCACAAAAGAAACAACTGATGTTCTAAATGCCATAACAGATGCCTTGAGATCTAAATTTCCATACACACGCTATACCCTCGCAGACACCTATTCGTGGATAGAGTTTCAGATTATGTCTCACCTTCCCACTGCTATTGCAGACTGGATTTACATTTCCTGACACAGTTTTAATCTTTTTCTTATTGTGTTTTTTTTTTTTATTGGAGTGTCTCTCTTTCAGAATCTAATATATAGTGCCCAACCATTTCTCTTCCTCTCAAGTTCCTGCTTCATGAAGGTTAAATACTTAGCCTATTATAAGGTACCATCCAATCTGCACTTTTCCAGCTTCTTCTGAACCACAACTTACAGCATCTCTCAAAGGTCAAATGGGGACAAGGAATTTTAGTACATGAATGTGAATGTATGAGGAGAACCCTGCTAGAGGGAGACAGCAGGCACACAGTGGGCCATATTTATAAAGCTGTGTAAGATGTTTATGCCTAAAACTCACATCACTGTTCTTAACACCAGAACTTTACAACCTGATACACATTTTGCCAACATTGATTACACAGCTTTATAATTACTTGTGACTTCACACTGCTTTAAGCTAAAGATTTATTTTTACACACCTTTATAAATATAGCCTTATTTGCTGAAGATGCAATACAGACCATATGCTTTATTCTGGCTGTTCACACTTAATTGGTTAGATTCAATTTAAGGAAATAAACTCATCTCACGGGTTTCCTTAGGCTACAATGTGTTACAAGTTTTCATAAGATAACATTTTCATCTCAGATTGAATCTAACCCTGTCTTCTTGTCAAGAAAGTATATTATGGTGGGTGAATGTTTGCATTTAAATAAAATTAGGGTATTTTTAAAAATATAATTTAAAAAAAGCCATGTTAACAGCTTTACCATTGCAGAAATGTTAATAGAATCTGATATTAGAAATTATGGAAAATAATAATATATACTTTAAGTGGAATAACTATATAATTTGTGTATGTAAGCTTTGCAGCTGAATGTTACAACAGCAAGACACACTGGAAACTGTAAATGTTTGCACTGAAAAGCCATATTTGTGGGAATCGTAGGTATCTGCAGTATGAATACTTTTTCTGCTTTGGCACAGCCTGTCAGAATTTTTGCTTCAGTAACAGGACTTTAGGTTGTACTACTGAATGCTCTAAAAGTATACTATTTATACTGAAGTTGTGGTATATTTTCTGTGTCTGCCCCAAATACGCTGCTATGTAGCTCTATAGTACTATAGAATACCACAATTTCATTGGTCAGATATGTAGCTGGGCATGTGCCAAGCATTCAGGCCCGGATTTGTGGAAAGGCCACAAAGGCCCGGGCCTAGGGCGGCACAAGTTTAGGGGCGGCGTGCCGCCCCGCCGCAACAGAATTTTTAAATTTGTCTCCCATACGGAGCAGTCGGGACCTCTCCCCACTGCTCCGTATGGGAGTTTAAATGCACGAATGCGCATGGGGGAGAGGGCGCCGCGCGATTGCGCATGTGCACTCGCGGGGGCGGCCTCGGGGCGCCACCAAGTTAAATCCGGCCCTGCAAGCATTGCAAGATAAATGGACTGCATAACCTAGCTCTTAAACCCTTAAAACCCCCTAGATATATAATTTTCCCCTTTGCCACAATGTGTTTCTAAATAGTTCTCAATACTGTGGAATGGTGGCAGATGTATTGCAAGTAGTATATCTTTTTTTTTTTTTTTTTTTTGCAGCAAAAAAAGTAGTTGTTGACCTCTTCCCAAATACATACATTTCGTGGCATGTAGCTGTACCCTATTGAATGCCAAAAAATTGTCTGTCAGATAGAGTGGCAGCTCCTGTAGTTGGGGAACCAAAGTTTTGTCAACAAACAGTAGTTGTTGAACTTATCCTGAAAGCAAATAGTCCCCCATTCTGTGCTTAAAGGAGAACTAAATCCTAACTAAAGAAATAGTGCAGAAATGTACATAATGTTTTCGGCTTTTGTACCAGGCCTACACAACTACTGCCCATTAGCAGGGCAGATCTGTGCCTTGACAGATGCCCCTGTAACTCCCCATCTTCTTTTCTGCTGATTCACTGCACATGCTCTGTGCTGCTTAAGTTACTGAGCTTAGGGACCCACTCCAAATATACTGTATATATAGTATTTAACTGTAACAGTAAAAGTCTGATTAGAAATTCATTCAGATTCACATTAAGTGACAGATCTGAAACCAGGGCAGCTGCATCAAAATTGAATAATTAGCCCTGTAGAATCATCTTATATGACAGACATATCTCATTTTCTGCTTGATAATTTGTGATGACCCCTAATCTTAGTTTCTCAATATGTATTAGCCCGGACTATTCTAACAGAATCCAATAAAGGAAGCTAATGTGACAACTGTAAAGACCTATATCATTACTACTGTAGAGATGCTGAAACTTTAAGCAAGTACAGTCAGTTTATTATATAAAATAGGCATATCTAGCCATATTCAGTTTAGTTCTCCTTAAAATTAATGGTATTTTATGAGACCATAAAATACCATTTTATGTGGGGTGGTACAAGATATGCCTCCTGCATTAGATTATAGAGAGGTAATAGAAAGTATTAGAGAGGTTGATAAAACAGTTACTAAAAGATTTATGAACACTTTTTATATTGGTAATATTGTAACTAGGTGGCTACTGCAGCACAGATTGTGCATTATTACTAATTCATTATCTTTTTAAACTCTTGACCAGAAATTAGTAGACAAGTCCTTTAGTATTCTGGACCACTGGATGTTAAACTTTTGCTCTTGTTGACAATCATGCATTTTGCAATCTTAAATTGAAAAAGGAAGTTCTGGAGCTTGAATCAGGCAACCCCTGTAGAAAAAGAAGCTCTATGAATATATTCAGTGGCAGTGTAGCAATTTGCACTTTTGCAGGGGCCACAGTCTCTTGAGACTTTTGAGAGTTAGAAGCCCTGATTGGACTGGAAACTTCTTCTAAATTCTTTTTGATCAAATAGCACCTGCCAACCCTGATATGAATGGATGGCTGATATGAGGATGTCAGGACCACACAAATGCAGTTGCTCGTAGCAATCAGAATTCTTTAAAAATGAATCTACTTAATTGTAATCAAACATAGAGGGGGAGGGGACAAGCATATGACATTTAAGCAATTTGTTTTGATTAGTCTGCAACAAGTTTAAAAATAAAATTAGATATAATATGGTTGCTATGGGGAACCACAGTGGTGCAGTTTACTTGCCTATAATAAATAAACCTTGTTATATTTTAGTTTTGTTTATGAAGTGTTTGCTTTACTCTCAATTACAAATGTAAAATAGCATGCAGAGGATAAAAACAACAAATTAAGTTCTAGTATCGATTATGAAAGGAACTAACAATATTTTATTTAGTCAGGCTGTTCGTCTTTACCACGCTTGGGTTTTGAAGCAGTCTGTATGTCTGTACCATAACTATAAAACCTTATACCATAGGAGAAAAGTGGGTACAGTTCTGCTACAAGTTTGTTAGGAGTGTTGGAGTGCATGGGGCCCGGACCCAGCAGTGCCTTAAAGTGACCCTGTTTAAATTAACTGAATCACAGTGCAGGGAATTTTGTGCACTTATGTGAATACTACAGTTGTCCATACATGGGGAAATACTGCATGTTTGGAAGGGCTACAGTTACTAGTGGATCTATGACCCATTTAGCTGTTTAGGTGGTGGGATGAATCTGACTGTGATCAGTTCACATTATAATCTGTCAATTATTTTAAGGATATTAACAATACTTCTCTGCCTTTTAACAACCACCAGTTTGTGCCCAATCTCAATATGACTCCTGTAATAAGTTGGCCTTCTTTATCTTACTACTGCCATGTTATAGATTACTACTGCTTTTTTACATCTGTGACCGTTTTGGTGCCTTTAACTATTTGACTGCTGTAGAAAATACATTTTTGGTGCCAGCTATGAAGTCATACAATTCATATTTCCAGTTTACACTGCATGTTTACTGGTAACGTGGTAAAGCAAGATCGGATTCCTGACGTAAAAAGGGTTAAATAAAATTCAATTTTGTTTTGCTAATACTATAATTTTATAACAAATATAATATCCATTTTATTAACAAGGGATTTTGTAATTAAACAGTTCTACATTAAATATATTTAAAGTATGAGGAATTTGCCCAAAGTGCTACAATTGTTACACATTGTACAATTCATTTTAAAGTGCCTGTTAAGATGGATAAATGTCAAAATTGTACTTTTCTTGTCCTTTAATGTATTAAGTGTTTTTGTTATGCAGTAAAAATAGATTAATTCTTGGAATTTGTAGTAGATGTCTTTCTGGTTTTTTTTTAATTTATATTAAATAATGCTAAATCTTTCATCTACTTCTCTTGGTAAAAGTTCCAGCTAAAGGCTGAATTACCCTATTACCTGTGTACTAAGCTGATCCTCTTGATTGAAGGAGGAATGACAGACACCCACATTCATAACTGTGTGAAAGCTGAACAAAGCCGCTTTATGTTTTCACCCTGTGCTTGGCAAAATAAGCCAGCCTATTTTCTTTTCCTGCTTGCTTCTTTGTCATTCACCTCTGCCAGCTATGCTCCCAGAGGAACTATTTTGGATGTATTGTTTTTAAATCTGTGAGAAAGTGTCTTGTTTTTCTGAACTGTTGTAGCCTGATCAAAAAAGGTCATTAACAGCACAGAGAACTGCAGAGCAATTATAAAGAGTATTTAGCTCCCAGGGTGAGACTTGAAAAAGCTCTCCCCCCACAAAGAAAAAATTCTTTTAAACACCATACTCTCAATATTTGAATATGCAAGGTTACCATGCAAAGAGCACTGCAATGTGAGACAGTTTACAGTTACACCAACCCATACTGGATTGTTTTTTTGTTTTTTTTTTTTAAATAAAAACTATATATATATATATATATATATATATATATATATATATATATATATATATATATATAAAAAAAAATAAAGTATGACTTGTGTTTGCAGTATTAATTTCTTACAACACAGTAACAGGCCCATATTTAGCACACCAGGTTCTTTTTGAATGCTCGTGTTGCTCTCCAACTTTTTTTTTAGATTTGAATGTAGCTTAAGGGTAAAAAAGTTCGGGGACCTCCACTGCAGATGGTCTAATGTCCCCTCTCTTGTACTTTAAATATTCCTCCTTTGCAAACCACTGCAGCATAATTTACCCACCCATCCCACCACTCCTTCTCTCAACCAGTACCTGTGAGGAAAAAGTGTTTCTATATCAGCAAACATAGTAACAAAGTAATAGCAGTTGCAAACATTAAACATTTATTTGGTACACATCAAAACAAGCAATAAAAAAATTGCAGGTGTAGGAGTGCCCATAACTCTTCCTTCCTTGGGCAATTCCAGTGCTGGGCCTAAGGTTGTAGAGGCCCAAAGCAAGCCCCCACTCTATCTTGTCTACCATTCATCTCCCCCACCCCTTGTGCGCACAACTTGTGCTCAAAGCATCAGGCCTTCAAGATGGGCCAAAATTATGGAAAGCAGAAAAGGTACATGCCCAGTCCCCCAATGTTGCGCCCTAGGCATGTGCTTCTGTCTGGGCACATCTCTCTGATAAAATGCCTATATTTAGGACCTTTAGCAGAGAGCCACACAGACAGCTAAATCCTAGATATAGATGTTTTTTGTAATTTTATCAGCCCTTGCAGTAGGAGTAGCTGAGATACCATGGCTGCTATTTTATATCACCCTCCTACAACCCAAACACAGGACTAACTCTTTGAATAGCAAAACTGCCTCTTTAGCCCCTTGCTCTATATTGTAGGGATGCACCAAATCCACACTCCTGGCCCAACCGAATCCTAAAAATCACGTGACTTTTTGTCACGTAAACATGGAAGTTGAAAATTCTTCACCGTGTGCTGCACGTGCAGCAACTTTTAACACTTTCAAATTGGCATATGCTAATTAGGATTCCGTTACGTATTTGGCCGAATCCTTTACGAAGGATTGAGGGGTTTGGCCAAATCCAAAAAAGTGAATTTGGTGCATCCCTACTGTATTGAACTTCTAGTTGCCTCCCTGCCACCATTGAGCCCCTGTAGCACAATAAACCCACTGCTGCCCCTCTTTGTCTGCTCAGGCAGAGGATTAACACCCTTGATTTACCACAGCTAAAACACTGTATCCAATAAAGTGTTACCAGAGGGATCCCACATGTCAAATCAGCATCCAACTGAGAACTGGTTATGTCTGTGACACTGAAATGGAGGTGACTAGATCCTTATATAGACTGGAGTGCTATTTACATTTGCAATCCAGGCTATAGAAAAAGTGTTTCACAGGTAGGTAGATTATTATTACCCATAGCTTTGTATGTAAGGGTCAGGAGTTTAATTTTGATGCATGGTAACCAGAGCAGGGACTTGCACAGAGGTGCAGCAAATGTGGTTTTATGGGTGAGGAAGATCAGTCTTGATTTTGTATTTTGAATGGATTATAGAAAGGATAAGCAAGTTAATGGTAAGAAAGGTGAATTTTCTTGAAATAAGAAGGAAAGGTAAAAATCACTGGGGGTACCAACTGTTAGGCACCCCCAGTGACTTTAATCGTTTTCCTTTTACCCCGTACTGGTGCTCCTGTTAGCAGAAAACTGCACCAACAGTGGGTAGCTGCAGCACAAGCACGCGAAGACGGAAGAAGGAAGAGGAGACACTCGCCGCAGGTACCCTGGGCTGGTGTTATTTTCTTCTCACAGGGGCACCAGCCCAGGGTAAAAGGTAAGCAATTAAAATCACTGAGGAGGCCTAACATGTTGGCACCCCACAGTGACTTAGCCTTTCCTTCTCCTTTAAAATAAAGTTGGCAAGATTTTGCAGGGAATTGGATGTGAGGAATGGTGAGTGTGGAATTAAATATGACTCAAAGACATAACATTTTCAAAGCAGCTTGACTGTTCAGGACCATGAAAAAATGGCATCAAATCCAGGAAAATGTAAAATCCAAGGATGAAAATCATGCTTCTGCTGTAATTGTGGTGTTTGCAGTAATAGACAACATTGAGGTAGGGTGCATGTGTGAGAATAAGTTCTGTTTTGTCAAAGTCGGCTTTTAGAAAACTACAGGACATTTAAGAGAATATAGCAGAGAGGCAGTTGGTCAATTTAGATAAGGAAGGGTGGACTTTAGAATGGTGGATGCTGTTGCCATGTTGTTGGTGTTTGGTCACAGCCTGGCCACGTTTACATTCATTTAAAATAGTGAGATGCTGAACTTTGTTAGGTAGAGCACTCCTAATTTAGAGTAATTGGGATGGGTTAAGATGGTTTTAAGTGAATTTATTTGCATTCCCCTGTATCAAATACAAGTTACCTGAGTAAAATATGGAACTTCATTAATTATATGCAAATAACTCTGACATTTGTAACTGCATATTACATATGTGATACACTAATAATAAAGATCATAACATTTTTAGCTGAACCCTTCAAAATGTATTTTTATTTTGAGTGAAAATATCAATTTACTCAATTTTTAATGTGTTTTCACCTTTCAAAAAGAAGCTGATAGTGTGCATAGAGGCTGCCTAATAGCTAGTCTTAGCCCTTATTTGGCTCCTCCATGAACTTTTATGGTACTTGTGTTGCTCTCTAGGTCTTTTTACATTTGACTGTGGCTCATAAGTATGAAAGGTTGGGCATCCCTGGGATATTTTGTGATAACGGTTGACGTTAAGCAGTTCTGTATCCTCTCACTACTATGTACAGCGCAGATTACTGCTCAACTCTACTTTTCAAAAACACCCGCACACCAAAACCTAAACAAAACACTCACTAGAACTCCCACCCGGAAGTTACTTTGGCGTTTCTAACAAATCTGATTCCAGGGGAAGTGACATAGAGTGACAATAATGACGCAGCGGGCGGTGCTAGAAAGTGGGTGGGGGTGATCTTGGGCTGGGAGAGTACTCCGTACCGGTTTTTAACTCTGGGAACATGGCGGCGCAGACCCAGAGGCCCATTAAAGGCATTTTAAAGAATAAAGGTTCGGAGAAGCATGGGGTATGTGTCATTAGCAAGCCAGAGACGGCTTCGGATCGGGAAGAAGATCAGAGGTAGGAAGGTGTGGCACAGGCTTTTAGTTTAGTACGGAGCCTGCTGACAGATTGCAAGGCAAACATATTTCTCCACCACCAATCAATATGATAGTATGTTTGACACTGGCGTGCTCACTGGATATTGGAATTGTTAGGGCTCTATGTATTCTATAGTTACAACTTCCAGACTCACATATTCCTCTGTTCCGGGTTCCTTGGGAATGCTGGGAGTTGTAGTTCCTTATGGGTGCCGAGGACTCATTATACCGGTGCTGTATGCAGTGCAGTGTGTATGGATGGCTCCCATGTGTCGGACTGTGCTGTAGGCGTTGCGCCGTGAGCTTTCCCACTGGATGGTGCGCCATACCGGCTGGTGCTGCTGCTAAGCTGGTTACCCTAGGCAACCAAAGATGCTGCTGTTTTCACTGTCCTCTCATTCGCGCCAACTACATCCTATCTATCATTCTTTCATATATTTACTAAACAACGCCCTCACGCTCCGTGTTGCTACTTTGGACGTTGCTTTTAGATGTAGCAATAAGATTTCCCTCTAATCTTTCCATTGGCAGCTTTACTGTATTAATGGCACTCCCATCCCAGGAATTATATTAGCTCCTGAGTGCTGCAATTGCCCACTTCTGTCAGCTCCCAAGCTGGATCTTACGTTAGTGCGAGTAACAGGAAATGGCATATCATTGTACATTTCATCTGGTTTTTATCACTATTGGTAGCAGAAGTATGTGGAGACAGGGTCGGACTGGGGGTGCAGGACCCACAGGGGCTGCCCTACTATTGGCCCCCCAAGGTGCCCCCGCCGCGTCCCCCTAATGGAGATATGTTTGTTTCAGTGTAATATACAGAAAAAGCAGACACGTGTGGATTGAGAAAACCCCAACGTTTCAGAACACGGAAAATCCCCTTGACAAAGGACTGTGTTCCGAAACATGGGGTTTTCTCAATCCACACATGTCTGCTTTTTCTGTATATTACATTTAGTCCAACTGGTGGTATGTATATTATGCATTGTAATTGTGTTTACTGTTTTGTGAATATTTACCATATAAAGAGCATTATATGTTAAACATACCATTTGCTGCCTTTTTGTGGTTAGTAGGTGTGCATTGAGTAATTGATTGATTTGTATTAATATTCTGTTTGCCCCTATGTGGGCTTGGGGAACAGATTCTTATTTGCACCCTTTTTCTCTTTTTTTTTTTTTTTTTTTTGCTGTCTTTGTTTTAAAGAGATACTGACACCAGAAATAAAATCTTTTTTTACATCTATCATAACATTGTCTTTGCAAGAACTTTATAATTTTGCCATAAAAGTATTTGCCTGATGTGTTTACATTACCTGTCTGATTCCCCTGTGTTCTTCAATGAGGGGGCGGCCATATTTGTCTGTTAGCATTACAAGCTATAACCAATAGGCTGAGAAGGGACAGTCAGGCTGGCAAAACAGTCAGGTTTAGGAACTTCAAGTAACAATTACTTACAAAAGCAAAGCTGTCAGCGAAAATCAATCAACATGACCTATAGGGAACTTTTTATGTACATTCATATTTTGAAAGGCAGTTTTTTCGTGTCAGTATCACTTTAAAGCCAGCTTTTTTTGCTTTAGCAATTGTGGTGTGCCCTCCAAAACTATTTGTTTGACTTGTAAGTCATAGAAACCATTTGGATGTTTTACTTTTAATAGATGATCAATACAATTGACCTGCTGACTAGTTGCTATGGGTTACTAGACATCGAGGTTGAATCTTTTATTACATTAACCCTATAGTTTAGCTGTTTTTGATGAAACTTCGAAAATAAACATCTTTGCTTTGCTATTTAGAGTGCTAGTTTAGAAGACACTGTTTTCAAATACGTATGTCAATGTTTAAATTCTTTGACTTATACATGAGTTTTATGCAGGAAACATGTTTAAGCTAGTTTGTAGTTGGGTAATAATAAAACAGCAACTTTATATTTACTACTGTATTAAAACAATTTCACTATAAACCTAGCCTTCTGCCACATTGCAAGCAAAATTATAATTTTATTTTGTCCAATCTTTTTACCCCAACCTCCCAGTGGGAATATGCAAGACATAGGAAGATAATTGCTCCATTTTTTCTCCTTTTAGTCTTTCGTTTTCAAAAAAAGAATTTCATTTGCAGAGGTGTTTACATTACTAGTACTACAGAACAGTACTTAATATATATCTGAATTCCCCATTAAGCAAAAATTAACAACTTGTACTAATTAGTATATATGTGCTTTGTTTTAGTAAAAAATCCCAAAAATGGGATGAAATGAATATTCTTGCTACTTATCACCCTTCTGACAAAGACTATGGGTTAATGAAAATAGATGAGCCCAGTACCCCATATCACAGGTAATAATAATCACACTTTTTGTTACAAAAATATGTTATACTGTTTACTTGTAAATGCGGTTCGACTAAAATCTTAGACAGACATGTATAATATACAGTGCTTTCTCTTTATATGGTTTCTTTATAGTGATACCCTTGCTTAGAGCCAAGTAAATTTTGTTGGAAAAGGTGCATAAAATGCCTTCCTCTTCATTATGCTGTTAGGATCTTTTTGTTTCTCTGTTTTACTTTTCTTCTATTTCTTCCTTACATTTTCTTAAGCTGGCCAAAGCCACAGTGATTAGCCTATATAGTTTGCATTTAAAAC
The DNA here is from genome assembly GCF_000004195.4 of Xenopus tropicalis. NCBI lineage: Eukaryota > Metazoa > Chordata > Amphibia > Anura > Pipidae > Xenopus > Xenopus tropicalis. The sequence goes on from NC_030681.2 coordinate 106,335,829, forward strand.
CATCCTGCCTTGGTGCATCACATAAATATTGGCTACTGCCCCCCAAAAATTACCCAAATGTATAAGCAGCACAAAAAATATTTGTATGCTATATTCTTTCTAAAGTCATTTAAGTTTATGCTCAATATTAACTGTCTTCCCTTGCAGTCATAGATCAGCTCTCAGTCCTTCAGGGAGTAACCTACGGTCCTCTATGTATTTATTATAACATATTTATATTAAATATTTTAATGTGTATAAAGGGTAGGGGCAATAAACATGCTGTATACACGTGTGCTTTAACCCCTAGTATGCCAGGGGTAGCAGTGGCTTCTTCAAAGATTAACCTATACACCTAAAACCTGTAGTGCTAGCAGTCAGGTATCTGATAACTGGTGCTGTAAATTGTCTGTTGCAGACAAGCTGTTTATGGTTATGGAAAAGCCTCAAAATAAATGTTAATTTAATTTCTTTAAATGTTGAATCACATCACATCCCTTTCTGCAGAAAGGATAAGGTTTTGGGCGAAGAAAATCTGTGACGTGACAGATTTATTTTTTTCCTCTAAGGATGATCGGAGATGATGATGAAGGAGCAATGAGTGATTCCGAATCAAATGAAGACCTTACTGCAGATGTTCTGGCGGAAAAGTGAGAATCTCCACATAATATTTGACAGTAATATATGTTAATTTATATATGTTAATTTATAAAGTTTAGCACCTCTGGGTTTATTTATTAACTCTATTAGCTGAAGAGTCAATGTGGATACTTAATTTAACATTATGCATATATCTTAACCACATCTAAGGTCCATTCTAAACCAACAGATATTTTATGAGAAAAAAATTCAAGTGTGTTTAATATCTTCAGGTTAGCAGCAGCAGAAGGAACAGATCCTAAATTTTTGGCTCAGAGTGAAAGCAGCGATGAGGAGGAGGAGGAGCTGACAGAGGAGGAGAGAGGTACTGAGAAGGCAGCTTTTATTCCCATGTGTTTCACATTTCTTTCTCTTGTGAAAGCAAAGGGATGTAGACATATGCTAGGCCATGAATTTGTTTTTTGTATCTACATTGTATTAAAATTGTTTTGGAATAATGTTCGTAGTAGCGCTAAAGAAACAGTAAATGCATGAACCATTATTTGCCCATATCATTGTAAATATAAACATTGTAATATATGCTAGTTATCTGTTTACATTTAAAGAACATGCCAAATATTTTTTGCCTAATAAAAGAAAACTTAATTCTAAGCAACTTTGCGATATACATTCATTACATATTTGTAATGGTTTTTTAGTCATTTGTATATATAATTGCTATGAAAAGCAGTGTCTGCCTGTCCTTTCTATTCTCTGCTCTGGTGGCTGTGGCGTGAAACTTTAAAAGCACTAATTATTTCCTCCAAAGCAGCGGCTGATGCTTGTACTGTGGGCATAACAACTTTGAATTACTCCTCAGTTTAAATGCTTATTAGGCATTAAGAATAGGTATTGAGCAGATCACCTAACAAATATAACCCCTATTTTACAAATAAAGTGAGGTTAAGAATCAATAGAATTGTTTGGTTAATTACAAAAGGAAAAAGTTTTACGTTTTTTAGTATCATGGAAGCATGCAAGGCATTGTGGGAGTTAGTCTTTCTAGAGGGGAGCTGATACATTGTTTCATTTATCAGACAAACAGTGAAAAGAAAAGCAAAGGACAGACAGATACTCCTTTAGTTAGCCAGGAGCCTGATTTCTCCACAGTGTTTCAGCACACAACTATATAAATAAATTACCCAAACGTGTGTTTGTGTGTGTGTATATATAATATATTTATATTATATATATATATATATTATTATACATATATACATGTTAGTAATGTTATTACTGTTTGTAATAAATGTGCAGAATGGCGCCTTTATACTTAATTTACTAAATGTATATTAATTATAATTAGTTCACCATTGTCACCACAGACAGATACCTTTATTTCTTCTTCTAATGATAAGCAGCTATAATCTATTCACACAGTCGTATGGTACCTACTGGGCAAGCTAGAAACCTCAGCTATGTCCTTTTTATTGTAACTGGACTTACAAAAACTTTTCTTGCAATTTTAAAGTAAAGCGGTTCTGCTTCTCACTCAGAAAAAAGAAAGGAATTTGAAATGAAAAGGAAACATCATTATAATGAGGGCATGAATATTAAGCTGGCCAGACAGTTGATTGCAAAGGAACTAGCTGGGGAAGTTGACGAGGATGAGGATGAAGATGAAGAGATGCAAGACATCACAGACCGAAGGTTTGCACATTTTCATTTTAGCCCTACACAGTATAAAATGCCCCCTGGCCCTTCTTATCCTGCCAATGTACAGTTTCTGCAGTACTGACCTACTATTATGTTCATAATGATTCATAATTTAAAACATTTTGTTCTTGAAACACTGATCCAAATTTTTATCCTGATAAGAGAATTTTCTAATTTATTAAGGCTGTCATAGATGTCAGTAAGTCTTTCCGTTGAGCAACTGGTGGCACCTCATTCACAAGCACTGAGTGGGAATTTCCTGTGGCAATTTACAGACTTGTCCAAAAAATGAAAGCCCACACAAAGGTGTGTCTGTTGAGACACTCATGAACCGAGGCAGGATCTTTTTTTGGACACTTTCAAGTTGTTTGTAAGATTTCTAGCATCAGTCTAGTGGGACTGTGTGCCTTTGATACAGATATTTTAATGTAGCTTCTGCCTTTTGCACCCTTTAGCAATGCAGTTCAGCTTCTGCCCACATTCCATAACACACAGCCACCTGCTACATTTAATGGCTGCTGTTTAGATTGCCCTGTCTAGGGCATTAGATCCTTGCTATATTGCTGTCACTAGTGTTATTTGACTCATTTGTAATTTAGGGTGTTTTGCCACCTCCTGCTAGACTAATTTAATTGCCTTTTATGAGGAGGTGAGTAAGAAGCTTGATGCTGGAATGGCAGTGGTTGTCATCTACTTAGATTTTGCTAAAGGGTTTGATCCAGAACCTCACAGAAAGTTAATGATAACATTGAGGAATATTTAATCTACAGTTAGTATTGATGTTGGTATATAGGGTTTATGTATGTGAGTGTATAGATAGGTCAGTATAGGTTTGTGTGTGCTGGTTTTACATGGAGGGGTTGAACTTGATGGACTCTGGTCTTTTTTTTTTTAACCCTATGTAACCTCCTTTAATGAGCCTATTATCTAATAAATCATAATGTGAATATAATACAAATGGATCTTTTGATGAACCTGTGGGTCTGGTCTTCTGGTCTGAAAAGCTCACCTTTGTTAAACAGTATTGCCCTAGGCAAGCAGTTCAGCCTTTTGGCAGGTTCTGTTCTAAATCAAGTATTCAGTGTTACATTCTGTTTGTAGAATATTGTTAGAACCAAGTTGCTTTTCAGAAAAATTTACCTAATTTTCTATTTGTGTTCAGCTCATCCTGACCTGCTGTGGATCAGTCATCATCGTCTAAGTGGAGGCTGCACTGCACTGCATTGCTTGCTGAAGGCCTTTTTATTGCCACCCCAGTGCACTGATCTGCAAATGTATGGACTAAAATGAAGCATAGAAGAAAAAAATACTTCACGATTGCCAATGTTATGTTGTCAGACTCTTTCATTCAGCAACCATTTCTGTTCCATCACTGATTTAATGGTTTGTCTGGCATATACCACCCAATAAATCAGAAAGTATTTTTGGAGAACTAGTTTGCACACGCAGAGTTACTACACACACTATTGTTTGCCACTGAAATAATATTTGGGTGCTCATTATTTGGTGCATGTTGGCCGGGAAAGTTTAATGGTGTGGTTTTTTTTCATATAAAACAACTAAAAACACAACACAGCATTGGGTAAAACAAAATCAAGATTCTTATCAATTTTGTTTAAAAAAGATAAATGTGTTTTTGGACTGAATCTAATCTAACTGCTGTCCATCAACAAACCATCAGTTTTATAAAGAGAGTACACCTTTAGTGACATATTGCACATTTTCTTGTAATCTCTTCCTGCCATTTTTCTTACAGAGAATATAATAGGAAACGTTTATGATTTCTCTTTGAAAACAACAATAAAAAAATGTTGCCTACTTTTCAGTTTAACAGTGTGCATGCCATGTTTTGATATTTGAATATTGGCCAATGGCTAGCAGACACAAACCAATCAAAAACTTTCTCATTTTCTAAGTCTTTTGTATTCAGTATAGGTTAACTTGAGTTAAGTATTACCCATATGTTTATCCAAAGATCGTCATGTTTGCTCATGTGGAAATAATCTATCTATTACAGGTATTAAATGAAATCTGTTTATATAAAAGAAAGTGGCCAGCAACACCCCCTCTAATTACTTGTTGACAGTGTGAACAGAAGCCTAAGTGCTAGAGTATATGCATATATTTTCTGTGCGCTGGTGTCAGAGGGAACCTTGGCCAGCATGATTGTAACTACCATCACATTAATTCAAAGCCTAACTTTCTATTCAATGATCTGAAGAATTAGTAGACAGAGTATAGTGGCATGCACAAAATCCGTATGTATGTATAGACCATTAATAACCAGTCCCAAAGCACTTATGGCAGAAGTAGCTTCTATTTGGCAAAATCCAGAACACTGCCACCTGACTCAATATAAACCAATCTCTAACAGGATATCTAGTGTTTGTTACAAAATGCAGAAGATAATTAAGAGGGCTAAACAAATTTGATAGCTATGGATGTGTAGCATGCAATTGGAAAGATTTATTTGACTTAATAGGCTGCATCATTGATTATGTATGTTAAATTTGACATTGTCTGTATTATATGTATACAAGGTATAAAAACTATCTGATTATAATTGAATAGTTTTCCTTATTATATTATCTTTTTTGGTTTGAAATACAGTTCTGCAGGTATCTGATACGTAAAAGGTTGCGTGAATATGTGCTGCTAAACTACTGAAACATCCTGAGACTGTTTGTTACCTATATGATGTCAATAAATGATAAGAAGGATAATGTGTGTAATAGCTTTCTGTTTATTGTTTAGTCATTTTGCCACTAGGTGGAGACTTAGCCCCAAGCTGTCCTGTTATCTAGAATTGCACAGACATACATATCCAGGGCAGTAACTATGAAATATTTTAGTTTTTTTTAGTGCATTTTATATATAATGTCATGTTAACCATAATTTGCTTTAAAAGCTTTTATATATGCTCTTTTAAAAGCATATTTTAATAAGTCATAGAGGTTGCATATATTTGAGTGGTTTTTGCTCTCCTCAAGTAAGGTCATGTAAAATGGCGATATGGTGCTGCTTTGAAAAGTTCCCCAGGACTGCAGTTTTTTCAAGGAGCTCCAGCCAGTATATTTAATTCACTGGATGGGTGTCTGACATATTGGTGAAACCCACTGAATTAAATGAGAAGGAAAGGTTAAAAATAAAGTAGGCTTTATCAGAAAGGTCTATGTAAATACAGCTATAAGTTACAGAAACGAGTCCTCTATCAAAAGAAACACAGAATTTATTTTCTTCTATTGTGTACACATATTCTTCTGTTAAAATCTTCAGGGCACAAGTTTGCTTCTTTCTCCCTCTTTATCCTCCCTTTCCCATCAGAATTTGCTTCCACCTTCGAGCTACCAGCAGCCAGATCTGCAGCACGGAAGCTACTGAGACAGAGCTTAATTGGCAGCTGCTGTCTTAAACAGGCAGGGATCTTCTAGTGCTGTTTACTCTCAGGTATGGTAAAGCTTTCTGCTGAATAAATATAGCATTCTAGCTTGTACTAATGTAATCTATTGGTACTAAAATGCCTTTCCTTCTCCTTTAAGTTTCCTTATCCTTTAATACCAAAAAGCTTGGCAACATTTTAAAAAAGAAATGGCTTCCTTCCAGTATGGATGGCTAGCTGATTGCTGTGCCCTCTAGAACTTGTCATTTGTAGAAGTCTGGCCAGCTCAGTTGCTGATTTAGCTGATTGGGTAATAAGGGAGCCCCACATAAAGATCTAAATGGCAGTTTGTGGGCTGCATCAAGCCTGAGACCTGAAGCTCCAAATTGTGGTGCAGGATTCAAACAAACAGCTCTAATCTGTTGCTTTAAAGGAGAAGGAAAGGTAAAAACTAAGTAAGCTTTATCAGAAAGGTCTATGTAAATACAGCCATAAGCACTCACAGAAAAGGTGCATTGTGTCCTCTATCAAATGAAACACATAATTTCTTGTCTTATTTTGTATACATGTACTCTCGTATCAGACTTCCCATCAGAATGTGTGATCTGAGCTACCAGCAACACAGAAGTTACAGAGAGCAACCTAAAATGGCAGCTGCTATCTTAAACAGAGGGCTGTTTACCATTCTCAAGTATGGTAAAGCTTTCTGCAGAATAAATTTAGTGTTTTGCTTGCACTAATGTGGCAAATCTATTGGCAGTAAAATGCCAAAATGACTTTCCTTCTCCTTTAATATCCTGTATGTTCTCTTCAATAGTATATTCTATCCTTCATTAGAAAGTACACAGTAGTTGTTAGCAAATCTTTCTTTGCACAGGAGGAAAAGCACTTTCACTGAGTAGGAGGCTGAACCTTCCAACGCTCATGTTCCGGGGTCCTCAAACGTCTTAAGCAAGGGGCCAGTTCATGGCCCCTCAGACTGTTGGGGGGCCGGACCACCACCCCCACGTCAGACTATGGCCCACTCCTGCATTCTCTTCCAGCACCCGTTTTCCGTCCGTCCACCCTCCCATTGCCTTCTAAGTCCTACCTCTTCCAGCTCCCCCCTCCCACTCAATGCTGAGTCCTCTCTCTGCCAGCGCCGTCCTTCCTCCCTCCCTCTCAGCTCCCCACTAAGTCCTCTCTCTCTCTGCTGGCAGGGTTGAGGATTACCCTGGGGGGGCAGCCTGTGGGCCGTAGTTTTGGGGATCCCTGGTCTAGTTGGAGAACAGTGCAGTATAAAAGCAATAAGGAAGAAGAAAAAGCATCTTTATTAATATCAGGCATATTTTTTATATTTATTGTATGAGTTCCCAGCTGTCTCTGACAAAACCAGCAGCAATATGAAGATAAGGAATCTGTCTTCAATACCATTTCAACAACAGCTTTATAGTACCCTGGTAGTTGGGCTTCTAGGTCCTAAATAAGACACCCACTACAGCCAACAAAGCCTGATAAACAACTTGGAGAAGCAGACAGGGTCATCTCATTCATTAGCCTGGCTCCTAGGTGGCCAGATATGTGATAGATGGCGGCATGTTGTTGACCTTATGCAACAAGTTTCCACTATATAACTTTTGCTTTAAGTTATATCAAATAGCCTGTGATCAACCACTTGAACTTGCTTTTACAATTTATCTGTAGGGAGTATTACCTTTGCCAGTGGCAAAATATGGACAAAATGGGTGGGATGATATCAGGGGGCAGGGTTATTGTCAGGGGCGGGACTATTACATCAAGGGGTGGACCAGTAAGGTTTGGGTGCAGTGTTGTGATGTCAGGGGCTAATCTATGATATCACAAGAAGGCAACTGGGCTGATGTTTGTCCTGGTTTTACATCATTGACATGAACAGAAGCCAATCCTATTGTGTATAGTAATTCAACCCCTTTCTCATCTTTTTTCTGTTTGGAAGTGATGAATTCTGGGACAGAGTCTTTGGAAAAGCAGAGAAACTTTAAGGCCTAGGGGCATATTTATCAAAGAGTGAAAAGTGAAAGTTCACCCTTCGATAAATATGTATTTAAAAATGCCATAGAAATGGAGACAGAATTTTTACTATAGTGGACTGTAGTGAGCTATAAATTCACTCTTTGATAAATATACCCCCTAGAATCCAATACTTCAACATGGAGAGGGGTGAGAGAGTGGTTCCATGATTTTGCAAGTAGGGTGGGGAAATGGTACCTGTGAGTCAGAATCAGACCATTTTTTCCTCTCAATCAGGGAATATGTAAATATGTGTAAAAAAACACACTTTATGCACTTTTTTACATAAGTGCAATAACCAAAGTTATGTCACTATATAACAATTGTTGTTTTTTATTAGTAAGGGAAATGACTAACAGGGTGCTCTGTCACCCACTGGAAATCACCTCTCCTGCAGGCCACCAAACCCCACAAAAATACTTTTTGATCCAGATTGGAGATCATTGCAGGAGAAGGCATTTTCCTGTGTGTCTAATGTAAAGTGTGCTACATGAAATTTCCATTCTTCTGAATCAATAGATATATTTAGCTCTTTTTCATGCGTGGGAGAGGCAGTTTCTGTCAGATGACAAAGCATCACAATTTCATTGCCCTTACAGGGTTAGTTCACCTCTTAATGCAATTTCAATGTGATGTGAACAGTAATATTCTGAGACTATTTGAGATTAGTATTTTTTTATGGTTTTTAAAGGATTTTTCTTCTTGTTCAGCAGCTCTTTGGTTTGAGCTTCCAGCAGCTATCTGGGTGCTAGGGTCCAGTTTACCCTAGCACCCAGTTAGTGATGTGCATAAAAGACTTGAAGATGAATAGAAAAAGGCCTGAATAGAAATAACCGAAAGCTGGAAAAAAACAGAACACAGAGACATATAATTAAAAAAAAATATAAAAATAAAAAAGTGAAGATCAACTGAAAAGCTGCTAATAATAGTCAACTCTATAACATACTAAAAGTTAAATTGAACCCCCCCCCCAAAAAAAAAGCAAACAGTACCTTCTCAATTTAAGGTGGCCACACACGTGGCCACATCGGTCGCACGAAAGATCGTTAAATCCGCCACTAACCTTCAGGGCTGAAATGGCAGATAAGGAGGTAGAAACAATAGGATTTCTACCTCCTTCTGCCGATTCAGCCCTGACGGCAGATTTTGCTCAGGCGCCTTCTATGGCGCCCGATCAAAATCTTTTAACCTGGCCGATCGGCGAGTCGGCCGATATCAGCAGCCTTCTGCGATATCGGTCGACTCGCCGACTTGCCATATCCGCACCGAATATCGTGCGAAACGAGGTTTCGGACGATATTATCGTTGCGTGTATGGCCAGCATAACTGTTCGTTCCTTTAGTTCTGTGCAAATTTGTATACTGTGCAACATTATCTTTTTTTATTTATGCTATTGTTCCCTATAGTGCAACGATATAAAACCTGAGGTGAATGTTTTGAGGAAAACTGCTCCTGCTCAGTGGGGTTTTCTGCAAACAAAAAAACTGCTCTGCCCAGAAGCATATTGGATTTGGAAACTTGATACATTGTTCCCTAAGGGGTTAAATGAAAATTGCAGTTTGTCTTGTTTTTTGTAAATAGTATTTGATACAGATTCTTTATTTTCACAGATAATCCAGCACTAGTGGTGGATAACAGAAATTAAGGTAAAGTTAACAGCCCTACTGGTGAAAAAGAGTTTTTGTTTAATAATTGCTTTGCGATATAGTGCATGAATAACAGTGTTTTTCTTTTATTATACTTGAGTTCCACATACCGGTATGTTGTTTGCACTAATTTATGCTCTTAGTGACGTGGCCAACTGACATTTGTACTCTGGATAGTGCGAGAATGGACTTCTGCAGAACTTTATATTGGTCTTTTTTGTAAAAAATGTTTATGTGCTGGACTTTTTTTTTTTTACAAACAATGTGTTCCTGAATAGTATTGGTGGTGCTTAAAGCACATGGAAAGGCAAAGTCACTTGGGGATGCCAAGATGTCCTCTCAAGGCATTTCGGGGAGACTAGTTGCCTGCGACAAGGGAGATTTGTTGCGGGCGACTAGTCTCCCCGTCTGCCACAGCCCTTACTGCAGCTGTAAAGGAATTGATACTTTTTTTTATAAGGCTTTTAGGGCAAACAAACATTTATAGATGACTATAAATGTAATGGTCCAAAACATGATTTTGTGCCCAGGATTATTGGTTAAAGGGCTTGGGGGGAATTAAGGGTGATTCTGAAGCACCATTACTTGCACACTAGGGAAACATGTGTGTGCAAGGGACACAAAGCAGCATAACCTTACCATCAGCAGAACTTACTTACTAATTGTTCATATCCTGTGCCCCATCCTTCTAGCTAGTAGTGAGAGACCTATTTGGACCTTTTAATGCTTTCTGTTCTCCTGAATTGGTTTGTGCAAAGTTTTCCAAGCTTCAACTGACCATCATACTAAAGATATGACCCTCAGAAAAAACGGATTTAATTAAAGGTCATCAGTGAATAACTGTTCTCCCTCCGGTTGGGGGAAACAATACCATTTGTAAAAAAAAAAAAAAATGCTCAAAACAAGTGCTAAACTGTCACCCTGAATTTCCCTGTGTCCTATATGTGTATATACTGTACATAGGCTAGGGCAGGGGTCCCCAACCACCAGGCCGGGGACCGGTGCCGGGCTGTGCTGAACTGGGCCACCTCCGGTCCCAATTACCTGTTATCCCAACTCCATGACAACAGCTATGCAAAGCCCAGGGAGCTTTCTACTAATCATGAAAAGGACCAAAGTACTTAAAGCTCCATACTAAGCATCAGGGGATATCACCACTTAGGTGGGAGTAAGAAGAGCAAGGGGGATGGGCACATCTAGTTGCAGGGTAACAAGCTCAGGTCTTCCAGTGAAGGAAAATACCAGGAAAATCGTTGTTGGCAGGCACTCCGATAAACCAAAAATGAGGTGTCAAAAAGCAGCCGTATTATGAGTAAAAAATGTAGTTTATTTAATCCATATAAAACAACAAGGGAAGCCTTACGCGTTTCGTATCAATAGGGTACTTAATCATAGGCTCTTCCGGTCTTCCAGTGATTTTGTATTATGATGAGCAGTATTATACCCACCGCCCCTGGTGTTGTCTTGCTTGAAACCGGTCCGTGGTGCAAAAAAGGTTGGAGACTACTGGGCTAGGGCACTAGAGATAGGATAATGTATAGGCTAAAATGTAGTAGTGTAATAACTAAATGAGCTATATCTGCACTAGGATCTAACCCCTTTATGCACACCAGGCTAGATTCTATGCCTGTCCATGTTAAGATAAAGGGGTGGTTCACCTTTTGATTAACTTTTAGCATGATGTAGACATTCATATTCTAAGACTATTTGCAATTAGTTTTCATTTTTTTTTTTGTGGGTTTTGTTCAGAAGCTTTATTTTGGAATATAGCAGCTGTCAGTCAGTGGTTTCATTGAGAGGCTGTGGGATGAATTGGAGAGGCCTTGAAAAGAATGATAAGTAATAAAAAGTAACAATAAAATGATAGCTTCACAGAGCAATAGTGTTTTGGCAGCTAGGGTCAGTGACTCCCTCTAGAAGTACAGTAGGGGCGGGATAGCCAATTACAGCCTGCAATCACACAAGCAAAGACAGGCTTCACTTCCCCATCAGGTCCAACTACTTCCTATCCTACAGTACAGTGTGCTGAGTGGTGTAGGGCCCTACACAGCCTGGGAAAGGAGGCAGCAGGAAGTGCAACAGATAGGCAGGACTAGTGGGGTTTTTGGAGAAAATTTCAATAAATCAGCCAGAAACACGTCTTCTCTACAATTCATTAGCACAATACTGTTTTTCATACAATACGTCCCTATAAAGATAGCATAAATTGGCTGCATCCTAACCTCTTTATAAATTATTTTGCTGTACTCATTATAATCCTTACCAGACGAGTCTATTTTATATGAGAGTCCCTGACGCCGCTACTATCTGGCTAGGCATATGAACATGGACCAAAATTCTGCAGGTAAGACGGCCATAGAGGCAGCCATTCCATCTCCTGCCTGGCACACTTGAGACTAACTAATGCCAACCTTTGCGATGGAACTTTGCACCATACACTTGACATAAGAGTCTCCCCTCAGTAATAATTTACGAAGGGTTTAAGCCAAAGCCCAGGCAGCCGTTCACCACTGAAAATCAGACCCAGGTTCACCTCTCCATATCCTTTCCCAAACCTCCTTCCCTTCTTACGCCTCCAGGGTGACTCGTTCCACTTCCTGTTATTTCCCCTTAACAACCAGTTACGCCCTTTACGTCTCCGTGCTACTTACTGATAGGGTAATGACTCTGTCACTCAGTTCCGTTGCTATAGCGAAAGGCGGGGCGCAAGTGGAATTTGTCTCTGGCACTTATAGGTAGTTTGGCTGCAGTGGGATATAGAAAGGCGAGACCGGGCAATTTAGAGCGCCGCACAGCGGCCTTAACCACTACCGTCTGCAACCTACTTTGTGCCCTGCTTCGCCCACTAAAGCTTCGTGTGGGGCCTATTTCACACTTAAGGTCTTCTCCATATCAGTGGGCTGGGAAAATGAAGATGATAGTGGATTTCGAGGAGTGCCTAAAGGATTCGCCTCGCTTCAGGTAAACTGAGTTTGCAGGCTTCCCATTTAAGGCGGGGATATGCGAGTAGGAGACTCCCTGCTGTCGCCCGAAATTCCAGTCCCAGCATCCCTAGGCGACGGTAAATGTTGGGTGTTGCTGCATCTGGGAAGTCACCGGTCTGACTGGCACTCTCCAGTACATTGACATTCATGTGGCCTTCCGCGGCCCTCCAGCTCTGTTTGAACTGCATCTCGCAGGTCATTTTGTTGTCTGGAGGGCCGCCCTTTGCACACCCCCTGTGCTCTTGTTCTTGACTTATGTATGTATGTATGAGTGTGTATGGTGAAGTTTTGTTGGGGGGGGGGGGGGGTTGGGGGTTGTAAAGTTGGCATTTAAAGGCTTCTTCACTGGCAAATAGCACTCGCTTAAAATCTTAAATCTGCTATGGTCTGTTGTGCTAATAATCCTAGTTATACATTGCTGTCCCGATTTTTGGCACCTCTGACCAAATCCAAATTGCATGATTATGTGACTGAAAGAAGAGATGGTAACTGCAAAGGGGAAATTTAAACCCAAAATAGAAACATGTCATTCTAAGGAACTCTCTAATAAGCATTCATGATTTTCAGAGGTTTTAAAACTATTTGTGAATATGTTTGCCACTGAAAGCAGAATCTGTCCAGCTGGTACAGTGAGACAATGTAGAAGACACCATCTGACTAACAGACCTGGCGGAGAACTGACTTCTGCTACATTGTTTCAAGAGTTGGAACTAGAAAGGGATAAGCAAATACTTTTAGTTACATTTCTATATGACTGAAACCACTGACAATTGTTATTGAATATATGTTGGAAAGTTGCTTAGAATGACAATTTCTTTCATTATGCATAAACAGCTGTTGGGGGCATATTCTGTTTAACTCAGTCCTTGCCATAGACTGATGAATCTATAGCACTAACCTGTGGCTGCCAGCATGCCCCTTCAGTCATTTTCAGAGCAGGGTGGTGAGTTACCCTGTTGATTTGGAGCACTAGCTAACTGTGGGGCACTAGCTTCAAATATTTGTTGATACTTGTAACATCTATTCTTCTTTCTGTCAGCGCAGTATTTCCTCAGACATGTCAACACTCCTGAATTTAAACAGTGGGTTTGTGGTGAGGGCGTAACTGGGTGGGTCTGGGAGTATAGGAAAATCATACAAAAAGGGAGAGGAAAGGTTGTCATCTCTGTTTCCTGTGTCACTTTATCTGCTACACAATCCAAAGCTTGATAGATTCATCCCTATTCTGAAAGAGGAGCTAATTTGCAAACAACTTATAATAAACTATTGTGCATTATTTCTAAGATTCATTTCATAAAAATAAACTTTCTAATTATAATTACTTAAAAATCTGCTATTTCTGAAATAATCTGGTTAATCCTAATATTTATTATTGTCTTGTCAAAAATTTGTCTATCTACATGCTGTCTTTGCATCAGGGTCTTTTTCTGATGGACTGGTAGTTCTTACATATTTTTGGTCCTTGTTTCCTTTGCCTACATAAGGTGAGCTAACTGCCAACACAAAATTCCAACACAAAGCTGCATACAGAGAGACAGATTGCTGATGGGGAAGTGAGGAAAGTTATTTTGGGGAAAAAAACACTGAATTTTTAATTGATGATATAGAAAGTGTCTTATTTCCATGTGGTGAAGCTTTAAATAATACATATTGGATATTTGTTTTCATGATACAGTAGAACCCTCCCCCCGGATTGTACTTTTTTGTGTAATTGATGCTGCTTTTTCCCAGTGTTGTTGCACCCTTCGGATGCAATGGGGCTGATGCATTAACATTAGTACAATGGAGCCTGCACTGCGTCATAAATTGGATGCAATTGTGCTGAATATTTTGAAGTCCAGTTGGCATCATTGTCAGCATTTGGTGAGTGATGTGCACTCCAAAACAAAATTTCTCGATGATCATTCATGCATATTATCTGAAAGCATGTGCACCATACAACGGGGTACAATTAGTCCAGTGCTCGCTGAACATTTGCAAAAGTCTTTTGCATGGAGATGAGTTTTACTTTGTGTACCTGAACAGGGCAGCCTCCACTTATCTTCATTTCCTCGTGTTTTGATCTTCAATGCTGCCAGCCTGAAAGGTGGCCATAGAGTCCCTCATAAGGTAACTGTCCATTCAACCTACACCCCAATTGGTAGGATGCCATATGGGACTGACTTGGATATGGCTTGTGGGCTCTAAAATTGACTGGATTAATGCTCAGGAAGTCAAATTAATAAGAAAAACGACTACTAGTGGATCAGTTGGAATGGTACCTATTATTTGTACATTATATATTTTATGCTTTATTTTTCATATTCAGCAAATAAATAGTGATTACAGTTAGCAGAAGTATGCTATGTTTTGTGCTTGTTCTCTGCAGGGTTTGTGGCAACGTCTTTTCACTTCAACAAAACATGTTAATTGCCAAAACCAAGGGGAAGGATAATAGCAACAACAATCATTTGTTAAGCTTGAAGTCCTGAATTGTCTGGATTTTCCCCCATCTAATGCATTGCAATCATCAATGCTTATTGTGTGATTTTTAGATCCTTTTTTTTACCAATGTATAATCATTTTAGCCTTTTGTGATCTCTAGATTTTATTTTATCAGGGCTGAGGAAACCTAATATAATTTTCTAGATATGAACAGAGTTGTTGGACAATTAAAAGCTGTAAATTTATCACAGACTGTGCAATATGTAGGGGCACATTCATCAAAGTACGATTGAGTCCAAATACAAAAAAGTCTTTTTTTTCTAAGTTTTAGAACTGTGCATATTTTTTGCAATTTTTTTCGTTAATTTGCACAACTTTTTCGTACTTTGCGACAAAATCGTATTTGTCGCAATGAGTACGAAAGTTTTGGATTCATTCAAGTTGCGGTATCATGACTTTACTTGGGCCAGGTTGGAGCTGCAGAGTGCCATTGAGCCCTATTGGAGGCTTCCAAAATCATGCACTGAAGGTTCAAAGTCAGAAAGGTTTTCTTTCTGTTTACGATCGTTCTGATAGGAAAATTTTGTGACTATTGCGAACGATCGCTTCAATACGAAAACTTTGGATCGTAAATACGAAATTTTTGTATTCAAACGGAAAAATTTTTTGGGACATTTGTGATCATCGGAAATGATTGGGTTTCGTGATTCGGATTCCTACCTTAGTGAATCTGGCCCATAGATTGGCATTATTGGAGACATGCCTGTATTTTAATCAACCCTCCAGTCTCTGGCCAACTTGCCTTCAAAAAATGAGAGAGAGACGCATCACATACAGATGTTGTTATTCTACATATTTATTTGTATAAATTTCTGTGGGATCTTTGGGAACATATTTATTAATGGGTGGAAGAGATTTCACATCTTGATAAATATGCCTTTAAAAATCCCAAATAAATTTAATAGAGAGCAGCAGGATATCACTCTGGCAAATGTGGTGAGTGCTCCACTTTTTTTAAACATTTTTTGGATAAGCTGTTCATGCGTGTTGACCAAATCATCTGAACTATTATAGTGTCTAAAATATTTGGATGGTTTTTGAGTTTAGGGTGAAGTCACATGGGGCAATTAGTTTTTTTTAAAAGTAAGTAGCGGCAACTAACCATGGAGACTTTCTCACCATACGTTAATGTATAAGTGTCAAGTAGAAAGAAGCCGCTCTCACAGGTCTTAAGTACAAAAAATAAAGTCTTTTTTATTGTATGGTGAACTGACGTTTCGGCTGAACACCTCAGCCTTTCTCAAAGTTAACACACACTGTGCAAACAAGCCATAAATACATCGAGAGGCGGGAAAATACAGAACCAAGACGTGTAGTGGTGACGTCACAACGCTTCTATACACACAAAAAAACACTTAAAAGTGCAAATACCAAATATCATAAAAGATACTACTAACTAAAGCAATCCGGGATCCCTACATAACATTATAGGAGACACCCGTGTATAAACATTTACCTAAAAGAAGTTATTACAAAGCCGTATAACATAATATTCACGGTTTCAGAATATCAAAAAGAAGCCATACTGTGCATATCATCCAAGAACCAACTGAGCCATATGTGAAAAAAATATAGAATAAGAATAAAAATAAATATGATTAATGTATAAGTGTATAACTGCGACTAATCACTCATGGTTTCGCTGCTCAGAATAGTTGCCATGTGTGTCTTTGCCCTTAGGTGGCATTTATTTATTTGATTTGTATCTTTTTTCCGGAGAACATCATCTGTACATGCACAATCGTACAATCTTTCTAGATGATGATATTCTTGAAAATTCATCTAAATTGCCTACATGACCAGTTTGATGAACTATACTATTTGCAAGATAGCTGTCTTCATGGTAATATGCATTGTTATTTATACCAAATGATTAGTCTTCAGCAATAGGACAATTTCTGCAGCTGCAAGATCAGCTTAATTCCCATTTAACAGTAAAAAATAGCTTGCATTTTCTGAATAGTTTTAACACAGAATTTTAAATTACAGAAGTACTTGTGAGAGAGCCCTCTGAGCAATTTACTTTTTTGTGTCTTTTATTTTACAGTACTTTTAACAAGAAAGGGGTTAATAACTGGGGGTGCCAGTTTGATATGCTCCACCCAGTGATTATCTATTACCTCAGATCCCAGCCATGGAGTATTATTCTTTGAGTACTGCACCCCATTATTCATTATTGTTTCCTGTTCCCAGGATTGATGCTCTGTAGGCATAGTGCTGACCGCGGTCTACATAGTCAGGGTAAATATCACTGAACATGTAGAGCTTTGGTGAGAAACACAAAACTTCCATCCCCCTGGGGATAACACAGCTGTGTTATTGAAAGGGAATGAAAATTTGTCAGTGTCACATTAATAAAAAAAGTAACTGATGTCACTTGTCATGCTTTTAAAAGCAAGAAATCTTGTTGAGTTTTTCAACAAAGATGGCGGAGTACACATTGTCAGGCTTCTTTTTTGCTCTTTGTGTTCATTGGCATATGTTTGAAAAGGAAGTATGAACCACATTCCTGTATGTTAGCAGTGTCGATATCACGTTCTGCTGACTCATAGTGCTGTCCACGAGACTAAACTTAAGCTCTGCATTTTATAATGGTTTGGCTCTTTTTCTCTACCGCAGAGAACTGGAAAAATGTCTGGTGTCAAATATAATGCACTTCCCTCCCATTTTTTCTGTTGTCCATACTATATATATTAAAGGAAAGATATACAGTGGTGTGAAAAACTATTTGCCCCCTTCCTGATTTCTTATTCTTTTGCATGTTTGTCACACAAAATGTTTCTGATCATCAAACACATTTAACTATTAGTCAAAGATAACACAAGTAAACACAAAATGCAGTTTTTAAATGAGGGTTTTTATTATTTAGGGAGAAAAAAATCCAAACCTACATGGCCCTGTGTGAAAAAGTAATTGCCCCCTGAACCTAATAACTGGTTGGGCCACCCTTAGCAGCAATAACTGCAATCAAGCATTTGCGATAACTTGCAACGAGTCTTTTACAGCTCTCTAGAGGAATTTTGGCCCACTCATCTTTGCAGAATTGTTGTAATTCAGCTTTATTTGAGGATTTTCTAGCATGAACCGCCTTTTTAAGGTCATGCCACAACATCTCAATAGGATTCAGGTCAAGACTTTGACTAGGCCACTCCAAAGTCTTCATTTTGTTTTTCTTCAGCCATTCAGAGGTGGATTTGCTGGTGTGTTTTGGGTCATTGTCCTGCTGCAGCACCCAAGATCGCTTCAGCTTGAGTTGACGAACAGATGGCCGGACATTCTCCTTCAGGATTTTTTGGTAGACAGTAGAATTCATGGTTCCATCTATCACAGCAAGCCTTCCAGGTCCTGAAGCAGCAAAACAACCCCAGACCATCACACTACCACCACCATATTTTACTGTTGGTATGATGTTCTTTTTCTGAAATGCTGTGTTACTTTTACGCCAGATGTAATGGGACATGCACCTTCCAAAAAGTTCAACTTTTGTCTCGTCGGTCCACAAGGTATTTTCCCAAAAGTCTTGGCAATCATTGAGATGTTTTTTAGCAAAATTGAGACGAGCCATAATGTTCTTTTTGCTTAAAAGTGGTTTGCGCCTTGGAAATCTGCCATGCAGGCCGTTTTTGCCCAGTCTCTTTCTTATGGTGTAGTCGTGAACACTGACCTTAATTGAGGCAAGTGAGGCCTGCAGTTCTTTAGATGTTGTCCTGGGGTCTTTTGTGGCCTCTCGGATGAGTTGTCTCTGCACTCTTGGGGTAATTTTGGCCGGCCGGCCACTCCTGGGAAGGTTCACCACTGTTCCATGTTTTTGCCATTTGTGGATAATGGCTCTCACTGTGGTTCGCTGGAGTCCCAAAGCTTTAGAAATGGCTTTATAACCTTTACCAGACTGATAGATCTCAATTACTTTTGTTCTCATTTGTTCCTGAATTTCTTTGGATCTTGGCATGATGTCTAGCTTTTGAGGTGCTTTTGGTCTACTTCTCTGTGTCAGGTAGCTCCTATTTAAGTGATTTCTTGATTGAAACAGGTGTGGCAGTAATCAGGCCTGGGGGTGACTACAGAAATTGAAAATTGAAATTGATAAACCACAGTTAAGTTATTTTTTAACAAGGGGGGCAATCACTTTTTCACACAGGGCCATGTAGATTTGGAGTTTTTTTTCTCCCTTAATAACGTAAACCTTCATTTAAAAACTGCATTTTGTGTTCAATTATGTTATCTTTGACTAATAGTTAACGGTTTTTGATGAGCAGAAACATTTAAGTGTGACAAACATGCAAAAGAATAAGAAATCAGGAAGGGGGCAAATAGTTTTTCACACCACTGTATATATATTAATATATATATATATATATATATATATATATATATAAAATTCCTTATGCAAGTTTTTTTTTTTTGTATTTATATAGAGGTGTTTTTAATGAGTTACAGATTCTAACATGGCTGTAAAAACCATGGTACTTTCTTCCTGTCATAATCCGCTTTATCATTCAAACTTCCTCTTTCAATGTAAAGTCAGTGTCAGGCTTGGCCCTGTTTTTTTAGTATTCCAAAACTATGTTGCTAAAGCACTCAGAAACTGACCCCCCCCCCCCCCCCCCCATTAACTAACAGTGAGATCACTAGACAAGCACTCATGTCAGTGCCTAACAGCTCTATTTGTCATTGCCCCAAACCTTTTTGTAATAATCCTGTACAAAATAAAGACTTTGGGATGCAGTCTGGAACATTTGAGGCATGACTAGAAAATTAGCTACCAGTAATCAGTATCGTGATAGAGTGGTCATAGAAATAGGCAAATATGAATCTACCATAGCTTCTGGACTTTCCATAGAATCTTTATGCCACCCTGTATGGAAGGCAGAGGGACTAAATGTCCCAGAATCCATCACTTCACTGTGATACAAAGTGAGGCAAGGGTTGCATTCTACTGTGAGCCTTTGAGAACTTTGGAAATGTTCTGTTTAAGTATCATGGCTTTTTGAAATGTCCAGGATATCTGTAATTTGATATATACACTATATAACCAAAAGTATCTAGAAATCTGCATGTCCAATAACTTCCAAAATCAAGGATATTAAAAGGAAACTCTACTCTTTAACATGGCAGGTCTCTATAAAAATATATCACACAAAACAGCACTTATGTAAAACCGCTTTCTCAAAAATATATTTTTTTGTAGTAGCTTTTGCCATTGGATAATCCCCTTTGCTTGTACGATTCACTGTGCTCGCATACAAGGGCACACATACTTGCAGGTCACATCAGCCAATGAATTTACAGAACTCTTGTCTTTTACTCTCACACTTCTTCCTGTCACAATCAGAACCTACATTATTTTCTGTCAGGTGATCTCTGAGGTAACTGATATATATATGCCAAATGTGTTTAATAATTCTGTTTTATAAATAGCTTGTTGTCCCTTAGAGCCCTACAGCGTTTACTCCTCTAGGAAAGCTTTTCACTACATGTTGGAACATTGTTTGTGGGATTTGCTTTCATTCATACTGAGGTTGGGCACTGATGTAAAGTGATTGATTGGGCTTGGCTTGCTCTTGGTATTCCACTTCATCCCGCAGGTGTTGAGGAAGTTAGGGCTCTGTTTAGGCCAGTCAGGTCTTTTTCACTCCTATCTTGGAAAACTAATTCTTTGATTTTTGTGTATGAGAGAAATATGAAAGTATGTTTGCCATAAAAAAGGATGTGTCTGATGGTCAAGAATATAATTGTAAGCAGTAGTGTAAAATTTCCTTTCCCTAGGACCAGGGGCCCAAAGCCAAACCATTAAAACACAGCCCAGATTATATTCCTCTTTTATAAAACTTTCTAATCTGTATTGTGCAATTAAGCAGGTAATGTTCTCATGGCATCCACCAGGTGGTAAAGTGTCACTTCAAGAATGCCACTCCATCAGTGACAATTACACACCTTTACAGCTAAAGTGTGGCATAGCCTGTGGTGTTCTTGGTTTTGTGTGCACTGCTAACCCACTAAAAGCCTATGTTGTTCCTCACAAATTGTTATTTTGCTGAGGTTGCTTCCAGAGGTTCTAATTTGGCACTGTATTTCAACTAAGAACATATATTAGAAGGGATGTTCAGATACCTTTGGCAGTATGGTGTGGACACTTGTGACCATATAGTGTAGGTGGTAACCATGGGTTTCCTTTGTTAGTAGAGGTGATTGTGATGCATAAGATGTGTTTGTTTCAGAGATGTTGTTCTTTTGTCTGAGGCTACAGACCTGATGTGTCGTGTTTCACCCTCATCACCCTTGGTGTCATCTTAGACAAATTCTCACCTTGTCACATGCCAATAAGGCCTTCTATTTGTGGTATTCTTGATTATGATGCTTTTGTGTATAAGAACAGAGGTAAATGAAATGCTACACATTTTGTCTACTTTTGGAAATGTTTTAAAAATCACTGACTTAAAACTTGTGGTGTTTATTTCTTGTACAAATACATTACCCAAAAATGACCCAGTTCCTCTGAAACACTCATAAAGCACAGGCTGTGTTTTTTTTTTGTTTGTTTTTTTGTTTTCAGGGGCAGCCATGAAAATGTACATGCACCATGCATATTTTGTAGCCTATAGAATTTTGAGGATCATATTTCTAAGTGTACCCTTTCTTTTACCTTGCAGTCTCAAGTATCCTTATGCTTATTAAGTACTCAAGTATACCTGTAGAGTTCTTTAAAAATTCTCATATAGATGAGGAGTATATATACAAAATAGTCCATGCCTTTTTAGACCATGTCTTTTCATGCTGACGTTTTATTTTGTGCATTTTTTGTACTTATCTTATGAAGTTAATAATTGCCATTATGGTTTGTAGTTATGTTCCAGAGGGCATGGTCCATGTTTAGTAAAAACTGCAAACTGAGCAGCTGTCTTTAATTTTTTCTTGTAGTTTTGGATGTATTCTCTAAAAGAAACAATAAGGATTTTTACTAAGTTTTTCCAGCTGTAGCTCTTTGTTTTTCTGATGGTAAACTATTAAAATTTCTGTTTTACTCATCATTTTGGCATTGTTAGGATCCTTTTCAGTCTGAGTCTTATTCTGGGGCCCACTAAATACATACGTGCAGCCCAAAACATACAAGTAGTCCTTGGCTGATCTGCCAAGCGCTAGTTTTCAAGGTGGCCATTAGGGATGCACCAAATCTAGGATTCAGCCTTTTTCAGCAGGATTTGGCAGAATCTACGCTCCTGGCTGAACAGAATCGGAATCTTTAAAGCCATGTGACTTTTTGTCACATGCGCGTGGTTCTCTTTAACTCTTCTCTCTCCTAATTTTCATATGCAAGGTAGGATTCGAATTTGGTTTAGTATTTGGTATTTGCTATTGGCCAGATCTTAATTGGGCAGGTTTGACTTTCCTTCGAATGGAGGACTGCATTGGCTCCTTTATGTGGTCCTCGGTCTGACGGCGCCTATGCCCGCTGTTGTAATTTGATTGACGACCAAATTAGCCTAATATTACCCACCAGAAGATCTGCTCGTTTCGTGCCCAAATGAGCAAATCTTTCCTTGTATGCCCACCTTTAGCCAGCTCCTTCATGTGCCTCTTCGTGGTTTTCTGCCACATGAAGGATGCTGTACTAGCTGACAGAGATAAACTGTCATTCACACATGAATTGGTGGTGGCCCCAGCGTGTCAGCGGTGTTGTGTATTGTGTGGCACCAACTGAGGTTTTGCCTGGTATCCTGGTGGGCCAGTCCTGGTTTCGATGCAGAAAATCTTTCATTTTGAGTTTGATAGCCTTATCATTTTTAAATGTTATTGACTACCCATTGTTTAATGTGGTTTACAGAATAAACTATATTTTTCCTTTCTGTACCGTGTTTTTTGCAAATAAAGTAAATAAGAATATAGCCATTCCCTACGCATGATATATATTGGAAAGGAGTTAAATGTGTTGTAGCTGCCAAGGTTTAATGAAAAAGAATCAGGGCTGCAAAAAGCTTTACTAATGTAAAGATGGTTTTGCAAAACATCTACCTCTGATTATGCACCCGCCCCAAAAGATTGCTGCAAGGTTTTCAGCATTATCAGTAGTTTTTATGAAGTAAAAACAGTATTGATAATTAAACAGAGCAGAATCAAATATCATCGCCTAACCATAAACTCTTCCATCAGCAGTGCTCTGGAAACAAAAACAAAGATACTTAACATTTGGAACATACTGCCCAAAAATGGACCTCGGTACTCCGGAAATTAAGTATACAGAGAAAAATTAATTTAAATGCTATGAAAGTTGAACAGGCACAAAATGTGTAATCTGTGATAGAAACTTCTGCCAGCCTTTTGTCCAACATCGCCTTCTCTCTCTCTCTCTCTCTCTCTCTCTCTCTCTGGCCACTCCCCTTTTTTGAACCACACCCACTTCAAACCACACCCATTTTATCACAATGGTGGTAGTGCAGCAAAAACCCAAATGCTTGGTCCTCACTGCGGGGATATCAACAGTTATTCATATATGAAAGAATTATATTATGTCATATTAAGACACACCCTTAAATCCATATGCCTCCTCCTCCCCTGTGAATAGCACAGCAACCCCCAGCAACATAATTACACACCTACCAAAAATTTAGTGTCTAATGAATCCTCTAGCTTTATACCTGAGGGAAAAAAAATCTTCAAAATAAAAAATACCAAGCGTAGATTTATCTGTAACTTATCATTGCTGTCACAATACTGTACTGTAGGTGCCTGTCCTGCTTGCTTCGTATGAATTTTTGACTTACGCTAAATAGAGGTTTTACAGTTACTTTCTTCTTTGCCCAGAACATCTAGCGTTACATTAGTGAAAAATTATGTAGGTCTTATGTCAAAGTACTAAGGCTAGGCAGCCAGGGACTCATTTGTCCCAGGAGCTTGCAATCTAAGTCCCTGTCACGTATGCAAATATGCACATATACTTCAGTTAGTTTTATAAGCAGCCAACTAACTTGCATGCATGTTTTTGTTGTGTGGGAGGAAATCAGTGTGCCAGGGTTGTTCCAAGCTATAGCTGACTGTTTGGCAAAAATGTTGTGTGACTGCAGCTCAAACAGAATGCCAGCAGATTCATCTTAAATAAGTTTAAGTTGTGGCAACAGCTAGAAAGCAAAACCTGATTATAAATACAGCAGTATAAGGTCACTTTCTCTACCTTAAATGGAAAATAATCCATTATAATCCACTATATGGTGCCAAAAAGAGTTCATTATACTTTGATAGAATAGCACTCCATAACATACAGTGGATATAAAACGTCTACACACCCCTGATAAAATGTCAGGTTCCTGTGCTGTACAAAAATGAGACAAAGATAAATAATTTCAGAACTTTTTCAACCTTTAATGTGACATATAAACTGTACCACTCAATTGAAAAACAAACTGAAATCTTTTATGGGGAGGGAAGAAAACCAAAAAAACTAAAATAATGTGGTTGCATAAGTGTGCACACTCTTAAACTAATACTTTGTTGAAGCACCTTTTGATTTTATTACAGCACTCTCTTCTTTGCAGAAACACTCCAAATCTGTCAGATTGCGAGGGCATCTCCTGGGCACAGCCCTCTTCAGATCACCCTATAGATTTTCAATCGGATTCAGGTCTGGGCTCTGGCTGGGCCATTCCAAAACTTTAATCTTCTTCTGGTGAAACCATTCCTTTGTTGATTTGGATGTATGCTTTGGGTCGTTGTTATGCTGAAAGATGAAGGTCCTCCTCACGTTCAGGCTTCTGCTAGAAAGCTGAAGGTTTTGTGCCAATATTGACTGGTATTTGGAACTGTTCATAATTCCCTCTATCTTAACTAAGGCCCCAGTTCCAGCTGAAGAAAAACAGCCCCAAAGCATGATGCTGCCACCACCATGCTTCTCTGTGGGCATGGTGTTCTTCTGGTAATGTGCAGTATTGTTTTTGCACCAAACCTATTTTTTGGAGTTATGGCCAAAAAGTTCAACCTTGGTTTCATCAGACCATAACACCTTTTCCCACATGCTTTTGGGAGACTTCAGATGTGTTTTTGCAAAATGTAGCTTGGCTTGGATGTTTTTTTGTTTGTAAGAAAAGGCTGTCGTCTTGCCACTCTACCCCATAGCCCAGATATATGAAGAATATGGGAGATTGTTGTCGCATGTACCACACAGCCAGTACTTGCCAGATATTCCTGCAGCTCCTTTAATGTTGCTGTAGGTCTCTTGGTAGCCTCCCATACCAGTTTTCTTCTTGTCTTTTCATCAATTTTGGAGGGACGTCCAGTTCTTGATAATGTCACTGTTGTGCCATATTTTCTCCACTTGATGATGACTGTCTTCACTGTGTTCCATGGTAGATCTAATGCCTTGGAAATTCTTTTGTACCCTTCTCCTGACTGATATCTTATAATAATGAGATCCCTCTAATGCTTTGGAAGCTCTGTGTGGACCATGGCTTTTGCTGTGGGATGCGACTAAAAAAATGTCAGGAAAGACCAACTTGAGAAGCTGACTTTGGGGTTAATCAGAGGCACTTTAAATGATGGCAGGTGTATGCTGATTCCTATTTAACATGATTTTAGAAGAGGGTATGCTCACTTATGCAACCACATTATTTTAGTTTTTTTTGTTTTCTTCCCTCCACCTAAAAGATTTCAGTTTGTTTTTCAATTTAGTGGTACAGTTTATAGGTCACATTAAAGGTGGAAAACATTCTGAAATGATTTATGTTTGTCTCATTTTTGTACAGCACAGGAACCTGACATTTTACCAGGGTTGTGTAGACTTTTTATATCCACTGTATCGGTGCTATATTCATATTGTCGCATCCATCCTTGATTCAGTTGAGCTTGCATTCTAATTCCTATCACATTCAAACAACACATG
Source organism: Xenopus tropicalis (assembly GCF_000004195.4). Classification (NCBI taxonomy): domain Eukaryota; kingdom Metazoa; phylum Chordata; class Amphibia; order Anura; family Pipidae; genus Xenopus; species Xenopus tropicalis. Next base: position 106,361,491 of record NC_030681.2, read on the forward strand.
TTGTGGGCAAAATGGAGAACCCAGAGAAATCTAAAGAAAACATCGAGAGAACATACAATGTAGTTCCCTGGTTGAAACAGAATTGATTTCCCCACTACTGCAAGGCTGAAGCCCTAATTACTTTTTACCATTTACTTTACTATAAAATTTGCTGGGAATATTTGGCAATGGCAAACATTATGTCTAATGAAAGGATACAAATCCCCACCTGATACATGGATAAATACTAGTGACAATGCTCGGGCATTTAGCTAACACAATGGTTGGACAGACAAGGGCCCATTGTCAAGTAATTGGCCCTTGTTTGTCTTTAAGGTTTTTATCAGTGCATGTAATTTGTTGATTCCTTTTTTTTAACCCATACTGAATTTTGTACTCTGTATTTTCAGTATTGCTAAAACATTTCTGACATTAAGGGCTGTGGCACATGGGGAGACGACTAATCTCCCAGCCCTAAGGCTAAAGGTACCCATACACTATAAGATCTGCTCGTTTGGCGATGTCGCCAAGTGAGCGGATCTTCACCCGATATCCCCACCTACGGGTGGGCGATATCGGGCAGCAAGTACCTTAAAAAAAAATAATCCGATCGTTTGCCCTTGGGGCCAAACGATCGGATTACATTTGCGGCCATGGGGCAGTCGGTTCGGGGACTGCATCAACGAGCCGATGCGGTTCCCGATCCGACCGGATTTTCTAACCTGGCCGATCGAGATCTGGCCAATTTCAGGCCAGATATCGGTCTGCCAGGCCGCTCTGTTCTGCCCATACACGGGCCGATTAGCTGCCGAATCGGTCCAAGGGAGCGATATCGGCAGCTATAGTCGGCCCGTGTATGGGGACCTTATGGACCCACAGAGTGGTTCACTCACCTTTAATAGATATCTGCTTTCCACCAGCAACAATAGGAGTCGCCGGTGGAATGCCCTTCGACGAGGCAATGCAATGGCCTTTCCACCGGCAACTCCTATTGTTGCTGGTGGAAAGGCATTTCAGAGCATTTAGTCACACGGAGCTACTAGTAGCAGCTTTTGGTCACAGCTACAATAATAGACAATGCTGATTGTTTACTGATAATTGTATTGTCTATGGCAGGGTAAGCACAGCATTACACCCTGTCTTTTAGATATCTTATTTAAGTTAAAAGATGTAACATTTTTTGTAACATATTTTTTTTTTTAGTGTGAAACTTTTACCACCGTCTGTAAACTGTGAAGCAAATGGGGAAGTATTACAGCTATATACAGCTGCCTGTTTATTAATTTAAGTATTCCATAGTTTTTTTTTTTATTCACAAGAGTGTTTATCTACCACCTAAAATAAACAGGAAACCATTTTGTGGTACAGCCCTAAGGGCAAAGGCACACGGTATGTATATCTGCCTCTCTCAGCCCTTTGTTTTTTAGTCAGGCTAAAGCTGGCCATACACCACCGATAATATCATACGAAACCTCGTTTCGTACAATATTCGGTGCGTGTATGGCAAGTCAGCGAGTTGACCGATATCGCAGGAAGCTGCTGATATCGGTTGACTCGCCGATCGGGACAGTTAAAAGATTTTAATCGGGCGCCTAACCAAAATCTGCCTTCAGCGCTGAATCGGCAGAAGGAGGTAGAAATCCTATTGTTTCTACCTCCTTATCTGCCGTTTCAGCTCTGAACGGTGTGTGGCTGATTGTACGATCTTTTGCACGAAAGATCGCAAATCGCCACGTGTGTGGCCACCTTAAGAGAACGGATCTGCTTGCCTATGCTGCATTATGTACATGCACTGAAAATTACATTAACCACCTGAGTGTGGGCACAAAGAACAGAGCGGATTGGAAATCAGCCTAAAAAAGGCAATGTGTGCCTGCAATCAGACAGTTACTGTCATTTTTAGTTCAGCTACATGATGCAGCGTAGGCAAGCGGATCCGCTCTCTCAGCCTGACTGAAAAATGCTGGGCTGAGCAAAACAGATATACTCACAGTGTGCCCTTGCCCTTAAGTAAACAGTACATTATCTCTGTGCTCAGCATTAGTCTTTATCCTTACAAACAGGGCAGAATAAGAACATAGACCTGATGTTGTGTGGTGAAGCCCATACAGGGTCGGACTGGGCCGCCGGGACACCGGGAAAAATCCCGGTGGGCCCCGGCCCTAGTGGGCCCCAGCGGCCCAGTCCGACCTTTGCCGCCGCTCCCCGCTACTGACTGTTCCTCCCCGACGCGTTCAATTTATACGCACTCGGGGAGGACGTCAGGCGGGGGCCCTTCGGGGGGGGTTAGGGGGGCCCTTGGGGGGGTTAGGGGAAGCGGCTGGGGCACCTGCAGGGCCCCTGGGGCGGGAGCCCCGGTGGGCCCTGCACCCCCCCAGTCCGACCCTGAGCCCATAGAACTGTGCCACATGTTAACCTGCACATATACATTGCGATAAGCACTGGCGTGAAATGAACACCATGTTTGTGCTATTAATGCTGAAACATTTGATTTAACTATATACAAAATGCTGTGTATCTTACAGGGCATCTTTAGAAGATGTTGAAGGCGATGTGGCCGAGTTAGAAATGAAGCTTGATAAGGTAAGGTTTCTTTCATATATCCTTCCTCTGCAGAATAGTGCTGCTGTTCTCACGAAAGCTTATTGCTAGGCATAAAATGCAAGCTAATTTACATATTTTATTTGTGGTAAACAACTGCAATTTAAATTTGTGGAAAATTCTTATAAGAGTGAGGAACTTTGTCGTTGCAGGAAATCGTTCTCCTTGGAGATGGCAAAGTGGGCACACAAAAAAAAATAAAGTTATTAGTTGACTGAACCATATTCTGCCATTTTTAAAGGAATACTGTCATGGGAAAACATGGTTTTTTCAAAACACATCAGTTAATAGAGCTTCCCCAGTAGAATCCTGCATTGAAATCTGTTTTTCAAATCACAAACACAAGAAACAGTAGGTTACTTGAAAGCAATTCTAGTGTGTAGCGCTGGCTCCTTCTGAAAGCTCAGACTTGTGTACAATGCACTCAGATGGCTGCCTGCACACCAATATTACAATTAAAAAAAATACATTCGCTGGTTCAAGAATAAAATTGTTAATGGTAGAGTAAATTATTTGCTATGTAAACAGTGTAACAGAAACAGAAATAAAAAGTACACCATAAAAATCATGACAAGATCGCTTAAAGACAATGCTTTTTGGTAAAGAGTAAAGCTGGCCATACACGTGGCGATCTGACGATGTTTCGTGCGACCATCGGTCGCACGAAACATCGTCAGATCCGCCACACACCATTCAGGGCTGAATCGGCAGGTAAGGAGGTAGAAACAATAGGATTTCTACCTCCTTCTGCCGATTCAGCGCTGAAGGGAGATTTTGGTCAGGCGCCTTCTATGGCGCCCAATCAAAATTTTCAAACTGGTCCGATCGGAGAGTCGGCCGATATCAGCAGCTTCCTGCGATATCGGTCGACTCGCCGACTTACCATTCACGCACCGAATATCGTACGAAACGACGTTTCGTACGATATTATCGGTGCGTGTATGGCCACCTTAAGATGTTTTATTTACAATTAGAGCATATATTTGTCTGTGCAGCGTCTGCAAATATAATATTTCTTTGCAGGAGTTTTCCTCCTGTGCGAAGAGCCATGAACCCTAGAACACAATTATGTGTGTGTGTGTATATATACATATTATATATTATTATTATATATTATTATACGTATGTATATATATATATATATATATATATATATATATATATATATATATATATATATATATATATATATATATATATATATATATAATGTTTCTGTGGGTTTTCTTGCTGAGTAAATTGATGGAAATTACATTTATTTCTCTTCAAATCTATAAATGATCAATATATTGTTCAATAATGTCTCCCTTTTTCTTTTTAGCTGGTGAAGCTTTGCATTGGAATGATTGATGCTGGAAAAGCTTTTTGTGCTGCCAATAAGCAGTTTATGAATGGAATTCGGGACCTTGCCCAGTATTCTAGCAAAGACTCTGTGATTGAAGTAAGTAAAATTTTCTCATAACAATGGAAACTGTAGTTTTGTGCCTGACCTACGCAGTGAAAATTAATTTGCTAACCAGGAATTTCCCCATTTCCTGCAAGTGATCACGTATAATAAAGAATCCCATTGTCTGATTCTTTTGTTTATGTTTGTGTGACTTCCTGTTCAACTCCTCACTTTCGATTGAAGGAAATCATTATTTTCAGCTGTTTATAATAAGCTATTGCATAATAAAATGAAAAAATATCCAAACACACTATTGTAGTTTTTTTGTAGGTGTAGACAACAGATTTATCTTTCATTTTTTATTCTCTTTCCACAGAGCAGCTTGACAAAGTTCGCAGACAGTTTACAGGAGATGATAAAGTACCATGCAGTAAGTTTAATAAGATAAGGCATATATCAGCCTGACTTGCTACAGTGATGCACATCCCGTCATAAACTCTAATCTTGCTGTTTTGTTTCTTGCAGAATCACTAAGTTTGCCTAATATTTTCAGAAATAGGAATCACTTCTAAATCGGCCATCCCCCCATTGGTCTTACAATATTTAGGACATAAAATAAGTGTTCATTTTCACATCCAATCTATTTGCCCTTCAGTCTAAGCTGCCACGAGTATATAGAAGCACAAATAGGCATTCTCCTAAAGTCTCACCCTAATGGGCTCCAACTTATAACCTATAGTTCAGTGTACAGATATTGGTTCCAGTGCTGTTTAGGGTTAGACCGCCCTTAATACAAATGGCATAAATTGTACAATGAAAATAGCCAATAAAACTTATATATTAAAACAATTAGTGGGTCAGAAAGCTAGTTATTTGGGACTAAATGTGGGACCCTCCCAAGAAAAAAAATATACAGATCACTGATCTAAAGCTGTGTGGTTGTAGGCAACTCCTAGTTTGGTAATTGCATTCTGTGTTGTCATGATGCATCAGGAATATGATTTTTTTTTTTTTTTTGTGAAGCTGATTGAGGGAAAACAGCAACAGTCAAAATGTCCCACTGCTTCTCAGATTTATATGAATGCCAGTGACAGAGAGGGTCACTTTGGTTGTCGCTGTTTTCCACCTTATGGCTAACGCTAAGGGCCAGATTCATTGAATCACGTGTTCGAATCCCTAATGGGATAAATTCGGATTGGATACAATAATTTCTTAAAGGAAAAGCAACACAAAAATTTTTCAAGTAAAAAATCTATTCTACCCTGCCCCAATAATTGCCCTATCCTGCAAACCATTTATTATTTTGAATGCTGTAGTACAAAATACCTGTTAAAAGTTGGCTTCCGGTCATTTGAAGAAAGGCGATACAGCGATGCGGGTGAAGTATCAGGGGAAGTGTCCACTATGCAGCGATCGATTGATCGAGCCTAGCCTTCCTTCTGTATAGGAAGGAGTCAAAATGAACGGAAGCCAACTTTTAACAGGTATTTTGTACTGCAGCATTCAAAATAATAAATGGTTTGCAGGATAGGGCAGTTATTGGGGCAGGGTAGAATAGAATTTTTTACTTAAAATTTTTTTGTGTTACCTTTCCTTTAAGATCACAAATATCATGAAAATGCTTACGAAAAAATTTAAAAAATTGTATTAGTCACATTAATATCGTATTGGAGATCCGATAGTCACAAAATTTTCATACCGAACGATTGTAAACAGCGGGAAAACCTTTCCGACTTTGATCCTTCTGTGCATGATTTTGGAAGCCTCCCATAGGAATCAATGGCACTGTGCAGCTCCAACCTGGCCCAAGGAAAGTCACGATAACAAAGCTTGAATGAATGCGAAACTTTCGTACTCTGCGCGACAATACGATTTTGTCGCAAACGACGAAAAAGTTGCGGAAAATATGCTTGGAGCGTTCGTGGATTAGTAAATGTGCCCCTAAGTCTGGCATTGGCCTGAGTTCCTTAATGTTTATTACTGGGCTGGTTGCTGTAATTCTAATTTAAATAGTGGAATTTGAAAAGTGTTTGAGGGATACTCCCAGTTTTGTGCTAAACGTGGCCTTATTTTACTAAACTGTGCCTGCCTGAGCATGGTGTATTGTCAGATGATGATGATGTCAAGGGAAGAGTAGCAGAACGATAGAACGTAACATCTATGGCCAGTCTAACCGTATCCATCCATTCAAGCTCGGGGGCCAGGTGGTTGGATACTGTAAAGGATGAGACCATGTATGGCCACTTTAACAATGATTACATTTAAAAATGTTTAAATCAAGCATTAAGTTAGAATAAAGATAAGATGAAATGTGTTGTTTGTTTCAGTTTACTTGCAACATTTGGCAATCTGTTATTATTGCAGATGTTATTTGACCAAGCCCAACGATCAATCAAAACACAGCTTCAAACATTCGTTAAAGAGTAAGTTTTTATTGTTTCCAAGATTATTAAACTGTATTGTTAAAGGGGAACTGTCATGAAAGCAGATGTTTAATAAAAACTTTTATCTCATAGTAATTATAAATAAAACGGGGCCTTTACCCAAAAATTATGAACATGTTTCAAGTGCTGGGTTCTTTGCAAAAAAATCTTCAGGGGTGGGTGGGGGGGGGGGGGGGGGGGGGGGGTGGGGCATACAGGGTAGCTGGCACAAACAGCGCCGACTTTCCCTGTCTGCATATACAGTGAGGGAAATGGTCCTGATTTTTTTCATAATAGTATCCCTTTAAAAAGGATAATATGGGTCTGTAAAATGTTTCCTGTCAATTTTATAGATTTCCTGTCTGGAACAAATAACATCAAAGATGATGACAAAATGCTTATAATTACTTCCCATTCATTTTTGTGGTGATCACCTGCAAGCATATGTCTTTACTTTCAGGTGCTTGCTGCAGAAGTGAATGGGAAGTGAGTTTTATGTGTTCTCCCACACCCAATCTATTGTGATTGCGTTCCATTGCCTTAAGCATCAGTTACACCAAAACAATTTGTATTTTTTTAAACATAATAAATTGCTACTTTGCAATTATAAAAATTGTTGTTTGCCTTTTAAAAATTTTGGATTTAAATAAGCCACTGTGTATCCAAACTTTTCTTTTACAGAGATCTTAAAAAATTTAAAGATGCCAAAAAGCAATTTGATAAAGTCAGTGAGGAAAAAGAAAACGCTTTGGTGAAAAATGCACAGGCTCAAAGAACCAAACAACATGAAGTAGAGGAAGCAACTAACATTTTGGTAGCAACTCGGAAATGCTTCCGACACATTGCACTGGATTATGTTCTGCAGGTAACAGATTCACGTTAGTGACGGGATTTTAGAAATAATGGACATGGGTTCATACAGGATATCTTTTCATAGATTACTTGATTGCATTAAACTCCTATGCTTGTCAGCATGGGGGTTTGAACATTTGTGGTAAATTAAAAGAATTCGGTCATATTTAAATCATTATCTGTGTCGCTTCAAAACAGACCATTGCTTGGGACTACAATTTTGAACATGAATGTTCCACATTCATGTTCAAAAACTGTCCACGGCAAATCCACTTCCTAGCTTTTGAGTTTCTAAATTATGTAATTCATAACTGCTGTTACAAAATATACCACGATTGTTCTGGTTCATATACTGTATGTTATATGATGGCCACAATCAAACTTTAGTTATTATTTGCACTTTTACTGAGAAAGTTTAACTACTGATGCTCTTTCTCTTTGAAAGCCATAATAGTACAGATGTCTGGGGCACTTAATGAAGATTTCATTAAATGTTTAGCTGCTGAAGGTTTCGGAGCAACATAATGCTCTTTAGGGCTGTGGCAGATGGGGAGAAATACCATCCCACTGGCGAGTATGTAAATTGGCGGTGGGATGGCATACGCGGCGCCGCGATTTCCCCGAAATGGTATTTCGGGGAGACTAGTCGCCTGCGACAAAGAAGATTTGTCGCAGGCGACTAGTCTCCCCGTCTGCCACAGCCCTTAGGTGATTAGCCAAACATTTGCAGTTTGCATTCTTTGCTATCTCTTGTCTCGTTTACTAGACAGTCAAACAACACAAGGGCTGATTTCATCAACATTTATATACAAATTTTTGTCACAATTCACAATTTTTTGAGCTAAAACTCATGGATTCATGAGTGCAAAAAGTAAAAAAGCTCAAATGTAAGACTTCAGTATCTAAAAGCTTGTGAGTTCATGTAGAAGTCAGTGGGACTTGTTCTAGGCTAAATTTAAGTACTTTTTTTTTTACTTTTCAGATTTTTCAAAATATTTTCCAGAGTAGAATATGAATTTAATACATTTTTTCCACAGTTTTATTTGTTAAATTTTTTAAAAAATAAGGAAACATTTAAGTTTGGTAAAACTTCGACTTTTCCCTGCTCTAACTGGCTAATTCCAGCATGAGTCAACAGTGTGACACACAACATTGTGGAGTTGGTTGCTGTTAGGTTGAGAAAGCACTGATGAACTATATACTGTATATCTATAAAATAAGAAAATAAGAATTTTGTATCAGCTTTAGTTTAATATTAGCCATGTATTCACCTATACATATATACATTTACCAATAAGGCAGGATTAATTCCTTAAGTTTTCTTTAAAAAAAAAAAAAAAAAATGGAAGGATTAGCATTTTATTTAGGTTTTTAGGTATACATGTTTCAATGGATATTTTTCTTCAGTTATTTATAAAATAAAAAAAGAGAAGTTTGTGCAACCAATATGCTTATCTTGCTCAACTGTATGTATAACTATGTGCCTTTTCAATAAACCGAATTGTTAAAAAAAAAAAAAAAAAAAGAAAATCTTCTGTTCCTAGATTAATGTACTCCAATCAAAACGAAGGTCTGAAATTTTAAAGTCTGTAAGTATATACATTGGCTTGGGAATTTTCCATGCTGTATCTTTTGTACAAAGTAGATTCTGTATATAGCTTCTTATTTGTATACTCTTTTAGGCAATCAATTGTGCATATATGTACCACAGTTACTATTTCCGGATAACAGTTCTTTCCATAATTTGGATCTCCATACCTTAAGTCTGCTAAAATATAATTTAAACATTGTACATAAGGGATTCTGTCATGATTTTTATAATTCACTCTATCACTTGAATTTGTTGGTTTAAGAATAAAATTGTATTTTTATGTGTGTAGGCAGCCATCTCAATACACTGTGCCTGAAGCAGGCCAAACATGCACCAATATTATCGTACAAAGATATTCGGTGCATGTATGGTGGATCAACGAGACAACAACCTTTATCGTTGAACACCTTGGATAACGGTTGTCTTGTTGATCGAATGGGACAAAAAATTTTGATTGGGCGCCGTTAAATAGTTCTCACTGCGCTTTACAGAGTCAGCCAGACCTTTCAGATCTTTTCTGTTAATGGCACCCTCCTCATAAAAATTAGAAGTTGTGCTTGAAATGCCATTAAAGGAAGCTTGCCTAAGCAGATTCTAGCAGCCTGAATGCTCCCACTGCTCCATAATTAAAGGGAATAATCTGAAAATAAACATTTTAAAGAAGCTGATAAGAATGAAAAATAGTTGATTGAGTTTTTTTGTTGCTTACTTAGGATGCAACATTTGCATGAAATTGTCTTTTGCAGTAGGGCTTTCTCTGATCCTTGTGAAATACTAGGTCAGTAGTACATTCTAATATAAAACATGCTTTGTGCAAGCCAAAAAAATTATTTTAATTGTCCAGTTTTTCAAAATTCTATAGAAACTGTTTAAAGAATATATTGCAGAAATGGTTTTGTGTGTTTGGAATTACTTAATTTTAAATACTCGTAGATTCTGCTTTTAATCCTACTATTATGTTGTTTTATTAGCATAAGGGTATTGTCCGTTATCTGATCCCCAAAAATGATCAGGACCACCACTGCACCTTGTACAAATGTAAAGTCTTCGGTTGTCTTTCTCTAAAAAGCCACTAAAGCCACCTGTTACGATTTCTGTAGTCTGTACCAAGGGTGATTAAATTCCTTTTTAGTTTAAATCTCACTTCTTTTCCATTGATAATTAAATGTGGCAGCACAAAGAAGCTTGGAGTTCCTTCTAAATACATCTATAAGTAAATTCCCTTTTATGCCAGCAACTATTTGTAGCTTTTTGCTGGTCTAGTTTGGTATTTTATATTTTTGTAGAGTTCTGCCAGGAGTGAATGGGTAAAAATGTTCCCTTGTTTCTGCAGTTTGATTTACCAAGCACATTGAAATAATTTTCTCTTGCTGGAGGAACAATTTTTTGACATGTACAACATTTTAATCAATGGCCCTTTTATTTTAGTACCAGAGCAACTAAACCACATACAGGCAAAATTACATTGATTGTGGTTTAGTGACTATAATGGTTACACCCATATACTCTTCTTGCTTGGTGTGTGAAGAGAAGGTATTGATTTCTTTTCTCCTTTCTGGTATGCAGAATGATGTGTCTGCATCTCTATGTGCTGGGAAGATGTGCTACTGCAGCAAAGGAAGAGGCTGTATGGATTATTTTTCAATGGCTTCTTTTTGTGGAGACGCATGTCCTATTTTTATATATGTTTTATAGGCCCTTTCAATAAAAGTAACAGAGAGCTCCAGTAATACTGTTTAGAGCACATGTTAATTAATTGCTTTATCTACAGCCTAAGAATGGGTTTGTAACACTCTTTAGATTTTTTTTTCCAAAATGTACAATATATCTACAATAATATATTGTAATATATATATATATATATATTTGTATCATTTTCTTTTGAATTGAATACTTATTTCTACATTGTATGTCAATGTTTACTCATTTTGTTTATTCATAGATGTTATCCTTCATGTATGCCCACCTGACCTTCTTTCATCAGGGCTATGATCTTTTCAGTGAGCTGGAACCACATATGAAGGACCTGGGTGCACAGGTAAATGTTGTATTTTATCAGTTGCCCAAACTGGAATTTCCAAATCTGATAATCTTTTGCAGCAGTTCACCAGAACATTTTAGTGAAATATTGTAAATATTAAATGAAATACAGTACTACTTGTGATCCATTCTGCTAGGACAGTAGAACAGATTCTGATGTTGAAGGAACAGGTTCCAAAGAAGCTCTGGCAAATAGTGTGTGTGTAGTTTTTGTGTAGGTGGAAGTTTAAGGCCTACTGTCATCACTGTGATATTGTTGTTTTTATAAGAATTACATTGTATTTATTAGAATTGATTGAATGTGACAAAATGCTATTTTTCAATGGAATAGTTTTTTTGCAGGTTTTAATTATTTAAATGATCTTCATGTAAGGCATCATATGTGTACTTTTACGCAGCTGCCACATGAGAAGCTCAAGGTTAATTCTGGTGTATGCAAAGAGATTTTCTCATAATTCATTACTTATATATTGTTATGTGCAGTCAGGAGTGACAATAGGCAAATCGACGTGTCACAAAATCATGACAACACACACACACACACACACACACCAAAACACAGCACTTTACCTTCTTGGTATAAAAACTATGAGGCACTAGTAAACAGCAGTCAGTGTGACCCTGGCTTTGCCAGCCAGCTAGGTTTGGTGTTTCCTCAACTCATGTTTTCTGTTGGTGGAGACCATGTCACCTGTGACAGTACCCTAAGAGCATATGTTACATGTGTTTTTACTCAAACCTTGTCTTTGTGCATAATGTAAACAAGCTGGTTGCTGGACTGCAGCCTTATGGAATAGTCTAAAAGCATCAATATCTGCTAAGTAATTCTGCACTAAATATGGCTCGTATTGATGGATCAAGTAATTCTGTTTTCCCAGCAGCAAATATGGCCCGAACTTCTAGGTTACTGCACTCACATACTCACATGCTGCACAAAAATGACTGGCAAAATGAGTTGAGCTGTGTGACGGGAGTTTAAATCTCCCACTCGGCAACATATTGCCTATTTCCTGTTCTTATTTGGTCCCAGTTTCATCAAATGTTTAGGCAGGCCTGATTAACATACTCCTGTTACTTGCAAAGAAGTTAAAGAAGAGAGAAGTTAAAGAAGAGAGAGCTGTAGAGTAAAATAAAAGCAGAAGACAGAGAGAAATAAAGAGAATATGAAATATAGGGATAAATGTCACTAGTGTATTTTGTGTAATAATACCCCCTCATTCTTTTATATATAGCAATTTCCCTGCTACAGTGTTAAGCCCTTTCTCTCACCAGAAACAATGCCATTCCTAAATTCTTAACACAAAAGAACAGCGTATCTTGATTTTTTTTTTTTTTCTTCAAGAATGTGCCTCATATTTCCTGTCTTGGGCCTCTTTCTGCATTTGTTTCTTCCCAGATTCATAGAAATCAGTTATTACCCAATAAGTACTGTTAGTAAAGTTCCCTCAGGTCTTTGCTTATTTTCTGAAATGGGAGCTGCTTTGTTTATATCAGACAGCTCTCTATACCATTTATATGCTTCTACACAGTAGCAAAAAAAAAAAAAAAAAAAAGCAATGATGTGATTATAAATCATGACAAGTTAAATATGAAAACACAAAAAATTCTTTTGGCAGATGGATTTTTTGTTTTTTTGGAATTTTGGTTTATAAGTACTATTCATATTCCTTCCATGAGACATGGATAGTGTTTTGTGGTGGTTTTGGTTATGTATTTATTGAAAAAAAATGACCCAGTAACATATCTGCGTGTGGGAAAAGTAAGTGAATCCTTAGGATAATCATTGTTGATCATTATTGAAGGTAAAATTACAGTCTCGTGTTTTCAGTCAACGAGATGACAGTCAGGTCCAGCAAAGCCTGATCACACATACAACACATTTGTGGATGTGTATCATGGTTCGAACAGAGGTGTCTGATGACCTCAGAAAAGGTTACAAGACTATCTCTAAAGAGTTTGGACTCCACCTATCAGCAGGGAAACAGATTGTGTACAAATGGAGGAAATTCAAGCTGCCCAGAAGTGGTTGACCATCAAAGGCATCTTATAGTCCAAAAGGTTACAACGGAATACAGGGTAAGTTCTAAGCACCTAAAGGCCTGACTCACATTGGTGAATGTTGATGTTCATAAGTCCACCATCGGGAGAACACAGAACACCAATGATTTGTATGGCAGGTTAGAAAGGAGAAAGCCACTGCTCTCCCCATAACCAGAAGAGTCTCCCTCAAACCAGAAGGATATTTTGTGGAGGGATTGAGCCAAAATAGAACTTTACATTTGAAGAAAGAAAAATACTGCATTTCAGCATAAGAACCTTATCCCATCTGTGAAACATAGTGGTGGGAGTGTTCTGGTTTGAACCTGTTTTGCTGCGTCTGGGCCTGGACAGCTTGCCATCATTGATATATCAATGAATTCTGACTATATCAGAGAATGCTAAAGTAAAGTGTTGAGACATCTGTTCGTGAACTGAATCTCAAGCAACATTGTGGCTCATTTTTCAATGCTGGGCAAGTTTGCTCATGGGCAGTAACTCATAGAAACCAATCAGTGATTGCAGCTGCAGGTAGCAGGTAGTACAATGAATGATTGAATGAATGAACAATTTGATTGCCATAAGTTACTGCCCAAGGGCAAATTTGCCCAGTGTTGATAAATTACCCCCACTGGGTCATGCAGTAAGACAATGATACTAAACACACAAGTCATTCTACCAAACAATGGTTAAAAAAGAATAAATGAATGTCCTGGAATGGCCAATTCAAAGTCCTGTCCTGTCCTGAAATGTTGGGAACTGTGAGGAAACCCACCAACATCCAAGAGCTGAAGCTTTACTGTATGCAGGAATAGTCTAAAATTCCTCCGAGTGCAGGACTCAATGTGCAGGACTGATCAACAGTTGCCGTTATTGTCGCACATGGGGGTCACGCCAAATACAGAGAGCATGAATAACTTTTGCCACATACAGATATGTTATTGGGTCATATATATCAATGCATGACCAAATATAATTTGTTTTGTTTAACTAGGTTTCCTTCATCTATTTTAGTTCACATTCATATAGGTCACATTCATATAAAAATATTGAAAATATATTTAATATATGTTATACAGAAAACACTCTCGTCTAGGCAGCTTATTTTTTTTAATTGATTCTGCCCATGGTAAAATACCAAAATGTTTTTTTTTATAGTCTTAATACATGGTGCTCCATGACTTATCATTCAGAAAACCCTGCACATTTTGGATAATAAATTGACTACCTTTGTGTTTTTTACTTTATTCATAAATGTTTTATGTAATGATGTATAAATTGAGAACATTTAGAATTTGAATGGTCAGGAGATGAAAGGGTGCTTTTTTGGGGGGTGTTTCTGGTTTTAGTTTTTAAATCATAACCCCCTTAATGTGGTTGTATTTTTTTTTTTTTTTTTAACAGTTAGATAACCTTGTTGGTGATGCTGCAAAGGAAAAAAGAGATATGGAAATTAAACATTCAACAATTCAGCAAAAGGTACAATTTTATTAAATTATAAAGTTGCATCAGTTTACAGGAAGCTTGCTGTATTTTTAGTTCAATGACTTATCCATGCAGCATTATTACTGAGAAACATAATATTAGTTTGGCTGTCTTCTAGTAGAGTTGGGTTTCCAATCATTGACGGCTTGCAAGTAAATAGATCATACTGAATTATTAATCTGATCCACAGAACAATTTATATTTTGTTACTAAGGCACTGTAAATTAAAGAAACCAACTTTGTAATCATTCTGAGTAGTGCAATGAAACTTTGCAAAAGGAATCTAAAGGAGCTTGTATGTGCCTTTAGTTAAAACAAAAATGCAGGTACACTCAAAGCTTTCTTGCCCTACCTGGTATATGATTTATAATGTGCCTTGCTATAATTTGCATTGTGCTGCTTTATTTTACATACTTATATTACAGCTAAAAAAATACATTCTTTGATTCAAAAATAAAATTTGAAATGGTAGAATTAATTTATTGTAATGTACAACGTGTAATTTAGTAACAAGTACACCATAAAAATCATGATAGAATGCGCTCAGGAGGACCGGGGGGGTGGAGAGAAGGTTGCGCATGCGCAGTGTAGACAGTGAAGGAAAGGAAGCTGGCATACCACTTCCAAGATGGCCGCGCCATTCTTTGAACAGAGATAAAACTTCAAGTTTTTAAACGTTTCTGTTGCTGTAATAGAGCCAAAAGTGTGGCGTTTTTCCTTATCAATTGTAGCTCTATTAAGTAGTACCATTTATAAATTTGGGCTTGCCGTCTCCTTTAATAGAAATACTGTTGTTTAATAATGGTAGTTACATTGGTCAGCCTTTTTTTATCGAGGATGGGTTAGAGATTTAAAGCAAAGGTAAGTGCTGTACACATAATTTACTGAAATATCTCCCCATTACTTGTTATATACTGTACCTGGTCAACCACAGAGCACAACATGAAGTGTTTACTTTAAATGTTGTCCTTGTACAATATGAAAGCAATCTTCAATTCCTATATAAACATTATTTGTGGTAGTTAGGAATGTTCATAATTACATGACCGCATTCTTATTCCTTTCCATCCCTTTACTGGAATGTTTGGTAATTCTGTGTAATTGCATGTATATCCACAGATTTAGAATCATTATTTCAGCTCACGTTGGTCATGTGGATGTTGGCATGAAAATGCTGTAATGTACATTTTTGGCCAAAGAACCACTTCAGAGTTGTTCACTTGGTCAATAGGAGACTACACTGGCAGTTTTGGGTGCTTTGCCACCTGTGGAGAAAACACCCATGCCATCAGCTCTACAGTTGCTGTCACTTTTTCAGTGCATGACCTGTGGCTAGAGAGGCCTGCAATAGATTCAGCATGAAGTGAGGAGTAAATCTATATTCAAAATTAAAAAATTATTGGTGAACTTTGTATAAAATACTTACGAAAAAAGCTTTAGCTCCTAGTTCTGTTGCTCTGTGCTGCAACCAAATACAACTGCAAAAATCCAAAAAGTAGGAAAAAGCTTCAGCAGATTTACTCCAAAACATTTATTGTGGGTAGTGGTTACCACTACTCACAATAAATGTTTTGGAGTAAATCTATATGTTGGTAAAAGGCCCCCCTTCTCCTTTCTTTCAACACATAATGGCTGGTTGCCTCTAAAACAGTGCAACTGCATTCATTTTCATAATGTAAACCTGTGTAGATAAAAGCATTGGGACTTTACAACAAAGCCCTAGGAGCTCTATTGTATTTATTTAAAAACAAATTATTTCCATCCAGTCCACTTTTCTCAGTTTGTTCACTGTCTATACTAGGATTTTGCTGACGATGACACCAAACTTGAATGTAATGTTGATACAACAAGTGGGATTGTTATGGAAGGATACCTCTTTAAACGAGCCAGCAATGCCTTCAAAACATGGAACAGGTAACATTTGTCTTTCTTCCACAGAGTAGTGCTTGTGTGGTACACTTGGATGCAGTTATTTATTAGGCAGCTCAGTTCAAACAATAACCCCTTTCAAGTAATTCCCTTTCAAACTGAAGAAAGGGACAAGAACACCATTAGCTATGCATATTACCAGTAGAAGGCTGAAAACATTTCTTTTGCTGCCACCATAATTCATATTCTGCTGGTACTTTATTTTGCATTTTCATTCCTTCTCCTCCTTTCTAGTATGTTTTAATCCTGACCCATTTTTTTACATGACAGGAAAAAGCCAGACCACACCAGGTATCAACCAGCCTCCTTGTACCTTCCAATGACTTCTTTGGCACGTGCTCTTCTCCATATTAACCCATTAATTTTGATTACTTGCAATGGACATATCTCGTATCCGCTACTAGAGGGCATGGGATGTATAATAGAATCTTTCATTATTGTACAGATTAAGTCCCCCATTTTTTTTTTAAATAGGTTTACTGCAATCTGAAGAAAATACAGTTGCAGAGGTGATAACTCATTCAATTTATGGCACACTTAGCAGTTTGTAGTGCCTCACCTGCCACAAATTGCTTGCATTAACCTCAGTGCAGATCCCACAAAATTGGCTGCTTGCACAGCTTTCACAGTGGTCATATTGGAAACTGGATTGCTACATGTGCCATAAACCTCATTGCCTGTTCATATCTGTTGGCTTTATGTGGGCAAGGATTGCTAAAATAGGATACAGAGCACTTGTACATATGGACTACCTTATGCATGATCTTATAAATATTTCAAATCAAGAATGCCAGACTAGCTGCCTAAAAATGCTGTAAGCTGCAACTCATCTAGAAGTGTGTGGAATTACAGCACCCAACTGCTGGAGGGTAATCGGTTTGGCATTCCTGTTTTAAACTAAATAGGTACTAACTGTTAATGGTAATCGGTATTCATTAAACAAAAGGAAAACTGGAAAGCACATTTGCTTTATCTCCAGAGATTTTTTCCATTGCATGTGTTCCATTCTTTGAATCCATTCTTTCTTTGCTTGCTGTGACTTATGTTTAACCTCTCCTTTATATTGTACCGAAAAAAAAATCAATCCTGTCTTCTAAACTCTCCTCCATTTTTTTTTTGTAGAATTCTTCTTACCAATTATCAACTCTTTATTGTCCAGTTTTAATAAACAATTTTTCTTTTCTATGTATGTTATTTGTATACAAGGTTGTATAGGCAATTTATGTTGATTGAGCCACTAAGCACACAACCAAAGTATATAATAATCTTAAAAGGTCAGGAAGCACAAGAGCAGGTAAGGTAGCCTCACCTATGTTTTTAAAGAGTATAAATTATAGGGATGCATCAAATCAAGGATTCAGTTTGGGATTCAGCCTTTTATTAGCAGGATTTAGATTTGGTTAGATCAAGGGGCCTGGCCGACTGAATCTGAATCCTTAAAATCACGTTACTTTTTGTCACATAAACACAGAAGTTTAACATTTTCCAGTGCAGTTCTCTTTAACTCTTCAGTGGCCTACTTTGCATATGCAAATTAGGATTGGGATTCGTTTCGGCATTCGCCGAATCTTTCAGAGGATTCGGGGGGTTTCGGCCAAATCCCAAAATAGTGGATCCAGTGCATCCCTAATAAATGAATAAGCCACTGTGTGGTTCTCCCAGTGATTGATGGACATATACATCACAAGGCACCAGAACTAGTGAAAAAACAGGATAACACTCATGCCCAGGATCACACTGAAGACTGAAGGTGGAGTCTAGGTGGGTTCTAATTTTTGCACTAGTTCTGGCACCCTGTTTTGTACATATGCACTAATCACTGGGATAACTGTTGTGGTACACACGGTGCATTTATAAACATCACATTAGGCTGGCTTACTTTGCCTCCTCACATGCCTTTCTATACTCTTGGGTTTTTTGTGTGTTCCCCATAAATTAAAGGAACTATTAGGTATTACAGCAGGTGTTGCCATGTGGCTGCAGGCATTCGAAATCACAGCTTCTTTTGGCTATTACTTATCTTCCAAATAATGCACCATTGGGTTAATCATTGTCTGCTTCCATAAGAGAAATTCACATTTCTTTCCTGTAGATTTCATATCATGTTAATTCACTGACTATCCTTTGAAGTATAATTTAAACTAACACCTACAAATAAGAGATCAGTTCACAGTAATCTGTAAACTATTGATTTGGCATGATTTGCTTATTTAGACATCACACAAAAAAAACAGTTGTGGATGTTTATTTTATTATAATATCCCCATTTTAAACTTGCTGACAAAGTTTTTAGGGTGACATGCAGAAGAAAACCCATTCAAGGGGCACTTTTTTCTAAGAACCAGTAGTAAGCAAGCTCACATCAACTCTCATATGCTAAAACGTGCATGCTAATAATCTGCATATTAACGTTTTATATTTGCACCTCTGTTGTGTAAATAGTGGCATGTCGCATTTCATTATTTAATACAATAAACATATGACTGCTACCAAATCAAGGCCCTAGGGATTCTCATATACCTGATGGGTATAGGTCAGAAGTGGAGCCTTGTGGCTTCAGCCTTTCTGACATGGGCTCCCTAAACAGGCTATGTTTACCTGTAAGATGATAGATGTTCTATATCAGTTATCTTTTCCTTGCAAAAGCAAGGATATCAGTGTCTCCTGCACTTGGAAAAAGCCAAGAAGTTGTTCCAATTCCAAATGCAGATTGTAAACATTAGCTCAGTTGTTTTACGCATGGTATTTGAAGTATATTATTGTTTTAAGTTCTGAAGCTGTATCAATGATGTGTGGAAGATTTGCTGATGACCAACTTAATTCTAGGAACCTCATGTAGTTTTTATCTAATAAAGACCTTTAATTAATAAAATTGCAACTAATATGATTAACACCATAGGTCAATGCATTTTCTAAGCTGTAAGGTAATAAGGTAAACTTACTAATTCTGAAACCTGATCTCTTTTTCTGCCATGTCAGTACATAGTTGCAGATAATCAAAAGACTAATGTCTAACGCAATAATCCACTACCACCAACATGAAATGATGTCTCCCACTAATGTCGACCATCCAGGCCCAGGAACTTAGTGTTCATAACAGCTTGGGTTACTTCAGTTATAGAAGTTTACTCTCCCCATGAAATCCTGGCATCATAGCCAGGCAGCATAGCCCACCATTAGTACTCATCCACATCAAGCTTAGCTTTTTTTTTATATTCAACAGCTCTCCAGTTTGGAATCTCATCAGCTGCCTGGTTGCTATGGTCCAAATGACCTTAGCAACCAGGGAGTGATTTGAATGAGAGGCTGGTATGTGAATAGGAGAGAACCAGAATAGAAAAATAAGTTATAAAAAGTAGCCATAAAACTGTAGCTTCACAGAGAAATGTTTTTTGGCTGCTGGGGTCAGTGACCACCATTTGAAAGCTGCAAAGAGTTAGAACAAGAAGGCAATTAATTAAAAAAAATATACAAATTAAATAATGAAGACCAATTGAAAAGTTGTTTTGAATTGGCCATTCTATAACATACTAAACATTTTGGGGGGCATGCCAGACTACAAGGTCTTGAGATGCCAAAAAGTTTTCTCATAGGCTCCTTGCTAAAAGAGTTAGGGTTTTGATCTGGAAAAAAAATCAGAACTCTACATGGACCTGATTTATATCAGCCATTGTGAACACAAAAATATAGTTCTTTTAAAATAATATAAATAATTAATGGCAACAGTAATTGGAATAAACTTAGTGTTATGACCAATTACAGTTAATGCATGATATGATTATGGGACGACTGTCGCACATTGTGGTCTCTGCAGTTTTCCCTTCCTTACATGCCCTGAAATCTTTGTGTACCATCAGCCGTCTTAAAAACATTTATTGAGATAGGAGTATTCCATGAATTAAATAATAGGTAACACCGGGAAATGCAACTGTCCTTGCCCTGGTGAAATTGTTGATTGTGATATGGGTCCCTGTGTTGCATTAGTAGTTTGAGAAATAGTGTTCTAGAGCACAGTGCTTTCTTCACAGTACACACTAGTGATGACTTGTTATTGTAAAAAAGTCAAAAGACTTTTGGTAGTGTACAGTGTTGTGCTTTCAAAGCAGTAAAAAAAACTTTTTTTTTTTGCTTATGCAGATTAGTTCCTTTAAATATGTTTAATATTTATTATACAGGTAGAAAATTAGATATGGAGACTAAATATAAAAGAAAAAAGTCACCCAAATACATATGTCATATCGCAAGTGCTACTGTACACTATGCATTTTGATTAGCACTACTTGTAATGGTAAGCAAAATGCCTGTGACTCCAAAGTACCAGTGACAGCACTGTGGCCCCCATGGACCCCTAGTTATCAGTTAAAAAAAACTCACTTTCCTGTTTTCAAGCAGGAATTGCAGGTTCAGGACTAAGTTTTGGTGCATTCCATTGATCTTAAAAAAAAAAAAAAAAAAACTGCTTCCCCATGTAATTTTCAGGGCTTCCATGCTTACACTTTTGTGCTACAAACCTTGTAAAGATCAAGGTGTATTAGTCAAAAACAATTCTGGGGTCACACATCTGATTCCCATTATTGAAATGGAACTATCATGAAATCTGTTTTTAAATAATATTGTCCGGTGGGTTACATTTGTAAACATAAATGATTTAAATAATTAAAGTTTGTAGTGGTTCACTTCATAGGCTGGGAACTCTTGATCCCTTATCACCCATGCTGCCTCTGTGCCTCTCTTATACATGAGCCGAGAGACCGTGCCAGTGGCGGGGGTTTAGGCACAGACAGCGCTGGCCTTTAAAACCATTAAAAAATGTTTAAATAATTATGTTTGCATAGACACACAAAGCAAAATATTTAAAAGTAGGTTTCATGCTTCTTTCCCTTTTAACTTATTTTCTAACTTGTTTTGCTAAGAGTAATGTTAAACCCTGCTCCACAAAAATGAAATTGTATAATGCACCATAACACTGAAATCATTTTGCGGTTTTTTTTGGGTGCAGTCAGTTATGTGTATTAATATGCCTTATGCTAGGCCAGAGACTTGCACAAGTTGAGCAATTCCTCACAACTTAATTGCTTATTTGTAAAAAAATGAATAAAAATCATATTCTTAAACTACACATCTTCACAAGCCTGAGAAGATCCTTTACTTTGCAGTGAAATAACAAGCATTCATTTCAAATCATCTCACTTCCTTTAAATTACCATCTCATCGATGTTCTGCTGTCATTACCATACTACCTTGTGGAGTTATAACTGTGATAAGTTTGTAGTAAATTTTGTGATGCTGTGTTTAACTTCATCTGGAGACAAAGAAAACATTTTTTTGTCTTTTTTTTTTTTTTTCTTCATGCAGGCGCTGGTTTTCAATACAGAATAATCAGCTAGTTTACCAGAAGAAATTTAAGGTAAAACATGTCTGTGGGTATTTGTCAGAAGTGAGTCAACTTTTTCATGTACGATGGATCATTTTTAGTTGGCTCATGAAAGTTATCATTTAATGAAGTGGTTCATGCTGTTTTTACATTTATCCTGATTGGGAATTTAAAAATGTAATTTTGGGTTGTAAGTGATTTACTGTAAGTATTGTAGGAATGTATTTACAGTTTTTACAGTGAAATTATTAAAGTAATCTAAAACTTGCAGATGAATTAGAGGTAGAGTTTCCTCTGTATTTAATTAGATTTATTAGATTGTAAAAATCATAAAGCATGTGGAATAAATACAACAATATGTATTTTTTTCTATATTTCTTCTTGTATCTTTGTGTGTTTTGTTATCAGAGATTTATTTATCTTGTATCACACATTCAGGTAGAGTTTTAAGTGATATGAATATACATATTACATATATAATATCCTGTTATAGTAATCCATTAAACACTGCAGAACGTCTGCCTGTCTTTGCTTTATTGTAGGATAATCCAACTGTAGTTGTTGAAGATTTGCGACTTTGCACAGTGAAGCCGTGTGAAGATATAGAACGGCGTTTCTGCTTTGAGGTGGTTTCACCAACCAAGTAAGTTTGTTTACTTCTATCAGCATGTGTGTTACCTCTTATTCCACTTAATTTCTTGTCTATCTGTTCCTGCTTCTCCCTTTCGGTGCAGGTTCACTAAAGTGCACGTTTGGTTATCCAGCCCAAGCTATTTGATTTGATTCATTACACATGGAATCCTAGTTATCCAGGAATTTTGCAATTTTACAAAAGGTTGCCCCAATGTGTTGTCTTAAGTTTTACCATGCACCCCTTTTTTCCTTTTTTGCTTATAACATTAAACATCTGTTGTAATAGTCCTATCACACACACATTGCTTGTGGAAACAACCCTTTTTTGGGGAATAGTTATAGATCACTTCAAAATAGCAAATCTGTATACTGAAATTCTGATTATCGATACTTAATAGCCAATGGTAAATTTTATGAGTTATGATCATTATGATGGAACTTAGGCAAAGTTTCTTTCTTAAGAGGTAACTCTTAAGAAATCTTTCTAAACACCTACTCATTTGGTTTAATGTATTATTTTCCAATCCCTCTTATTGCAGAAGCTGCATACTGCAGGCCGACTCTGATAAACTGCGACAGGCATGGATCAAAGCTGTTCAAACCAGCATTGCCACAGCTTATAGAGAAAAGGGAGATGAAGCTGAGGTTAGCATCCAGACTAAAATATTAAGTAACAAGCACAACAAAGCACTAATCATTTAGACCATTTCGCAAGCAAAGAATAGATCCTATTTATATTAAAGGAGAAGGAAAGGCTAGTAAAGAGTTAATCTCAAGCTGCAGGCATACCTTCAGTTGTCTCAATAGTGCCCTTAAGTCTCCCCAAATTGCCATTGTTCAGATGATCAGAAGCCAAACAGGAAAAAAAAACGCTGAGCTGGGTAAAGAGGATTCCCATAATGAATCGCTCCTGCACAGACACCCAGATTAAGTGAACATGCTCAGTTAGTAAGATTATGAGTCAGCTTCCTGCTGATTGGCTCAGATCCACATTCCTAAAGGGAGGGGGTGAGTTCTTAGCATTCATGAGGGAGGAGGGAGCAGGAGAGAGCAGAAAGCTGTGTGTCTGTGGCACAGGAATTACAGACACAAGAATTTTTTTTCAGAGAAGTCAGTGCAGCGTTTCTGTGAGTGCTTACGGATGTATTTACATAGACATTTCTGATAAAGCTTACTTAGTTTTCACCTTTCTTTCTCCTTTAAAATATGTGATATTTGTCTTATTTTCCCTTTTAAGTGAGCAGTACAAGATATGAATAGCCATTAGTGGTTATTAGTAGATGAAGTTTTTAAAGTTGTGTCTTTGGTGATTAACTTAGCTGAGGAAAACTAGGCAAACTGTATTTCATCTCTTGTTGCTATGTGTATATAAACCTATGTACAGATGTTCTTTGTTAACAATGACCTATATAATCAATAATTACCACAACAATTAAAAAAAAAAAAAACAAAAACAAACCAGAACCCTTTTCATTAGTTATAGTACTGCAGAAGGAAGCCATGAACATCAAATGAAGTGTGGAAGATTTATGACTTGTCAGTTAACTTTATCTTGCATTGCCAGTGTTTGGCAAACCTGTCAAAAACAGCCATTGTCTTACAGTCAGATGACATTGTGTGTATTGCAATTGGTCACGTGCATAAACTGATTCAAACAGTGATCATATCTGTTCTTATGTTCATTCTTTAAAGGAATAGCTTAACAGGCTTCCCACCTGCACCATTATTTTGGCTACTGAAGATTAAGTTGACCAGTACCTGTAAATTTGGTTACCAATGTGTGTAGGCAAATTGTCCAGTGGCCTGCCTGTTTGGGCCATGTTAACAAAGTTTCATTTGCTTAAACCAATAAACATATATAGTATGCATAAATTAGTCTGATTAACTCCATTCTCCAGAAGTCCAGGGTCATGGCTTCCCCTTAAATACTGCCTGTCAGCGATTCCAAGACATGTTGTTTGGAAAACTCTCTGTTCAGGGTTAGTAGAGCACAGCTGACAGGCAGTGTACCAGTGGAAAGTCCTGACTGCTGACACTCTGAAGAACATAAAAAGGCAGGTGGTTCAAATTTGTAGAGAACTCTTCTCAATAAATTTATACATAATTTGTGTTTTAACTTTTTCAATCCTCATTTTAATGCAGAAAGCTGAGAAGAAGCCATCAGTTTCAATTACTAGTCCAGAATCTGAAACAAAAGAGAATCTAGTTAAAGGGGAGAGCGCACTTCAACGGGTTCAGTGTATTCCTGGCAATACAAATTGCTGTGACTGTGGGCTTTCAGATCCCCGCTGGGCTAGTATCAATTTGGGCATTACCTTATGCATTGAGTGTTCAGGAATACACAGGTAAGCAGAAAAGAAAAGAGGGTTGCAACAACAAGGACTGCATGGGTTGCATTTGTACCAGAACCATGGCATTTTTAAGGGCATAAATACTGCTACTACAAAAAAAAAAAATACCTGCAGTGTAAGTGGTCAGTTCACATCTTGCATGCAAAAGAGTAGTTTCTCTAAGTAGATTAGTTCATATGTTGTTGATGACTTGAAAATAACTGTAAAGATAATTTTACGGCTTTTCAGGACCCATATACTTTGACAAAATTAGCAATAGAGCAGCAACGTTATACTTTTTGCTGCAAAAAAAAAAAAAAAAGTCTGCTTGAAATGCTATAACTTTCTAATGAAGCCTAATTTTAGGTCCCTACCTGACAGCAGCTCAGAACATGGCAGAATGAATGAATATTGTTTCATCTGGAAAAAATAAATGAACAGCAACTCTAGTTTCTAGTAAAACAAAACAAAAATTCTAAAAACATTATTGGCTTACATTACAAAGGGGATTTTCTCCTCCCAGGTCTAACGTGTTTTGAGCACAGCAGAGCTCTTCTCTTTATATAGCAACACAAAGATTAAGATACTGGGATTCAGATATTTATATTCCGTCAGGTGTTCCTTTTTTCTGTTAAATACTTGAACTGATTTGCAATAAATTGTTTATATAATTCTTTTTATTTTTGTTTTAGGAGTCTTGGGGTACACTTCTCCAAAGTGAGATCACTAACTCTAGACACATGGGAACCTGAGCTTCTAAAGGTAGAATTTTTAGCCATTGCTGAAATAGGGGACTGCATTTGTTAATATCCTTAGAAAATGACCTATTTCACCCACCTAAATCAGTGCTTTCCAACTGGGGGGCCCCCTCTGTGTGGCCCCCTACCCGTCTGGCTGTTGCGACTGCTTTGTGTAAGCTTTAAATGGTAACTGCCCCCTGCATGGTTCTCACCTCAGATTTAGGCTGTAAACACCTGTATTGTTTAAACATGTAATCCCCTGTACTGTTTACACCTTTTAGTCTTCGCATTGTTCACACCTCAGGCTCAGTCTGAAAGCCAGCACATTGTTCACCTGTTCACTGTAGGAGCAGTACCAGGTTTGTGTCACTGTATGTGCTGCCTGCCCTATGCTGCCTGTGTGTATCTCAATGCACCACCCAGCTGCTATGTCCTTAATATATCTAAGGGCTGTAGATGGTTAGATGCTGGGCTGCGAATAAACCTTCTGGGATATCGGTAATGATTTAATTTTGAAAATAATTAAAGCATCCATTTAGTTTCTGTGAGCCACTGCATATGGTGCAAGTATTGCCATTTTTATTAATTGCCCTGTATACTTGATTTTTTTTTTCATTAAAGCTTCTTATTATTTATCATTATTTAGAAACCATCAGTATAAAAGTAACAGTGCTATAGTTGTAGTTTAAGAAACATTTATCCCTCCCCACATACAATATATTCTGAGGCTTCCTAACCACCATGGGTTGATTTGAGCTTCCCCAAGAGGGAAGCACCACATTTTTTGAATCTCTGCTCTGTGTGTATTCACCTCATATTTGCTTAATACTCATTTGTACCTGGACGTCTGTTATGAGGCTGCTGTAAATGACAAAATGGCTTAAATCTAAGAATTTATGAATGTATGAGTTAAACAAAACCACAATTTTATCTCAATATTGTACACAGCTTTCCAGTATCTTAAACCCTTTGAAGCTATTATTTATAAATGAACTGAAACAGGTACAGTGCTGTGGCCATTAAACTGGTTTTGTGATGCAAAGGTATTTGGTTAAATGCATATTTATGAATGTGTCAAATACGTGTCTTTAACTGGATCTCTCTAGTGTTAATGTGTATGTTTTATCTCAGGTTTGTAGTACACATAAGATTTTCAGCTGATGCAGAAAGAACTGACCTTTTTCCCTTTGTCTGACATAGCTAATGTGTGAATTGGGAAATGATGTAATGAACAGTATATATGAAGCTCGAGTGGAAAAAATGGGTGTCCGAAAACCTCAGCATGGTTGTCAAAGGTAACTTAAATTGTATTACCTGTCATGCATCAAAATTAAACTTTTTGTTTAGACTTTTTTTTTTTTTTTTTTTTTGCCCCACACACAGTACATGGGAACTGCACAACCCAACTTTCCATACCAGTGTTAATGTAATCTTAGCAAGCCCAATACCATATTAAATTCAAACAGCGTAGGTATGGGATCCGTTATCCGTAAACCTGTTATCCAGAAAGCTCTGAATTATGGAAAGGCCATTTGCAAAATATTCCATTTTAAAGGAGAAGGAAAGTCATTTTGGCATTTTTCTGCCGATAGATTTGCCACATTAGTGCCACCTAGAACAATATATTCTGCAGAAACCATTACTATACCTGAGGTAAACAGCTTTAGAAGCTTTCTCCGTTTGATTAAGATTGCAGCTGACATTTTAAGTAGCTACCTTCCTGTAGTCTAGCCCTTATAGCTGAGATCACACATTCCTAAAGGAGGGGGGAGGGAGTTCTTGGCATTCTAGTGGGAGGGGGAGCAGGAGAGGGGAGAGAGAAGAGAACTGCACAGACTCTGGCCCAGGAATTAAGGATGTTTCTGAGTGAGGAAGTCAGACATCATGTTTACAAAAAAAGAGACAAGAAATCCTGTGTTTCTTTTGATAGAGGACTCGGCACTACTGTAAGTGCTTATGGCTGTATTTACATATACCTTTCCAATAAACCTTACTTTGTTTTTACCTTTCCTTCTCTTTTAATCAAATAATTCAACTTTTTAAAGAATGAGTTCCTTTTTTATGTAATAATAAAATAGTACTTTGTACTTGATCCTAATTAAGATATAATTGATCCTTATTGGTGGCAATATATTGCTATTGGATTTAAATTACTTTTTAGAAGACATAAGGTATGGAAATCCATGTTACAGAAAGATTCATTAACCAGAAAACCCCAGACCCCCAAGCATTCTGGATGACTGGTCCCATGTCTGTATGTGGTGTTTGGCTGAAGACTGCTTTTGTATACTCATGCTGCTGTATTTGTGTGTGGAAGACAGGAGAAAGAAGCATATATCAAGGCTAAGTACGTGGAAAAAAAGTTTGTGGATAAGTACTCTGACTCTTCACTAATGGTCTACAAGAGAAGCCCTTCCCTGAGCAAGGCGGACCGTCTCAGCTCAGAGCCACTGACAAGAACGCCGTCCAAGAGTTCAGGTATATACAAGTGCATTATAAATATTGTGATATATAACCCTTTAGTATCATTATTTAATGATGTTATGTATTTATTGGTCACAAATTTGTTCTAGCTTATACTTAAATGAGACATGTAACATATTTAAGAGCAGAGAAATTGGGGGTGGGGGTATTGTAGTATGTTTATCAGGACAGCTGCTTTTGCGGTGAGAATCTGACAGCTGCTTCCAGCATTATATCATTTAGTCATATAAACATGAGACTGAATGTTTCTGATAACACTGATATATATATATATATATATAATATAGGTAGGGGACCTATTATCCAGAATACCTGGGGTTTTCCAGATAAGGGATTTTCCTGTAATTAGGCTTCTAAAAGTAATTTAAACATTAAATAAACCCAATAGGATGGTTTTGCCTCCAATAAAGATTACTTGAATAGGGTGAAGTACAAGGTACTGTTTTATTACATAGAAAAAGAAAATCGTATTTAAAAATCTGAATTTCCCAGGGAAGCTGTCCTGTTAGTGCAGATGTCTGGAGTAAGTATTCACCAACTGCACTCCCCAGGAACATCAGTCATAAGCCCTTCCCCATAGCCCCCAAAGTGTGTTTGGGCCAGGGTACAGTTCCCAGCACTTGTATGGTTGCACTGGGTTTATATTTGGTGCTCTTGTCTTGATGCGCATCCCTACCACCTCCAACTCTCGTGTTATTACGGACCTTCTGGTTTGGCCAACTATATACCAGGAGTGGAGATCTGGAGATTATCTCAGCAGAAATACAATAGACCAGGCAGAATGGTCACCTCACCCAGAAACCATCCAACTAATAACCAACAGGTTGGGAGTACTAGAAATAGACTTGATGGCATCACACAAAAACGCCAAGTTACCACGGTACTGCTTCCAGATGAGGGACAGTGAATGGAAGCAACAGACGCTCTGTTCATCCTGTGGCCCCTCAAAAGGGTCTATATGTTTTCACCCTTCCCTCTTTTAGCCAGAGTGATCAGAAAGATACTGCAGGAAGGCATCTAAGTAATCTTGATAGCCCCAGACTGGCCTTGTAGGGCGTGATGGGCAGATCTAGTTCACATATCTGCCTCTCCGCCGTGGCTTCTTCCTCTGCAGCCTGACCTGCTCTTGCATGGTCCAGTTTTACACCCCAACATTCGGATGTTGCACTTAGTGGCGTGAGACCACGCTCGGGAGAGAGAGGTTTTTCTTAAGCAGTAATACAGATGTTACTGAAAGCTCAGAAGCCTTCTAGACCAAGGTCCGTCCAGTCGATGTTGTTCCAGTTTCAGTGGGCGCTTCAACTGGAAGTTAAACAGTTTTTCCATGCAGTGATGCACATACGACCACCCTACAGAGAATTAACACCTCCCTGCAGTTTCAACATGGTACTTAAAGTTCTTAAGCCATTAAAGGGATACTGTCATGATTTTTATGGTATACCCTATTTCTAAATTACACTGTTTACATAGCAAAAAATCACTTTACAATTTAAAATGTTATTCTTGAACCAACAAATGTTTTTTTTAAGCTGTAATATTGGTGTGTAGGCAGCCATCTCAGTGCGTTGTGCCCGAGTCTGAGCTTTCAAATAGAGCCAGCACTTCACATTAGAACTGCTTTCAGATAACCTACTGTTTCTCCTACTCCCAAATAACTGGAGGAGTTCCAAGCCGGACTTGGATTTCTTACTATTGAGTGCTATTCTACTGGGAGCTGCTATCCTGCTGCCTCGCTGACATGGAATTTTGGAGGAAAGTGCTGCAGGCAGTGAGTCCCGCTTAAATCATACTGGACTACTGCAACCTGCTATTAACCGGCCTCCCTAACTCCCATCTTTCCCCCCTACAGTCTATATTAAATACTGCTGCCAGAATTCTCCTCCTCTCATCCAGGAGAGTTCAGGCCCCTCCCCTGCTAAAGGCCTTATCGTGGATTCCTATTAAACAAAGAATATCCTACAAACTTCTTCTCTTAACCTTCAAAGCCCTCCATTCCTCTGCTCCTCACTACATCTCTTCCCTTGTGTCTCCGTACGTCCCTGGCCGACTCCTTCGTTTCTCGCAGAGCAATCGCTCGGCTGCGCCCCCCACTACTACTGCTGTTTCCCGCCTTAAACCTTTCTGCCTTGCTGCCCCTTACATCTGGAATGCCCTCCCTGATTTCCTCCGGAGAGAATCCTCCCTCAGTCTTTTTAAAACCAAACTAAAAGACTACCTTTTGGAGCACTCACCCAGCACCTGATCTGGGAACCAGCACTTATATTGTAATGTCACCCACTGTGACCTACAGCACTTATATTTGCCTATTTGTGTCTGTAAGTTACCGTCCCATATAGATTGTAAGCTCTACGGGGCAGGGACCTCCATCCTCTTGTGTCTTTGACTCTTAACTTATTGCAACTGTTACTGTATCTTGTATTTATCTGTATTTATTATTATACTTTGTATTTATCTATTATCTTATTAACCCCCTGTTTGTATTAATTTATTCTACTGTACAGCGCTGCGTACATAAGTAGCACTTTATAAAAAAAAATATACATACATACATACTATCTCTGTCTGGTTTGGGTGGCTGCTGTATGCCCCCAGATGTCTGCCCTGACAGAAGTGAGCACCCTGGAAAAAAGACGATTTTCTTACTAATAAGTCTTTCTCCCAGGCCTGTACTGTCAGTGCAGTAGTTCCTCCTCTTTTTCTCTGGAGATTTTGGCACGTTGCCATGGTCCCTATTGGACCACATTACCAGTTCATTGTTTCTAGTTTTGGTTACCTTGTTGTATGTGCTCCACCGTTTCTTCTTGACCAAGGCTTTGCTACATAAACTTGTGATACTTGTGTGTAAGTAGGAAACTAGATAATAAGGATGAGTAGTGAACTTACTGTCACGTAGCAGCAGTTTGAAAAGGACAGAAGAGCTAACCTGGAGGCAGAAAGATGAGACATCCAAGAATACCAAGGATACATGGGTTAAGAACCTATCAGACAGGGTACTTACTCAGCCGGAAAAGGATGTGCAAGCCAAGGGGCTAAACTATGCAGTGACACCACAACACATCCCAGTAGTTGAGCTCATCACAGCCACAGAATCTGCCATCAATAACAACCATATAAAAGTGGAGGAAGCAGAACAACTCCGTCTAAAAGTGTCAACTGCCAGAACACCCCCCTCTAACCTTACTACACAAGAAAGGAGAGCTCTCACATCTCGTAGTAAGGACCCGAACATCGCTATCCTGCCAGCAGATAAAGGGCGATGCACAGTTGTGCTCAACACAACTGACTATCACTGCAAAATGACCACGCTACTCATTGATAGCAATACATATGAACCTTTAAGGAGAGACCCAAGCAGCAGTTACAAGAAAAAGGTGATAGATTGCCTACAACAACTTGAAAAGGAGGAAGCCATTGATTGAGCTTTATACCACCGCCTGTACCCCAGAGAAGCTACACCATGCTTATATGGACTCCCCAAGATACTTAAAGACGGAGCACCACTCAGGCCTATTTTCAGCAGCATCAATTCAGTGACTTATAGCATTGCAAAATACTTGCCCAACATCTTAGCCCCATTAGTAGGTAAAACAGTGCATCATATCCAAAATGCCAAAGAGTTTGTCACCAAGATTCAAGAAGTTAAACTAGAGGCAAAAGAACTATGGTATCATATGATGTCACTTCACTGTTCACAGGTATACCTACCAAAGAGGCTACTGAGACTATAAGAAATCGACTGCAGCAAGATAACACCCTCAGCAGCAGAACGAAACTCAGTCCTAACCAAGTATGTTTATTGCTAGATTTGTGCCTTAACTCCACATACTTAAAATACAAGGACCAATTTTACAGGCAAAAACATGGCTGTGCAATAGGTTCACCAGTTTCTCCCATTGTAGCAAACTTGTATATGGAGGAAGTAGGAACTACACCAAGTCACTGGTTCAGGTATGTAGATGACACTTGGGTTAAAATCAGATCCAACGAAGTGGCGGCCTTTTCAGAACACATTAACTCAGTGGACAATAACATCAAGTTCAAGAGGGAGGATGTCCATGAGAACAAACTTTCTTTTTTGGACTGTTTGATATCCATCCAAGAGGGGGGTAACTTGAAAACAGAAGTATACAGGAAACCCATATGGATCAATATCTGTTGTTTGATTCACACCATCCACTGGAACGCAAACTGGGTGTCTTTAGAACTCTACACCACAGGGCGGAAAGTGTGCCAACCGATACAGAGTCCAAGGACAAGGAATGCAAACATCTCAGAGGAGCACTGAAAGCTTGTGGCTACCCAGACTGGGCCTTTGTCAAAACAACAGCAACTAAGCCCAACAGGAACACCAAAAGGAATAACCGTCCTGAGACAGAGAGGAGGCACAATATAGTCATCCCATATGTAGCAGGAGTGTTGTAGAAACTCAGGAGAATTTTCAACAAACACCACATGCCTGTGTTTTTCAAACCTAGCAATGCACTGAGACAAAAACTTGTACACCCAAAGGATCCAACACCAAAGGAAAAACAAAGCAATGTTGTATACGCAGTCCAGTGAGGAGTGCACAGACCTTTACAGTGGTGAGGCAAAGCAACTGCTCTCCAAGCGAATGGCTCAACATAGGAGGGTGAACTCTACAGGCCAGGACTCTGCTGTATTTCTACACCTAAAAGACAAGGGACACTCCTCTGAAAATAGCAACATCCAAATTTTGGACAAAGAAGCCCACTGGTTTGAAAGAGGTGTAAAAGAGGCCATTCATGTTAAAGTGGAGAAACCATCACTAAACAGGCGGGGGACTTCGACACCATCTGTCTACTACATACAGTGCTGTACATCTGTACCCCGGCAGTTTCAGAACTCTTCACACATCCATTCATGCAACTCGAACAAGTAACACCTGTTTGGAAGAGTTGCATGATACTTTGGTAATCCTTTCAAAGTAACTCCACAGCATCCACACCTTTGAGTTTCAGATGTCACCTTTCTGAAGAGTTACAACGTGCCATTGTGACTGGATTAGTGGAAAAGTGTAGATGCTGAGGACTTCCCATACCAGTCAGTTGAACTGAAGAAGCTTCTCGGATGAGTAGTTAAACATCTTCAATGATTACTTAACAAGTCCAGTTGCTTTAGATTTATTTATACTAGATAGATAATAAGGAGACTTGATTCTTTTGTCCTACCTCTGGAGATATCCAGGTTTAACCCCAGACATCTGTACTGACAGTACAGGCCTGGCAGAAAAGGATTTACTGGTAAGAAAATCCTCTTTATTTGCTTATAATGGAGTCTAGGGAAAAGGCCTTCCCGTAACTTGTAGCATTTTGTATAACGGATTCTATTACCTGTATAATAAAAATAATTATATGCTAGTTTACCAGTGTTAAATTATGACTTTGGCTAAAGTAGAATAGAATTCTTCACTTCTTTCCAATGATGTCAAAAGCCTGCAATTTTAATTAAGAATTTTAATTAGAAAAATAAGATTTATGTAAATGTATGCAGCGTTTTCCTCCGAGTATGTTTGCAATTTTCTGTTAGTGGTTTCTGGGATATTTGCAGCACCAGACTTTTAATGCAAGGCTTTTAACTTATGTTATTAATTTATTTCCTGTTATTTATATAGTATTGACATATTCCGCAGCACATTTACAGAGATCATACATCATTCACATCAGTCCCTGCCCCAATGGAACTTACATTCTTAGGTCCCTGTCACGTTCGCACACAGTAGATCCAATTTTTATAAGGGCCTGTTAACTTGCATGTATGTTTTTGGAGTGAGGGAGGAAACTGGCTTACTCTGAGGAAACCCACGCAAACACAGGGAGAAAGTGCAAACTTCCTTCAGATAGTGTCCGAGCCAGAATCGAACTGAGTACCCCAGTGCTGCATGGCGGATCTTTTTGAAAGTCAAAGTGTCAGCCCTAATTGACTATATTCCACCTGCTTATTCATTTAACCCTGTGGCCTCTGATGCACTGATGAGCCTGAAGCCTAATATTAGACAGATTAGCAGATTAATACAGCAAATATCTCAGAAACCATTCTAAATATAAAATGAATGTAAATATCCAAATTTCTCAGAAAAGCATCCTGAGTAAATTTCTGTCCATTATTTTTTTTTATTTAGAGATCATTTAATTCAACATTTGAGTTATATTTTGGTAACGATTCTGAGTTTTTATTCTGCTTGTGATCCAATTCATGAACAGGTGACTGGTGGTGTTTTTGTGTCTAACCTCAAACCGTCACACTTTTTCTTTCACCAGAGAGTTGTCTGGTTATCTTGACCCTCTTTCCTCTTTTACTGCCTGCTTTATGCTTTGCTAACTTGCATGTCCCCAGCGGTTGCTGTTAGCAGTGACGAAGCAAGGCGAGAGTCTCTCTTCTGTCCTGATGAGCTAGTCTCACTCTTCTCCTACTTTGACACCTCTTCAAAACTGCGTAGTAGTAAGTAACTACTCTAGTAGAGTGTGCAAAGTTTGCTTTCTCACGTTTTATTTGCTTTAGGTGCTGCTTTCTTGCTTCTTTTCTGTATATCAGATATCCCTGTTAAACAGGTGTTGTCTACTTTACAACTTTATTTTGCTGTTGAAGGGAAAATATGCTCTGTTTTTAATTTGGGTGTATCATATAATATGCAAGAATCATAGTCAATGTATACTGTAAAGCAGAGGTACCCAGAGTTTGTCAGCCTGTGATTTATTCTTGCCACCTGGCCTCCATCATGAGATCTACTTTAATAAAAATAGCGCAACATCTATCATTTAGAAAAAGTATTACTCTTAAAGTTTAATACCTAAATACACATTGGAATATATAAATGCGGGGGGCGCCTCCCGCCTTGTACCAAAACCTTTAAAGTAATCTACTGGTAGACTGCAATCTACCTTTTGGGCACCCCTGCTGTAAAGTATAAGGACTCAAATTTGTTTTGTGTACAGTAGCTGCAGAGCTGGCATGGTGCTTGATTTCTTCAAATAGTTTTTAGGGTTCATCTAAGGGTTGTTTTTTAGTTAAAGTAAGCTAAGCCATTGCCTCAGAATGGTGTACTTAAAACAAACCCTCCATATTTATAGAGCATACTCTCTCTTCCTTTCATATTTCATGCTTTAGTTAGTAGCATTTTATGTTGACTTACCACTTATTTAGTGTGTTCTACCAGAGTTAACTTACTATTACACCAGTGATTGCTCAGTCCATACACACAACTATACCACAAAATAAGCACGTCTTACTCTAAAGGTAATTTCATACAGTAAGTTTTGTTGCTGATTAGAAATAGGTTTCTTACCTCCCCGGGATATACAGGTATGGGATCTTTTATCTGAAATGCTTGGAACATGGGCTTTTCTGGTTAAGGTGTATTTTCCTAATGTGGAGCCCCATGTCTAGTACTACTGAAACATTTAAATATAAAAAACTCAGAAGGATTATTTTACCATCAGCATGGATTTAGTTAGCAATATGTACAATGAAGAGTATTTTTAATATAAAGAGCAAAATCAGGGAAAATAAAGTTAGTTTAAATAGGGCACTATGGGAAACAGCGTTACCATATTTTGGAATTTTCTGGATAATGTAAATAGAACCCATACCTATATTAGCCTTCCTAAAGAAATGTATCAGCCTCTAAGACATGCAATCAATAGAAGTGTAAATCCGCATTTGCACACATATTTAAAGGACCACCAGTATTTTACATTTGTTCTGTATCTGCAAATATAGTTTTTCATGACAGTAACCGCCACGTTAATAATAGGCAGCACTGTGCCATAATAATTAGCACATAGTGCTAGGGTGTAGGTTTAGTTCCATCTGCAAGCAGTTTGCATGTGCTTTGGTTTCCTCCCACACTTCAAAAACATACAGGCTATAGTGTGTATGAATGCAAAAGGGATAATAGATTGGGAGCTCCACTGGAGCAGGTTTTGATGAATGATGTGTAATCTGTGTAAAATGCTGCAGAATATGTTGGCATTATGTATATAAGGAAAAATAATATAGAAAGGCTTTTGTCCAGTAGGTGTGAAGAGAGCCATAAACTACATTTGACACCCGTTGCATGGTTTGCAGTTGTGAGCCCTATAGCTTTACTGAACATGGCTACATGTTTATGTAAACTATATTAGAAATTCTTATGCAAATGCAGCTTTTAAAACTGTAGGGTAACAGTAGTATTTAAATGCATACATTGATCGCCAGAACAATTTAATTTTAAAACTAGCTTCATCAAGAATACAGCATTGATGGACAGTTCTGTGATTTTTGTGCTAGAATGCTCTTATGTAGTGCTTATAAATGTCTGGTTCATGACTATGTTTATCTGTAATTGTAATTTAACTTGGACCTACAAGTGTTTAAAAGACCCACTACCCTCTGGAGGCTGTTGCAGTGAGAAGCAATGCAAGTGTTTCTGGTTTGGTGATTGTCACAAAAAGTACATGTTTATTTTCAGGTGGTAATTACACCTGTGGGGCAAATATGAGGTGCTCATTGAGTATGCAATTTATCTCACAACTTAATAAATAAATAACTAAATAAATGCACATTTTGAGTTTTGATACCTGTATATGCTTATCACAAAAGCACAATGAGGGTAAAACTAGTCTCTACTTGGGAACTGATCAGCAGCTATATTTGCTGTGCTTTAAAGAGACATTGGCTGACCAGGTATGCTCTTTACCTGACAAAAGGTATGGTGAGTATAATGAGGGGCCACATATGGTATGGTGGCCTTTTCTATTGTTCAGATCCATCACAGGTGTGCCGCTCCCATAATGCAAGTTGAGAAACTTGTCTTGGGCAGCAGCAGTTACCAGGGGCAGCAAAAAGCCACTCCTGATAAATGTAACATCCCGTAACTTTAAGATCTCTCTGCAGTAGCAATGCGGCCCACCCTGCTCCCCTCTGACACAAGAAACCTAAGTGAGGAGGGGCGAGGGGGGTGGCATAACCAGGGCTGCCTTAGGGTGGTACACATCCCCCTCATCACTCATACAGAGAATATAAAAGTTTGGAAAATCAGGAAGTGAAGAGTGGCTATGTCTCCTCTTCACTTTCTAATTTACCAATGCACCATACACTTGCCGACACTGTAAATCAGCATACGACATTTTCAAACTTGCCGTATTCCCAAACTGACCAATATATCAATTGTGCATGGACAAAGGTTAGGATCAGCGGGTCACCATACATGTACCAGTAATACACAAAAATATTGTTTTGAGTATGTTTGGTCAGCTTTAGGGTGTGCAATAAAAAAAGATTGTTTTCTTCCTCTGATTCAGACACATCTTGCCTTGTTTTTTATTTTGCATGCATATGGATATGGGCATGGAAGTCCATGTTCATTTGTTTTGGACATGTCACATAACACAGCTATTATTTTATGCACTGCTTATTTCCAATTGAATACACATATTCTGCTTGTTAAGTTAACTTTTATACAAGTCCTTAGACTCCTTTTTATTATTTAAAAAAAGAAATAATATCATGATGGGGGTTACTATTGTATGCTGCTTTATGGGGCCAGCCTTCTGCATGTGAATGTATTACAATGTAATGTGTACAGTGAATTAAACACAGTTAGTAAAGGATTCATTATAGTATTATACTTCTTTTTTTATCATCAGTGAAAAGCAATGACAGTGGGATACAGTTTAGTGCCGAGGTTAGCCGGGAAGGTTTAGCGGTAACTGCATCTTCCAACAGTCTGTTTGATCAAGGTAGGTATTACCCTTTTCTTAACTAGTTTTACAGTATCTTGACAGTAGGTTTATGCAATTTGGCACAGTGGTTTTGGTACAGTATAATTTAAAATTCTATTTAATAATGAGCCGATGAGCAGTAGGCAGTAAGAATAGTGTGTCAGAAAACAGATACAATACATTGCTCTGCTGAAATTGTTTAATAATTTGACTCAAGAAGTAATTTTGAAATGCTTTGTCCAGTGTTGGACTGGGCCTCCGAGGGCCATACTTACAACCTGGCACCAAATGCACACTTTTATAACAATTGGATGTAGATGTTGCTAAATGCAATTGGTGTTATATTGTCCTATTGTGGAAAAAAGTAGACCAAATGGAAATTGTCTTTTGCTGGGGCCCACAAAACGATCATCTGGTACTCAGGACCCTGGCTTTGTCCAGCACATTATTTGTGTGGTGACACTGTAATATATTTCTTTACAGTATGTACATATATGTTGAGAACTCTTAGTTTAAAGTAGACTGAACATATTGTGTAAGCATGGATGACTCTGATTATGTGGTTCAGTGCTTCTAGATGAAAAGCATCTAGTTGTTTCCTAAATGAATAATAAAATGCTTTTCTTTTCCCTAAAAACTCAATTTATATATTTTTTTATTTTTAAATCTTTATTCCAGATGGGGAGAAGAAAGATGACAAGCAAGATTCTTCAGCATTTCAGGAACTAAATGTTAAGAAGCTTCTTCCTGGGCCTCAGTTATTCCAAGCTTCCTATGAGGGAAATCTTCCAGGCATGGCTGAGGCATTAGCGCATGGAGCTGAAGTGAACTGGGTGAACACAAAAGGCAACAATGCCACACCACTTATACAAGCTGTGCATGGGGTATGATCTGAAAAAGCTAATTAATTGTTTTACAAATAAATTCATGGTGGTTGGTTAATAAAAATACACTGTTGTTTATAACTCTGTAGTCACCTTCTCATAGAGGGAAGCAATAAATAGTAGTAGTTGTTAGTCCAGACGCACAAGATGTTGTTAGTAATTTGTTTGCTGCCTCCTCAAGACAGCAGCTATTCCAAAAGTATTAAAAATACATAAAAAATTGAGTGTACACATAGTGATTTCATAAAAAAACAAAACATTTATTAAGGAAAAATTTGCCCTTACAAACGGATCACCAAAGAAGATTCTGTCCAAGTGGTCCCCAGTGGTACATAGCAGATGCAGATCCAATAACTTAGCACATGGGGAATTTAAGTTTTTGGCCTATTTACAACATGCTCTGTAGAAAAAAATCATTCAGGAAGGGACCCAGATTACAAGCATGGTTCAATGTCTGTAATGCTGGCTTTCTCAGGATAAACTTCTCTGACAAAGTTGAGTGTTTATTCCTTTTGAAAGGATAGTTGTGTTCAAATTTAAACAAGGGGCATATGATGTAAAGCAAAACACTACTCACCTGCCATCTCCCAAGGAAGTAAGGTCACTTCCCTGGATATTTGTTTTTCATGCTCATACGGTTTTTGTATGAGCATATGTAATTATAGGTGAGCATAACGTGAGTGTGTTTCCTTTCAGCTTGTGTGAATTAACATGGGTTTGTCAGACCTGCCACCTTATTCAGTGCCCTACTTTGCTGGTAGAGGTGTCAATTGTAAACAAAGATTGTGTGCCAATTCCTGTCCTGTGGTCATTGCACATTTTTAAGGAAATAATTGCTGCAACCAAACGTATTATGTGACATTGCCCCTTTTTCTTGGCTTTACAAGTCTTCTAAAACTTGGCATTTAATCTTCTCTTTCATGTTGTCCCTTTATACAGCATATTTGTTGTGCCCCTATACTCTCTATATCTAAACTATGTAATAATAATGTTGAATTGATATGCGGAAAATTATATATAATGTAAATGCAACCTTATTTTTACATGTTTTCATTAGGGTTCTTTAGTAACCTGTGAGTTCCTGCTTCAGAATGGTGCCAATGTTAATAATCGTGATATTAAAGGAAGAGGGCCACTGCATCATGCAACGCTGCTTGGCCACACAGGGTATGTGTTTGCCTAATTTTTCCCTCCTTCTTTATTAAGTCTGGAATGGGATAAACAATAAGTAAGGTTGCTATAAGTTAACTGGAACATTTTTGCGGTGTTGTCAAATATGATGTCCTTCTAGAATACTCTGAAATCTAATGTATATGTGACTTGTATGTTCTTTAATGAAAAGTGTGCCGGTTTAATCTAGAAACCCTGGATCTTAATCCAGACCCCAGGCAGTTAGATTCCAAGTGTCCCAGCAGGTGGTTTACATAACTACTGAGGAAATGCGGATTCACTGTGTGGTGCCATTAAGTTTGAAGCACAATATAGTGAAGCACAGACCTAGACATGTGCAGGCACAGTAGAATAAAATCTAAAAATGTTAGGAAATATTGGGAAAAGTTAGTAAGATAGTGACACTGTGATGCATTATTTAATAAAACAAGCACCAATCCAGGCAGGGTCAGACTGGGCCTGATTGTCGACTGTGTGTTTGCTTCAGAAGGACTACTATAGTTTATATAAACAAAGCTGCTGTGTAGCCATGAGATTTACTGAGAGGGGGGGAGGTTTCCAAAAAAGCTAGCTTCAAAAAGTAGCTTTAGAAAAGTTACTATAGTTTATATAAACAAAGCTGCTGTGTAGTCACGGGGGCAGCCATTCATACTGGAAAAAGGAGAAAAGGCACAGGTTACATAGCAGATAACAGCCAAGCCCTATAGAATACAACAGTGTTTTACCAGCCATATTTGTTATCTGCTATGTAACCTATGCCTTTTCTCCAGCTGAAATTTCATTCCCATGGCTACACAGCAGCATTGTTTATATTAACTATATTAGTCTTTTTGAAGCAAACACACAGCTATTACCAGTGTAGGGCAACAGTACATTATATTTTAATTACGTGATGCACTTTAATTTTTGGTGTTACTGTTCCTTTAATAAGGTGTGACCAAGAGTGTCTGAAAGCAACACATGCCATTACCCTGTAGTAGACTTTGTATCAACTTCAGATTTAAAAAAATATTTTCATGTTATTTCATTGTAATTGCCAATTTATTTGTGATCAGTTTTATATAATATGCACTGTTAATCTTACACTTAATGTTTTTACCTAGGCAAGTTTGCTTGTTTCTAAAGCGAGGAGCAAACCAGCATGCAAGTGATGAAGATGGGAAAGACCCTTTAACTATTGCAATAGACGCAGCTAATGCTGATATAGTAACACTGTGAGTGTACTTTCTTTCCAGGGGAGTGGATGAAGGTGGCATGAATTATGGAAGAACAAGCAATGTTTTAGGATTGTTTTAGTAGCTTCTTCTTGTAGCTGGTTAGAAATGTGTTTCATATTGCAAATATTTGCAAGGGGACTTTCCATGGAGTTTAGAAGGCTTCAACCAGAGTACCCCAGACCTCCAAAACTTATACCAGTTTATGTCATTGTCAGTGCTTGTTATAAATAAATTATAATAATGGTGATGATACAGTTGGGTCCTGTGCTGATGGTTGGGTGGAAAAGAGTAGAAGTTGTGAGAGCATAGCAGGGTATTCTGGGATTTATTTTGTGCATATATTTAATTAGCATCAGGGAATGATCTGAGTGATAGATCCTCTGATCTACAGCTTGCTCATTTCTCTTTTTCTTCTGTACCTAGATTGCGGTTGGCACGTATGAATGAAGAGATGCGCGAATCGGAAGGACTTTACGGACAGCCAGGTCAATATTGCACTAATAACCATACTGAAATGCAATATAGAAAATGCATGGAAGAATTTATTAGCATACAACTTGGAGACACAATGTCCTTGGGGAGCAAAACATCCAAATAATGTGATTTTATATTTTGTAGTAACAGAAAATTATTACTTTTGTTGTGAGCACAACAAATAATTGCTGATCAAATTATTTTTCTGCCTATATTAATGAAAGAATGGCCACCCTTAAAGGGGTTGTTAATGTTAACGTTTAATGTAGAGAGTAATATTCTGAAACAGTTTGCAATTGGTCTTACTGTTTTATTATTTGTGTTTTTTTTAATTATTTAAATTTTTGTTCAGCAGCTCTCCAGTTTGGAGTTTCAGCAGCTATCTGGTTGCTAGGGTCCAAAATACCTTAGCAACATTATTTTATTCAGGTCCTTTCCTATTCATATAAGTTATAAAAAAGTAACAATGACAATAAAATTGTAGCCTCATGGAGCAATATTTTTATGGCTGCAGGGGTCAGTGACCCCATTTAAAAACTGCAAAGAATTATAAGAAGACAATTATTAAAAATCTGTAAAAGATAAATAATGAAGGCCAATAGTATAGCATACTAAACATTAATTTAAAGGTGAACCGCCCCTTTAATTAACTGATATTTTCCCACGTGTTAAATTGCTAAACCTGCAGATTTATCAAAATGTGGGTTTAGAGCTTAATACATAAAAACTCACCAATGTTCTATTTGTTCATATATGTTTTTTTTAGAAGCATATTTATCAAATGGTGAGTTCGAAATTTTACTCATTCTTTAATACGATTCTAACAATCCCATGGTAATGCATAGAATATGGGTGAGTTCTTATGGATTAAGCTAAATATTAACATTTTCATAAATCTGCCCCTTTGTGTTATATTAGCAAATTAATGTATGAATGTTAGCGTGGTGTATTGCAGAATCCATTTTTAAAAAGTAGTAAATCAAGGTAGCTTTAACCAGTGGTTTATTGCAATTTGCAGGAATAAGCCAATTAGACAGCAGCCCGCAGAAAGACTGTGTTGTTTGCAGCCAGAAAAAAGTTAGGTAGAATAAATTTCAAACTACTGTAAGGTTGGCACATTTTGGTAGGCTGTGAAGTGCCACATGGTACCTCCTGTGATGCACATTAATTTAAATGTTAACTTCAAACCTGTGACTATAAGACATAAAGTGTCATGCTTTCCAGGATCTTCAAAGCAATAAATATTTTGCATGGCTTTTCTTGATGAGTAAACCAAGGTTATACTCCTATTTAGTGCTTAATCAGAGGTTGTTGCTTGGAAGTATTAAACCACTGGAGGAACTCTTTATGAAACAGAGCTAATTTCACTCTGCCAGACATGTGGATAGAAATAAGGGTTTTTGTAAAATAATCTATACCCGTGTATTTCTACATATATAGAAAAATAAAATAAAATACATATTCCTGTCTGTTAATTGTATAAACATTGTGCACACATGAGTGAAAGCAAGTGTCTGTAATAGGCTCATTGTTGAATATGTAGCTTCAGCAATCTACACAGGGTGGTTCTTATGAGAGCACTTTTTATTCTTTATTTTGTTGTCCGACTTGTTCGCATGCCATCCCACCGCTGATTTACATTCTAGCCGGTGGTATGGCATTCCGGGGAGATTAATTTCCCCGTGTGTCATGGCCCTTAGTAGTAGCATTTAGTGAGGCAAGCAACTTCCCAGCTTATTTCTATTTATATTAAAGATCAGATAATACGCATAGCTTGTTTTCTTAGTGTTGTTATTTATTATTATGGTTTGATGGCATATTAACTGGTAAGGTGAAAATGACATATATCACTGGCTTGATTTTTATATTTTTGACTTTGACAATTTTTTAGTTAAAAAATATATAATGTGAAGTAGATATGAGGCATCTTTGCATAGGACTTATTTTATTATTATTGCATGCCAGTTATATCATATCAAGTGCCTTTAATTTAAACAGGATCTTCACTTCAAAAGGTCATATATGTATATACACCCCGAAGAGCTGAAAAAGATAAAAAAGGTTGCAAAGTAAGATGGTTAGCATTCCTTCAGGGTACTGTCCCATTTAACATGTTCTGCACAAACAGGCTAAATCAGTGCATTCTTCCTCAATCTTGTGCATGCCATGTTTTTAGGGGTGTCATTGCTAGAAACTAAATAGGAACATACATACTTCTTTTATACGAAACCCCTAAGGCTAATTTCAGACCTGGCATTTACTACGTCTGTTCAGAATACGCCAATGCCACCCAGTACTAACTCTGCCTCATGCTTTTATCGGTGCTCATCTGTTACTGAGCACATGGGAGAGGATTTTGCCCTGAAAATTGAAAAAGTGTACATTTTCTGGTTAAAATGCACCATGTGTGCAGTGACAGACACCCACTGTTGAGTTATATATATATATATATATATATATATATATATATATATATATATATATATATATATATATATATATATATATATATATATATATATATATATAGAATATATATTTGTGTATATGTAGTGTAAATTAGGTGGAATTCCCCAGATTTATAATTTTTGGATTTAGGTGAAATATATATATATATTTCACCTAAATCCAAAAATTATAAATATATATATATATATTCTATGTGAAGACAAATTTGCTAAAAAAAAATATATTAAATCAAATAGCTCCCACAGTTATTGCTGTTTAGTGCCTGCCAAAGTCAAAATCACTACAAGATGCCTTGATTTTGTTGATATACATTAGAATGTTAGTACAGCTAGACTCAGCTCTCTCGTATACAATGGAAT
The DNA here is from genome assembly GCF_000004195.4 of Xenopus tropicalis. Taxonomy (NCBI): domain Eukaryota; kingdom Metazoa; phylum Chordata; class Amphibia; order Anura; family Pipidae; genus Xenopus; species Xenopus tropicalis. The sequence goes on from NC_030681.2 coordinate 106,405,668, forward strand.
CCGCTGAAATGCCGAAAGGGAGAACATGCACATGACATGTTGTATTTATTGTTGTCTATTATCTGTCCAGGCAAACTCATGCCACAACAATGAAAAAGGCTACTAAGCTTGTACCAGTCAAGCAACGTTAAATAGTTTGCAAAAGCACTTCTGATATCATGTTGTTCTTTGCTCTGTAGTCCTTTAATTCCCACTGGGTTAGCAAGCAGAATACAGCGAACTGCAAATTATGCTTTGGAAAAGATGTTATTGCTTGGAATTAAAATCTCATGTGAAGTGATTCAGGAAGCTTTGGGAACACTTTATGATCTTAAATTAGGTGTGCAGTAAAATTAAGCTAGATCCATATAAAGACAGCAGCTTCCCTTGAGATAAGTTTATATATGGTTGCCTCTACTGTAAACTGGGTTCTCATTACAAATTATATACCTAAGGCTGTTTACGAACACCTTTCTTATAAACGATGCTTTACTTATAAATGGTGTTAGTGTTAGTATTACAATAAATGGAATCTAAACCTCTTCTTTTATTAATCTAAATTGGGACCAACACAAGCTTTTCAGCAAGCTTAAAAATATTACAGCAGATCATTGATATGATGGGTGTGGCTTTACCTGGCTCCATACATAAGCTGTCTACAGAAACTGTAATATAGTTTATATAGACCGCTATGTAGCCCTGGAGGCTGTCATTCAAGAGCAAGGCCAATGTAACACTCAAAAACTCAGGTGAAGAAAATGTCAAGGGAGACACACCTGGGAATCATGTCCACATCAATAAGCACAGTCCATTCCTTCACTGTCTGCCTTACTATATTGAACTTCACATGCTTGAGGGTTAGTCTATCATAAATGTTTTTGGAGCAAGCCCCGCAATTAAATTTTTGCCCAGGGCCCGCTGGTACCTTAAAGCAGCCCTGTCCCTATGATGTCACACCCTTCCCCTGCAACATCACCCACCTTGACCCTTCACTGCTGGCCAGTATTCTATGCTGGCAAAGGGGGCTACCCAAAGCTTAGCAGGGATCCCCAACCTTTCTTACTCATGAGGCACTGTCAAATGTAAAACGTGATAGTGGGCCACACAAGCATGAAAATGTTCTTTGGGGATGCCAAATAAGGGCTGTGATTAGCTATTTGGTAGCCCCATATGGACTGCTAGTCTACAGGATGCTCTACTTGGAGTAAAATTTTGTCTCAGTTCTTCCAAAACTTGCCTTCGTCATAAATTTAGAAATGGCACCTACTTTAAGGCCACTGGGATCAACATCAATGGGGTGATGAGCAACATGTTGCTCACGGGGCCACTGGTTGGGGATCACTGGCTTAGAGCATGCTTTGGTTCTATAGATAGAGGTTTTTTGAGCATATGATGGAATATTCTGTTTTAGAGAGGACTGCTGCTTTATGAAGGGAAGGATGTAGACACCCATGTTAGAGAGCAAATAGACTATATGCAGGCACAAAGTTCATTTGTTTTAGAATAAATGGATTTTTCTACCCCTGTTGTTTTTAAGAAATGCTTGTTGTTTTCAGGCAGAGGTACTTTGGGGGTGTTGAACTGAAGATTATGTAGCCACTTTCCTTAGTTTGTAAAATTTGTTACTGCCGTACAGGCTATGATTATCTTAATGGGTATTGTGCTACTTTAAATATACAAAGTAGTACTTTTATGGTGTTTGGGTTGGAGTTCAAAGACTTCACTTGAAAATAGCTGGATGTGTGTGCTTTTGTACCGAGAATACAAATGTTCCCTTTTTGTATGCTTTTTAGATTATTCGCCTTCAGACTCTTTGCTAAAAATGCTGTCTGGTTGCCATGCTCTCTAAGTCCGGTGACCATGTGTTTATTGTTCTACGTATATTTTAGTTCTTATTTTTCTGTTAGGAACCTCTGCTGGTTGGTTATTAACATAATCCATACTTATTGACCAGACACCAGTGAACTTAGAAGCCTGAGAGCTGTAGGAACAAAAAACCCATAAATAATTCAAATACCATTAAAATAATTTTAAAAAAATCAATTTCAAAGTTTCTCTCTGACACTAAAAGCCACTTGCAAGGTGAACTACGCTTTTCAGACCAGATTAACTGCATGCAGCAGCTTCAAAGTAACAGTTTATTTATTTTTTTATTTCACATTCAATAAATTCATTCATTCTTACCATCTTAAACTTGTGGATACTCTGCTTTTCTTTTTCCCCTTTATCTGTCTGGATGCATGGAGGCCTCTAGCTACTATAGCTTTTAGATGTAAGTTATAATTTCCATTCCTGCATGCAGACGTTCTGTGTGATGGTTACCTTGTCTTACAATCACTTGAGTTTTGTTATTTATAATCTGCTCAGTAACATAACATTTAAATCAGGAGTCGTTGCCATGCACATTATAATACAGGTATGGGATCTATTATCCAGAATCTTGTTATCCAGAAATATTTTTTACTGATAACTTTTGTCTGTCATAATAAGAGTATCTTGTACTTAAAGGTAATAAGGCTAGAATAAATCCATGTTAAGTGTTTTACTGTTTACTGTAGCTTTAAGGCATGGTGCTCCATAGTCTGGCAAGATCGCTTATTTGGAAACCCCCAGTTGCCCAGCTTTTAGGATAACAGATCCTGTACCTGGAATTTGAATCCAGATTTTAGATATTACTGGTCTAAGGTGTTTATTTTTAGAAACTGATTTTTGTTGTATTTTTTTTTCTCTCTATAGGGGATGAAACATACCAGGACATTTTCAGAGATTTTTCGCACATGGCATCTAACAACCCTGAAAAATTGAACCGTTTCCATCAGTCAGATTCTCCAAAGTCTTGATTACTGTTCAAAATTTGTCATATTGCTGTATACCAAGCTAATGTCATTATGTTGGGAGGGATATTTGAAAGATTAGGTCATATGTTTCCAACGTGGCAGCCAAAGGCACTTGGGGGAAAGGTGCAAATGCTGTAAAAGATTTTTGTATGGTGCTGTAGAATCACGTGGAATGCACATCCGTTAATCAACTTTTGCTGTATTAATCTCTTTCCAGCCCTGCTGTGACTTATTAAAATCAAACCCCCTTGCATAATATTAGCCAGATTAGCATTTTTAAGGTACAAAGTGGACCAATAGTCAGAAATAAATTGCACACTCAATAAATGACACTGCCATTAAAAGTTGGTAGTATAATCAACATCATTCCACTTATGTCTTAGATACCATGCAGAAATGGCATGCCTAAAATGCAAGACTCTTAAAGCATTGTCATTAGCTACAGAAGAGTATATTGTGTACTGCATTATTTCTGCTGAGAGACTTGGAAAGAACACAGTTGTCAGTACTGTAAGATAACTAAAATTCATTATCAATCTTAAACCAGAAATTGTTTTGATCCATTTCCTTCATGGAAGCTGTGATTTAAGTTTAGATGTAAAGCAGTTCTTATTTCATGAGACATACCTTTTATTTAATCTAGTAAATGTAAAATCCAAATCCAAATTCTATTTTTCAACCCCTCTCCTTTAAAGTAAAAGGAAAGTCATTTTAGCTTTTTACTGCTAATAGATTTACCACATTAGTGCCTCGTAGAACACTATATTTATTCTGCTGAAAGTTTTACCATACCTGAGTAAAGAGCCCTAGAAGCTCCCTCTGTTTGTTTAAGATAGCAGCTGCCATTTTAGCTTGGTCTTCGTAGCATCCTGCTGCAGCTCTGCCATTGGTAGCTCAGATCACACATTCTGATGGGAGGGGGGAGTGAGTTTTATGAATTCTTATGGGAGGGGGGAGCAGGAGAGAGGTGCGCAGACTCCAGCCCCGGGAATGAAGGATTTTTCTGAGAGAGGAAGTCAGATACCGAAGTACATGTGTAAACAAAAGAAGACAATAAATCCTGTGTGTCTTTTGATAGAGGACTCAGTGCAGCGTTTCTGTGAGTGCTTATGGATGTATTTACATAGACCTTTCTGATAAAGCTTACCTAGTTTTTACCTTTCCTTCTCCTTAAATTAGTGGCTGTTTTCTTGCATATGTGATATATGCAGTCATATGAACAGCCAGAAATAGCCTAGGGGCTATTTACACAACATTTACTTGCTTATAAAGGGGGAGGCAATAATGTAGGCAATATATTGATACCAGTTATGATGGAATAATCAAGTATAATTTCCTTTGTAACTTCTTTTGAATAATCAGAGGCCATATGATGTGTCTGCAGTATAATAATGGTTCTTAATGTACCGTTGGTTTTAATAGGCCCAGTTGTTAATCTGGCCATACACATACAGATTGTATCACTTGGCCAGTATACTGAGGGTGAGGATCATTTCTTAGTGTGGCCTTTCAAGCTGTGGGCCAGATCAGGCTGATCTGAATGTTTGGCCTTTGGGTTGGTCAAATGCCATTCAGACATCTTTAGTTCTAAAGCTGCAAAGGTTTTTGTAACATATAATTGCATATATCCTTGATATAGATGCTGATCTATATTTAATATAAATGCCTTTATTTTTGGTCATTTAATTAGCAGAATGTTATTGATGCCTTATGCCAGTAGGCTCTGACGTCTGTTTGTCACTGTCATTGCCCCATAAACAGAAGAATCTATTTTTAACTACATGTATTTACTGCAAAGAAACATGCATAGTCATATCTCATCAAATCCTATGTTATTTCTGTGGTAGGCCGGCTGGCAACAAATAGTTTTCTAATTGCCATGTAAGAGAACACAATACTTTATTTCAAATGACAGATTTCTCCTTTCAAGATGTGTTTGTGAGCAGAGCACCTTGTTCATTTCATACTCTGTTCATTGTCGCAGTTCTAGCAGACAATCCAAGTATCTGGTTGGTTATGCACCTAGAGCATCTGTAGTCAAACAATGCGACCCAATCATCCCACATTTGTGTTTGATTTCCAAGCGTTTTTACATTTTAGCCCAATGTACAGTATTCCATTTGTTTTTTTACCTGTGACAGTCATATACAGTAATACAGCTTTTGTTTGTTTTTATTTTGCCTAATGTACATTATCACATTGCTTTAATACTATATTTACTGTAACCACATCTTGTTTTAGCATGCAGTATATCACAGCATTATACCACTTCTGCATTCAGTCTGGTACCTTAGCAGTGTTGGGGACACTTACACTGTGTATCAGTTCTTCTGTATATTCTCTAGCTAAAGCATGTATACTGAATGTACCCAATTTATATTGGTATTATATGTATTTCTTGGGGAAAAGCAGAAGTATAAGTTATACATTAAAAAGCCCAAGTATCAGTGTTGTCAGCACCCTTGACTGGTAGTTCTGTGACTGAAGGCACGTGTCTTTTATCAGCAACTACTGTACAAAAATAGGTTAAAAGCTGCAAATCTGTATTTTAAAGTGAAATATAAATCTATTAGGATTTACAGGTTGGTAACCCTGACAAGCATGTGTTGTAAATATTTAAATCTAGTTTTATGATGGAATATTTGCAGCTGACAATAACATACCAGTTTACAGAAATCCAGTTGGAGTGGTCCAAATGGCTTTAATTGCTTTCAGGTAGGGATGCACTGAATCCAGGATTCAGTTAAAGATTCTGCCAAGATTTGGCCTTGGCCTTTCAGCAGGATTCAGATTTGGCCAGATCCATGGTCCAATCAAATCCTTATCGGGTGACTTTTAGGATAACATTCGTGGTGAAAACATTTTGCTGTCTTAGAGGAACTGTGGGCGAATGATAAACCAATGTTTTTTTATCTTTAACATTTTATGTTCTAAAAGTGGCCCTGATCAGAGGCTGGACCATCCACTAAACTAAAAATGCTCAATAACCACTGCTCTAGGGGATTTAGGAGCATATTGATTAAACATGCAACAGAATATTCCTATATACTCACATTTATTATTTGAAAGAATCCATTCTTTTCAACACACCACTTGTGTGAAGGCATTCTGAGCCTGAACTGAAGTTACCTGGCAGATTAGGCTTTGGCTTTCAAAGAAAAAATGAAATGATTCCCATAGATTTTGATTTTTTTTAAATGATTGAAGTTTTCACTTTACATGAGGTCAGTAAACAGTAAATGGTGCTTGTATTGAAACAAAGTTTCTTAGTTTAAAGAACAGTTTACACTCCTATCCTAACTTGCTCCTGACATTTTCTTGTTTGCCAGCTTCCCTTCCATCTGTTTGCAGCAATAAACTGGGTAGTTTACTCAAACTAACCACTGATCAATACCTCTTCTGTATACCAGTGATTTCCCTGTTGGAGGAGTGTAACAGAGTCAATTAAGGATACTTGCAACAGACTTTTGGCCCTTGCTGTTTTTGTGCCCATCAACACACTTGCAAAAAAGCTTGAAAAGATAGACAACCCTCAGCTTAATTTCTTCAGTGTTCACTTTATTATAATGTAGCTTACACAACATTTCAGGTACCCACGACCCTTTTTTAAGATTATTGTAGAAGTAGTGGTTTAGAACTACCATAGGTAGTAGACATGTAAGGGTTAGGAGATCTGTGTTTGCACAAGCTTGATGTTCATACAACTGCCATTTGTCAATGATGAATCGGTGCCCCAACTTGTCTCCTATAGCACTGTGAACTCCTGTGGGGTAGTATATAGGAAATGTGTAAGTAGGGTTTAGTTTATTTGTAGAACTACCCTTGACTCGGTGCAAGGACAGATGATGAGCTTAATATATAAAGTTTTAGCCTCCCAGTGCTTTTTCGTGCTTGTATAAGGTAGAATAGATGAGGAATCGATTGTTAAAGGAGAACTACACCCCCCCCCCCAGCTATAAAAGCCCCCTTAACTGGCCTGTCTGGACCCCCCTCACCTTTCCCCTGTCGCAAACTCCAACCTAAAAATGGAGAGCAGCGCAGCCGCGTACCTGGGGCGTCATTTTCTGTGTCAGCGGTGAGACCCAAAGCTTCTACAATTGAAGATGGGCGGCCAGGTACACAGCTGCGCTGCTCTGCATTTTTAGGTTTGCAACAGGGGCAGATTTTTAAGTTACAGAGGATGTTATAAGGGAGAGGTGAGGGGGGGTTGAGGGGCAGGCCAGTTAAGGGGGCTTTTATAATCTGGGGGGGGGGGGTATGGCACGGTAATTTTGGGCAGATTTCCCACTCTGGTTTTTCTGTGCTCAAACTGTGGTATCAAAAACCTTTGTTGGTTTTAATTGCAACTTATTGTGATGTCAATCAGAATATTGCTTCCTGTCCTACATCTTTCAAGTTATTTGAATGTAAGCTCTGCAGGTTGGCCAGAACCCACAATAAACACTGGTGCATTTTCCAGCACTAATCGGGTGCTGGCTGATCTACTGCAAATTTCACTGAAGTTTGTGGGAAATAATATGAGCCAGGTAGAGTTGGTTTTATTGACAGAACAAGTAGAATAAAATGCCCTCAGCCATAGCCCTACGAAAGTAGGTGCATATAAAAGTGTTCTCATCTGCACAGTTAATTACAGTGTAATGGGGGACTGAAGTTGGCAATGTTCTATCTGTGTGGCTAAAGGGCCCATTGTGATTTACTATACAGTGAGTAAATCATACCAAGATTGTTTAATACCTTGCTTGAAGTGCAATTGTTTTCCCTCAACCTAAAGTGCATTCAGTATTTTGTGAGTGGCCTATAAAACACAGCATGTCCGTATATGATGGTCAATTCTGTCTAAACTACTGTAACATCTCTCCATTACTGTAGATTTTTTCCTCCTTTGCCCCTATCAGATAAGATATGTCAAACATATCCATATTTACCATGCATCTAAAACTTGAATGTAGTTCTGTTTTTCCTCACTAAAGGAAGAGAACATATGTATGTTAAATGATAATGTACATTATGTAAGAATTGTATATACTTGATTTAAGAATTTGTACACTGCAAAATGGAAAAATATGCAAATTTCAATAAAACAAATATTCAAATATTTTTATGCTTTTTTTTATCATATCTCTCATCTTTTTTTTCTTGAACATAATTTTTGCCTGTAGACAAAACAGATCTATACTTAAGTTATTTCTTATAGCTATAAAGGAAAATTGTCTGTTCCTTTTGATTTACAGTGGTCTGTTATTCCTGTGGGTTTGTACCCAAAACCAACACACACAACATAAGGCTTGATCTATATTAAACACACCTTTTGGTTTCTGCCCTTTTACATATTTTCCCTTGAGCCGCCATTTGGTGATGGGCTGTGTGCTCCCTCAAAGATCACCTGACAGAAAATAATGCAGCTCTCACTGTAACAGGAAGAAGTGAGGGAGTAAAAGACACACCTCTAGCCATTCATTGGCTGATGTGGCCTAACATGTATGTGTGCCTTGGCTTCTTTGTGTGCACCATGGTGCACAAATGGTGTATTGAGGGGAACCAGGGTTTTACATATGAGCTGTTTTATGCAATATATTTATTATAGAGGCCTACATTGTGTGGGGGTAACCTATTCCCAGACCCGAGCATATCAACACAACATTCTTGACAACACATGGACCAAAAAGGTTTAGCTGATTTTATCCCCACCCCTTTTCAAGTAGCAAATAACTGATTGCACTGCTGCCCACCTTGTAAATAAAACATAGCCAGTCCCTCTTAAAGGGAGACATCCCAATTGCAATCAGTCAACTTACAGTTATAACTTCAAATACTCTGCTGCATTCTGTTTTTTTGTAATGAATGAGTAAAAAATCCCAATCACTGCTTTTCTGTAGAGTATATGGGGTCTGAAAGCTTCTTCTCTCCTACATGCAAACTGCCGTCAGCTTCTTCCTGGTTTTTGGGTTTAAAATTCCTGCCTCCGTGGTGCCACTTCCGGAAGTGAAGTCACTGAGCAACCACAAGTTACTAGGGACCGGCTTCCTCCTCGTTTTCTTCTTGGCGCTTGAAGAGATTGATTCTCCTGAAATCTTCACTGCCAGTCTTGCTTATATTCTTCTTGGCGCTCAAAGGAATCCATATTACTATTATTGCATATTTCAGAGGGGAACACACAGGTCTGCAAATATTTTATGCAGTGGGGGGCCACAGGTCTGGGGTTGCTATTACTATTACATATTTCAGTTGGGAGCCAACAGGTCTGGGATCTGCAAATATTTTATATGCGGTGGGGGGCCACAGGCCTGGGATTGCTATTATTACATATTTCAGCGGGGAGCCCACAGGTCTGGGGTCTGCTAATATTGCACAAACTGCTTTTACTACAAAGGATTCTTTATAATACATAAGTTTATATCTATATAAATGTGTATTATTGATGTCATGAATTACAATTGTTGTTTACTGACGTTTGATGTGTTACACTGTACTTAAAAACTTGTGTATTATAAGGAACAAATTGCCCTCTTATGTAATAAAAATGATAGAAATATACCCCAGACTGGTGCCCCCCACTCTATGCACAAATAGTAATAGTACACCCCTGACCTGTGCCCCCTCCACCACCACCACCACCATATGCACAAATAGCACAATAGACCCCTGCACTACTAGAAATAGTAGACCCCAGACGTGTGATACCCCCCCCACTCTATGCACAAATAGTTGTAGCAGACCTGGCCTTTGGTCTCCACAACCTACGCACTAGTAGTAATAGTAGACCCCTGAACTGTGGTTGGTGATGTAATTGGTACTTTACAGATAATGTAATAATATTTCAATGTACATATGTTCACCTATGCTTATGAAACCAGTGTCATAGCGTCATAAAAGAAAAGCAAAGACAAGTGATGTTTGTGTGTTTTTTTGTTTATTTAAAAAAAAAAAAAAAAGTAAATATTTAAAAAAAAAAAAAAACGGCAATGAAAAATAAACAAACACAACAATGATCACCCCAAAGCCATATCAAAAGCATTAAAATCAAATGGCTGCAAAAATCCCCTGTAATGTCCTTCAGGGTCTGGGAAAGTGCTGCAAACTTTTTGGACTACACAGGCCAGTATAGGTTTCCTATTGTGGCATCCTAAGTAGCCATAAACCCAGGCGATGAATGACTGATATGCAGTCTATCCAGGGTTGGAGTGGAGGGTGGAGGGTGCAGGTCTGTGTCTGTAAAGAGCTGTGGCATACAACAGCACCATATAGTGTAGTGTATGTAGTCTAGTGTAATAATAATGGGTAAATATATCTACTTTATGAACTGTATATCAGGACGGAATGCCAGAACGTATGCAAAACTAGTGTTGGTAATAGTGAGCATTACTATATGTGAAGCTTTCTGTAAAACAAGTTAGAACAACCACTTCACACAGCCTTTCCTGTTGAATGCCCCCCTCAATCAGGCTTCCCCCCACACTGTTCCCCTTCACACAGCCATTCCCATGCAATGCCCCCCCAGTCAGGCTTCCCCCCACACTGTTCCCCTTCACACAGCATTTCCCATGCAATGCCCCCCCAGTCAGGCTTCCCCCCACACTGTTCCCCTTCACACAGCCATTCCCATGCAATGCCCCCCCAGTCAGGCTTCCCCCCACACTGTTCCCCTTCACACAGCATTTCCCATGCAATGCCCCCCCAGTCAGGCTTCCCCCCACACTGTTCCCCTTCACACAGCATTTCCCATGCAATGCCCCCCCAGTCAGGCTTCCCCCCACACTGTTCCCCTTCACACAGCATTTCCCATGCAATGCCCCCCCAGTCAGGCTTCCCCCCACACTGTTCCCCTTCACACAGCATTTCCCATGCAATGCCCCCCCAGTCAGGCTTCCCCCCACACTGTTCCCCTTCACACAGCCATTCCCATGCAATGCCCCCCCAGTCAGGCTTCCCCCCACACTGTTCCCCTTCACACAGCCATTCCCATGCAATGCCCCCCCAGTCAGGCTTCCCCCCACACTGTTCCCCTTCACACAGCCATTCCCATGCAATGCCCCCCCAGTCAGGCTTCCCCGCACAACCACCATTCAGCCTCTCTCAAGCAGCCTTCAAGTTTCTATCAGTCTCTCGCTCCCCTCAGCATTCCTCTTACAGAGCCTTCCCCTCCTCCCAGTGTTTCTCTCATAAAGCCTTTCCCTTCGTATACCTCTCACCCAGCATTTCCTGTAACAAAGCCTGTCTCTCCCCCCAGCCATTCCCTCAGTGTTTCTCTCACAAAGCTTTTCCCTTCGTATACCTTTCGCCCAGCATTTCCCGTAACAAAACCCTTCCCTCCCCCAGCCATTCCCTCAGCGTTTCTCTCACAAAGCTTTTCCCTTTGTATACCTCTCACCCAGCATTTCTTGTAACAAAGCCCTTCCCTCCCCCCAGCCATTCCCTCAGTGTGTCTCTCCCCCAGCCATTGAAAAGAACATGCGAAGAGGGAAAACTTAGCAGCTGCAATGCTTCCTCCTCTGCCCTGCAATGACTGGACTTCCGGGTTACAGCAGGATATCCTGTGAGGAGGAGAGCTGTTGGGGGTGTGCACGTAAGGTTCCATACTGAGGGGCTGTATCGGCTTTCTTCAAAAATGTATCCATAGCATGGAGAGGAGTGTTATTTTGGACTTTGTGTAAATGGAAGGTAAATAAGTCAAATGCAGCTGGACATGGGTATTATTTGGAGGGTATTTGAAGATGGAGAGCACAAGTGATGAGCAAAGGTGCAGATGACAAATAGCAAACTGTGAATGAGTGCTGCATGCATTACAGCACCGGGGAAGTCACAGGTCTGGCCACTCACCCCCAGAATTAATTGAAATTTTCTACAACGGCCAGTGGGGCAATTAAGTGATTGGCTGGAAGAGATAGTGTCATGTGATGCTCTTAGTTCATCCAACATGGCTTCTCCCAGATGAGTGCTCAGGCTGCTAGCAGAATGTGAGTTTGGGTGTATAGAGTCCTAGGGTAAAAGGCTGCTAGGTATGGCCTGTAGGATTACTGGCATGAGAGCCCTTCACGGGATATTATTGCTGGCCGCTGCCCTGGCGGTTTTTGCCTTTTATTACCTGGGGTCAGGAAAGGAGAATTTCTCTAGTACCACCAGGCGGATTAAAGAGAACCGGGCAGCCCAGAGCACCAGCACTGAACTAGACCTCATTGACGCCGCCTCCTCAGAACTGAAGCTGAGTGAGAAGGGAAAGATCCTAGAGAGCCGGGGGCCACTGGACTATCACTTACTCATGATGTTTACTAAGGTGCACAGGAACCCAGGGCTCCGGGACAAGTTCCAGGTCGCACTCAGTTCGCTCATCAAATATGGCAAGTTTGAAAGTAACGAGGTGCTCTGCCTTCACTTTGTGTCCGACGAGCCCAGCAAAGAGATAGGAAAATCCCTGCTAAAGGACCTGCTGCAAGGGGCCAGCTTCAAGTATAAGGTGAGGGGGTAGAGAGACTGGGCAATGCCAAGGGTATGTGTCATTTATGCACCACTATATGCTTACACACAGGGAATACAAACACTGTAATAAATAAATAATTAAATAAATAAAGAGATAAATTGCCATTTGGTAAGGGCCACCGGAGGAAGGTTTTATGATTTTATCTTTAATTTAGCCAGCAGCACATTAGAGAATGCAGATTAAATACACTCTCCACCTGTCTTTCTCTTCCTAGAATATAAAATGCACCTAAGAATGAATAGAGAATATGTGTATATGAATTCAAAAGGTTCTCAAGTTATATCTTGTGATGTACTTACTTTCTCTTTTGTGCTGCTGTTAGGTTCTACTGATGACCACTTACACACAGGCTTATTGTGTAGTTTGCTATGCCACCTGATAACCCAGTTCAGTGTAATATCAGGCCATTGGCCAGCCAGGCTACACTTCCACTCACTTTAGGCCTGTGGTTTCCAGACTGTGAAAAAGAATCACAGGATTTATTTTCTTCTTTTGTGTACACGTTCTTTTGTATCAGACATCCTTCAGGGCACAGCACGAGTCTGCCCAGCTTGCTCCTTTCTCCCTCTCCCTTCTCCTCCTCCCGCTCCCCTCTCTGCTGTAATCTGAGCTACCAGCAGCCAGAGCTGCAGCATGGAAGTTACTGAGATCAAGTTAAAATGGCAGCTGCTATTCTAAACACTGGGAGAATCTAGGGCTGTTAACTCAGATATTGTAAAGCTTTCTACAGATTAAATATAGCATTCTAGCTTGCACTATTGTGACTAATCTATTAGCAATAACAATAGCTTCTAAGTAGTTCCTTCTCCTTTAACCCATGTTAAATACAGTAAATGTATTGATCTTGCAATAGCTGAGGTGACCACCATGACAATTTGAATGCACTATATTAATTTTGGGGAAATCCTATGTGTATTGGGCATAAAGCTATACAGACCCCTGGAATTCATATTTATTTTGGCAATGATGTGGCAGATAACATGCTGTCAGAAATTATTTTGTAAAAAATTCTAAAATTAGAAAAGTATTGCACTTTTTTCGTTTGAAGCAGAAAGGCATTTTCGCCAATTTTGCATTCACCAGTATTCCAAAAATATATGGTTACAAGTTAGAAATCTCCATAAAATATATTCATATTTAAAGTTGAGGCTGTCCAAACAGGTTGTATCTTTGCAAATAAAATATATACTTCTATTTTTTTTCAGGTGTTTAGGCTAATGGCAGATGGGTTGTTTTCTCCACTGGAGTACATACACTAGGGGAGAAAACCTGATCCACTGATTTCCATGAATGTGTGTGCATTGACAGACTACGCATGAGGGCATCGGCACACATAAAGGATGGATTTCGCTGTAAAAATATGCTCTGTATATGGGCTGCCATGTTGATCCCATGCCTGCCAGTGTACACACATAAAGGGAGCTGAAGGCAGTAGGTCAGCTCTTAAGGTGGCCATACACGCACCGATATTATCGTACGAAACCTCGTTTCGTACGATAATCGGTGCGTGTATGGCATGTCAGCGAGCCGACCGATATCGCAGGAAGCTGCTGAAATCGGTCGGCTCGCCGATCGGCCAAGTTAGAAAATTTTGATCGGGCGCCATAGAAGGCGCCTGACCAAAATTCTCCCTTCAGAGCTGAATCGGCAGAAGGAGGTAGAAATCCTATTGTTTCTACCTCCTTACCTGCCGATTCAGCCCTGAATGGTGTGTGGCGGATCTGACGATGTTTCGTGCGACCGACGGTCGTACGAAACATCGTGAGATCGCCACGTGTATGGCCAGCTTTAGGGCTCTGGCACACAGGGAGATTAGTCGCCCGTGACAAGGGAGAGCCGTGTGCCAGAGCCCTTATATACACAGGCAAAGATAACCTGTCTGCCTTTAGCCTTAGAGTGCTAAACCTTGCAACAAAAGTGCAATTGCATTAAAAGGCAAATGCAAAGCTTTGTTTGTTCTGAATTTTTTTTTTTCCTAGATAAGCTAAGCATTGTCCCAATAAATTTGTGTGAAAGAGAGAGCATTGGGCAGTGCTAGATTCCATACTTAGTGTATGTGACATTCAATTAACTGCGCAGAGTTTTTTTTCTTTTCCCATTACTCTCTGCCATTGCCCGCTCATGGTGCTCAGTCACAGCTAAAAAATTCACATTAGCATGGCCCACTCATGCTGCTAACTAAGAGCCAGCTGGTTCTTAACATATACTGTATATACTTGAGTATATGCCTAGTTTTTCAGCATCCAAAATGTACTAAAAAAGTCACCCTCAGCTTATACTCAAGTCGGGTGCCATGGGTCCCTCCAAACTAGCACCCTCTGTCCTTTGTGTGCAAATTAGGCCACCCGCAACCAGACCCTCCAGTGCCCTGGCCCGCTCCCGAATTCATCTTAATCTACTATTCTCACCTGTCCCATTCTGCACTAGACATTTCACTTTATATTCTATATAAACTACAGTATATATAGTTTTAAAGGATTTTAACTCTTTGGGGCTTATTTATTTTGCTGTGTAAAAAACGGTGGGAAAATTCACCACACATCGCCAGCCTTCACTGTGTAAAAAGGGCGTAAAATCTGCGTAAATTTTTTTACTTGTTTTTTCTTCCACCAGAACTTACGTAAAATAATGGCGTAAAATCTGGTGTTCAGACGGCGATCTTCTCAGTTTATTTTACACAGCTTTTTATTCCATTTTTAAGCGAATTCATTTTACACAGTTTAATAAATATGCCCCTTTGTGTTTTGGCTTGGTTGCTGATTGAGCTAAGGGGGTAGTACTCTTAAGGTATCATTGTTGATACCATATTGTTTTGTTGACCCTCTTCTCCACTTACAGAGCTAGTTTACTGTTTTTTCTTTGAAATAAATATTTAAAAACATATACCCCACTGATGCCTCATTTAATATAATTTTATTGGTATTTATTTTGATTATTGAAACTTAGCAGTAGCTGCTGCATTTCCCACTCTTGGAACTTAGACTTCAGCAGAAATTATGTAAATCAATCATATAAAATAGGATGTTTTAGTTGGGATTTGTGTACACAAGAACATATTGGTTTATGTGCTCTTTCAGGTAACCATCATTTATTTTAGGGGATTCCTTGTCCTGTGTCATTGCCTAAAGGATAAGTAGCACCAAAAAATTAAAGGGATTTGTATGCTTTTTAATATACTGCACTGTTAGCGTGCACTACTAAAAAGAAAAATGAATTTCCTTTAGAAGCACTATTAGGGCAATAGCGCATAGGGTGATTGGCACAATGGCACATAGACCACAGTTAAATCTTGGCTACTGTGGGCCGGTCTCATTGATATGCTTTCCTAGAAGCTAAAAAGAGAATTGCTGGTAAGAAAGCATATGTGCCACATTTTTGTGCCACATTTTTTTTGCGAAGTCACTTAAAGTGTCCTGCACAAGATGCTGTTAAGCTGTATAGGCAACTATTCAAGTTGTCATTTGTCTTTAGGGCATGTGATTACATAAAGTTAACAGATAAGCGCTGTAGAATACAGTGATTTTGTCATTCTTACTATAAATAGAAAACATTTAAGATTAAAAAAAATTAAGAATGACAGCTTAATAGTATCTATAGCAACTTGGAATAAAGGTTCCACATAGTGCGTTCTTCCTATATAATATATTTGTAAGAGAAATTATAGTTTCATGCTTTTGGTATTGTTATACACAAAATAATTTCACAAAAACACCACAAGATGTCACTGTTCTGCAACTGCCAAAAACTGAGCTGGCCACAAGGCTCCCTCTACCTTCTTCATTTTTTGTTTCCACTATATTCTCTGGGGTAGCCCTTGTTCATGTTATTTCAAAACTGCTTTTCTGTATTTTGTTATACGATGCTGCCTTGTTTTGCAAAGTAGTACATTCTGGTTTAGTTACATTCCTCAGACATTCCAGTCCAATTGGGTGTATCTCTGTACATGTGCGTTACCTGCATTTGTTTTAAATACCACAATTGAATTGCATACTTCTTTTCATCAAAAAATAAACTATTTCCAATTTTGGAATTAGACCAGTGAACACCAAGAATTAGTGACTGTTCCCTAGAGATTTAATTAGGTATACAAACACTTTGGAACCTGGGCCATAGCCTGCCGCCATCATTACTGATAACCCCTTTGTGCCAACCCTGAAACATGTATGTATGTATATCTTTATTTATAAAGTGCTACTTATGTACAACAGGGGGTTATTAAAATAACAGATCAATTCAAAATATAATAATAAATACAATATACAATTGCAATAAGTTAAGAATCAAAGAGACAGGAGGATAGAGGTCCCTGTCTTGTAAAGCTTACTTATGCTGCAAACATCCCACTATTTGCTCTTAGCAACCCTACTCACATACAAGCACTGAGAATCTTTGTATATCATTTATTTTGGATGTTTTTCTACTGCAGACTGAAACTTATTTGTGGCTGGAACATTTTTGTACAGTAAGAAAATTGGCTAAAGATATTACTTGTCCTTATATTTGCTCTGGAGTTCCTTGCACAATAATGTCAGACTGGGAGAAGTGGAATGTTTTAGAGCAACAAATCCTCTAAAATTAACTGCACAATGATTTCTCTGCTATATTCCCTGTTTAGGAATGCTTTTCCATAGCCCACCAACCTTTCAATAGGGCAGTGATTCAGCTGCATTACAAAAACACAAATGCTGCTTTCACCTGAGCTGCTGATTTTACAGTTACCTAATACTTAACCAGTGTTGCTTCATTTCATTCTTTACATCTTTGTCCCTCCAAAGTCACAAGTCCTTTCTATGTTCTGGCCTTTCTGCAAAGCTCATATTTAGGTAAAGTAGCCCTAAATCTATCTTCCACCATTGTTTTTAATTTGGGTATAAAGAAAGCCCTCCTAGTGAATGTGCAGTGTTGCTGGGAGTAGTATACAGAGGTGCTTGAAAGTTAACCCTTCAAAATTTTCTGTATTTTTATATGAATTTGACCTAAAACATCGTCTGATTTTCAAACAAGACCTAAAAGTAGATGGAGAAAACCTAGTTAAACAAATGAAACAAATTATTATATTTGGCCATGTATTTATGGAAAAATAAATGATCCAATAACATATCTGTGTGTGGCAAAAGTGAATTGTGCTCTCAGTATTTGGTGTGATCCCCTTGTGCGGCAATAACTGCAACTAAACATTTGCGGTAACTGTTTTGCAGTCCTGCACATCAACTCAGAGGAATTTTAGCCAATTCCTCCTACAGAACAGCTTCAGCTCTTGGATGTTGGTGGGTTTCCTCACATGAAAGTGTGCTTTAGCTGAATTGGATTATGGTCAGGACTTTTTCTTGGCCGTATCAGAATATTCACTTTATTCTGTAACCATGCTTTGGTAGAAAGACTTGTGTGTTTAGGATCGTTGGCTTGCCACATGACCCACTGTCTCTTGAGATTCATTTTACGGACAGACGTCTTGACATTTTCCTTTAGAATTCTCTAGTAAAGTTCAGAATTCATTGTTCCATCAATGATGGCAAGCCACCAAGGCCCAGATGAAGCAAAACAGGCCCAAACCAGAACACTCCCACTACCATGTTTCATAGATGGGATAAGGTTCTTATGCTGGAATGCAGTGTTTTTCTCTAAATATAACATTCTGTCCAAATGATCTTTAGCAAACTGTAGATGGTCAGCAATATTTTGGGGGAGAGCAGTGACTTTCTCCTTGCTACTCTGCAATATATACATACGTTACTGTTCAGTGTTCTCCTGATGGTGGACTCATTAACATTCACCATTGTGAGAAAGGCCTTCAGTTCCTTTGTAACTTCTCAGGCTTTTAGGTTGAAGACACACAGAGCTACTAGTAGCAGCTACTTGTCATGGCTACTAAAATAGACAATTACTGATTCTCAGTATTGTCTATAGCAAGGCATTTTCTGGTGTTTAGTAGCTGTGAAAAAGTAGCTGCTACTAGTAGCTCTGTGTGTCTTCACTCTTGTGTGGAGCAGTGGTTCTCAACCTGTGGGTCGGGACCCCTTTGGAGGTCAAATGACCCTTTTACAGGGGTCGCCTAAGACCATCGTAAAACACATATTTCTGATGGTCTTAGGAATAATTTTATGGTTGGGGGTCACCACAACATGAGGAACTGTATTAAAGGGTAGCGGCATTAGGAAGGTTGAGAACCACTGGTGTGAAGTAACAACGGTCTTGAGTCTGTTGATTGGTGGAGTCCAAACTCTTTAGAGATAATCTTGGAAGCTTTTTTAGCTTTACGAGCAGCAACAACTCTTTTTCTGAGGTCCTCATACACCTCTTTTGTTTGAGCCATGATACACATCCAGAAATGTGCTGTATGTTTTATCAGGCTTTGCTGGATCCCCATAATTTAAACAAGCTCACACCTGTTTGTCATCTCTATGACTGAAAATACCAGACTTCTTCTTTAAATTTTATGATAATCCAAAGGATTCACTTACTTTAGCCACACACAGATAGGTTTTTGGATCTTTTTTTTAATAGATACATAACCAAGTATAATTATTATTGTTTATTTTGTTTAACTAGGTTTCTCCATCTACTTTTAGCACTTGTTTAAAATCAGATGATGTTTTAGGTCACATTTACTCGTATATAGAAATAGAGAAAAGCACAAATTTTAAGCACCACTGTATGTCCCCACTTTCCATTATATACTGTCTAGGAGTAAATTCTATGAGTATTGCATTGTGGTATACAGGTGTTCTAGGGCAGCTGAGTGAAATATTGCATGTGCTATAGAAAGCCTAAACTGAATGAATGCCGGGAGGGGCATGATATGAGGATAGGAAGCCAGTTAAACCAGGCCCATCTGCTGCATTATTGCTGGTTAATCCCCACAACACCGGAGCTCTCTATGCTGGAGTATAATGCACTGTTTGTTTATCTGATTGTATTTTTGCAGAGAGCTAGGTACCTGCTCCATCTTTATCTCTGTGCAGTCATCTGCCTTTTCATGTTAACTCTGTGTGACAGCAAGAATAAGAGGTACACTGGTGAAAACAATATATTTATGCATTCCTGATGCCTGTTGCCTGCATAAACCTTTTTATTTCACTTAAGCAAGGCTGGGGCAGAGCAGGGGCACACTGAGTGGGTTATCCATTTTCCTCAGACTTCAGGCAGAGGAAAGCAGATCCACTGTCATCCGCTCTTTCCTCTAGATGACAAGCACGGCGTCGAACTGTGTGAAACTACATTTGGTGGATTTCAGTGGGAAAATGCAAAATTTCCCCTTTTTAACATTTTTTTTTTTTAATATTGAGCCCAAGCCCTATGCATTGATCTGTAGATCAAGTACCAAACATAAAAGGTATAGTGACACATTCCAGTTTTAACAATATCCCTATGTAAAAATGTTTAGCACTAATTCTGCCCCCTTGCCAACCCTCAGACCTTTACTACTCCCCATGTCAATACTAAGCACACGCTTCTGTAACACATATTTGGCCAGTAAAGGGTCAATCCAGACTAGTATTAGGTAGAGCATGTGTTACATGCGATGCCCCTTTCCCAGGATGGGCCTCCGCTAGGTGGGAGATGACCTTTAGGAGCTGTTTTGGAAATGAGGATGATATTGAACTACACCTCCCTGATGCTGTATGGTGTAGTGAATAGTAAATAGGACGCCAGAAGGTTCTTTGCTGATCAACTATTAACATTTATTGTTACACACAGGATGATGCAGGGTAATACTCACAAATACTGAGGTAGATGGTGAAGCAGTAAATAACAGTTGTAGTTATGCAAGGCATCCTAAGGATGATCACCTGGTACTGGGCCGGATCCCTACAGCAACGGTGGATCAGGGGAAGAAACTGCCTGATACCTATGTCTGACTGCGGTCCCTTCAGTAAGGCAAACAGAGCCTGGGTATTGCTAAACCCTTTTTAGATCTCCTATGGTGGAGCGAGTGCTGCTCATGCTAGATAGCCCTGACTGTCTCACACTATATAGAGTGTGCTATTACAGGATCTATCCCTCTGCTAACTTCACCTCATTCACGGGGCCCTGTCCCCGACTTTCACTAGAGCACCAAGGGGCTACTCTAGGGCAAATGGCTTTTACTGGGGCCAAGTCTGATCCCAGGCTCGATGGAGATGTTACCTGAGAATCAGAAGGCAGCCAAAGAGGAAGCCACCCCTCCTTGCTAGACACTTTATCAGTCTGCAAGGGGAGTGGTCATCCTAAGTAAACCAATAAGGCACAATATAGTATGAACTAGATACATGGTGCTTTGCCCAGCAACAGCACTAGGAACTAGGGATTTAAAGCCATAGGGACTCTAATACCTATGGGTCCCTACACTTCAATGACAGGAAAGTTGTAGTGAACGTTGGGCTTGGGGGGCAGGCTAAAGTACCAATAGGTTGAGCGCTGTTTACATTTGTTCACCAGCTTATGGGTACTTTGCTCTGTCCCCCAATCTTATAAAATGTCACTGTGCCTATATAAGAGTGACCATCACATATCCTGCATTAGCAAGCTTTTGCTACTCAGATGTGACCCCTGACACAAGTTTCAAGAACAAGGAAGTTGTGACTTTCTGATTGGGGGCAGAGCAAAGTACCCATAGGCTGGTGGACAAATGTCAAAAGTGCCTCACATCCATCGGTCTGAAAATCGGTTGGAAAGGTTTGAATATTTGAATAAAATTTGCTCATTGTCCAAATGTTTGCACGACCAAGCAGGTAGTTTTTCTAGCTTCAGTTAGATGATGAGTAGTTTTTGTTGATGGGCAAACCGTGCTTTTAAACAATCGTTTCAGGATAACTTAGTCCTATGATAACGAAAAGATCTTTTAAAAATCTTAACTTGGCCAGCTTTAGTGTACATGTTGACTTGTACACCTGCCCAATTTTTTTTTTTTTGTAGACTTTAGGGCTCTGGCACATGGGGAGACTAGTCGCCCCCCGACAAATCTCCCTTCTCGCGGGCGACTAATGTCCCCGAAATGCCATCCCACGGGCGACAATGTAAATCGGGATTAGTCGCCCGCGACAAGGGAGATTTGTCACGGGCGACTAGTCTCCCCATGTGCCAGAGCCCTTATAAACCCCTGAATCATAAAACCACCCATAGGTGTCTCTAATGCTCCACTCAGATATGAATGGTGCCTGGATGTGCACTTTGCTGTTATGTACCGCAGCTTGTCACTGAGCTGTGTTCTCTCTTTTCACTTGCATGCTTTTTCCTCTCCTTATTTTGTATGTCATTGCCTTGTCTCTATGGTGATGCCCTATTTCGGAAGTAATCTATTCCATGATTGATTGAGCAGACATTAAATATCCTCAGATTGCTAGACGTTTCAGTGCCTTAAAGGGTGCAGTGCATGCAGTAAATTTCATTATGCTTTGACAGTTCTCATTTTGTAAATGACTGCATTTAACTACCCCTAGTGTGAAAATTTGTATGTATGGGTATATAGCTGGGAAAGCTGGAGACTCTCACAAACCCACCCCGTTAACTAAAGGGGGTGTTTACTAACACTTAATTTTTTCAGTTGGGGTTTTTTTATGACTAGATCTTTCTTTACTTTGTGGTTTTAGAGGTTTTCAGGCTTGTTTTTGACACTGGCTTTAGTGCGATTGTATGAAAAATTCGTGGTTTTCAATGACTTTTTTTTTTTTTTTTTTTGTGCTTTTTCAGTATGGATCTTTTCATAAATGACTAAAATTCATGGAAATGAGTTTAGTCATGGTTTAAAAAAACTATAAAACCACAGAAATCCAAATGTTAATAAATGCCCCCTTAGCTTCAAAGTTTGCACGGTTTGCATCGTTACATACTCACACCATAAGATATCTTTCTAATTCGATGGGACTTTTTATTTCAATGTTGAAAGCAATTGCACAAATCAATATCTCAATAATTCTACTAATTCTAATAAGTTACTTAAATAGAAGAACAGTGTCCACTTATAATTATTAATTCCCTTTGAGGGTGCCAATTATACAGAGAAAGGAGAAAAACTGAATATTTAAAAATATTTTAAAAACTGTTATATAAGACATGTTGGAATATTACTATTTATGCTGAAGTTGCTTAATAAAGCTAAAATTTAATTCTCCGCCACTTTAGCTATTTGTGAGCTAAGAAGATAAAGGTAAAAGCTTAGTCATTTGAATTAGGTCTTACTTTTTTTTTTTATTGTGTGTAAAAGTTATGATTATTAATTTTGACAAGTCACCATACCACTTCAAGGTAAACCCCATATGGGGGTCCTAACTATTTACCTTAGTTAGTTACCAGTTAAATGTTTTCATAGGCTGACACCTCCGTGCATAGTAGCTTATCTTGGGTTAAGTGTATCCTGACCAAGGCATTGCTTTGTGACTAAATAATAAGTAAACCTTTTTTAGGGCAAGTCTCACCAGGTACCGTGCTTGAATTTTCTTAAATGTTCTGGTTCATTTGAGCCGGACTGTGTGTAATGAAGTGGAACGCACAGGAAAACTTGAATGCTTGCCCACTGAGATGTGCTCTGACAGCAGGTATCAAATCTATATTTGAGAGAAATTTTGACTATTTATTTTCATATATAGGCTAAAGTTTTAATTTTTTAATTTTTATAAGGATATAAGAAGTTACAGAGGAGCTTCATAATCATACAAAAGTGTCCACAGAAAGAGTGGTTTTATACAGTCATGGAATTCTGTGGTGGCATCCAACATCCTCATATTTTATGAGAGGGGGTACATTATTTTTTATAATAGACAACTTTCAGTTACGTGACAAATAACAAAAATACGATATCCCATGTGAAATGGGACGTGAATGAGAGTCTGCATGTGTGAGAAGGGTGGGGTACAGGTTACACCCCCAAGAGCGGTAAGAAACAGAAGTGGTGGAGAGATTCTGTACGGGGCAGAAAGCAGTGGGCCAGAGCCAGGTACTGCATGGTGTACAGTACATGCATTCTGTGTGTGACTCTTTAAAGTTATGAATGTTCTGACATCCAAACACGTGAACTTGGTACATGAGCCATGAATATCCTGTAACTAATATCCTTATAAGCAGTGCTTAGTGATCAGTTATAAACTGGTGCCTAATGATGTAATTTGTGTTACATGACTCATACTTTTATATGGTCATGGAACCTCTCAGTCAATCAATTACCGTATATACTCGAGTATAAGCCGATCCGAATATAAGCCGAGGTACCTAATTTTACCTAAGAAAACTGGAAAAACGTATTGACTCGAGTATAAGCCTAGGGTGGGAAATGCAGCAGCTACTGCTAAGTTTCAATAATTAAAATAAATACCAATAAAATACATTAATTGAGGCATCAGTGGGGTATGTGTTTTTAAATATATATTTCAAAGAAAAACAGTAAACTAGCTCTATAAGTGGAGAAGAGGGTCAACAAAAACAATAGGCACTGGAGGGTCTGGTTGCGGGTGGCCTAATTTGCACACAAAGGACAGAAGGTGCTAGTCTGGGGGGACCCAACTCGAGTATAAGCCGAGGGCGACTTTTTCAGTGCATTTTGGTTGCTGAAAAACTAGGCTTATACTCGAGTATATACAGTACTCAATGCACACCTACTAACCACAAAAGGCAGCAAATGGTATGTTTAACATATAATGCTCTTTATATGGAAAAAATTCACAGAACAGTAAATACAATGACAATGCATAATATACATACCACCAGTTGGACAAAATGACTCCATTACCTCACTTTATGCACTTTCCCCAGGCTGATTTCTTCATGAGCAAAGTGGAGTCCATCCGCAATCAAATTCCCCCCCCTCTATTAATACTAACCAGCTCCTCCTTCCTCAGCCCCCTTCTGCATGTCTTAGCTCTTTTGGTCCCGTAACTGTCTCTGAAGTCTCCCGGCTTCTTTTGTCGGGTCCCCTCACCACTTGCTCTCTTGACCCCATGCCTTCTTCTCTGCTTAAACACCGTGTTGCTGAAATTACTCCGGCTCTTACTCACATCTTTACTCTTCTCTGTCTTCTGGAAGTTTCCTCTCTTCGTTCAAACAGGCCTGTGTCAAGCCTATCCTTAAAAAGGCCATGCTGGACCCGTCCTGTCTCGCTTCTACCGCTTGCCTTCAAAATCTTAGAGCATATCGTCTTCTCCTGTATTACTAACTTTCTTAATGCACATAATTTATTGGACCCACTGCAATCTGGCTTTCGGCCTGCACACTCTACTGAGACGGCGTTGTGCAGAGTTACAAATGATCTTCAGGTTGCCGAAGCCAATGGTCACTTTTCTATACTAATGCTCCTAGATCTATCGGCTGCGTTTGATACGGTTGACCACTCCCTCCTGATGTAAATTCTGCATTCGATTGGTCTCTGTAGTCAGGCTGCATCCTGGATCTCTTCTTACCTCTCTAACCGTTCATTCACTGTCTCCTATGCTAACAAAACCTCATCTCCAGTTCCTCTTAATGTGGGGGTACCCCAAGGCTCTGTACTTGGGCCGTTGTTGTTCTCCCTTTACACGGTCTTTGGGAGATCTTATCCGTTCATTTTGCTTTAAATATCATCTGTATGCTGATGATATGCAAATTTACTTTTCGACCCCCTCGTTAACAGTTTAAACTGAGACTCAAATCTCTAACTGTCTCCTAACTATGTCCAATTGGATGAACCAACGCCACCTTAAACTGAACCTAACAAAAACTGAACTAATGATCTTTCCGCCTAAGCCTGGTCTTACTCCCCCCTTTTCTATCTCTATTGATGGCACCCTCATCAACCCCGTCGATTCGGCGCGTTGTTTGGGGGTGATCTTTGACTCCAGTCTCTCCTTCTCTGACCATATTAACACCACTTTCAAAACCTGTCACTTTTTCTTACACAATATTGCCAAAATCCGTCCCTTTCTTTCTACTGCAACAGCTAGGCTGCTCATGCATGCTCTCATCTTGTCCCGACTTGACTACTGTAACCTGCTACTAACCGGCCTCCCTAACTCCCATCTTTCCCCCCTACAGTCTATAATAAACACTACTGCCAGAATTCTCTTCCTCTCATCCAGGAGAGTTCAGGCCTTTAGCAGGGGAAGGGCCTGAACTCTCCTGGATGAGAGGAAGAGAATTTAAACAAAGAATATCTTACAAACTCCTTCTCGTAACCTTCAAAGCCCTCCATTCCTCTGCTCCTCACTACATCTCTTCCCTTGTGTCTCTGTACGTTCCTGGCCAACCCCTTCGTTCCTCGCAGAGCAACCGTTTTGTTGCGCCCCCCACTACTACTGCTGTTTCCCGCCTTAAACCTTTCTGCCTTGCTGTCATTTGGAATGCCCTCCCTGAGAGAATCCTCCCTCAGTCTTAAAACTAAACTTAAAGACTACCTTTTGGAGCACTCAACCAGCACCTGATCTGGAAACTAACACTTCTATTGTAGTGTCACCCACTGTGACCTACAGCACTTATATTTGCCTATTTGTGTCTGTAAGCTACCCTCCCATATAGATTGTAAGCTCTACGGGGCAGGGACCTCCATCCTCTTGTGTTTTTGACTCTTATTGCAACTGTATCTTTTATTTATTTGTCTTTATTGTAATACTTTGTATTTATCTATTATCTTAATAACCCCCTGTTTGTATTAATGTATTCTACTGTACAGCGCTGCGTACATAAGTAGCGCTTTATAAATGAAGATATACATACATACATACAGAAAAAGCAAACACGTGTGGAACACAGTCTCCTGTTAGGAGAAAACTGTACCAGCCCAGGGTAGCTGCAAGTAGATTTAGAAAGCCGGCTTTTTGGTTAAAGTTCAGCTCTTCACTCTATTGCGCTTCCACAAGCGGCACAAAGAAAGAAGGAAGAGGATCACTGGCTCGCAGCTACCCAGGGCTGGTGCAGTTTTCTCATAACAGGAGCACGAGCTCGGAGTAAAGAGGGGGGGTGTGCCTAACATTTTCCACCCCCCAGTGATTTTGTAACTTTCCTTCTCCTTTAAAACAATGATGATTGCTCTTAAATAGCTTTACCCTTCCTACATAGAAATACAGCAAGACAGTTAGTAAATAGTTTTGTAAAATTAGCTGAAATAGTAAAATGGCAGCTATTCCTTTTGATGTACAAACTGAGCAGAAAAGAAAATGTTTGCATTACAATTTAAATGGCATTCTATGAAGTACTTGTTCAAGTACAATTACTTTCAGTTCTGTTGCTTGGTGAGCAAGGCTCCGTCTTTTACATTAAACAGAAAAATACCAGGTAGTGGTGCAAGATCTTCATGTACTTAAATGACCTTGCTGATCTGATAGACACTATGCTTATTTTAATGGCTCTGGGAGGCCCTGGACAAATTCCCTATGCTGTATGCTTCCTTAGTGACCAGCCATTTGCTTGATTGTTTTTATGTTAGAGAAATAGGTGAGAAATATGCTCATCGCATGTATGATCGTGTCGGCAAAATAAGCTGCAAGCCAAGATAAACATTTTAACAATAGCGGCCATCACTGTAAGGAAAGTTACCTAAGAAAGTGTATTCCGGGAAATGGTTGCAGAAATGTATTTAATCTTTTAGGTTTTTTGGTTTATAGCCAGTCCTGTTGGGTAGCTTTTAGCATTTCTGTTTGTCTTGCCATTGGCTGCCACTTGGATTTTCTTTCCCTGCTTGCTTAGATACACTCAGTACTCTAGGGATATCTAAATAATTTGCTCCTAATCTGTATAGTATTGCAAGATTGATTGTAAATAAAAGGCAAAGGCAGCACATATAACTGTAGAATTAACATTTTGGCACAATGGTATGCTATATTTCCTTCAATTGACAGAACTTAAGGGGGCATTTCACCTTAAAATTAAATGTAAGTATTAAAGTTGATTATGAGATTAAAGAAATAGAAATAAACCCTTAAAATTAATATGAATAGGAATGCAATATTTCCTATACTGAACTAATTGCACCAACCAAAAGGTTCTGTATCTCTATAGTAGTAGCCTGCAGGTCCCTATCTTGGTGTGTGTTTGGAGTGTCAGTGACACGCACATGCTCGGTGTGCTCAGGGCAGCTGTTCAAAAGCTAAGCTTAGGAGTTGCAAATTATCAAGCAGAAAATGAGGTTTGTTTGTCATAGAAGCTGATGCTACCGGGCTGCAATGTACAGGTATAGGACCTGTTATCCAGAATGCTCGGGACCAAGGGTATTCTGGATAAGGGGTCTTTCCGTAATTTGGATCTCCATACCTTAATCAATAAAACATTAATTAAACCAAATAGGATTGTTTTGCATCCAATAAGGATTATTTATATATTAGTTGGGATCAATTATAAGGTACTGTTTTATTACTACAAAGAAAAAGGAAATAAGTTTTAAATTTCTGAATTATTTGATTAAAATGGAGGCTATGAGAGACGGGCTTTCCGTAATTCAGAGCTTTCTGGATAACGGGTTTCCGGATAAGGGGTCCAATACCTGTACTAATAATCTGAATTCATTACTAATCAGCCTTATATTGTGACATCTATACTCTATATACACAGTATATTGTGAGTCGGTCCCTAAGATCAGTAATTTACAGAAGCACAGAGCATGTGCAGTGAATCAGCAGAACCGAATATGGGGAGCTTCTGGGGGCATCTTTAGAGGCACAGATCTTCCCTGCCTAAGGCCCTGTGGTTGCCTTGGGCTGGTACAGAACCTCAAAACATAATGTTTAACATTTGGCCCTACTTCTTTACTTAAGCTTTTTGTAATTTTTGTGCTTGCCATTATTCCATGCTTCTAATTGTTTTTTAAGTACTACTGTATGTGATCTCTTAGTACCTAATATACATGTTATTTATACCATAGGTCATATTCCATGATGTGGGTATGCTGACAGAGAAACTCTTTCCTATAGTGGAAGCCATGCAGAAACACTTCAGTTCTGGCTCTGGGACCTATTACAGTGACTCAATCTTTTTCCTGTCTGTGGCACTTCACCAGATAATGCCTAAAGGTAAATCCCTGCAATGCTGTGGCTGCAAAAATGTCATATTATTGTGATAGAGACTTGTAAACATTGTTGATGTATCACACATCCCTGAAGCTATATTGTACTTCAGATAGAGGATGCTGTAACTGTTGTACATAACTGCTGTGTGGAGGAGGTTCTGTATGATTTCCTTTTGCAGCACTATGTAAATATACACATGCCAGTCTGACAGAGGACAAGGAACAAAGGATTTATGCCCTGGTTCTTATGATGGTAAAGTTGCACAGCCTTAACCTGCAGCCATTTTGTGACTGTGAGGCATTTTTCTTCACAGTCTTTACAACTATGGCTTTATGGGACTGTATTATCTGTAAAGGCACTGAAACACATGGCCATGCTGAGTGTTTTGCTACCTGGGCAGATGCTGGAAATCATCTCCACTTTTCTTAGTACACCAGCAAAAATCCAGTAGCATGCTGATAAATTGTCAACCAAACCTAAAACATTGCCTGTATCTGTATGCAACGGCTATATACAATCTTTCACTAGCTGACAATTTATATGTGTGCTTCTGGTAATTTGCTGATGAACTGTATACTGACCCAATGCAAGGTAGGATTCTCCCAATATTGGCACCTGACACCTTTTCAGTTTAACTCACTGTGGGTTCTGCTCCAATTCTATACGCAGCCACTTGAATCCTGTGGTGCATTTGCTGGTCAGGTAATTTTCAATAGAAAATATGCCAGTCTCTCTGAATATTCATTTTGCATAAGGACAATTTTTTAATTTCTTTTCAGCAGATCATCTTCACAGACTGTTCAGGCAGTCTTTGTGCTCAGGCAGAAAACAGCAACAGCCATAAATTTCATTTGGACTGTTAAGTCATTTGGAGACAGCGCCTAGGATTTTGTTATGCACAACACAAAGGAGTAAATATTATTTGTTATTCCAACATTTCAGTCTCCATTGCTCATGGAATAACAAGACATTCCATATATACTTTATATATATTTATATATGTGTGTGTGAGTGTGTGTGTGTAAACGTGCTGCCTAGCAAAGGCAAACAGCTTGGTCACTTTCACATGCTGAGTGCACATACAAGGCACAAGGAATGTTAAATAGATTTAACATGTTTTAAGGCAGCTGTTCTTACTTAGCACTATATGGCTTTAACCTGGATTCTTTCAGGTGATTTCAGATGTTTTAGTCACTTTTTGTAAACAGGTATTCTTTACATGTGGGAGTGTGTCTCTGGTTGCCAAGCAACATGTTTTGGCGCCAAAACTCCTCTAGAGTGTTAAAGTAGCTATAGGGGAGTGTTCTGCTTGCTTTTATTTGTGTGTGAAGCTCTGCTGACCAGTGATCTGTAAATCAGTAGATTAGTATTCCAAATGTCAAATCAAATATTACATGCTAAATAGTACATTTGTTATCCTGCTTAATGATAGCATATATGTACCTACCGTATATGCTGACTTCTCAGCTTATTTGGCCAGTTATTTGGCTCTTCAGACTTAAAAAGAAATAGTGGCAACCATCATGTCTAATTAAGCTTTCCCCTTATTTATTAAAGGCATGAAAATAATTTAGGCTTCTGTGTATTTTTAGCTAATCGGTTTTTCCATAAACTGTGTCTCTTAATCCTCGGAGTGTTTCAGGTACCAGATGTGTCCCTGCATTGGAAAGTCTTAATGGTTCCCTTTAGGTAATGCTATTTTTAATCCCCTTCCTTCTAAACTTAGAGCAAAGATTTACTTTTATTGAGTAACTACAGTGCTTTATAAAATGGAGGGATTGATCAATGCACATTTCCTGAAGCCAAGTTTTATTAGCCATTTAGTTGGTACATGTATTTTCACAGACATGTTTTTAAGTTATAGGTTCATGATGGTAAAATTGCTAAGCCACCATAGGTGGCGAACACATGCGGCATCACAACTTTTTAAAAAAGTTGCAGTGACTAATCAATGCCCCAGGCAAACAACACACGATTAGTCAGGACAACTTGTATAATTAATATGTATTTTATAATATATCAGTCATTACTGTTTTCCCATATTCTGCTTCACAACTGCATTTTGCTTGTCCTGTGTTTTTCTTTTATATTTAAAAAAAATCCAACCCTCTAGCCATTCTCTCCCACAAAACAGCTGCACCATCAACATTTAGGTACAGAGGATCCCTGGCAAAAAAGCTTACTTGCGATGTAAAAAACAGCCTTGTTCTTCAAAAATCCAAATCCTCCCTACACTAGACTAATTTCTTAGTGACAAATGAATCACTCTAAGCTCTGTCTGCCTCCCTAATATACTGCGTAGCATGGGTAGATAAGTAACACCAGGCAAGCAGCAGGGGTGTAAATGTCTATACAGAAAACCACCGTTGTTGCTGTTGACAGGTGAGCCCGGACTGTGGGGTCTGCTGTATTGTAGTCTCCCCAGACACTCTCCTACCTTTAAAGGACATGTAAACCCCACATGCAAAATTGTAATCAGTGAACAGCCTCTTTGAAATCTTTCAATACATGCCACTCTGGTTGCCCAGAGGTTAATAGTAAGGCTGCAACATCCCCTTAATCACTTAGATTTCCTTCTCCTCCTGTAACCCACATGGCCCCCTCCCTCCAGAATATGTTTTGGCTGTTGGCTTGTGGGCATGCTTAGTTGTTCTAAGCTCAGATTACTAAATACACCCCCCCCAGTCTAGCAGCCAGTGAAGAGATGGCATTGTTGGTTCCCATAGAAACTCAGCTCTAGCTGTCTGCTTCAAATTTTTTTCTCCTTTCTCTCCTGAGCTCAGCTCAAACAAGCAGAACTTTTATCAGAGGCAGTTCTGCCTGTGTGAGCCTGTATTCTTGAAGAAACGTATGCTGAATAAGGGTCTGTGTGTGTGTATATGCTGTTTGCAGATTTAAATGTAACTGATTATGTATCAGAAGGAAAATGGCCACCAGGTGAAAGCTGCTATTTGCTTTAGGAAAATGGGATGGTGCTGGCAAACGGAGGGGATATATGCAGTACAAATAATGCCATTTGGGTGGGGGAGACGTGCCCAACTGATAAACATTGTAGGCAAATGTAGGCTTTACATGTCCTTTAAAATAGTGGTGCAAGTGCCGGGCCCCCTCAGATTTTTTTTGCAGGGAGTCCCACGTGACCAAGTTACGCTACTAGCAACAAATTACATTATCCAACTTCCTAATAATTATATCCCCTAATACTACAATCTGCTTTTCCTTACTTTCACTCATCCCATTCCTGTACTTGAGCAGCTTCCCCTCAGGGTGCTTTGAGAGTCAGCCTGCTCCATACATGCCAGTTCTGAGCTGTCTATCCAGGATCTCCACCCTAAAATGGAAATTCTGTTGGAGTGGACAAGCTGTGAACCAGCCTCTTCCATCCTCTACCTCCCCTCTTAAGTATAACGAATCTTTCCCCCTCATTTATACCCCCACTTCACTAGCCCCTGCTAGTGCATGACCAGTGGGCAGTCTTTCGTCCCCTGTGTTTGCACCCCCCTCAATGCTATGAGTGGCCCACTAAGATTCCGCAGTTCAGATACTAAAAAGACCTACCTGAATCTTAGCAAACATGCAAAAATATATGCATTGAGTGGCATTAGAGAACCCACTGAAACTCATTCTTAAGAACAGTAACACCAAAAAATTAAAGTGTCTCAAAGTAATTAATATACTATGTGCTATTGTCCTGCATTGGTAAAAGCTGGGTGTTTCTTTAGAAACCCTACTATATTTTATATAAACAAAGCTGCTGTGTAGCCATGGGGGTAGCTATTCAAATGGAAAAAAATAAGAAAAGACACACGTTATATATACTACTTGTTTTATACAATAATTTTCAACAATGCAGTACAACAGTACATTATATATTAATTACTTTAAAAATGTTTTTAAAAACAACTTTTAGTGCTCTTTAACCACCACCCGTGGATTCCTCCCTTTTTAAATATAGTCATATATTACTTTATTTAGTTTTTATTATATTATTATTATAAAGTTTGTTTGTATTCTCTATGACATGGTGACAGGAACATTGCTACGTCACTGTGCTTCTAAAATATATATATATATATATATATAAGATTTACAAAAACTACTAATATTGATAATAAAGCGCTATTCTTCTAGACAGATGTCTGTTGGTTATTCATGCTGGTGAGTTCTTGTTATGAAGTTCAAGATCACCAGTTTTCTTGGATGATCCACAAGAATTCAGTGTGATGCTCTTCAGGACAGGCCAGTGTCAGGGTACAACTGGGTTCAGGGGATGACTTAAGAATATCCATCTGTAACAAAAGGCAGTGGTCCTTAGTGGCAAAAAAGACTAAGTCCTAGGCAAAGAAGGAGCTTGTACATAATATGGAAGCACAGTGACATAGCAAACACTGCTGTAGAAAGGTCACACTCAATTATGTGAGTACTTCAAGTTCTCCTGAAAAGCTTATTCCCTGTGTTCTCACACACTATTATGACATTATTTCCAATTCCCTTTTCTGAGCTGGCACCCAGGGACTTGAGCATGTGCAGGTGTTTCTATGCCTGGACTGTGCATGTCTCAGTCTTCAGTGTGAGTAGCAGCAAGTACTGTGACTGTAACCAAGATAGCAGGATCTAGGTGCCTACCAATTTCTTTTAGTCCTTCCTTTATCTAACAGTTGACATTTAAATCATTATAGCATTTCAGGGGGGCAACTTTCTTTAAAAGTCTTCTATGAGCATTCACTTTCTGACTCTTCTTCCTCTTTATTACCTGCTGTTCCTGGATAACAAAAAACTTAATTAGAATTATTATTACTAACACATATCTATTAATTGCCATTATATTCCACAGTGTTGTACAGTAACCGGGTGAATACACTGAACAAGCATATTACATGTAATGAAACGATAACCAATACAAGAGGTAATTAGGGCCCTGCTCAGTAGAGCTTATAATTCATTCCTACTTGTAAATAATGCAATATAATATATCATTTTATTAGGTATTTACCTTCTTCAGCTTGGATCAATTCATCTTTCCCACTAAAAAAAATACAAAAATCATTGTGAGAAAACTGTGAAGAAAAGTGCTACAAATAAGTAGATAAATGAAATACATACGCAGTTGAACGGGAAGTGCATAAAGCAAAGCAGCATGGTCCCAAAATCAGTAGCAGACATACGCTGCCCAAAACTGAACCAAAGATGATCAGGTTTATTTTCTTTTCTGAAGAGAAATAAGATGAGAAAGCATTAAAGCACCAGCACAGTAAGTAGTGCAGGAAATAAAAGAGATGTTAGTGGGTTACAGTGTTTAGAGCATAATATAAAAATGGGCTTACCTCTGTCTGTAGGCATTTTTGGAGTGGTGTCATCACCAGATTCATCTGGAAATTAAAGAGGAAAAAATATTTTATTAGAGAAATTTGTTTATGGCATCTTTTAAGGTTTTTGAAAAGGCATTTAATGAAAATAGGACAAGTTTAAAATTTACCATCCAGGCTTCTGCTGTTTTGAGATTTGTCCTCTTCATCATATTCTTTTATTGGTATATTGTCAGCCTCCTTATCTGTAATATTTGTTTCTGCAAGAAATAAAAAAAGAACACCTCAAGCATATTTGCATGCGTGGCTAGCAGGGGTTTGTGGCCTATAACTAATTTAAATGGAATGAATACACCAATGTGTAAGAAATATGCTTACCTTCATACTGAGTTATGATTGGAGGGGATAACGTGGTACTGGAAATTTCTATGGGAATAAAGAAAAAAAATACAAATCCAGAATACCTTAGCAACCATATAATAGATTAACGCAGAAAATTCCTAAACAAAATAAATAAGTAACATTTAAATCTTACCATCCACTGGTTTAGCATTAGCAGTAGCAACCTCAGCATAATCATCACCACCATAATCTAAAAACATATTCTCTGTATCTGTAAAAAGAAAAAAAAACAGATGGTCACGCAAGCTAGGAATCCTGTGTTTGTGTTGCTGGTAAAATAAACCCAATATATATATATATATATATATATATATATATATATATATATATATATATATATATATATATAGTTCCAGTACTGGAAGCACACCACATACAGAGTGGTAATTGCCCGGGTGCTTATGCAGAAAAATACAAATATAAGAGCAATACAGGCCAGCACTCACGGGTCTTTGAGAAATAATATATCAAAATAAAAATTAAACAACAAAATGTTGTTTAATTTTTATTTTGATATATTATTTCTCAAAGACCCGTGAGTGCTGGCCTGTATTGCTCTTATATATATATATATATATATATATATATACATATACATGATGTAAACTCTCACTGGGTGCCAGACTGGAGCGACTTTCAGGAGGTCGTGATGTCACAGTCACGTGACCAGAATGTGGGCGGGGACAGTTTGAAGTCACTTAGGGGCCTGTCCAGCGCCTGTACCTGCTAGGGAAAAGCCCGCCTCCTCACAGTGCCATATGAGAAACGGGGAGAGGAGTTGAGGTGAAGGTTGTAGTAATAGGGGGCATGGACGGTGCAGATGTGTACAGATAGAGGGGCTGCGAGTGAAGCTGCGCTTACGGAACTGGGGTGGGTGTGAGGGTCGTACCGAGCGGCTACAGGAGCTACAGAAAGGGCTTCAGGGAGCGGCCGGTGTGATGCGTCCAGTTGTGCAGCCGGAGGCGGGGCACCCTTTCATTTGTTTGGGATTTGGGGGGGAGGCATGGGAGTGTGTATGTGTAGGAATGCTTGGTGTGGGAAGGCTCTCTCTTAGCGGGGAAAATGGATAGGAGCAGCGATAGTGCTGCACGTGTACATGTAGACAGAGGGCAACTGGAGTAGAACAGTATATAGTGTTGCACATATGTAATATAACTAATAATATCCCGGAATCGCCTCTAAAATTACAGTCCTGTGTTTGGACTCACTGGCCAGTTCCAACCTGTATGGAAACAACATCGGTGCGGGAAACATTCACAGGAGACAGTGGTTTATTTTATGAGGGTTGAGCAGCTGCACTCAAACCCAACATAACCCTGTGCCATGTAAGCGCCTATGGACCCTCCTCAGACAGCTGCCGCTGGACTGTCTGCCGGCCGTAGATGGCGCTGCTATCAGGTGGCGCTGCCTCTGACGTCACGAGTGGGAAGTGCCGGGGAGATGCTGCAGCCGGCAAGTCAGAAGTCCGACTAAGGTTTTTTTTGCTACTTTTCCAGGGGGGGGGCAAGTGCCCCCTCTTGCCCCCTTCTGTGGACGCCCATGCATGTTGGGTTGAAAAAATGTGAAGTCACGTTGGCCCCGCCCACTTTTTCTAACCTTGGACCACACTTATATAGTAAAACCACTGTGCAAAGTTTTAATAGTGTCTGAATGGTAGCAATTTAAATTTCCCCACTGAAAGTCAATGAGTGACATCTGATTGGTGGCTCCACCCACTTTTTCTAACCTGGAACTGCAGTTACCCAGTGACTAAAGTTTGGGAACCCTAGGATTAATAGTTACAGAACGGCAGCAGTTTAAATTTAAACCAATAAAAGTCAATAGGTGAATTGTGATAAACAGTGGGCACCCTGGCATAAATAGTGTGAGAATGGCAGCATTTTACATTTAAATCAATAAAAATCAATGGATGGAATCTGATTGGCTGTTAGTGGCCCAACCCACTTTTCCTATTTTTGAACTGCAGTCCCCCAGTGACCAACTGTGCAAAGTTTGGAAACTTTGGCAAAAAACTTGTGAGACTGACAGCATTTTACACATCACCATTGAAAGTAAATAGGTGAAATGTGATTGGCTGTTGGTGTCTCCACCCACTTTTTTCTAACTTTGAACAGCAAATACCCAGTGAGTAACTCTGGAAAGTTTAAGAACTCTGGAATTAATGCTTAAATAATTTCATCAGTTAAATATAAACTAATGAAATTTAATGGGTGGAAATGGATTGGCTGTTGGTGGCTCCGCCCACTTGTACTAACCCTGAATATGTAGTCAGCCAGTGACTGACTGTGCAAAGCTTGGGAACCCTGACATAAATAGTTTTAGAAAGGCAGCATTTTAAATTTAAACCAAAAAAATTCAATAGGTGAAGTCTGATTGGCTGTTGGTGGCTCCACCCACTTTTTAAAACCTAAAAATGCAGTCCCCTAGCGACCCTGGTGTTAATACTGTGAGAATGGCATCAGGTTGAATTTCCCCATTGAAAACCAATAGTTAAAATCTGATTGGCTGCTGGTGGCTCCACCCACTCTTCCCAACTCTGAACCCAGTTACCTGGTGACTAGCTCTGCAAAGTTTGGGGACCTTAGTATTAATATTTAAAGAATGGGACCAGTTTAAATTTAAACATATGAAGTTTATAGCTGAAATCTGATTGGCTGTTGTTGGTCCCACCCACTTTTCTAAACTTGGAACATAGTCACCCAGTGACAAACTGTGCAAAGTTTGGGGACCCTGACATTAAACATGTGAAAATGGCAGCAGTTAAAATTTCCCCACTGAAAACAATGAAAGATATGTGATTGGCTTTTGGCGGCCCCGCCCACTTTTCCTAACCTTGAGTACGTAGTCACGCAGTGACTGAAGTTTGGAAACCCTGGCAACAAACCAATAAAAATCAATAGGTGAAATCTGATTGGTTGTTGGTGGCTCTGCCCACTTTTCAAAAGTAAAACTGCAGTCCTCTAGTGACCAACTGTGAAACATTTGGGGCCCTGGGGTTAATACTGTGGGAATGAAAGCAGGTTAAATTTCCCCATTGAAAGTCAATAGGTAATTTCTGATTGGCTGTTAGTGGCTCCACCCACTATTTCTTATCTGAAGAGTTTGGGGAGCCTGGTGTTATTACTGTGAGAATGGCAGCAGGTTGGATTTCCACCAAGTCAATAGGTAAAATCTGATTGGTTGTTCACAGCTCTGCCCACTTTTGGGCATCCAACAATCATCATATTTTCATTCAGGCTGAGCCCATGACTATGTGATTCAAGTTTGGGGAGTGAAGCCTCAAAGCTGTAAGATTGGCAGCAGTTTCAATTTCCCCATAAAAGTCAATGGGTAAAATTTGATTGGCTGTTGTTGTCCCCTCCCACTTTGCAGTTTTTCAAAAAAAACTTGAATGTGTAGTCACCCAATGACTGACTGCAAAGTTTGGGAACTCTGGCATCAAACCAATAAAAATCAATAGGTGAAATTTGATTGGCTGCTGGTGGCACCGCCCACTTTTAAAAACTAAAACTGCAGTCCCCTAGTGACCAAGTGTAAAAAGTTTGCGGACCCTGGTGTTAATAATGTGAGAATGGCAGCAAGTTGAATTTCTGCCAAATCAATAGGTAAAATCTGATTGGCTGTTTACAGCTCCACCCACTTTTGGGCATCCAGCAATCATCATATTTTCATTCAGGCTGAGCCTATGGCTATGTGATTCAAGTTTGGGGAGTGCAGCCTCAAAGCTGTAAGATTGGCAGCAGTTTCAGTTTCCCCATTAAAGTCAATGGGTGAAATTTGATTGGCTGTTGTTGGCCCCAAACGCTTTGGGGTCATCCAACAAATGTCGCTGTTTCATTTGGGGTGAGCCCATGATTATGTTATTCAAGTTTGGGGGGTGTAGCTTCAAAGCTGTAAGTGCAGCAGCAGTTTGAAAATCTTCCCTGTCAAAAACAATGGGAAAATTGGGGGGTTCACAAAAAGACGGGGGGCGGGATCGCTTAGAAAAGCACAAGCAACCTGCTCCCCTATAGGGCGAAGAAGTATGGAACATTTGGGTGTTGTACCCCTAAAACTGTAGGAGGAGTAGTGTTTAGAAACTGGGAGGCGCTAAGAATAAGAAGAAGCCAAAGTGGAAGAACAGTATGTTGGGGTTTTCAACCCAATATAACTACCTGAGCCACTGCAAAAATGTATGGTTTGCAAAGCTTTAAAGGAAACCAAGGCAGGAATAGGGAATCGAGTATTAACCATAAACAGATTCTCAGCAGAAAGTGGGGTAAAACAGGAAAATAGCATTAAAACTCATAATGATAAAATGGTTACCTTCAGCTGCACATAGGTAGATTGATAAAATTAATATTAAGAAAAAAATAATGAAACAGGGTTTCATGTGTGTCTTCATGACTAGTTTGTTTGCAAATGAGTAAACATCTGAATAGCTCAGCTTGATATCAGTCATGTGATGTCATAAATCATTGTGACACGGATAGAGTGGCAGCAGAATGCAGTCCATTGTGATGTCATAAAGCTGCAAGGTTAGTGACAAGCTTATTCCTACAAGGCAATGCAATCCTTATAGAGTACCACACTGGTATTTCCATGCCTTTCCCAGTGTTCCTAGTGCTATTGCCACGCATGCATGCACAATAGAGCAACATGGAAACAATTCTAGTGTTTTTGAGCATGTGTCTGCAAAGCCCAGGCTGCCAATCATGGGAAGGTAAAGCCTAGGTTTTTCCTAACAGAAGCACCAGCCTGGGGATCAAACCTATTAATTCTATTCCCTTGGGGTACCTAATGTTTGAGCACCTCCCCAGTGAATAGGGGTTTCTTTGTATTTTAATATTATAATGACAATAAAAACACAGTGGAAAAATCAATGGTAAGATAATTTGATAATATCAGAGGCACATGAAATTTCATCAGAAAGTGGAAAAATGAAAAACAAATAAAGAAAATAAAAATATTCAACCACTGTGACAGTTACTGACCAATCCCAGCAGCACAATGCAGTAAATGTGAACATCCGTTATGATGTCATCAATTAGCAAGTTTATTGACTATCTGATTCCTATAAAGCAATGCAGCCCTTGCACATATTATTCAATACAGATGGGTAACTAACCAAATGAAACTGAGAGGTAAAGAAATAACAGCCTGCCTTAATATGACAATGAGAGTAAAACACATAAAGAAAGAAACAGAAAAAGCAACTACCTGAGCCACTGCAAAAATGGGATGGTTTGCAAAGCTTCAAAGGAAACCAAGGCAGGAATAGGGAATTTCTTATTACATATAAGCATCTACATGTGATTCCCATAGGAATAAAAGGATGGTGATCCCAACAGGCTTTCTAAAAGGCTTCATATGTCCTAATAAAAGTAAATTTTTTTAAAAAATTTTTATTACTTTGCAGCTGTTGTGATTTTTTGACCTTTTAGATTTTGTTTTTTTTGTTATTTACATGGTGATCCCAGTTTTTTTTTTATTGCTTGCCTCTGAACCTGGAAAATGCTTGAGTGAGAGAACACTTGGAATCACCTGCCATCACTGTTCCCTCTAAGCTGTGCACTCGTGTAGATGCAAAGCGTTTTGAGCCCAGTGCACACAATAAATTGTGGTGTTCACAAGAATTTTAGGGAACAGTACCTGCCATACACTTGCCAATAAAATCTGCCAATTCACCCAGTCAGCAACTTATTGGCCCATCTGTGGGGCCTGCCCAACTGATATTTGGCAGAAATTCAAACTGGTATCTATTGTGCAGGTTAGAAAATCTGATCAAATAGGACTGAATTGTGGTCTGATGTAGACCTTCTCAGGGCCCACAGTATAATCTGATCATTGGCTCTGGGTGTTGTTGGCCTAATGGGGTAAAAATCATACACATGTAATGAAATGTTGGATTGTGCAAATCTTGTTGCTCAAATTAAAGTCTAAAGCTATATTTGAATAAATCAACTACCAACTAGACTTAGGTTGACATACGGGTAACCATGTTAATTGCCTATAGCTAGGGGATCAGAAATGCATGGAACATGGCACGCTAAATTAATAATTATACAGTTCCAAGCATGAGGAAGCACTATTTATGATTTCTAGCAGAAGTAACCTGCATAGCCAGACTTGAGGTTTATTTGTTTTGCTAACAAAGGTGGCAGTTAGGCTTTACATTTTTTTACATAATTTAATCCAAAATACAAACACAATGAAAGGTGAAGTAACTGGGGCTGCTAAGATGTTAGGTTCCCCGCCCCACCCCCCCCAGTAACTTCAGTTTTTTCTGTAGGCAAGTGCTCCTTTTAGATAAAAAATGCACTGATTTGCGGTAATAACTAACAGTGCGCCTCCATCTCACCTTATTCCCAGGCATCCCAGGTTTGTGCAGTAGAGTAAAAGTCTCCTATCTTATTGTTAGGAGATGAATTATGTTGGGTTGAAAACCCCAACATCCTGTTCTTCGACGTTGGCTTATTCTTCCGCTTCTCCTTCTTAGCGCCCCCCATTTTCTAAACGCTACTCCTCCTACAGTTTTAGAGGTACAACACCCAACTCTCCACACTCTCTTCTGCAATCCTGCCCCCCGTCTTTTTGTGGCATTGCTCCGAACACCCCGAATGAAACAGCGACATTTGTTTGATGACCCCCAAAGTGGGAGGGGCCAACAACAGCCAATCAAATTTTTTAATGGGGAAACTGAAACTGCTGCCAATCTTACAGCTTTGAGGCTACACTCCCCAAACTTGAATCACACAGTCATGGGCTCAGCCTGAATGAAAATATGATGATTGTTGGATGCCCAAAAGTGGGCGGAGCTGTGAACAGCCAATCAGATTGTACCTATTGATTTGGTGGAAATTCAACCTGCTGCCATTCTCACAGTATTAACACCAGGGTCCCCAAACTTTTCATACTTGGTCACTAGGGGACTGCAGTTTTAGTTTTTAAAAGTGGGCGGAGCTACTAGCAGCCAATCAAATTTCACCTATTGATTTTTATTGGTTTGATGCCAGAGTTCCCAAACTTTGCAGTCAGTCATTGGGTGACTACATATTCAAGTTTTTTTTTTTTTTTTAAATGCAAAGTGGGAGGGGCCAACAACAGCCAATCAAATTTTACCTATTGACTTTTAATGGGGAAATTCAACCTGCTGCCATTCTCACAAAAGTAACACCAGGGTCCCCAAACTTTTCAGTTGGTCACTAGAGGACTACAGTTTTAGTTTTGAAAAAGTGGGCGGAGCCACCAACAGCCAATCAGATTTCACCTATTGAATTTTATTGGTTAGGTGTCAGGGTTCCAAAACTTTCAGATTTCACCTATAGACTTCATATGTTTAAATTTAAACTGCTGCCATTCTATAAATATTAATACTAAGGTCCCCAAACTTTGCAGAGCTAGTCACCAGATAACTGTGGTTCAGAGTTGGAAAAAGTGGGTGGAGCCACCAGCAGCCAATCAGATTTTAACTGTTGGTTTTCAATAGGGAAATTCAACCTGTTAGCAGAGTATCTGGGTAATCTGGAGTAACAGTAACAGTCAGGACTCTTACCAATCAGGATGATGCTGCAAGCATGGCTGATACTTTATTCACCTTACAACACGAAGGAAACAGGAACATAACATCACATCCTGGAGAATCTTCCCAGAATGCATAGGTTTATAAAAGCTTTATAAACACAAAACAGTATGTATACTGACACCTACTGGCCAGCTAAAAGCTGGTTAGCTTTTGTTGCTAACTGACAGTGTACAAACACTAGTCTAACACAACCTGCTGCCATTCTCACAGTATTAACACCAGGGTCACTAGGGGACTGCATTTTTAGGTTTTAAAAAAGTGGGTGGAGCCACCAACAGCCAATCAGACTTAACCTATTGAATTATTTTTGGTTTAAATTTAAAATGCTGCCTTTCTCACACTATTTATATTAGGGTCCCAAAACTTTGCACAGTCAGTAACTGGCTGACCACATATTCAGGGTTAGAACAAGTGAGCGGAGCCATGAACAGCCAACCCATTTCCACCCATTAAATTTCATTGGTTTATATTTAACTGATGCCATTATTTAAGTATTAATTCTAGAGTTGTGAAACTTTCCAGAGTTACTCACTGGGTATTTTCCATTCAAAATTAGACAAAAGTGGGCGGAGACACCAACAGCCGTAAAATGCTGGTAACCACCAATCACAATTTACCTATTGACTTTTATTGGTTTAAATTTAAACTGCTGCCGTTCTTTAATTATTAATCCTAGGGAAATATGCAGTTAAAGGGGCAGTGCATAAAACACAGCAGCATAGTCCAAAAATCAGCAGCAGACATACGCTGCCCAAAACTGAACCAAAGATGATCAGGTTTATTTTCTTTTCTAAAGAGAAATAAGATGAGAAAGCATTGAACAAATCCCTCATAAACCAAAGTACCAGCACGAAAAATAAAAAGGGATGCAACCTAATAAAAGTGGGTTAGTGTTTGGAGCATAATATAAAAATGGGCTTACCTCTACTTTCTGCAGCATCTGGTGATGACACCACTCCAGAAATGCCTACAGACAAACAGGAAAAAAAATACTTTCTTTTAGAAATTTGTTCATGGTGCCTTTTAAGGTGTTTTAAAAGGTTTTTCAGTTTTCATGAAAATAAGTTTGAATTTTACCATCCAGGCTTCTGCTGTTTTGAGATTCATCCTCGTCATAGTTCTCTTCGTCTTTATTTACTGGTATATTGTCCAGCTCCTCTTTCTCATCTTCCTTATCTGTAATGGTATTTGTTTTTGCATTTAATAAAAAAAGAAAACTTCAAGCATATTTGAGTAGTGCGTGGCTAGCAGGGGTTTGTGGCCTATAAGTTATTTTATAAAATAAGGAATGCGACAATATGTAAGAAATATTTTTGCCTTCATACTGAGTTATGATTGGAGGGGATAAAGTGGTATTAGAAATTTATTAGGAAGGTCTTATCTGCGCCCAATTTGGCAACCACCAATATACCAT
The DNA here is from genome assembly GCF_000004195.4 of Xenopus tropicalis. Lineage (NCBI taxonomy): Eukaryota > Metazoa > Chordata > Amphibia > Anura > Pipidae > Xenopus > Xenopus tropicalis. The sequence goes on from NC_030681.2 coordinate 106,448,586, forward strand.
GGCCTGATCTGATCAGTGGCCATAGGGCAAACATTTGGATCATACACTAGGGCCTACAGAGGTGCATCAGATGAGGCCTTTATTATCATTGCACCAATAGGATTTTCAAACCTGCCTGACTGATATCTTGTTCGATTTTCTTCCCACGGTGACAGTGCTGTTAATGACCTTTGCCCAGGGGCAGTGATCCGTCAGTACACACAGATGGCAATAAAAATACGAATAAATTATTATAATGACCCATCAATAAACAGGCTCCAGTGATCAGCTGGAATGCTACAGAAAACATGATTTGGCATTAGAAAGAAGAACTGACAAAAAACAGAAAAGAAATACACATTTATTACACATATTTGAAATGTATCACATTTTATCATGGTGGCTTAAACTCAGGTTAGTGGAATTCCCATGATAAATCACTGGCAGCCAAATGTACTCAGTATATGTAACACAGCAAAACCAGACAAGCAGAGGGAAAGAGACAGAGCAAAATGGTCAATGGCAATCCATCCTCACTGACATCATTTTCTTCCAGGGTTTTTGGCCTGATTACACACATTATTTCCAATTGCCTGGGCCCTGTGACTAAGCAAACAACATATTTTATTTGAAGCAAATGTGAAACTGAGGTAATAGTGATACTACAGTGAAAATGATTGCTGTCAGTATGGCAGGGAAAGAGGCTTTTTCCAGCATATTATTAACATTGAATTTAATGAGCACAAAAAATATTCTGATTCTAACTCACTGAATAATGGCTATTACTTAAAAGGCAACTAAAGATGGTGAATATAAGCTCTATGCCTTGTGCCCTTAGGCAGAAACCATCCTGGTGCATTTTTAAGAATGATGTGAATTTGTCTACAGTTCTCTGCTTCTTCTTCTGCCATTTATTATAATCACATAATAAATAGCAGGCCCTTAACTTTAACTCTTTTACTGCCAGCCATATGGGGGGACTTTTAGTTTACCCAGGAAAACAATCTTTAGTTTTTTTCAGGACAACCTAAGCTTTCAAAATATGGTAGAATTTTTGTGTAATTCCAATTCTGTAACAAGACATAGTCTTCTAAATGTCTAAAAATGAAAAAAAAAAATCTAATACACCATAATATAAACCCACATACTAGAAACAAAAATTATTTTATGCACGAAAATACAACTGATTTGGAAAGTCCCATGTCTCCTAAATGTGCCAATACCAAATATATGTAGTGTTGGAGATTTCTCACTTGTATAGGTGAAAAACTCCCAGCAGTAAACTACCAAATTTCCAAAGCACTGCTCCAGAAAGCTGCATACTTTAGATTTCAAGGCCAAAAATTCAGAAGGTTTAATCCAGAAAATTGTACATTTTTGGAAAGAACAGATTCTTCCAGTCTATAGTATCTTATCTTCTACAGGTCATAAAGTAACCAAATAAAACACCCTAAATATGAACACCAGGGGTCCACTGAACAGTTTGATGCCCAATATGTATAGGTTTACCTAAGTATGTGGCATGTAGGGGCCCCAATGTGAACATACCCCCATATGATCTATCATTTCAGCTTCTGCAAAATCAACACATTTACATCATTATATGTGGGATAAAGCTAATAGAAAGTATGCTTACCCCAGAAAGTCATTTTTTTTTTGGAAAGTACACATTCCCCCGAATCTAATATGGGTACCCGTGTCTTTCTACTCTGAAGTACCAAGCTGTAAAGCATTCCTAAAGTTAGTAATTTTGATAACATTTCCAAAAATCCCCTCAAAGCTTCCAGTTTGCAGCATCTTATCAACCAAGTATCATTAGGTAAAACACCCTGAATTTGAACACCAGGGGTCCACTGAACAGTTTGATGCCCAATATGTATAGGTTTACTTAAGTATGTGCCATGTAGGGGCCCCAATGGGAACATACCCCCATATGATCTATCATTTCTGTCATTTCAGCTCCAGCAAAATCAACACATTTACATCATTATATGTGGGATAAAGCTAGTAAAAAGTACGCTCACCCCAGAAAGTCATACATTTTTGGAAAGTACACATTCCCCCGAATCTATAATGGGTACATGTGTCTTTCTACTCCAAAGCCGCAGAGCTTTTCTAAGTTTGCAGATTTTGATGACATTTCCAAAAATTCCCTCAAAGCTTCCACTTTGCAGCGTCTTATCTCTCACATAGAGTTAGGTACCAAGATAAAACAAATTTGAATGCCAGGGGTCCACTGAACAGTTTGATGCCCAATATGTATAAATTTACCTAAATATGTGGCATGTAGGGGCCCCAATGGGAACATACCCCCATATGATCTGTCATTTCAGCTTCTGCAAAATCACACATTTACATCCTTTATGTGGGACAACGCTACAAAAAAAGTACACTCAGCCATATATTTTTGGAAAGTACACATTCCCCCGAATCTATAATGGGTACACATTTCTTTTTACTCCAAAGTACCAAGCTGTAAAGCTTTTCTAAGTTTGCAGATTTTTATGACATTTCAGAAAATCACAATTTCTTGATAAAAATCAGATAAAGGCAAATCACCCCAAATAGGAACACCTAAGGTCTACTTAACAGTTTGATGCCCAATATGCATAGATATACCAAAGTCTGTGGTATGTACTGACCCCAAAATGAAAATAGCGCATATGGATTTCTCGCCTGCCAACTCAGCTTTTGCATACAGAGCCCCCTGTCAGCGAATTATGTGCCATAACACCCCCTAACTATACAGAAAAACCCAGAAAACCATATAGTTTTGGAAAGTACACATTCTGACAAAACCAACATGGTTAAAGAGTCCTTTCTACACCAAAGTACCAATCTGCAAAGCTTTCCTAAAATTAGTGGTTTTTATAACATTTCAGAAAATCGCCTAAAAAAGTTGCAATTTGCCGCATTTATCTCACACAATTTCTTGCGTACAAAGGCAAATCACTCCAAATAGGAACACCTAAGGTCTACTGAGCAGTTTGATGCCCAATATGCATAGATATACCAAAGTCTGTGGTGTGTACTGACCCCAAAATGAAAATAGCGCATATGGATTTCTCGCCTGTCAACTCAGCTTTTGCATACAGAGCCCCCTGTCAGCATATTATGTGCCGTAACACCCCCTAACTATACAGAGACAACCAGAAAACCATATAGTTTTGGAAAGTACACATTCTGATGAATTCAAAATAGGTAAAGTTATTTTTGTACACCAAAGTTACACATGGCAAAGCTATGCTAAAAACAGATTAGGAATACTTATGCAGGGATAAAAATGCAATAAAACCACAAAAATTGTGCAAATCAGTGAAACAACAAAATAAGTCACACAACAGTGTAATTAGGGGTCAGAATATCTGATCCAATAGTCATGCTGTCAAAATAAACAGTTTTTAGGGAAAATAAACTAAAAAGTGGAAAAATGAAAAAAAACAAGTGTTTGTGTGGCAGTGTGTATATTAGTGTAAATAAGTGTATATAAGTGTGCAAAATGAAAAAAAAAACAAAAAAAAATGCTAAATTGTGTGCTGTAAGTGTGTGTAATTGCAAAAACACCCACCTTACCTGTCCTGGAGCAGGGATGGCAGTCCTGGTCCTCCTGCTGCAGTCCTCATCAGTGGACGGTGGCGCTGGGGGGAAGCAGGAAGCGGGGATCTGCTGCTTGGAGGTCGGTCCTGCAACAATCACGTCGCAGGACCGACATGACAGGCCCCCTGGCTGTTTGCCCAGGGGGCTGTCATCGCTAAAATCTCTCTGCAGAAGCGGCATATGAGACACGTTGTTGGCAGTTAAAGCCACGGTTATAATCTGTGTTGTTATACATTTCTTAAATTCTTTGAAGGGCCTGCAGCTGTCTTGTGACTACTACTATCTGTATATATTTATATCTACATCCCTTTATTGCCATTTAGAAATGGCTTGTGTTCTACTTGTTCTAAAGCTCTAAATAGATGTCACTTGCACTGTTTCCATGATTTTAATACTCAGTGTCCCAAATAGTTTATCAAGGCTTTTCCACATTGATAGCAAGCACTCATGGAAAGAGTAGGCACATCCTTCTAGGGCAGGGACCCTGAATGTTTTTTTACATGTGAGCAATATTTCAATAAAAAAAAGCCGGGGAGCAACACAAGCACAAAAACATCCCTAGTAGGTGACCACTAAGGATTGATAAATTAGTAGCCCAATGTGAACTGGCAGTCTACTAAAGGCTCTGTTTAGCAGTACACATGGTCTTTATGCCTCCAAAACTTGCCTCCTAGTCAGAAACTCAAAAATTGGTACTAACTTTGAGGCCACTGGAAACAACATTAAAGGGGTTGGGTAGCAACATATTGCTCACGAGCCACTGGTTGGGGATCACTATTCTAGGGTCTCTTTAGTAAACGTGGAAAAAAAAGAAAGTTGGCCTAGTTCCCACTAGGATGGGGGAGGGCACCATCAGCCCTTTAAACAAGGTTCTCCAACCTGGACCTAACTGCATACCTTTATCATACAAAGTACAATATTCCTTAATCATCATCATCTTCGCAAGAACTTTCAAATCCCTAAGTGCCCTTTATCTTTACAACAGCTACAGCATGGTGCCTATGCCACTGCAAACAATTAGCCCTGGATTAGAACATCCTGCTTTATTTATACTTGCATATATAGTTTGGTAGTAGTTGAGGCTGATAAAAAAAAAAACACATTTCAGACTTGCAGGCCAGAGGTAATGCATTCTGATAATATACAGACACTACAGAAAATACAGACACAAACCACTATGGATGAATGGAATGGCCTATAAGAGCAAAGAAAATAGTAAGCAACATAAATTTCTAAAAATATTTTTAAAAAAACAAAACAAACTTTAGATATCCATTTATTTGGCATGTTAATCCTGACTTTTATCTTAATACTATCATGGTTTAAGATGATTTGCACAGTTTCTTATCTCAACAACTCTGCTAATTATTTCCAGATTTGTCACAACAGTATTAGTCTGTTGGAATATGGTAGAATTTATATACAGTACCACTTCTCTTTAATTCTTTTCTTGGTGAATAAGTTGTTTGTGTACATGACAAAGTAATTAATAATATTAAGATCTGTTGAGCATGCAGCGGTGTTAAGAAGTCTATCATTTAGAAGCAACCCACCTCCTAAAAGGCATAAAAAATGAACTCGGTCTTTAAGTAGATTTGCTTTTCATCTTGTAAATCAGTCAAATATTAAAGGGGAAGTAAAGTCCAAAATTCAGAATACATTTTCCAATTCTACTCACTAAAATGAGCATATTACTGTACTAATTAGAAAATAATTACCATTGAGCCAGTGAATGCAATCTTTTCATCAGCTTTCTTATTTCTCTCTTACTACTTCTAGGCTGCCCTGCCTTCAGGGGCAGCCAACACCGCTCGGATCGTCAGACAAATGTTGAGATTTCCCCACTGTTCTACTATTTAATACAAATCAGTACAAATGACATACAAATTAAAGTTAATTTGAAGTGCAAGAAAATACATGAATCACTACTTAAAATACATTGTTTCTCTTTTAATAATCCACATATTTAACTTTAACCAACCTTTAAACCAGAAGGCAATAGTTGCAAAGTTTTGCTGTTTTAGCATCACCAGAAGATCTAACCTTTGGCCAGGGTGCCTTTAAAGGGGACCTGTCACCCTAAGAAATAACTCCAACTTATTTTCTATATTCTTAGTTAAGCAAAATAAACTTTACTTACTCTATATAAATAAAATAAATCTTGTTTCCTTCCGTCTTGGAATTACGCAATCACAGCAAGCAGGCAGCAGCCATTTTGTGGACACTGTTATGAAGGCAAGCTTTGTATCATGCCAAAATCTTTTTTCTGTGCCAGAATGGGGGACCAGGTGCCCATGCACTCGTTACTCAATTAGATGATGAGGAGGGAGGGGGAAACTGAGATGTGCAGTGACATCTAGGTAGTGCTGAATGGAAAGCTAAAGTTATTGTCTGCCCCTTCCTCTATGCCTAAGGCATAGAGGTGGGGCAAGCAATATATGATTGACAGCTGGGATTTTTAAATTCCTTTATAATGGGTTTGGATGTGCTAATATAAAAAATAATTTGTGTTTCATGTTTAATTTGAAAAGGACTTTTATTATACAACTTTTTATGTCTGGGTGACAGGTCCACTTTAAAGCTGCTACTTTTGTCTAGGATCCCCCTTATTTCATTAAACGATTACAGATATAGCAAAATATTGTTGTATCAGCCATTCAGTCATAGAAGACTGAAAAACAAATTCACCCACAATCTTACCCTAGCTGCCCTTCAAGCCGAGGTTACAGAAGAGTCTAGGGGGAGTAAATGCATTTTCTCCGTTATTCTCACCCTAACTGACCTTCATACTGAAATTCAGAAACACATTATAAAAGTTATGTGTTGGTCACAGAAGCATAAAGCAAGTCTTGGAGAGGTAGTAAATTCCACCATTAAATCTGCAGTTTTTCATAGTGGCAATGAGAAACCAGCAACATCCTATTTGTGACTCCCAAGATATTAAAAATAAAAATAAATGAACGTCATTTGAAGTCAAGTTGACGCCACAGCAATTACGTCGGAATCCAGCAAGAACCCATCATTGAACATTTCTTATTTCACTGGTATTTCCCTGGGCACATTTTGTCTGTCTGAATATCATTAAAATGTAACTTCCTTTTTCTGAATGTTTGTGTTTTCGCTTATGTAGTGAGCTGATAAACTGTTTGCTTTGGCAAACTGTGTATCTGTAGGCAACAAATTAATAATACTTTTGTCATGTAGCGCTACTTGTGTATTGCTATACATTAAAGCAATATATTATTAGCACAGATAGCAAAATACAATAAAAATATAAATAAAAGACAATTAAGTACTAAGGGGGTAATTAATCAATGCTTAAATTTGAATTATGTATTCACAACTCGAATGTTTGGTAAGTATTAAACTCAAATGTAACACTTCAACATCTAAAAGCTTGCAAGTTCATGTAGAACTGTTTTCTATATTCAGATTTTTTAATAAATAAGCAAATATTCAAGTTTTTTTTTTTAATTGTGAGCTTATTCAAAGTAGAAAAAACTCTTAAGACCTTGCAAATTTGAATTTTGATAGTGTTAAAGAGGAATAAGGTCCCTGTAACATAGAACTCACAAAAGTGTAAATCTGTAACCAGTTAATCTTTACTTTGCTGCTTGTAGGGTGTGTTAGAGAGTGTTTTACTGAAACTATAGCCACATTTTAGGAAACTTACTGAAGGACACCAGAAATATTTTCTTTACCGCTAAGTGTAGTTGCTTCATTTGTTTTTGTCTTGTGGACATGAGCTTTTTACACAGGTCTTAACAATTTGCAAGTAAAACATTGCCAAAACAGAAACAGATTTAGAAGTATTTATCATATTAAGTTGTGATTGGATAATCAATCGTAGTCATTATTTATCATATTAAGTTGTGATTGGATAATCATTCATAGTCATTATGAGAGGCCGCACACTGTATTGAGGATTTTTTACTTTGTCTTTTCTGAGTTTACATTATTTAAAGGGGAACTCCACCCAAACAACAATGTTGGTTTCTTTTATTAGGCAAAAAATTATATTTTGAGTTGCCTTGTCCTTTAAAGAGGGGGCACTGCTGCTAAAACTAAAATTTTGCCTGGGAGGCTTTAATTTTCCTTTAAATAAAAATGAATATATTCACTGAAAATGTTATTATTGCTCCATTTAAGCTAAAACTAGCATAACAATGCAAATGTGAGGTAAAAACTTTTTTTATATAAAACATATCAATTCAACTTTTTGTTTAATCAGTGTTTTACTTGCTTATAAAATGTCAATGAGGCTTTTTGTCCTCTCCCCCCCCCCCCCCCCCCCCCCCCCCCGGGGCTCACTTAACAACTTTCTCAGAGAATGTTGATAAATGGAGGATTCATTCTCCCTACTTATTAAACAGTCCCCCTAGTTATAAATGTCTTGAGCAAACAGCAGGCTTCTCAGTTAGGATACACCAACTGCCACTATGTAGCAAATAAAAAACATCCTATAAGTGGGAGGAGGTAGGATAGCCTAGTGGTAGGGAGACCGCCCTGTGACGACGGGGTTGCAGGTTCAATTCCCTCCTCCGGGGTCCGCCTCGTGACTGCCCTGGGCACGGTCACATAACCTCCCAACGTGAAGATATCAGCCTTTAGAAATAGGCTGGTGGAGCGATGTCCAGATTTTTTTTCAGTGGCTGCATTTACATTTTCCACAAATCCTCTCTTTGCATTTTCAAGGGAATTGTGCTGTCTATGGCAGCTGAAAGCAACTGTCACAGGATAAATCGGTTTCTTATCACTGGCAATAAGAAGCCAATTGATAGGTGAGCTGAGCTGCAGCACAGGGACAATGTGCAAGTGCATTTTAGGGTTATTTTTGGGAATTTGATTAGGAAATATGGAAATAATCATAGAACAGAATCTACACTGGGGAGCTGATAGGAGAGTAATGGAGATATTCCCTGAGCCGTATAATAGTGCCCAAATGGTATGTAATACAGGCGATATCCTTTGAGCGCTATCTGTTATCCCCTGCTGGTATATGGTACAGGAGATTCACCCTACTTCTATGCATTATCAGTAACTCTTCAGCCAGAATATTATTCAGCAGGGGGTACGCTAACCATTTAGCTGTTTTGTCTAGACAACTGCCCCAGTATTGAGTATGTTGCAGGCTACACTGATTCCCAAGCAGCCACGGCTCATGTATCTAAATGGATTACTAATGAACTCTGAGTAGCGAATTGCCTTTGCATCTTTATACAAAATGAATATTAAAGTGGTCAGGTTCCATTTGCCAAAACACTGTCCAGTCAGGGGTCGCAACACAAACTGGGCAAATGTTAAATACATTTATTCCCATTCATTCCTAATAGTGCAGGGCAGCCCTGGGTATTGCAGGGTTAAATTGAGAGCAAATTAAACACATTGGGGGGAATTCACAAAAGTGGTGATATTCCGACAAAATAAAAGTGGAGATAGATTTGTCGGATTTTCCACCTAATTCACAAACATCTATCTCCACTTTTATGAATTTGTCATTGAAACAGACAGTTTTCAGATTTTGTCATTTTCCCGACATTTTTTTTATGAATTTGCCTTTAGCTCTTAGTAAATCTGTCGGTGCCATCAAACCCAGTCCCACAGCGACAGGAGCCTTGGGATACGAATTTTACCAGCAGGATTTTGCATTTCATATGCCATTTGCCATTTGACTTTGGGGCATTTCCTGAGGGGTAATTTTAGTTTGCCCAGGGAAACTATACATCATTTTTTCAGGACAATCTGGGCTTTCTAATGCTGGGAACAGGTGGGGGCAATGCTGTCAAGCAGCTCTGTAGTTCTAGACATGCTATGGGGGCACAAATAAGTTGGGGCAAATGTCAGTAAAGTGATTAAAGAGGGGGCACTGCTGCTAAAACTAAAAATTTGCCTGGGAGGCTTTACTTTTCCTTTTAATAAAAATGTTTACAATATATTCACTCAAAATGTTATTATTGCCGCATTGATTAAGCTAAAACTAGCATAACAATGCAAATGTGAGGTAAAAACTTTTTATATATAAATTAAACTTTTTTTAATCAGTGTTTATAAAATGTTAATGAAGCTTTTTGCTCCTATTGTTCTAGGGTTAGACAGAAACTTGTCCCCTAACAATAGGCTGCTAATCCCCATTAATATGTTAACCTTAGGTGTGAAATGGAGACTGGGGGAAACAAAACAAAACAGAAGAGCTTAGAATTGGTCTGACAGAGTTACACTGAGCTTTACTCCATTTTGAAAATGTCGGGAAAAAATGTCGTTAAAACGTAGTATAAATGTTGTTTAAACGACAAATTCACAAAAGTGTCTGTAAACTGTCTTTCTTTCACCAAAAACGGAAAAGTGGCGGTTGAGTCGGAATTTAGGCGGATTTCTGTTTGTGAATCTGGTGAAAGTGTTTTCCACCAGTTTTTCCACCACTTTTACTCCAAAAAAGGGCTACCTCCACTTTTGTGAATTCCCCCCATAGGGGGGAATTCACAAAAGTGGTGATATTGAGACAAAATAAAAGTGGAGATTGATTTGTTGGATTCTCTACCTAATTCAGAAACCTCTATCTCCACTTTTGTGAATTTGTCTTTTAAACAGACAGTTTTCAGATTTTGTCATTTTACCAACATTTTTTGTTTATGAATTTGCCTTTAGCTCTTAGTAAATCTGTCGTGCGCCCTCATACCCTGTCCCACAGCTACATGAGCCCTGGGATAAGGATTTTATCAGCAAGTTTTTTCATTTCATATGGCATTTGTCATTTCATTTTCATTTAGGGGCATTTCCTGAGGGGTAATTTTAGTTTGCCCAGAGAAACTATACATCATTTTTTCAGGACTAGCTGGGCTTTCAAATGTTTTCTATATTCTGTGTAATTCCACTTCTGTAACAAGATTTAAGGGTCTAAATACTTTCTTATCTAGATAAGAAACTCATTACTGGTCAGCAGTCCGGCCCCTACCCCAACATGCCCGGTGAAAAGGACTAGGACCCACCGGGTTTTTGTCCAGTGCCCTGTTGGGCCAGTCCAACCCTGTACCCCAATATCCCAGTTTGGGTGCCAGTGAGTATGTGCTGTTTGCTGATCCCCAAGATGGCGGCTGGGAACAAAAGGGGCACAGTTAAAGGTGGGGACCAATGCTAAGCAGCTCTGTAGTTCTGGACATGCTATAGGGGCACAGATACATTGGGACAAGTGGCACTGCTGCTAAAACAAAAAATTTGCCTGAGAGGCTTTACTTTTCCTTTAAATAAAAATGTATACAATATATTAACTTGAAAATGTTATTGTGTCATTCATTAAGCTAAAACTAGCATAACAATGCAAATGTGAGGTAAAAACTTGTTACATATAAGATATCAATCATGTTAATGAGGCTTTTTGCACCTATTGTTCTAGGGTTAGACAGAAACTTGTCCCCTAACAATGAGTCTGCTAATCCCCATTAAAATGTTACTGATCCCCCAATGGGGCCCCCTACCAGAGGTGTGATGGAGACTGGGTGAAACAAAACAAAACAGAAAAGCTCAGAATTGGTCTGACACTGAGCTTTACTTCATTTTGAAAATGTCGGGAAAAAATGACGTTAAAACAACGTATAAATGTTGTTTAAACGACAAATTCACAAAAGTGTCTGTAAACTCATTTCACCAAAAACGTAAAAGTGGCGGAATTCAGGCAGATTTCTGTTTGTGAATCTGGAGAAAGGGTTTTCCACTAGTTTTTCCACCACTTTTACTCCAAAAAAGGGCTATCTCCACGTTTGTGAATTCCCCCTATAATCTTTGTAAAGGCATGGAAGAATTGTTATACATGCGGGATTGTAATTCTAAATTCTTTCAGAATATAGCTACTTTCAGTTGTGCTACACTTCAATACGGATTAGTATTCCCTAGTGCTGATGTAAAGTGACCCATCTGCTTTTGTGTACTCCAGAACTCTGCTCAGCCAGCCACTGGTGAGGATGCTGAGAGCTGTCCTTGACAACCTTTAAGCTGACAACACCTCTCTAGAGTCTGACATTCTTCCCAACTAAAATGTAAATTCAAAGCACAATTGGAATTTGAAAGCTTATATTTTCCAGTCCTGGCTTGTTGAATAGATATGCTATCATAAAGCTTAAATGGTACCTACAACAAGTGGCATGTCAGGTCCTTTATAGCACATACAGTTCCTGCTGTCTTTGTATACTGAATTCCCATGCTCGATATTGATTTCAGCACAACGTGACCAGTTCTACCTAGGGGGGGATAATGTCAGACCCAATTACTTCTGTAATATGCTTTCCTATGTGCCATTGATTATGTGGTGCTCCAGATCTGTCATCTCTTGGCACGCACGTGCACTTACAAAGGATCTCTTCAGATCAGACACAGCTATACAGGAATATGGATGGTAACAAAGCTTCATTAACTCATTTTAGAGCCTTAATCTCCTAAAGCAGTGCTGTCCAACTTCTGTGGTACCGAGGGCTGGAATTTTTCTGGCCTACATGGTGGAGGGACAATAATGGAAGTTTGTTTTGACCACTCCCCTTTTTTAAACCAAACCCACTTTAAACCAAACCCACTTTAAACCAAACCCATGTTATCACAATAGCTTTTAAAGGAGAAGGAAAGGCTAGTAAAGAGTTAATCTCAAGATGCAGGCATACCTTCAGTTGTCTCAATAGCTCAGGAAGAAAAAATGCTGAGCTGTGTAAAGAAGACTCCCAGAATGTATTGCTCCTGCACAGACACTACGACCAGCTAACGAGTAAGCGCATGCGCATTGAACATACCCTGTGAGCGCGCTTTCCATCTAACAAGTAGGAGCGGCTGGGGCAGAGTAGGTCGCGCTTGCGTCTAGGGGCAGGGAGAAGGTTTGCGCATGCGCGTTTCCTTACGTGGCACCATGTTGGATATCCAACATGGCGGCTGCAATAAAACAACTACGGCGATTTAGAAAATCAAGAAGTGCAGGCTTTCCAGGTAAAAAAAGGTAGTGACCTACAGGGTCCCCCGCTACAGGGACACAAGGCCTTTCCAGTTAGGGGGTCGCTTTATTAACCCTTTCCTTCTCCTTTAAGACCATACCCACATTAATGGTGGTAGCACAGCAAAAATCCAAATGGTTGGTGTAGGGATATCACCCTTCATTTAAATGTGAAAGAATTATATTATGTGTCAGGACTTGCCTGTGCTCGAACTCTGGGCTGTATGTTAGGCAGGTTCTGCATTACCTTGCTGAGCCACTGGAGACCTTGGGCATCTGAACCTAAACATATTGTTAACCCGTCTTCACTTCTTTGTTCATGCTCACCTCCTCCTCCCTCAGTAAGCCCAGGTGATTGCAATCTGACAATTAACGGGCTTTATAAGCCCATTAAAAGCAACCCCTGGTTGCTTGATCATTAAGCCTTTTTCCTTGATCCAGTGCCTGTACCTGCCTAGTTCCTGCCCGAATTCCTGCTTGGTCCGTTCGCCATACCCTGTTCCTCTGCTCCTGTTCCTGACCACTGTTGGATCTCCTGGTTTCGACCTCTGCCTGTTTATTTGACTTCTCCCTGTCTTCAGCCTGCCCCTGACCACTCCCTGTTATTTCGGACCCTCCTTGCTTACTGCCAGTCCAGACCCTCTGCCTGCTATACGGCCTTGTATTGTTTGCTGCCTGCCTCTGACCAAGCTCCACAGGGCAGGGACCTCCTTCCTACTGTGTCTCATACCACATGGCACTTATTCCCTATGCATTTCCTTACGTGGCACCATGTTGGATATCCAACATGGCGGCTGCAATAAAACAACAACGGCGATTTAGAAAATCAAGAAGTGCAGGCTTTCCAGGTAAAAAAAGGTAGCGATCAGCTACAGGGACACGAGGCCTTTCCAGTTAGGGGGTCGCTTTATTAACCCTTTCCTTCTCCTTTAAGGCCATACCCACATTAATGGTGGTAGCACAGCAAAAATCCAAATGGTTGGTGTAGGGATATCACCCTTCATTTAAATGTGAAAGAATTATATTATGTGTCAGGACTTGCCTGTGCTCGAACTCTGGGCTGTATGTTAGGCAGGTTCTGCATTACCTCGCAAAGCCACTGGAGACCTTGGGCATCTGAACCTAAACATATTGTTAACCCGTCTTCACTTCTTTGTTCATGCTCACCTCCTCCTCCCTCAGTAAGCCCAGGTGATTGCAATCTGACAATTAACGGGCTTTATAAGCCCATTAAAAGCAACCCCTGGTTGCTTGATCATTAAGCCTTTTTCCTTGATCCAGTGCCCGTACCTGCCTGGTTCCTGCCCAAATTCCTGCCCGGTTCCGTTCGCCATACCCTGTTCCTCTGCTCCTGTTCCTGACCACTGTTGGATCTCCTGGTTTCGACCTCTGCCTGTTTATTTGACTTCTCCCTGTCTTCAGCCTGCCCCTGACCACTCCCTGTTATTTCGGACCCTCCTTGCTTACTGCCAGTCCAGACCCTCTGCCTGCTATACGGCCTTGTATTGTTTGCTGCCTGCCTCTGACCAAGCTCCACGGGGCAGGGACCTCCTTCCTACTGTGTCTCATACCACATGGCACTTATTCCCTATGCATTTATATATATATATATATATATATATATATATATATATATATATATATATATTTTATTTATTTATTATATCACTTGTCCTCCATGTGTGTAATTTTGTATTTTGTAAGATTGTACAGCGCTGCGTATCCTTGTGGCGCTTTATAAATAAAGTTATACATACATATACATACATACTGGCCCGTTGTAAGGACTTTTGTATGTGTTATTGCTAATTCTATTATCATTTCTTATAATAAATCATTTTTCAACATACCACATGGTTCCATTTTATCAACAAGCGAAGTACCCATACCCACTGTATCCGTATTACACAGCATATAGGCTCCTACCTGCCAGCCACCCTCTTGTGGCTGCACCTGACAATTATGTCATATTAAGATACACCCTTAAATCCATATGCCCCCTCCTCCCATGTGGATAGCACAGCAACCCCCAGCACATAATTACACACCTTAGGGACCATATAATGACTATTTCCAAATGCTAACAAACTTCCAGGACAAACCCCTGCCAGGTTCACATCTCACAGGCAACATAGGGCAGGCGGGGTAAGGCGCACACACAGGCAGCTGAGGGAAGGCAGAGTATGGCACACACAAGCAGCATAGGGCAGGCAGAGTATGGCACACACAGGCAGCATAGGGCAGGCAGAGTGTGGCACACACAGGCAGCATACAGTGACACAATGCTGGCACTGTTCCTACAGTCTGTGTGAGGTAGAAACAGGTGAACAATGTGGGTGCTTACATTCTGAGCCTGAGGTGTGAACAATGCAGGGATTAAAAGGTGTGAAAAGTACAGGGGATTACATGTTTAAACAATACAGGTGATTACAGCCTGAATGAATTTGAGATGTGAACCATGCAGGGGACCAGTTAATCTAATTACTAATGCCATATAAAGTTTACACAAAGATAAGCAGTCACAGCAGCCAGAAAGGTGGGGGGCCACACAAAGGGGGGCCGCCAGTTGGACAGCCCTGTTCTAAAACATTACCTGCCTTACATCAGTTATATTGTGTATTTTATACAGCCAACAAGGTTAAAACATTTCCTCTAATAGTGAAGGGGTTATAACATACACACTTGATGTTTTATTCATAAATAGATTGATTTCTCTCTTTTTTTGATAATCGTTGTAATAATATTTTGTGAAAGAAGTACATGGGCCACATCATAACTTCACATGGTGTCACACCTGATGATAACAAAATCTCGGCAATATATAAAATATGCCACCTCCACAAGATAAGAAAGGTGTTTCCTTGGCACACTACATATATGTCAAGATTGCATCATTGAGTACTTTGAGAATGCTTCAAAAAAAAAAAAAAAAAAGGGCATTGTGTGGCAACAGGGCCAGAGTAGGACAAGCCCTAAATTTGGTAAAGAGCAGCCTGACAAAAGCTCCGCCTCAGTTACTTTTATTCATCCAAACAACTAAAAGATACAAGCTAAAACAGTTAAACAGTGGGCTTACCTTGAATATTTGTCATTAGGAAATAAAAAATTGGAATTCTGTATCAGACTTGGCTCTTGGAGTAGGCTGCTGCCTACATGGTGAAATGTACCCTAGTTCCCTAGTAAAGACGGTTACTTTTTGTTATCAAGAGGGGGTAAGAGAAAGAATTACAGCTTGTTGACAACTGAATGGATATAGCGGACACTTCTTGTAGAATATTGAGAGGGCTTAATGGGCTCACCAAGTCCTTCTCTCTGCGTCATTCTGCCTTAGAACAGTCACGTTAACCTCACAGCTGATGATCTCCCAATAGCTTTTGACAGAGATAAACTGATAATGAGTCGGCATCACAACACCTTGTGGAAGATTAAGAAGAAAAAAATTGTGGTAAGCTTGTGATGTACTTGACATACTGGACTATCCGACAAAGTAAATGTTTTTTTCTTTACCCTGTGATGAGCATTTTCTTTTTGCAGTGTGCTGGGGCTGATAGGGTTGGAAATGCAAATGACCCATAAGGTATTTTAGTGTACAGCCTATGGTTATTTTACCAGCCTACAGTTATCTTACCAGCCTATGGTTATTTTACCTATAGTAACCAAAGATACTTAAAGGATTTTTTTTATCAAGTGCAAAGATGGCTTATCAAGTATGCTTTCTATTAAATGGACACTTGTATTGCTTTTTTTCCACTTAATAGCGTGGTAATATTTTGAGAGATTTAACCCAGCCAATAACTTATTAATATTGTTTGCATTCTAGAGATAACAGTTTTATAAAAATTCTCAGAATTGCTGGAAAAAGCACCAAAAAACATAAAGCCATAGCGATACATAGGCCTTTCCACTGGCAACAGCAAGTGTTGCTGGTGGAAAGGCATTTCGGAGCATTTAGTTGCCCTTGTTTTTAGCGATTACGAGCCCATTTACCCTGGGTGTAGATACAGTCACAGGGCTCACAACTTTGAAAGCATACCATGGTGGTAAATGGAATTTTTCTACAACCATGTATGACAGGTGGCACTGCAGAGTCCACATAAATTATGTTTTCTTGGTAAGCAATTAAGTCATTCAGACTTTAGGGTATTTTAACATTAAGTCTTTTTAAGTTGCGGGTGATTCTCTGAATGAGATGTAAATATGTGCATACATACATTCCTTCCTAAAAAAAAATATTTTTATTTGTGATGAACAGTTAGGGGGTTACTTTTTGGTGATTTGCCATCACTTTCAAATTTGTATGGCCCCGATATAAAATGAAGACCCCCATATGAAACAAAAACAGAGATAGTCGGTGCATTAACAGTGCACCTGGTAATACATTACCTTCTGCTCCAGTATCTAACCTAAATGTAACTGTAATTCCTCCAGTGGTAATATCATTACACCCAGGGATCATCCAGTTTCTGGTTCTGTGTGCAATAATTTGCCATCTTCAAGACGCCAGTAAACAGAGTCTGTTTCCTTTGACTTCTCTTTGTTAATTTTCAAAAGAGGGATTTAAAATACTTCTTTCCCCCACATGTTGCTCCATAAGTTTAACACTGCTTTGGTTTGTCCCCTTTTCTACACTGTTTGCAGCTATGAGCCCCCATGTCAGGTGTTTTCTGCATGCTTTGCTTTATGCGTTCCTGCCTTTGTTTTTTCTTTGCTCTATGAAAGAGCTTGCATCTGCTGTTCAGTTGCACATGCCCCCATATCTTATCTCTTTTATTCAGGATCAGCAACAAGATTTTGTTTTGGGGGAAGGTTGATAATACTGAACACAATTTTATCTTTGAGCATGAGATCCTCAATGTTTCTCAGTTGTTCCCAACTGACTTTCCACACACAGTAATATCTGGTATCTCATAGCACCTTTTTCTGGTTGCATACTCTGAGGCTCATTTACTAACCATCGATATTTAATTTTAAACACAAGTCGCAGAGAAAAAACTCAGTTTCTTTAGAGATTTCGCTTCAAAGTTTTCTAAAGATTTTGTTTTGTAAAGTTGGGATTTTCACAGCGACAATTAGAAAAAGTCAAGTTTTTTTTTTTTTTTTTTACAATTTTTCTCAGAGCAAAGTGATTTTTTTTTTTAGTAAATATCAGACATTCAGGAAAGCTAATTTAGTCAAATTTGAAAATTAAAAAAAAAAAATAAAATTATGGAGTTTTAATAAATTAATTTTTTCTTTTATAAGGACGTGCGCCTTGGGTTAGGGGGAAGGAAAGAAACGCATGCGCAGTATGAAACGAGGAGGGAAAGGAAGGGAGAATACCTTTTTAAAGATGGCTGCCCGTTCAAAAAAACAGATAGAAAATGTGAAGTAAGTGTAACTGAGTAAATATTTGATTAGGTGAGCCAAAAGTGTAGCTTTTTTATGAAACAACAGAAGGACTATTGGGCAGTATGCTTTTTAATCTTTGACTTGCGTTCTCCTGTAAAGGTGTTTTTCATCTTTGAATTAACTTTTAGTATGATGTAGAGAATGATATTCTGACACAATTTGCAGTTGGTCTTCATTTTTTGTGTTTTTTGAACAATCCAAATTAACTTAGCAAACAGGCACTCATTTGAATGAGAGACTAGAATAGGATAGGAGGTAGGTCATAAAAAATGGCAGTAAAAAAAAAAAAAGAAGTGTAGCCCCCAAGAGCAATATATTTTGGCTGCTGGGGTCAGTGGCCTCAGTTTAAAAGCTTGAGTTATAAAATGACAGCAAATAATTCAAACACTGTTTAAAAAAAAAATGAAGACCAGTTGAAAAGTTGCTAAGAACTAATGATTCTATAACATACTAAAAGTTAACTTGAAGGTGAACAAAAGTTGAAAGGCTAGTTATGGGTTAACTTTAGCTAGAGAGCTATGCAAACCAATTTTTTGTCCTGTGTATCATGTACCATGTACTTGATGGTACCTATAATAACAGAACATGTTTATAGCCAAACAACCCTTTTTAACATTTAAAGGAGAAGGAAAGGCTAGTAAAGAGTTAATCTCAAGCTGCAGGCATACCTTCAGTTGTCTCAATAGTGCCCTTAAGTCTCCCCATATTTCTCCCATGCAGATGATCAGAAGTCTCAGGAAATAAAAACGCTGAGCTCTGTAAAAAAAAAAGTTCACATAATGCCTCACTGATGCATTGAGACCAAGACCCATGTACATGCTCAGTTTGTAAGACTTTGAGAAGCTTCCTGCTGATTGGCTCAGATCCACATTGCTAAGGGGGGGAGTGAGTTCTTAGCATTCTTGAGGTAGAGGGGAGAGAGCTGTGTGTCTCTGGCACAGGAAAACAAACAGACAAGAAATCCTGTATCTTTTGACAGAGAAGTCAGTGCAGCGTTTCTGTGCTTATGGCTGTATTTACATAGACCTTTCTGATAAAGCTAACTTAGTTTTTACCTTTCCTTCTCCTTTAAAGGTTTTAAGTGACTCTAATGCATGAAATTTCACATAATGGAATGATTCCTTATCCAGAAAAATCATAGGTCCCAAGCATTCCTAGATCCCTTATGTCTCTGTTGCATAGCCAATTCATTCCCTTCTCTGATGTAAGCATCTTGGCGCTGAAATCAACTCTGTACGTCTGTGCCTAGGCAACAAAAAGCCACATGTGGCATTACCTTAAATGCTATGCAGGCATTAAGGCTCTGCAGGTAGTAAAAAGGCATTTTTGTTGTTTATTGATATAATGCTACAATTCTGCAGTACTGTTTCAGTTATGAAATGTACCCATTTTATAGTTATTTAAATCCAATATGTTAGGTCCATTAAGTACAGGTAAAGCAGTGATCCCCAACCAGTGGCTCATGAACAACATGTTGCTGACCACCCCCTTTGATGTTGCTCCCAGTGGCCTCAGAGTAGGTGTCCATTTCACATTTCTGACTTGAGGACACTTTTGGAAGCACAGAGACATGATTTCACTCCAAGCAGAGTCTCCTGTAGGCTAGCATACCTCATGATGCTACCAAACAGCAATTCAAAGCATCTATTATACGGAATGCATGGGACTTTGGGATAAGGGATTTTTCTGTAATTTGGATCACCGTACCATGAGTCTACTACAAAAGATGTAAACATTTAATAAACAGTACAAGGTACTGGTTTATTATTACAAAGAGAAAATAAATTATTTTTTGGTAAAGTGGGTTTTTACACATTAAACATTGATGTTATAGATCTGAAGTTTGTGTTTGTTCCCTGAAGGCCTGGATTTGGGTCTGTCAGTGTTTTCAAACTACAAAGCATTGGCTGTCATAATGAAGGTCCTTGAAGGTCCAACTCTTAGCCAGGGCCCCTATAAAATTAAGACTTATATTTTTGTACTTTTATACTGGCCAAAAAGGCAGCATTTTCAAGCACACTGCAATATTATACACAGTTATATGTACTTTTTTGACTAATTTAAGTTATAACTGACCAGTTATCATATACCGGCAGCTAGTAAGCTGGGATCCAAAAAGGTATGACATGCATTGTACTCAACTTTGTATAGGATATTTTACAAAAATTCAGTGTATATAGTGCTTGTGTAGAAGGTTTCAACATCTTTAAAAATAGTTGCATTCAGTTCTGTTCATTTCCATTTTTCAATCCAATAGAAATTAAGAAAACTAATTAAATCAGTTATTTGGAGTTGCCATAACAGATTAGTTAAAGGGGGTTTTGGTTTTCCATGTGAGGGATCTGACTTGATTCATCAGGAAAATAGTAATGGCTTGTATTGGTAAAGGAGTCATGGAAGGAGAAGTTACATTTGTTTAATAAGAAGACATTTAATGTATTTGGCAATCATAGAACAAGGCCTCTCCCAAGCAGTGTTCTGTAATTGGGCCTTTCCTGCTTTTATGCTCAGAAGTTTGTGCTGTACATGTTGTAATTCAATTTCTGCTATTTCAAGGAAACCACTGAAATACACATTATTGAAGTCACTGCAGATCTCAGGCCTAGTGTTCTGAAACCATATTATCTATTTATTTATCTTGTTGCTTTCATAGAAAACATGTAGTTCCTTATGTGTTCTTCTTCTTTTTTATGACATATTTTTGTTCTGTGTGTCAAATCAATAGATTTGACATTTGCTGTGCTGAGACAGCAGCCAAGAATGCAATAAGGGATGCTTTGTTTGCTGGGCCACTGATAGTGTTCAGTGCCTCTATGGATTAGTCCATAATCTAAATAGCTTTTATGAACAGCCATATTTGTTGACCTTATTTTTTGTGTCCCCATTTTGTTGTTATAAGATAATTAGTTCTGATGTAATTTGGATGTTGACTTGGGTGCTTAAAGAGGTGGTTCACCTATAAATTAACATTTACTATAATGTAGATATTGATAAGCCAATTTGCAATTAGTCTTCATTTTTTTATTTTTTCAGTTATTTGGGTATTTTTCCAGCAGGTCTCCAGTTTGGAATTTCACCAGTTATTTGGTCCTTAAGATCTTATTTACCTTAGCAAACCAGGCTATGATATGAATGGGATAATAAAATATGAATGTAATAAAAAATAACAATTTTTTTAAAAAAAATAAATGGTGACCAGTTGAAAAGTTTCTAGGAGTAGGACATTTTCTAACATTCTAAAAGTTAAAGGGTCTTTTGTTTATTTCTTTATTACAGTTACATAGCAAATACTTCACTCTACCATTTAAAATTGTATTCTTGAACCAACAAATGTATTTTTTTAGTTGTAATATTGGTGTGTAGGCAGCCATCTCAAGTGCATTGTGCCTAAAGCTGGCCATACACGTGGCGATCTGACGATTTTTCGTGCCACCATTGGTCGCACGAAACATCGTCAGATCCGCCACACACCATTCAGGGCTGAATCGGCAGGTAAGGAGGTAGAAACAATAGGATTTCTACCTCCTTCTGCCGATTCAGCGCTGAAGGGAGATTTTGGTCAGGCGCCTTCTATGGCGTCCGATCGGTGAGTCGGCCGATATCAGCAGCTTCCTGCGATATCGGTCGACTCGCCGACATACCATACACGCACCGAATATCGTACGAAACATTATCGGTGCGTGTATGGCCACCTTTAGTCTGAGCTTTCAGAAAGAGCCAGTGCTACCACTTTTAACAATATAGGTGTCAGGGAGCTGCTCTCTTGCTACCTTCCTATTGTTCTGCTGATCGCCTGCTGGGAGGGGGGGTGATAAACAGACTCCAGCTTGCCACTCAGCAGTAAAGTGTGACTGAAGTTTATTAGAACACAGGTCACGTGGCTGTGGTACCTTGGGAAATAAAGAATATGGATAGCCCCATGTGAAATTTCCAAATCAGATATAAATAATCTCTTTGCGTTTTTAAAAACCCCATTCTTTTTTTCAATACAGTATCCCTTAAACCATCTTTTTAACTCACGGATAACATACCTTTGTTATATTTATGTAATATGTTTGTAATGAAAAATTTTACCTCTGCAGTATTATAGACAGTATATGTTTTAAACCACACTTAACTTACCAATTTATAATTAACAGAGAACTTGTAAACTGTTTGTAGAATATTCAGGTAAGGTTACTATCACACAGGGCATTTAGATGTACAGTAGCCAATACACCTGATAATTACTACAGGTACATCACTCATTGTCAGTATTGGTAAGTTGACCCGCTGTGGTTCTTTCCTCTAATATCGAACTGATTGGCACTCTTTCAGACAAATTACTATAAAATTGCTAAAAATTTTCTGTGTATTTTATTTATCTTTTGAATAGGTTTATGCATTTTTAAAATAGGGTTCTTCTTTCTAATCTTTGCATAGCATTACCTCTAGGTTGGTGAGATTTTATTTAAATGCAAATATATGTCTAAAACAGCCTTTCATTTAATAACCACACTTCTTTGCCATGCAGAAATATATCGGATCATTCAGCTGGATCTGGATCTGAAGTTTAAGACCAACGTCAGGGAACTGTTTGAGGAGTTTGACAACTTTATGCATATGTCAATAATTGGAATAGCACAAGAAATGCAGCCTGTGTACAGGTAATGAATTCTGGCACTTGTACAAAAATTGTTCATTGTTAAAAAAATAAATATACATATATATTATTTCAACTGGTGTACCATTACCATGGTTCAGGAGGTGCAGTGTGCATTGTTTAACATTGCAGCAGGACTATTGAGAGCAAGATGTTCTTAGCTTGACACACAGAAGCTAAACATACTGTAGCCTTGCTTCCACACAACTTGCCTAACGAAAAAAACATAATTTACTGCTCAGTACAATGCTAGATAATATTTGTGCCATTTACTTGCACATTTATTTCTGCTAGTACAATACAGTTGCACACTGCAGTAAAAACACAAGATTTAGATCTTAGATTTGGCGAGAATTATGAAGGTGTAAGAGAGCAGCATCTGCCCAATCTCTATTCATTAGACTGTATTTCTTACTTTCCTTTATTAACAAGACTACATAAGGCTACTAGTAAAGTTTAGCAAGGGAGACTTTAGTATGTACAAGTCCTGAATGCTATGTTTATACATCCCCATACTACTTTGCTGGTAGGGCCTCCCCTCCTGGGGGCTCGGGCCCATTATATTACTTTCCAGGCCCCTGGATGACAAAGTTTACACATAACTAAATGAAACCAATAGCGAGATCTATTTGCAGCAGCATTGCAGTAAAATGGATGTCAGGGCTGATTGATACATTTATGGTGAATTGCACAGACAAGGGTGGTATGCATAATAAGTGCATAAAGAAAGCAACCAGGGGTATTATTGAATCTGTTTGCCTCTTAGACAACTGTACGCCATAAGCTTTGGCTCTGCGCTGGGGCTGCATAATGCTGTTTTATTGCCAGGCTAAGGGATTGCTGAGGTGAAGAACCATCATGGTCGGACTAAGCCCGCTCCCCTGCACGGAACTGCGCAAGCGCGAAGGGAAGCAGTATGTGTGGCGCGGGAGATCAGTGTGAGCTTCCAAATGGGTGAGGGGCTCCGAGGCGGCACCCCAGTCCGACACTCAAAACCATCCATTCACTTCCTGCCTGATCAACTTCCTAACCCCTTCATTCAGGCTGTCCTGCTGCCCCTTTCCCACCCGGCCCCATCAGGCACCCAGAGACTATAGAAAGTTCCCGGGCTTGAGATTAGCATATAGGGTGTGGCGTAGCCCTACATCCCTCATTATATCACTGCGCATGTGCCTCCTCCCCCTTAAAATGGACTATTTTCGCATGACAATTTTTATTACAAATGGCACATTTTAATTAGAGGGAACATTATTTTTTTTAAAAAATGGGAATAGCCACTGACAGGAGTGCGGGGGGTGGGGAGAGGGTTCCAAACTAGGTAACTACTAGTGATCCATTGGTTAGTTAATTTTCTTTCTGATTATTTTTTCTGGTGCCTCTGGGAAGCATTAGTTCACAATATATGTTGTGCTGCTAGACCTTTAAGATCAGTGGCACATGTTTTGGTTAACCTTCATGGTACTCTCAGGGAAAACCACTTCAGCAAGAATGCCCTTGCCTTGCTGCAGCTGCTTCCATATGTTTTCATATAGGCATTGCTCAGGAACACTCACACAAATGATTACTTGACAGCACCAACTGGCCTGCAGCTGCTTTTGACTTTTTTTGAAGGAAAAAAGCACTTGCAAAGGAAGATGTTGGCAGTGTCAGGTGAAGATTTTTGAAAAATGCAGACATTAGTTTCCTTAAAGCAAAAAAGTTTAGGATCATATAGTATTTGACAGCTTATTCTAAAAGGGAAAATGTTATATAAGCAAACAAAAGTAGATATGTACTCCATGAACCTGTTTTACTGATAGATTTTAATTTCCATATAAATATTGTGTAGGAGGGGTAATGTATTTGAAAGAATACTTAGTGTCACATTATGGGTATGTACAAAAAGCTTGGCAGGCATCAACATGATAGGATGCAGCCTCAGGGAAAAGAATATTGTTAATAGGCAAGTGGATCTTCTATTTATTTCCCCTTAAATAGGCAGTACAAGAACATACTGGAATAGGCAATGTTCTGAAATTATTGCCACTGTCAATTAACATAAATTACATTTTATTACTGTTACATTTATTCTACATCTGTAAAATGTATACCTGCAGGGAAGGTGAGTTCAGGCCACACAGCAAACATATGCTATGCCTTGATTTGTTTGGAAAGAAAAGTATATATATTCAGGGTCTTGGTATTAGTGATTAATGCCTGTTACAGCTGATCTCTGACCACATTTTAAGAGTTTATAATGTGGGCGGGATTTGAAAACTTAATTGCTGGATTACAGCAAATCCCTCTCAAGATTGGCTGCTGAAATGAGAATTCATTAGTAAGATTGCCAATGTCAGCTGATTGGTCCCTGTTCAATAGCCAATAATGGCCAGAAGAAATGAGATATAACCTTTAAGGAAACTGCATAGAGATTTTATTGCTGGCAACATACTGCCACACTTTAGCCTATATTGTGTATAATTGGCCAATAAAGTCTTCAGCTACGTGAATAGAAAATACATTTCAAAAACTCTATCTACATTGTTTGAGCATGGGTATTCTCAGTAACACAATATACAGTGTAGTACCTAACATAGTTAGGCAGTTTAATTCAAGGAGACAAAATAAGGACACCAAAAAGAAGGATGCATTGCTGGTTAACTGTGTTTATTTAGAGCAAAAACCACAATGTTTATGGGGTGGTAGTAACCACGAAATCACAAGGTGAAAAAAACCTTAATGTCTACTACCATTCCATTAACCTTATATGTGATGCTCAAAACTTAATACAGGTCATTCTAGTAAAAAGCTTTATTCACAAGTAAGATAAAATGTCCAAGAAATATCCAGTACAGTCCAAAGTGACTACAGTGACTGTCCGAAGTGTTTCAACTAGGGATTCACCAAACCCACTTTTTTGGGTTCGGCTGAACCCCCGAACCCACCCAGAAGGATTTGGCCAAATCCCCAATCGAATCCTAATTAGCATATGCTGAGTAGGATTGGAAGGGGTTAATAAAAAAATTTCACTGCCCATTTAACCCTTTCCGAATTCCAGTTAGCATATGCTAATTTGGATTCGGTTCGGCCGAAACCAAATCCTTAAAAAAAAGCCAGGATTCAGTGCATCCCTAGTTTCAACTGTTTTACTCAAAGATCCATTATAGTCAATAGCATTTCGTTGGTATATAAAAACAAATTCTTTAAAAAAAAGGTGTCTTAAATATCTTTTTCTGGGCCATATTATTTCTAGAATTTGCCACTTGTGAAGTGTTGTGGCCATGGAAAATGTCTGGCAACATGAAAGTATGGTTTTTCTTTTAGGAATCAGTCACTTGTTGCTTGCCATTATAATAAGTGTCATAAGTAGCGATGGGCGAAATCATTTGCCATGCATGGATTCATGGCGAATTTCCGCGTTTCACCGTTAGCGGATTTTTTTACGAAACAAAAAACTTTTACTTTTTAGGCTGCTTCAAAAAACTGTTGCCTACATCAAGAAAAAGTAGCACTTGTCATTTTTTTTTTTCGACGTGTGACATTTTATTAGATTCACACATTTTTTGGAGAAGTTAAATGGTACAGATTCGCTCATCACTAGTCAAGTAATGAAGTTATTACAACTTTTGTTTGCACACTTGAATGAGTATTATGGTGTTAACCAAATCATTTCCCATAGATTGGGTGATTCTGTAGATTGTTACGATTTGTAAAATAATTTTTTTCAAGCTTCACAAGTGCTGACAAAGGTAGAGTTATATGGGTTAGAGCAGTGCTGTCCAACTTCTGCGGTACCGAGGGCCAGAATTTCTCTAGCATACATGGTGGAGGGCCGCTAATGGAATCCAGTTTTGACCACTCCCCTTTTTAAAACCACACCCACTTCAAACCACACCTATTTTATCACAATGGTGGTAGCACAGCAAAATCCCAAATGCTTGGTGCTTACTGTGGGGATATCAACCATCATTCATATGTGAAAGAATTATGTCATATTAAGATATACCCTTAAATTCCATATGCCTTCTCCTCCCCTGTGGATAGCAGAGCAACCCCCAGTACATAATTACACACCTTAGGGACCATTTAATGGCTATTTCCAACTGCTAACAAACTCCCACAAACCCCTGCCAGGTTCACCTCCCACAAGCAGCATAGGGTAAGCAGAGTATGGCACACACAAGCAGCACTCTGCCTTTCCTATGCTGTCTGGGTGTCCCATACTCTGCCTGCCCTACCCTGCCTGTGTGTGCCATACTCTGCCTGTGTGTGCCATACTCTGCCTGCCCTACCCTGCCTGTGTGTGCCATACTCTGCCTGCCCTACCCTGACTGTGTGTGCCATACTCTACCTGCCCTATGCTGCCTGTGTGTGCCATACTCTGCCTGCCCTACCCTTCCTGTGTGTGCCATACCCTCCCTGCCCTATGCTGCCTGTGTGTGCCATACTCTACCTGCCCTATGCTGGCTGTATGTGCCATACTCTGCCTGCCCTATGCTGGCTGTATGTGCCATGCTCTGCCAGCCCTACCCTGCCTGTGTGTACCATACTCTCCCTGCCCTATGCTGCCTGTGTGTGCCATATTCTGCCTACCCTATGCTCCCTGTGTTAGCCATACTCTGCCTGCCCTACACTTCCTGTGTGTACCATACCCTCCCTGCCCTATTCTGCCTGTGTGTGCCATACTCTGCCTACCCTATGCTCCCTGTGTGTGCCATACTCTGCCTGCCCTACCCTGCCTGTGTGTACCATACCCTCCCTGCCCTATGCTCCCTGTGTGTGCCATACACACAGGCAGCATAGTCCAGGCAGTACCTACATAGGTACCTACAGTACCTATGTCTGAGGTGTGAAGAAGTGAACAATGGGGGTGATTACAGCCTGAGCCTGAGGTGTGAACACTGCAGGGGGGGAACAATGCAGGTATTAAAAGGTGTGAAAAACAGAGGGGATTACATTTTTAAACAATACAGGAGGATTACAGCCTGAATCTGAGGTGAGAACCATGCAGGGGGCCAGTTAATCTCAGTACTGATACCATTTAAAGATTACTCAAAGGTAAGCCATCAAAGCAGCCAGACAGGTGGGGGGCCACACAGAGGGGGGTCGCGGGCCGCCAGTTGGACAGCACTGGGTTAGAGTTACAGTATATGTCAACTATATTAGATACTTACTCTTTGATCTCAGTCAATTCATCCTCATTAAAACTGTTGTCCCCCTCATCCCCTTTTATAATCTGTACATTCCAATCTTCTGTGCTATAACTATATTCCATAGTTATTACTTGGACATTTTGTCTAGCTTTTGAATAGGCAGTTTTACTAGAAATATCTTTATCTCCCTTCCCCCTCAGCAGCCTTAGAACAGAACAATGGACTGGTAACAAGATAGTGGGTCTTCCTGAAGGATTCAGCTGCCTGAGCTGATAGCACCTCCATGTTTCTATGCTGCTATCACTGCGCTGTTTTGGACAAATGACTTGCTGGTAGATAAACTACCATGTATTTTAGCAAGTGGAGAAATTGTTTACATTAAGGATGTACTAAGATATTTAGGGCTGTGGCACACGGGGAGATTAGTCGCCCGCGTGGGATGGCATATGCGGCGCCGCGATTTCCCCGATAATGCGGAAGTTCCCTGTCAAGGCAACTGCCTCGCGGCACCGTGTATGCCAACCCACCGGCGATTTACATTCTCACCGGTGGGATGGCATTTCGGGGAGATTAATCCCCCCCGTGTGCCACAGCCCTTAATTGTGTTTAACTTACAGGGGACCTGTCACCCTAAGAAATAATTCAAAATTCTTTTATATTGTGTCTGTTAAGCAAAATAATCTTCACTTACACTATATAAGTAATGTAAAACTTGTTTTCTTCAGTCCTGGAATTACACAATCACATCAAATAGGCAGTGGCCATTTTGTGGACACTGTTATCAAGGCAAGCTTTGTATCACCCCAAAATCTTGTGTATGTGCCAGAATGGGGGACCAGATGCCCAGGCCCATGCACTGGCTACACAATTAGATGGTTAGGAGAGAGGGGGAAAGTGAGAGCTGAATTGAAAGTTAAAGTACTTGTCTGCCCTGCCTCTATGCCTAAGGCATAGAGACAGGGCAGGCAATATATGACTGACAGCTGGGATTTTTAAATGCCTTTATAATGGGTTTGGATGTGTTACTATAAAAATTAATTTGAGTTTCTTGTTTAATTTGAAAAGGACTTTTATAATACAGCTTTTTATATCTGGGTGACAGGTCCACTTTAAGTCTGTGCATCAAAAGTGCTGTAGAGAACCTACACCTACATAACCAGGAATTTCTTTTTTTTTTCTTTCTTTTCTTGCCCTTCAGATGGGCCTTTTAAGTGTTCACCATCTTCCTGATCCAGTTTATTTTAGTTGATTTGAATGATCTGTTACTTAGCCCTGTTCAAAACCCTACAAGACCAGCAGCTGTCAAGTAATATCATAAACTGTATTCCTAATGACATTAATTACGAAAAGAGTCTCCAGAAAGTTTTTTTGATCTGGTTGCACTAATCTTTTTAATGAAGACACACTTGAACTAATGTGTTCTATCTATTAATAGGCTGTGTACAGACTGGAGAATTGGCTAGGAAGCCAGGCAATGTGATGTGGCATTAATCTGTGAAAGCAGAAAGTATGCCATTTAACATTGGATTATTTTTAGGAATGTGGGTGGGTAGTACAGTACATTATGTTCATTTAACAGGCCCTTAAATCAGTTTTTTTTGCACCTAGGTACACCACATTATGATCAGATACACTGCAGTCAAAATTGTTTCCTTCCTCTCTTGCAATGGTAACATAGAGAATTGAAATTTTCAGCATTCTTTTTTTTAAAATTACAAACTAGAAAACACAGTTTTGCAGTGTTAGGGTGTCGTGGTATGGGAGTTTTGACACCCAGTTTTTTTGTGTGTCTGTAGTTTATTCCTTTCATCCACCCCCAGGAAGAATTTGCCCTCCCAGTGCTGCCCCTCCTACAACCTTATAGTTTCAGCCCTTTAATGTGAATACACCTAGAGAATCCCATAGAGTGTCTGGTCTGCCACCACATCTGCTTTAGACGTTCTAATGAGAAATGATGATTAGGATTGGGGCACAGCTGTGCCTTACCAGTTACAAGCAAATGCTGTATTTTATTCTCAAGTCTTGATATTCCCTTATTTTTATAGATACACATGAGCAGAATGCAAATCCTTAACCCACAGCAAATATGAATTGTAGGTTATCATGTTAAGGTGGCCATACACAAGCAGATCCGCTCGCTTGGCGATGTCGCCAAGCGAGCGGATCTTCCCCCGATATCCCCACCTACGGGTGGGCGATATCGGGGAGCATTTAGGTAAGAAAAAAAAATAATCCGATCGTTTGGCCCTGGGGCCAAACAATCGGATTATGTGGGCGGCAATGGGGCAGTCGGATCGGGGACCGCATCAACGAGCCGATGCGGTCCCCGATCCGACCGGATTTTCTAACCTGGCCGATCGAGATCTGGCCAATTTCAGGCCAGATATCGGTCGGCCAGGCCCCTCTGCTCTCCCCATACACGGGCCGATTATCTATTAGCTATAGTCGGCCCGTGTATGGGGACCTTTAGAGTAGTTGAGTAAGAAACACTGAGGTTTTTTTTTGTAATGTATTAATGACGGAAAGTAATTTCCAACACAATCTCCAAAGTAAAGGCCTGTGATGTCTACTTATGTGTGCTCTACACAATAGCTTCTTTATTCCACAACCGATTCATATGTTCAGTGACAAAGACAAGGTCAAACACGTGAAATGCCTTTCTGCTAAGACCATCAATACATTCTGTGTTGCACAGTAATTGAATATTGTGTTGTGCTTCTTTCACATCCTCTATGGCAGTTTAATTTCAGCAGATTTGAGTTGAGTGTGTTGCTTGACCTATAACCACATTGCGCATCTATTTATGCATTAGAGATGTGCAACTGCTCCTTTGCTCTTCCAGCTGTTGAAGAAGTGTGGTACATCAAGTGGCTGCTCTAGGATGCTGAGAGTTGTAGATCAGTAACAGACGGATAGCCTCAGGGTTCATAACCAGGTGTAGGTTAAATCTGCTGTAAGGGACAGATTTATTATGCTGTGTAAAAAATAGCGACAAAATATGGTACACAGGCATATGGCAGGCTTTGCTGTGTAAAAAAGAAAGGGGTAAAATTGGCATGGTTTTTTTTACACATTTTTCTTCTGCAGGGAACTTTTCCATTTATTTTACACCGCTTTTTACACCATTTTTTCTGCAAATTTTATTTTACACAGCATAATAAATAAGCCCCTAAGTGTATTTACTCTATTGGAGACCAGTCTTTGAAGGAGGGCTAAGATCTTTAGCATGCTGCCTTCTACATTATCTAATTACTATATAGAGATCATCATGGTTATAATAAACATGGCATATGCTTTAACATCTGAAGTGTAAGTGCTTCTATCTATAAATTCTTTAATGAAACATGTCAAATTTATTTTATTTGTTGTACTTTTAGCACCTTTAACTTGATAGGCCCATTGTTCTACTGTTTAGGGCTGTGGCACAGGGAGCAGTTCTGGGAAATTTGTTGCCCAGGTGTTTATTGACTCTGCAGCTAGCTGATAGATAAAAACTCTCAGGTAATTGTTGCTTGAAAATATCTGACTGGTGTTTTCAAGCGACAGTTGCCCGACCTTCAAGTGCAACTTTAGGTTCAGGAGCTCACCATTCAAAGGAATGCAGAGCAATTTGAAGCATTTTGTTTCCTGCCCAGTGGGACTATAAATTGCCCAGCTAACAAAACTCCAAGACTCAGGCCATTGCTCTAAGATGTTGCTACACAACCACTGTTTCATACATTATACCTGTCAGTATTCTAACAGAGCTGTCCTTGAGTTGTGGAAAAGTATTAGGGCTTTTTCAGGTCTAAAGTTTATCAAAATTCCCTCAATCTCCCCTCTTGCTATAGGAATTATGAACACACAGGGGATTTTCACACAATTCTTTTACCAGGTTTGAAAAGGATCAGTGCTTTAACCTGGGTAGTACAGTGTTGTAGCCTAAAATATCTCATATAATTTAGAGCATTCATTGATCTTTTCTCTCAACTGTATTCAAGCATTTCAGGCACTGGAAGATTAACATAACTAGTCTAACAAATTCAGTGGCCTGTAGGAAGATGAGTTGGTTCCTCTCAGCATGGCAGAGGCAGAAATACATGCAAGAGAAGTAAAGATGGCTGTAGCAAGTGTTAAAGGCGAAATAAAGGTATAGTCAATGGCCCTGGTGTCAGATAAGTTATTATAAACACTGGGGCTGCCTAACATTTTGGCACCCCCCATTTATTGTACCTTTAGTTTTTTAAATGTTGTCTGTGTAGGTGCAGTTATAGTCATTCTTATACAAGAGTGCTTTGAAAGCAGACAGTAAATTTAGAATCCAGGGGTTTGAACCCTCCAGACTTCAGAGGAATATTGTCATGGGAAAACATTTTTTTTTTTAAATGTATCAGTTAATAGAGCTTCTTCAGCAGAATCCGTTTTTTAAAAGCGCAAAAAGATTTTATTTATATTTAATTTTCAAATTTCACAGTGGACTAGCCATCTTCTTCATTTCCCTGGTGCCCACATTCATGTGACTTGTGCTCTGATAAACTTCAGTCACACTTTACTGCTGAGCTGCAAGTTGGAGTGATATCAACTCCCTCCCAGCAGCCAATCAGCATAACAATGGGAAGGTAGCAAGGTATGTATGTATCAGCTTGCTGACAACTGTATTGCTAAATATGGTAAATATCAGAAGAGCACTTAGGGCTGTGGCAGACGGGGAGACTAGTCGCCCGCGACATATCTCCCTTGTCACGGGCGACTAATCTCCCCAAAATACCATCTGCCCGTCGAGTATGTAAAATGCCGGTGGGATGGCATATTGGTGCCACGATTTCCCCAAAATTGCAGAAGTTGCCTTCAGAGTAAACTTCCACGATTTTGGGGAAATCGCAGCGCCACGTATGCCATCCCACCGGAGATTTACATACTCACCGGTGGTATGGTATTTCGGGGAGATTAGCCGCCCACAACAAGGGAGATTTGTTGCGGGCAACTAGTCTCCCCGTTTGCCACAGCCCTTAATAGTAAAATCCAAGTCTGGCTAATGACTCTAATATGTAGCTCTGCTTCTTTCAGAAAGCTCAGAATGAGGCACAATGCAATGAGATGGCTGCCTACACACCAATATTACAACTAAAAAAATACATTTATTGGTTTAAGAATAATATGTTAAAGGGTAGAGTGAATTGTTTGCAATGTAAACAGTGTAATTTAGAAATACAACATAAAAATCATGACAGAATCCCTTTAATAAAAAAATTACATTTTATGTATGCATTCCACTACATACAAGTTACATTAATTTGAACTGACATAAGATCTTGCTTGTTTTAATCCATATGCCTATAGGTAGAAATCAATCATAAACTCATACAGTGAAGGGGGATCCCAACCCCTCTGATGGTCACAACAGTGTCTATTAGGATTATAGGATCTCTGCAGCATTAGCCATGTAGAGAGGGCTCTTAGGAGCAATATAACGAAATGTCTGTACAGTGCCATCAGTGCCACTGAGATATTACAGACTGTTATTATACTGTATTTATATAGCACCACAAATGTATGTTGTGCTGTACAAGGCATAAACACAAATGGGGGGCTCAGTTATAGATTGATAAATATGAATGTTTACTACACAGTTGGAATTAAGTCCCTGCCCCCAAGTAACTTATGATATCTGAGAGGTCTGTCCCTCTGTATCCTCTGTACTTGGTTACTTTGAAAACCTACTGTGATTTCTCTGCTCGATGGGCCTCATTGTGTTATGTTCCAGCAGTGATTGTTGGCAGTATGATTACTGTACAGACATGTCTCCATAACTGTATGGAAGTGCTAATCAGGGCCATACAAGAGAAACATTCATTGCAGCTTGGTGCAATGCTTCTGTGGCATGTTATTGGAAACACTGAATGGTACAAAGAAGGATATGTTCAAAATGACTATAATTTTCCAAAGGGGGATCCAGAGAGGAACATCTGAGCAGCTGCTTGCTGCATACAAGCTGTTGTCTGTCAGAACATATCCGTACAGTTTGCTTGGAATGTTATATTCGCTGCTGTTAATTGCAGTGTTTTGTTGTGTATGCCCACTGATGTAATCCCTTCTTAAAAATCTAGTTGAGTACAAGCACCACATTTGTACTGCATATTTTCTTCTGACTTGTGTTATGGTGTTATTTGTCCCTATAATTCTTTGTGTTAAGATAAACTCAGATGTTTATGTACTTTTGTATGTGACATTTTTGAAATATGTGGGAGATTTTCTGGTTGATGCCTATAATATTGATGGTGAATTACTATATATTTTTTAATTCCTCTATGAGCTGATAATAATCAGGTACCATAATCCTTTTGTTCTTTTTAGCTGATCCTGGTTAATGTTGCCATGATATCAAGCTACCCAGCTATTGGCCACATTGTAGAAAAGCTGAAGATCAATAGATTCCACTGTGTGTTGCTTTTAAGTGGGAATCCAGGGAAAGGGAGCAGTTAGAGCAGCAGCAGCAGATAGTTGCTACTGTAGGGATCGAGTGGACTGGTAAAGAAGCAACAGTTGGTACACCAGGGATCAACTCTGACTACTGAGTGTCTGTCTGACACCCTCCTCATTTAAGCCAAAAATATTTATTTTGGCTTTATCTGTCCACAAAACATCCTTCTGGTTTACCTACATTATGATCATCAGTATATTTTGGGGAGAGACGTGACTTTAGCCTTGCTACCTTGCCATACACACCATTGTTAGTGTTCTTCTGATGGTGGACTCATGAACATCAATGTCCGCTATTGTGAGACAGGTCTTCAGTTGCTTATACGTTACGCTGGGTTCCTTTGTAACCTCTCGCACTATTAGATTAGTTATCTTTGATGGTTGACCACTTCTGGGTAGGGTAACAGCGGTCTTGAATTTCCTCCATTTGTACACAATCTGTCTGACTGTTGAACTGTGGAGTCCAAACTCTTTAGAGATAGTCTTTCCCAACTTTTTTTGTGCATCAGCAACTCTTTTCTGAGGTCGTTAGACTTCTCCTTTCTTCGATAAGCATCCACAGTTGTGTTATGTGTATGATCAGGCTTTGTTGGTTTCCTGTTCTTTAAATAAAACAGCGTCTCTCACTTACACCTGATTGTCATCTTATTTACTGAAAACACCAGACTCTGATTTCACCTTCAAAGTATATGATAATCCCAAGGATTCACTTACTTTTGCCACATACAGATATGTTATTGGATACATTTTTCAATAATTAAATGACCACATATAACCCACATACAATCATGTTTGTTTTATTTGTTAAACTAGGTTTTCTTTATCTACTTTTAGGACTTGTTTTAGGTAAAATTCATATACTAATTAAACTAAATGAATTATTGTACGACAATCAGTGCGTATATGGTGGGAGATGAGGTGACCGATATCTGTAAAGCCTTGGATATTGGTAGCCTTGTCGATTGGGCGAGACAGAAAATTTTCATTGGGCACCTTTGAAGGCGCCAGAACAATGTAGCATTAATGCTGAAACCAGTGGTCGTGGGAAAGATCTTTATTGTAGGGTGTATGGCCACCTTAAAGGAGAAGGAAAGGCTAATAAAGAGTTAATCTCAAGCTGCAGGCATACCTTCAGTTGTCTCAATAGTGCCCTTAAGTCTCCCCATATTTCACCTGTTCAGATGATCAGAAGCCAAACAGGAAGAAAAAATGCTGAGCCGTGTAAAGAAAGTTCCCAAAATGCCTCACTCCTGCACAGACACCCAGACCAAGTGCACATGCACATTTACTAATCCACGAACATCCGAAAGGCGTCCGAATGCGGTTTTTCCGTAATGATCAATGTTTTGCGACTTTTTCAAGCGCTCAATACGAAAAAGTCGCAACAATTTGCGAAAGTCGTAATGGCTATGAAAAAGTCGTGACAATTCACGAAAGTCATAATGGCTATGAAAAAGTCGTGACAATTCACGAAAGTCATAATGGTCATTAAAAGTAAGTCTAAAGGCATTCTTTTTAAGTACTTACTGCATATCTAAATTCCCAGATCCCTGCTTGCTTCTCTGAGATATGGTGCTGGCAGCCTACAGCAGTGTGAAGACTACAGTGACATCACTGAAATCTCTCTGTCCTTCCTGTAGGTGCCAGCGGCAGCCTTCCTATTCTCTGAGCATGTGTGTAACTTGATCCTGTCTCCTGTTCTGAGCTACACATGCCCACCAGCCAATCAGAAGCGGATCTGGCAGAGGGGAGGGGGGAGGGAATGAAACACACGTGCAGTATGAAGCAAGGAGGGAAAGGAAGGGAGAATACCTTTCCAAAGATGGCTGCCTGTTCTAGAAAATGTGAAGTAAGTGTGACTGAGTAAATATTTGATTAGATGAGCCAAAAGTGTGGCGTTTTTACTAAACAATAGGAGGACTATTGGGCAGTATGCTTTTTAAATTTTGACTTCCTCCCTTTTCTTTGCAATGTCATTGTATTTAATTGTTTACCATGAATCTATAAAATTGTCCTATTCTGTATAAATAGCCACTATAGTTTCATTCTATTGTGGGGTTTTTTTTGTCCTTAGATTGCACTGTGACATTGAATGCCTATTCACCGAATACAATGAGAAGCTGTGATACGTGTTTTGCACACTGACCTGCTTTCCAGAAGGCGGCCTATAGCACAGAACATTATTATTAGCAATGGGTTTCTTATGTGTCATGAATGTTCATCTAAAGTATAGATCACCCATGGCTTTCCAGCTGTTTTCTAAGAAGTCAGAATATTGGGGGCTGTATTTAAACAAGCAACAGTTATTTTTTTAATTAAAAAACTGCATACTAAGCATATACTATACACTACTGTTAGGTGCCGGTTTACCTTTTATTCTTTATAGATGTTCTCTTTTCAGTACAGGACTGCTGCACATCAGCCACGCTGCGAGGGGGCTTGCGCCATAAAGGGTGATCCTTGAAGTACTGTATATGATTGTATACACAAGATTAATTAAACCTCAAGTCCAATCCACCATAGACAATTAATGATCAAGGCACCCACCCAAAAATAACAATAAAGGCAAGAACTGCACTTAAGTGATAATGTGTTATTGTTACTAAAGTACAAAACCTGACAAGTTCTTAATGCATTTCTACCATCCCTTCCCTGACTTCCATTACTTTCTCCATTATGCCCTATTACTTAACTTGCAATCATGTAGGCAAGCACACAGCCTATCATTATTTTGTCACGTTTTGTTATTTTGTTGCTGAGGTCATGGGAACCTGGGCAAAAGTTGGACAGGCAGGCACCATTTTTTGATGATCGATTGAAACACTGTTAGGAAGAGTCAGTGATCCTTTAAATAAGATCTGACAAAGGATGCTGGTGTTTGTAGTTCAAGAGGCACATGCATGTTGGCTGAACTAGCAGAGAGGGAAATTTATTGTAGCCAGCTTGCTGGTATCTGTAACAGATTTCCACAACAGGGCTTTAAACATGTTTCCCATCCTTAATAAGCCTTTTCCTGGTTGCCATGGTTCTGTCTGTGCAAGGTAGCACAAAAGAATTTTGTAACCTACTTACCTTATAAAAAAAGAGAGTTTTTTCCTGTATTGTTAACTGTATACTTACCACTTTCAGTGCCCTGTAGTTTTGAAATGTCCCACTTCATATCAGTATCTATCAGAAAACATTTCTTTTACACATTATTTTACTTATTTTGGTGCAAAAGTGCTCACATAACCACACAGCTCTGTGCAGACCATAAATCCTTCTTTCCTGCAGCCACTGAGGATTCTGTGGCCACTGCTTAAAATTCTTATAAACATTTAACAATCCTCAGTAATTATAAGGGCTTTTAATGTTTTACACTGGTAATGCAGACATTACCAGTGTAAAGCAGTGATTTGTAGCAGCACATTGCCCAATCAGTCCCAGGAATGTTATGCTCAGGTCTAGTAGTGCTCAGATGTGGCAAGGTTTGTCCTGTATTATGACCTCAGGGAGTGTCTCTCTTGTTACTAAGTTTAAGCCATTTTAGAAAGCCTTATTTCCCTGTGATTGTTTCCCTTAATGAACCTTTTTCTAATCTTAGCCTTCTGTTGCCAGAGTAGAAATAGTAAGCAGAACAATGGACGGCTAATTTTACCGCTTCTTGACGTAGCAGCAATCTTCACAACAGAGCACCTGTTACATATTCTACGCCTTTTGAATTTCTGTTGTGTTACATCAGGAATATTTGTAGCAGTGATATAATTGCTTATATAACTGGTAAACAGACTTTAACCTCTTTGCCTAAATTTCCCGAGGGAAACAAAGGCTGCACCATAGAGCTGGCTTTTAATTAGGCTTAATGCGAGCCAAAGATTGAGTGTTTTTGGACAGCGTGAATCTTTTCCGATAAGTGCTCTTGCCAGGACCCCTCAGTGTTAGTTTATGAGGTGCAGTGTCAAAACTGACCCATTTAGCAAGCTTTTGAAAGCTTCTGTAATCTCTGAGATTTATGCACTTGTAAAATGATTGCGGATGCATCAGCCAAATGCGCCTTGCAGGTCCTGTTGATTTAGTAATTGAACTCAAGCTGTTGTTTTCTCTTCTGTGTTTCAAGCATTTCTTTTGTTTGCTTTCAGCTAAAACTGTTAAGTTTGAGAGTAACACTAGGGTATCACTAAATTCTCAAACAAAAATAAGTACTGTGTTAACTTTTAGTACTGTCCTTTAATTCCGGTTGTACAGGTATGGAATCTTTTATCTGGACACCCAATATACAGAACATGTTTCAAAAATTATTTTACCTAAGGCACTTAAACAAACTGAAAACTGCCATTGGGTTCCTTGTTATTAGCATGAATAAGATTTTGTTCTTACAACAGTTACCCCAAGCATAGTCCGTCTGCTTATATTTATGAACAGGGGTTACTGTGTTTGTTGGTGGGTCCAGAATCAGGCAAGCTTACATTTAGGAGAAACTTATAGACCTACGGCAGAATACCATATTTTGATTAAAGGTACATTTTTTGTGTTTTTATATAAAATGTTAAAATGAGTGATTAGTTTTGTTATATTTCTGCCCTTTTGCTTTTAGAATGGCCTAGCTCCTAAATCTTTTCCTTGCTTTTATAATCTTAAATTTGTGCTATAATTGTCAACAAAAGGATGCATTGCCTTGTAGCCAGGAGTTATTATCTGAAATCACCAGGTCAGAATAGTATGACGTAGCTATGGCAGCAGATACAAACCCCCATGTGTATGTACTCAGCTCCAATAAAACAGTGCACCTAGGGGCCAGATTATTATGGAAACTATTAATATGCTTATTTTGTATTTAAAATAAATATATATAGCACCAATTCACCAATACGCAGATGGAACTGATCTACAAGCTTCTTGGGGTTGAATATTTTGTTCCCATCACCTTTGTGGATAAATACATTTTGAAGGTTTAATGCTTAGTTACAAACCTGCATGCAAAATGTATTAAATCTTATTCAGTCTTGTCTCTTATTTATTTCCTATCTCAGAGTCCTTTTCCATCAAGAGCAACAGCAAATGCTCTGTAAAATTAAATTAAGTGCATTCAGTAAGCATATTTTATGCATCGTTAACACTTCTCATACAACCTTTTTCCCTACAAGACCATATCTGTGTGTTGCAGGGCCCACAGCAATGATGAATCTTTATCTGCAATGCTTTTTATCTTTATCCATTGGCAAAAAAACCCATAACATCATAATGCCAGGATAGCATGTGTATAGACAACTTCCTTTGCTGCCTCAAACATACAAACAAAGCCTGTGTTATCGACTCAGATCTTTTACTGTGTAAATGGAACAAATACAATTGTATGATTTTTTATTTGTTTCTAATTGATGGCTGCATTGAGTCTCTACTTATGCAGAGCTAAGCACAGTATATCCCATTTTAAAGCAGCAAGGCTTGCTTCACAGTATCAGTATATCTCTCTATAAATAAATAGCCTTTTTTCTCCTTGGGAATATGTATTCCCCTTTTTCATATGACAGCCTTTGCCGGAAGGGAACATTTCACTGCGCCATCCAGTGTTTTCTTTGCAATGTCATAATAACGACCTGTAGAATAACATATAATAACGTCACTTCCACTTATGTGTGCTGATTTCCCTGGATATTTGCTCAACTTCTCCTTAAACCGACATAGCAAGATACAAGATTCACATGGCGCCAAACCCCCTTTTATTATACTACCAAACACAAAATATTTTTTGGTGGGGGTAACCCAAAACTTCTTCAAAAACTCCTAAAATATAGTTTGTTTTTTGCCACAATATTCCTGCCCCTCATTTATCCTTCATTTCCCCTCTTTTTTTTTAATTTTAGTCCTCTCCTAATACTTTCTGATCCTTATTGCAGTATGTCTTAAGCAACCCCCCATCATGTTTGTGGAATGCTACTGCATAATGAATTTTTACGTGCCTGCATACTAATAACCTTTATTAAGGTGTCTATAATGGCAGTCTTGGAACACTTAACATCTCTGCACTGAGCCACACAAGGACTGGAAATGCCAACAGAAATGTCAGCCTATCTGGTCCTCACCCAGCTGAGTGCAGAGGGTGGCTGAACTTCCATATAATCAGTATTATGAGTAACTGTGCAGGTATGATAAAACAGCAATATGTAGAGAAATAGCTAAATTCTGAGGCAACGTCCACTGCACACAAGAAAGGAGTGCTGCTCCAGTGTGGGTGGTTTGCTTACTCTTAGATATGGATCTGTTGCTTGCCCTCTTGGTCCTAGAGTTAAGCAGACAGTTCCCTTGAGCAGGGCTGGACTACAATTGTAATGTTAAAAACATATAAAACCATCCCATAAGCATAGCTGTGTCTCATCTAGTGACATCAGGTAGCATCTTGTTGCAAATGTTTGCACTGTTTCTTTTGCAGCGCTGGAGTCCAAGGTCCTGTGTAAGCATGGGTTTCCTCCAGATCTTTTTCAGCTAGACTACTAAAACCTATATTTTTATAATATTTTATTTCTGCATTATCTTTTACAGCAACATACAGAACGCTGTCACCTTTTTAGGCCTGGTAATGGGTGGCTCCACTGGCCTGGAAAGACTGAAGGCTGTAATGTTGGACATGTGTACCATCATGTTGCTTAGGAGAATTTAGTCCTTTTTGTATGATTTATAGATTTATTTTCCTTTTTTAATATCTTAAGTGGAGCTTTGCTCTTTTCCAGTGTATAAATTGCTCGATACGTTTGGAGTGTTTCCCTTTTGTTAACATGGAACCTTCAAACCTTCATAGTGTCGGCTTTTGTTCATTTTTCCCTTCTGACCCACATAGATAGCTGTAACAAAAACACAATTCTGCTTTGATATATCTGGAACAGATCGAATAAAGCAAATGTTCCATTTCCACATCTAATTAACACACTTCTCCAGCCAAGTTACATTTAGCAAAGATGTAGCCTTCTGTCACTGTAACCTAGAGAATTTTTCCCCTGCTGTGCAAGCTTTATTTTATGTGTGTATTCTCTGTGCTGATATACCTGTATAATAAGCAGTAAACAGTGGTAAAACAGTTGTTGTTCAACCTGCAAAAAGCTAAATTCATTAACAAAATCAAAAGTAAAAAATCTTTATGGAAGGGCTTAAGCTATTTCACCAAAGCTTTCCCAAACATTAATGATGACCAGTAATGATAAACTGTTTGAATTCTGTGAAACAGATGCCCTTAGAAAATAAATAAATCTAGACTTCTGGTTCTAGATCTACCCCCACTACTGTTGACTAAGTAACTTGTTCACAGTGGATCACCACACTCATACCTGTTCAATGGCTTTACAAGTGTGGGCCTAGCTAACCCCTGGAATACAGAGATCCATGCGAGACTAAAGTTTCTTTGGTTATTTGTTGGGCAACATGTATTCAGTGTTTAGCCTGTTTAATGAATTGATACTGAACTAAAGGGTATGCTGCATCTCTACTTTGCTTTATTCAAACCAAGATTCCCGTTATGCAGTTCTTGTGTAGCTCTCAAGACTGCTGTCTGTATCTCATAAGACAATGAAAAATTAGACTGTGTTCTTAAATCCCTTATTACTTTATTCACATATGAATTTTAGATTTTTTTTTTAGAAATCACCAGCCAAGAAAACTTAAGGCCTGCAGCTGGTAATATGGGAATAATATCTTAGACACTGCTGCCACGTGGGCACAGAGCACATGAGGGAACTTGCTGTGTTTATGATTGCTTAAGAAGGTTAAGTTCAGCTTTTTAATATCCTCTGTTGCATTAAATGTTTTTCTAATCCCTGGAATCCCCCAAATAGATAATGGTAGATTGTACTTGGCTCAAGTCAGTGGTGTGTGCAGACTGCATCAGTCCAACCAAGGTCAAATATGGATCTAATCACATAAGATTAAGAGAATTTAGGAGAATATGCTTTCATTTTCCTTTACCATTGCTTTTAGCAAATTAGTGTCCTGTGCATCCCTTGCATTAGTTTGCGAAAAGGAAGATACAATGAGGTTTGCATTAATCCCCCAAATCTTTTTATCCCCTTTTGAAATGAGTAAGCCTCCTTTCCAAGACATTTAATAAAGTATGCTTGGCCAAGATTACAATTTGTTACGATGTATGATGAATTGCTAATGACTCTTAATGAAGTTCTTTATTTTTTTTTTCAACCAAGACTTGAATCAGAGTACTACAGAAGTGAACCTACTAGTTTTTGCAGGAGGCCTGGCGCACACTAGGTACACCGCTGGAAGTAGAAGTCACTTCAACATTTATCAAATTGTGAATAGGGGATAAAACAAGAAGCCAAATATGGAAACTAGGCTTGATCTTTTTCTTTCTTTCAGTAAGGTATTTTTACTTCACAAAGATTGGAGGGCTTTATTACACAGATCAACATTACATATAAATATTAGAGTTTTGAAAAGTGCACTAACAGGTCCAGGTTGGGATACAAAATAGGCCATGGCATTTCACAAAGTACACAAAGGCCCAAACAGATCCCCACCAGTTGAATAAATAGTGACTGTCTATGGCATCTTACAGCAGCCCCTCTGGCATTTGCCAGAATCCACAGATTGCCCATCTGGGCCTGCATGCTAACCTAAATGAACACTTACCAGACTGTTATAGGTATAAGTTGGTAGAAACTGACATGGTATTTGAGGACTGTATTGCTCCTTATGTGATAGAGCCACTTGTATTGAATTCCCACTGTTGAGGAGGAATTCTTTAGTGCCATTTTATTATAGAATTTGCTCCATTATTATTCCACCATATTTGTGTGATGGTCATTAGCAAAGGAAACAAAGAGCTCTTATTGGGTGAATTGTTTTCACGATCTTAAATGATTTCATAGATGTTTGTAGATTTATTTAGGGATCCTTCTTTTGGTAACTCACATGCTTGTTCTTAAGATTTAAAGGAAATTCCATTCAGTGTGTCACTTGCTGTATCCCAGAGTAAATATTTGAAAAGATTCTATTGTTACATTAATGTACTCTTTGTTGAGTCAAGCCTTGTGCTTAAAGAATGAAGCTGAGTCTAAGCCTCGTGCCTGCCTTATGTGAGCTTGTTCTTGTTAGATGTATACGTTTGTGTATTACCTTAGTATTACCTGGATACAATATTTGCATTTTTTAATATTCTTGATGAAAAGGCTGAGAATTTAGCTTAATTGTTGTCATTAGATACAGTTTTTAGCAATCTTTGGCTGCACTGAACATTATAGGAGATATTTTGTCACTACAGAAATAAAGTAAGAGTGTGCAGTAGCTCAGTAATTAAGCGTCATGAGAAGATATCATTGTACAAAAAAAGATGGCAGCATGGTACCAAGCATAAAAACAACTGGGCCAGTGTGTTTTATTTTTTTTCTCTGTTTACTTATTTATTTATTTTTTACTTATTTATTTTATTTTTTTAAGAACAGCATCTGGAATAACCAGCGAAGTTCCTAATTATTGGGCACCCCTTAGTGGTTTTAGGTTTTGTCTATAAATTTGTATTTATATAGGTGTTTGCAGCCTGTGGCTCTGTTTGTTGCTCAGTATACAGTACTAGTCAGTACAACCTCTGTTAAGATACCTTCCTCACAAAACATCTATTTATAGTGGCCTCAAAAATAACTTTTCAGGCTCTAGCTGTCCCTTTATCCACCTCAATAGAGGGTCAGGTGGAGCATGAAAAGTTTCTGTGCAGACCTTTGTAATGTGCAAATAAAGGCAGTTTTGTGGAAGTGAGACCGGTTCTGTTTGTTTACAGAGTTTCTATTTGAGGGATCGCCTGCCTCCCTCCACCTGAGGAAGAGAGGCAGGAGCCCCCAAATATCGTAGTGTTTGCACAGTATAATTTACAATAACAATTTTTTATAGAAGGGATGTCTTTCTCTATTGAAATGTTTCTGTGCTTGCCTATATTATACTGCACATGGACATCTGCACAGTGGATTGGTCTCTGAGAGGCTGCAATTTTATTATTTTTTTTATTACTTATCTTCCTATTCACATCCCAGTTTCTCATTTAAACCACTGCCTGACTGCTAGGGCAATTTGGACCCTAGCAACAAGAGAGCTGCTAAAATTTCAACCTGGAAAGCAAAAAGCTACATAATTAAAAAAGCTGAATAATTAAAAAAAACTACAAATAATAAAAAATGAATTCCAATTACATATTGTCTCAGAATTATTCATTTCACATTTCTGTTAATACATTAGCTTACTGCGCATGCCCGGGCTGGGGCTATTTGGGCCTCTGTGTACTTGGAACGCCAGGGCCTATTTTGAATCCCAGTCCTGGCCTGCTACTGGGTGAAACTCACAC
Organism: Xenopus tropicalis; assembly: GCF_000004195.4. NCBI lineage: Eukaryota > Metazoa > Chordata > Amphibia > Anura > Pipidae > Xenopus > Xenopus tropicalis. The sequence continues at coordinate 106,493,060 of NC_030681.2, forward strand.
ACGGCCTATTTACCTATATAGCACGCCTCAAAATCAGCATCATACCTCAAGGATTCTGCCTCTCGTGTGCCTTTATTGTAACTATACTCTACATCATTGTGCTCTGCGCCGTGTTTGTTTGCACAGGGACAAAGCACAGGGGTTGGGGATGTTGCCGCAGGCTGCATGCAGCTGCCCAGTGAAACAACATATTAGAAAACACAAAGTTACAGAAAGATGTAAGCGAATGCTGAGACAGCAGGGGAAGTCCTTGTGGAATGTCCTGCCTGACTCCGTGATTCAATGCTTGGAAGTACAATCCTCCAGATGTTTCCTCAGGCCAGAGACTATGTGTTTACAAAGAACCCTTTTAAGCTGTAGTGTTCCTCTGGAGAGACGTGTTGGGTAATAAAAGGAATGTGTTGTCAAGGTCAGCATAGAAATAATAATAATAATACAATATTTTCCTTCTTTTGTGTGTGTATAACTTAAAGAGAGAGTCCGGTCTCAGCAAATGACTTTGATTGGCGGAGACACAACATGACCTTGCATTTTGTGTGTGTGTTTCTATGCAATGTCCCTGGATACCTCACAAGAAAAATGCCTCCTAAAGAGAAAACGGTACTGCTAAGAACTATGCTATAGCTTGCAGTCTTACATAGCTGGAAAGGCAGTGGTAACTCTTTGTAAATATTAAGAGGAGGAAGTGCAAGACAGTTTTGTTTGTGTTTTAATCCTCTGGCCTTAGGAGCTGACACACAAGTTATAAATGCCAATCCACACTCACCAGCACACCCTGGCCTTTCCACTCTTTTCCGCCTGGTGCACAGTATTAGGAGAGACTTCAGGACTCTCCACCACAATCCAAACAGCACAAAAATACCGGCACAACAGGACTTAATTTAAGTGGGATAAACCCTGCTGATTTTTAATAGTAGCAAATCATGTAATGTTTCGGGGGCACGCCCCTTCGTCTGTCTTCGTCTGAAATCCGTTATCCAGAGAGTTTTGAATTACAGGAAGGCTATCTCCAATAGCCTTGTACTTAATTCCAATTAAGATATAATTAATCCTTATTAAAGGTAAAGCAATCTTATTGGGTTTAATTTATGGGTAAATTACTTTATTAGATTTAAGTTACAGGTATGGGACCTGTTATCCAGAATGCTCGGGACCTGGTGCTTTCTGTAATTTGGATCTCCATAACTTAAGTCTGCTAAAAATCATTTAAGTACTAAATAAACCCAATAGGCTTATTTGCTTAATTTGCTTATACTGGAGTCTATAGGTGATGGCAATTCCGTAATTCGGAACTTTCTGGATAACAGGTTTCCGGATAAGGGAGCCCATACCTGTATTACAGAAAGATCCCTTATCTAGAAAGGTCTAGGTGCCAAGCGTTCTCAATAATAGGTCCTTTATCTGTATTTCTAATATAGAATGGGACCAACATTTGTGACATTTGTTAATTTGGACAAGAAACTTCGAAACCTGGCAGCGGTTGTTACACAACATAGCATGCATGCCTAAGCAATACAATTCCAGTACCAGAGGGCTTTCACTATTGATTTATACATACAGGGGAATTTGTTAAATGTGGGTTTGTGTTTTAATAAAAATATGTTTTAATCCCTGCTGCTGTCCTCTAAATGTTGTCATTTAGGGGTTTTACCGCCCCTATTGTTGGCTATTGCTCTGTGTGGCAGCTGAAACATGTTCTGACCTTGTTTCACACAAGCTGACCCAGACAGGGTTACTTGTCCCTCCAATCTACAATAAACCAGTTATTTGTCCTTGCTCTGCTCAGGCCAGTTATTAGAAATTGCATCCATTGAACCACAGCCTCTCAGCAAATCCTTTCCGCGCAAACAAACTGGCATGTCATTCTTAAAATAACATCATTCCCTACCAAACACAGGAAGAAAAAACGTTGTAGGCTCTTCCTACAGACAGTTCAATAAGACAAAGAACTGCAGCTCACAGAAACAAATGCTACATTAAATATGGCATCACATAAAAATGATTCTTGGCAGTCAACTTAAATTCTCAGAGTCCTTTTAACCAAGCCATCTGCTTGAAAAAATTCTTCAGAAAAAGAAAGCTCTATCTTAAGGAAAAGTTTCAAACTAGTTTATAAGTAAGAAATTACTTTCACCCCCAAAGTAAAACAGATGAGCATAAGCATTTCTGCAGTGTCTTATTTATCTACATATATGTATTTATAGATATGTATTGGTGCTGCCATACATCTTCCTTTGCACAGCTGAATCGGAAAATCCTTGTGAATACCGTTTATAAAAGAGGTGTAAAAAGGCTTGCAATGCCATGAAGTGTAGAGAACTAGAAGCATATTTACTAAAATTGTTTAAGAATTGCTTGCAGCACATGCAATTTTACTAACAATTCATGTGTCTGTAGAAAATTTTCAGTGTCCATTGTGGTGTAAAGGTTTGGTGGCAATTTCTGGTATTTTTTGGCATAGCCACTCTTTGGAATAGGCATTCAAGAGCATGCACATACGGAATTTACATACACATGCAAGGGAGTAGCTTGGGATGCCTGGGCTTATACTTGAGGGCCCCATGGGAACAGGGTACTGGGGGGACATGGTAGAGAGGGAATCAGTTCTTTAACAGGTTTTTGCTGAGCCTCCATCCAGACCTAGACTGACAATCTATACATTATGGTAAATGCTAGAGGGGCTGCTGTAAGATTTCTTACACAGGCACTTTTTTTTTTGTGGTAATGCCAGGGCCTATTTTGAACCTCACTTTGGACCTGTCCTGCACATAATGCCTGTTAAGATGCATTAACTGGACATAAGTAATACAGATATTGTAGCGTGCAGTACCAGGTTTAATAACTGTTCTTGTAAAAGCTTAAACTATACAGAACTGTTTATCCGTCATTCTCCTGCAAAGTACTCCATGTTCTTTGCTTAAACAGAATGATTCAGAACTAGCTGTGTTAAATAGAAATTACAGAGCTCCACAGCAAAATTATTTATGGCCTGAAAACTTTTTACATAAAGTACATTAAGAAGCTGCTATTCCATTATGGCCCCCAGCAGCACCTACTCGTACACATTTATTTATAGTGAATGTTTAGAGATACAAAGAGGTATTGTATCTTTATCCTTATGATGATATGCTTAAGTCATATTTTAACCCTTAGGAAATATAAATCCTGTGATTGGGGCGTTCATTTTGTCCCCTGCTGGGATCAGTGTTGTATAATGTGTTAAATACTGTAGCACCGAGCAGTCATTTCCTCTCATTCATTGTTGCTAATCTGAAGTTTGCATCATGAAAGTCAAGTCTGATTAGAATTTTTTACTAAACCTACTTTTCAAGCGTTGATTTAAACTGTTCTAGACATTTTACCTTGAATAACCCTACGGAGCAGCAGCAAACACTAAATATTTAGTATGCTTCATGAAGCTAAAGACTGAATTTCACTTGCATTATACTGTATATCTATAGCCTCTCGGGAAGAGCTTGGGCATGACAGGAAAGGCTTAAAAATGTAGGGAGATGCACCTCTTCTGTATTTGCATAAAACAAAATTGTATATGGTAACACAACTAATTTACTGATGGAAAAATTATTAATTTGTGGAGGTTGTAATGTATTACAGGTATAGGACCTATTATCTAGAATCTTCTCTCTGCCTAGCCTTAGTAAGGGCCCTAGTAGAAAGATGAGGAATAAAAAGTAACAATAATAATACATTGTTAAGTGTTCAGTAAAATAAATAAATAATAATAAAGAAGACTAATTGAAGAGTTGATAATCTACATACAATACAAACACACAAGTATGAATATGCTTCTTGGCTAGTGAAAGTCCTGCTGGTTTGAATTTCAAGGTTAGCAATACAGTTTTGTTTTGTGGCTATTCTATAAAATAATTCAACTTTGGAAAAACAGTAAATCTGACAATATCATTGCAACAAGTAAACAATGACCAAGCAATGTCTGTTTTTGCTGCAAAGGTAATTCTTTAATGATCATGGCCAAAGGCCAGTTTTACTAACTGGCTAAATATTCTTCTTGTCCTAGGCTTGGTTGCTAAAAGCAATGTCTGTGGGGGTGGATGACACTGGGACTGTAGTTGTTACAAAGATGTAAAATTTTATGGTTCCCATGTGGCAAATGTCACCCCAGGGTCCAATTCTAGACTCTTGATGACATACAAGGGTTGACTAATGTAACAGTCATTTGTTCTTATTGTTTGTTGAATGATTACAAATACTGATTCATAAAGAAAATTATCTATAAATAAGTGCAAACACAAACTGAGCACTGCACTATTTTCTCTATTTATATTTATATTTTGTACAGAGCACAAACAGGGACATGTCCCTTCAGCCCTAGCTTTTTGTACTTTTTACTTTACGCAAAACAAATTCCCTTTGGCTTTGGCAGGCTCCAGTAGCCAAAAACAGTGTGAAAATAAATAAGGAATCAACTGCAAAATTGAATTAAAAGCTGACAGCTACAAGACATTCCCAAGCAAAGACAAAATTCACTACAAACAAACTGCTGTTAAGGGGATTAGGAGAAAAGACCTTAATTCGATGAAATAATTTTCCTAGTGTTAACATACCACATTTAACCTCTGAGCTGTCACAAGGCTTTTGGTGTTTTACTTAGAAAGGGAATTTTCTCCCCTCCTTTTTTGTGGATGTGTAGGCCTCTGTTGTGGTTCAACCAGCTGTGTCAAAATACACTGCAATAAATTTGGGCTTAGCATTGGTTATACTTGTGCTTGTTTTGGTGGTGTTAAAGTGGGTCAGACTCCATGGGGCATGTGGGTCACTCGACCCAATTAGCCTGGATTGGGCCACTGGTTAGGAAGCCATATCTGGCAAAGTATCCACACATTTGGTGACTCTCATTTTTAGTGGATACATGAATAAATTGATGTATTATGTCTGTTGCTGGTTCTGTCTAATCAGCTGTATAGTAATATAATTACAGTAATCATTGTCTTTCCTTTCCTTTAAAATGCAAATAGAACCCTGTCAAAAGGGTTTCAGATTAACTCCTTATGTGGCATAGGGCTGCTGGCCAAGGTGCTTAGAATTTAGCAGTACACAAAGCTATCAGACAAGCTAAAATATAGGAGGTAAAGGGTATTGCAGCAAGAAGTTAAATCCCAATTTTTTTATATGTAAATATTAACAAAAAAATGAAGCAAGAAGGGGTTGGGACCCTTAGTATCAGATGGAGGCCAATGATTGATGACAGTTGGGAAAAAGCAGAGATTCTACACAACTGAGGAACCAGCTAATCAAGGCTTCAAGTTTAATGGTCCAAATTATAATAATATGAATAATGATGAAGAAATTAAAAGACTAAAACATGTAAACATAAACAAAGGTCCAGGACCGTATGGTATTTATTCCAGGGTGCAAAACTATAAATTCCATGCAGGATGGTGCAACTTTGCACAGCAATATAATTAAATTGAAAAACTGGGCAGCAAACTGTTAAATGAGGTTCAATGATAATTGCAAGGTTATGCACTCGATAGTGCTTGGGGGCATCCTAAATTGAGAAGGATCTGGGGATTTTTGTGAATAACAAGCTGTGTAACTCTAGGCAGTGCCACTCAGTGGCTACAAAGCACATAAACTACTGTCTTGTATAGAAAAGAGCATTGATTAAGTTGAGAGGCAAAAATGTTGCCTCTCTGTATGTCCCTAATAAGGCCTCACCTTGAGTATGCAGTGAAGTTTTGGCCTTCCAGGCTTAAGAAGGATATTTATGAGCTGCAAAGAGTGCAGAGGACTGCAACTAAATTGGTAAAATGGATGGAGGATTTAAATTAGGAGGTTAGACTGTCAAGTTTGTGGTTATTTTCTTTTAAAGGAGTAGTTCACCTTTACGTTAACTTTTAGTATGTTATAGAAAGGCCAATTCTAAGCGACTTTTCAGTTAGTCTTCATTATTTGTTTTTCATAGTTTTTGATTTATTTACCTTCTTCTAATTCTTTGCAACATTACAATGGGGGGTCACTGACCCCTGAACAAAAAACCATTGCTCTGTAAGGCTACAGTTTAACTATTGTTACTTTATATTACTTATTTTTCTATTCTGATTCTTTCCTGTTGATATATCAGTCTTTCATTCAAACCACACCCTGGTTGCTAAGGTAATTTGGATCATAGCAACCAGATAGCTGTTAAAACTCCAAGCTGGAAATAATTAAAAAAACTACAAATAATAAAAAATGAAGACCAATTGCTAATTATCTCAGAATATTACTCTCTACATCATACTAAAAGTTAACTCAAAGGTGGACAACCCCTTTAAGCTAAGGTGCTTGCGACGGGACATGATTACTCTGTACATTAGAGGGGATTATAGGCAGTTGGGGGGTGTTCTTTTTTCCCATAAAAATGATCAGCGCACCAGAGGTCACCCCTTTAGATTAGAGGAATGGAACTTTCATTTGAAGCAGCGTAGGTGGTTTTTCACAGTGAGGGCAGTGAGGTTGTGGAATGCCCTTCCTAGTGATGTGGTAATGGCAGATTCTGTTAATGCCTTTGAGAGGGGCCTAGATGAGTTCTTGTACAAGCATAGTATCCAAGGCTATTGTGATACTAAAATCTACAGTTAGTATAGATATTGGCAAATATAGATAGGTCAGTATGAGTGTGTGTATATAGGTGCACTGGGATTCATTTGGAAGTTGAACTTAGACATTGACTTTGGTCTTTTTTCACTATGTATTTGGGTTTGAACTAAACAAAATTTTTATTTGTTTCTAATCAACAAACAAATGTTTGAGATCATAGAAAGTTTGATGAAATTTCCCCTTTTTGTAATACAGGTATCGGATTGGTTATCTGGAAACCCGTTATCCAGAAAGCTCTGATTTATGGAAAGCCTGTCTCCCATAGACTCCATTTTAATCAAATAATTCAGATTTTTTAAATCGATTTCCTTTTTCTCTGTAATAATAAAATAGTACCTTGTATTTGATCCCAACTAAGATCTAATTAATCCTTATTGGATGCAAAACAATCCTATTGGGTTTATTAATGTTTTACTGTTTTTTTTAGTAGATGTAAATGATGGAGATCCAAAATACAGAAAGACCCCTTATCCGGAATATCCTTGGACCTGAGCATTCTGTATAGCGGGTCCTATACCTTTAATACTATTGGTTTTTCATACACTAAAGGGCAGATTTATTAAAATGTAGAATGAATTGAACGTGGGTGATTTTTTCTGTAGTGAGCTCTAATTTCACATTTTAATAAATCTGCGCTGAAGTGTTAAACATTATTTTTTTCAATGGATGTTCAAATTTATGTATATTGTTTATAAACAGATCTGTTTGCATTGGTCAGCTAAGCCTCTTTATTTCATTCCCTCTTACTATTAAGCCTGCTACTGCCATTTCAAGCAGCAGGAAATGTAAAAAGTGTATGAGCCTTTCACTTTAAATAGAAATAATATCTATTTGAACAGCACCCCTCCCTTCACCCTTTGTTTTGATGGTTTTGGCTTTCAGATAAGTCCATTATGCAGGAGGATGTTCAGCACAAGCCGTATTGCATTTACTCACGCTGAAGAAAGGGATAAATTAAATCCTGAATAAAAAGAATATTTGAGCATATTAATGCTTTTTTACATTTTACAGTATAAAAGAACAGAAAATTAAAAAGGGGTGAAGGAAAATCCCACAGTGCATGTCCACCATTTATTTAGTTAGAGCTTTTGTAAACTTTGTGTTGCTGCACCAGTGCCATACTGTGAGGTTTGTGTTTATTCTGGTGATGATAAATAGTAACCTTACCAAGGTACCAAATTGTTAATTCCTTCTCTTTTTCTTGGGTAGGCATACATTTTGGCAGTATCGCAAAGAGAACCCATCAACCAAGGTTGGTGAGCCTCCACCTGACGGAATGCCTGGGTTCAACAGCGGAGTGATGCTACTGAATCTAGAAGCGATGAGGCAGTCCAGACTTTACAATGAACTTCTGGAACCTAATGCTGTTCAGCAACTTGCTGAAAAATACCACTTTAAAGGCCACTTGGGAGATCAAGACTTTTTCTCCATGATTGGGATGGAGCACCCAGAACTGTTCTATGTTCTGGACTGTGGCTGGAACAGGCAGCTCTGCACCTGGTGGAAGGACCATGGCTACATGGATGTTTTTGATGACTATTACAGATGTGAAGGCAACATCAAGATTCTTCATGGCAACTGCAATACTCCAATTCCAGAAGAATAATGCTTACAGCAAATGGAGGTTATTAGAGGATATTATAAAAACCCACTGTCCAGATCTAATTGATTTCTAGTAACCTCTTGTGCTCTCAGTGATACATTCACATTCTGCAACAAATTGCAAATATCTGATAACAGTGCAGTATCTTGTAATGGGCAGCACCCTCTATTTTATTTGTACTCCTGTTTTGTGAATAAATGCTATTGTGAAAGAATGTTTTCCTCATGACAACTTTGAGCTCATTGCAGCTTTGGATTCCTTGCACAGCATTTGGTTAATTCTGTATCAGGATTCAGACTTAGGTGTCATTATGACTGTAGATGAGACAACTTGACATCACTATTCATAGATGTTGAACTGAAGTCCCCTCTCCCCTATACATCAGTAAAATAGATGTAGCACAGATTATTCTGTGACAAAGATATATATTATCCAAAAAAGGAAAACTTGCGTGTTTTCATGGAGGTATTTTAGAGACTTGTTACTGATTTAGTGTGTCACGGAAGACTTTCTGTAGAAGGGCACAACATGTGCCATGTGTGATACACCGAACTTGCATTATTATTAGAGCCAGTGGATCAAGATAGCTTTATACATTGCTCATCAACTGATCTTTTGTTTTTTATTGTACAAGAGGGTAAAGGCAAACTTGTATGAGGATAGAAGGTAACTAATTTTTTTTGCACAATTCACTACTTATTTAAGGCATGTAATGTTATTTACATGGCAAAAATATGATACCTTGGTTATTGGATGGGAAAAAATACATTACTTTGGTTATTGGATGGGAAAAAAATACATCACTTTGGTTATTGGATGGGAAGAAATACATTACTTTGGTTATTGGATGGGAAGAAATACATTACTTTGGACATTTTTAGCCAAACTTAAGTGTGTTGCTTTAAGGGATTCTGTCATGATTTTTATGGTGTAGTTTTTATTAATAAATTACACTGTGTACATTGCAAATAATTTATTCTGTAATTTCAAATTTTATTCTTGAACCAATAAATGTATTTTTTTAGTTGTGTGTAAGCAGCCATCTAGGGTCTTTTTGCCTGGTCCTGTGCTTTTAGAAAGAGCTAGTACTGCACAATAGAACTGATAAGCTAATGATTCTCCTACTGTGTGTAACTGGAGGAGTCATGAGCTGGACTTCGGTGTTTTACTATTGAGTGCAATTATCACATGGGAGAATTTTTAGTAATACGGGTGTCAGGGAGCTGCTATCTTGTTTCCTTCCTATCAGGGCCGGAACTAGGAGTAGGCAGAAGAGGCAGCTGCCTAGGGCGCAAACACTGGGGGGCGCCAGGCAGGAACCTCTCCTGCCTACCACTAGCTCCTTTTTTATTGCCCCCGCCGCTTGTCAATACGCGGTACGGGCAATGAACTATCGTCCCCCCTCCCCCGGAACCGCGCATGCGCGCTGAAACGCGAGGGGGGGCGGAAGGTGCAGGGGCGAGGTGGCCGACCCGGTTGCCTAGGGCACCCGGTCGGCTTGGCCCGCCCCTGCTTCCTATTGTTTTGCTGATCTGCTGGAGGAGGGAGTGGGGGTGATATCATACCAGCTTGCAGCACAGGAGTAAAGCCTGACTAAATTAAAAAAAAAAAATGTTCTGTGACAGAATCCCTTTAATTCAACTGTGGTATCACATACCTGGCATAAAACCACATTTATTGGAAGAGAACTATGCACAACACTTCAGCATAGTAATTTTCCTTATTTGCACCTGAAAAAAAATTTTTTTTCTTAAACAAAGTGACTCTATGCCTTGCAAATAGCACAAAAATACTGGCACAACAGGACTTATTTAAGCGGGATAAACCCTGCTGATTTTTAATAGTAGCAAACCATACAACGTTTTGGGGGCACGCCCCTTCATCAGGCATGTCCCCGAAACGTTCTAAGGTTTGCTAGTATAAAAAATCAGCAGGGTTGATCCCGCTCAAATAAGTCCTGTTGTGCCGGTATTTTTGTGCAGTTTGGAAAGTCTCTCCTAATACTGTGCACCAGGTGGAACAGAGTGGAAAGGCCAGGGTGTACTGGTGAGTGTGGATTGACTCTATGCCTTGCACCCTGCGGTGCTGTGATGCCTTATTACTTTGGATCACAGTCAAACATATTTAGCAGCAACCATTTTATCTAACTATCTTATATTTTAAGTGATGGGTTATAATATAGTAATATCTTTTTTTTACAGTGATTGTGACTTGCATTTATATACAGTATTACTGGAAGGCACTATTTTTTGGAATTTCAATTGAAATGGGTTTTGAATAAGTTGTTTTTACTACATTGTGAAAACGGTTCCAGCCGCAATTTGTAATTTTAGAAACCCCAGGTCTTCAATGATTTATTTCTACCTTCAGTAACAACTGTAGGCATAATAACACATGGCATGATCCTACACTCCACCCTCACATCCCTGCCTCTCAGATCTCTGCATCATTCATACAGATAATATAGTACACTGCAACATTTGTTAGATCTTTTATTTAGCCATAAATAATGCACAAGATCTTTGTGTGTGTATTTTTATTGCTATGTACTATTTCTCTACCTCAAGTGGGGAGGGGGGTAACCATATGGGAAGCAGACCTTGTAACTTTTGGGGTGGGGGGCAGGTTTATAGAGAACTCATAAATGTTCTGTTTAAATCAAATAACCAGTTTTCTGAGAAGCCTACTGTATAAACAAACCCCTCCCTTCCTCCAGCTGCAGCCTTTGTTTGGCTTTGAAGCAAGGTGCAGCTCATTATACAGAGGGCTTAATTTTTTTAAGCACCTTGTTCCAGTAATTTCTCTGTTTGTGCTGGGACTGGTTGTCCAACCCCTCCCTTACCTTGTTCCATAGAGAAATGATGGATTCTGGGACTTGACAGCCCTCTGCTTCCCATAGTAGGCAGTACACAGATTCTCTGGAAAGCAGAGTTCACTGGAAAAAGTGAACGTTTATTTTTGAAAGTATTGTTTTTTTATTTTTCATCATTTTAAACAAAACCCAGTTGAATAAGCTCATGTACAAACCTTTGTTTTTCATTTAGTAGTGGCACAGTAAATGAGGAATTGTGCCCATCCCGTGAGTAAAAATATCTATACTCTTGTGCCAGAAGCATCTCTGACCCAGTTCTTTGTGCAGTATTGAGAAAATTTACATTATCTGCCTCCTACCCACTAGAAATTCAGCTGGCAGTACGGGATGCTTGAAAATGCCAAGCGTTCCACATTCTGACTTAAACTGATTTATGCTGATGAATGTTTTAGAGGCTTTAAAAGGGTTGTTAGACTAAAAACGAAACTCCAGATGAGTTTTAAAGACTGAACAGCAATTACTGCCACTAAAAGCATCCCTTCCCCTCCACATCCTCACCTTTCAGTTCTAACCTCTGTTAGAGGTTCTTCTTGCTTCTCTTATCTGGCTCATTTTATATGATCAAAAAAGAAAAACATGCCAGCTAATATTGAAGGGCCGTTCCACATTAAACATATGCTAACAGCTTGGACCATTACAAATGATGTTGTTTTTACCACTAAATTGCATGAGCTGAAAAGTAACAATAAATGTCTTTATAAACATTGGCCTATCTTGTTCTTTGTCTGCATGCTCTACTGTAATGTTTGTGTGCTGAACAATATGTCTGGCTTTTTCACGGCAAGCAACACATCTTTCCTACACGCTGCTAGTGGACCATGTCTTGTACTAGAGAACAAAAGTCTAGAATCTGTCCTGTGTTGCTGAAAAGTGAAACTGCTGAAAATTTAGCAAAATGCATTGATGTTAATAGGTGACCTTTTTTACTTGCCATTTTTTTTTTCTTTATGCAAACTCAAGGGGCGTTTTTTCTTACTCCAAATGCATTAAAGTTAATGGGCTTTTTTTGTGGTGACTTTTTTGTCTTGGCCACATTTATCTTGGCGACTGCATCTAGAATCAATTGCCAGACAGCTACTGTGGGGAGAAATTAGTATTGCCCTCTGTACACAGAAAGCCCATTTCAAAGCAGTACAAGCGACCAGTATATGATATTAAGCAACTATGCAGTTGTCTTGGTTTTGGTGTCTATTGTGCTTTCTAGACAATGTCATGTGCTTATTAATGCTTTGTTTATTTTTAGGAATGCCATTGACTGCTTTAAATTTATATTCTAAACTGCTTGCTGTCAGGGACCATACTGATACTGTTGTCAAACTTACATTTTTGTGCATCAGTTGACTTACACCCAGAGCACAGGGGATGTGCGCCAGGTCTGCTGTGCTCCAGGTGTAAGCAACTCCATGTGCGGCTGGGCAGCATGCCACCCCTTAGTTTGTGCTGCCCTAGGCCCGGGCCTTTGTGGCCTTGCCACAAATCTGGCCCTGTTGCCAGCAAGCAGGCTGCAATCGCACCTTTGGTTGTGATTATTGTGATTATCTGATTCCACAAAGAGGGAGAGTAGCACATCTGTTATAGGTACTGACCTGTGCTCAGAGCAGGACACTGCGGCAGCCTCTAACAACCAGAAAAAACATGAGAGACGCTATTGCAGGCAAGTAAAAAATACTAAAATATATTGCATTTAGCTTTAAGCTCAGTTTTCCCTTCTACAGTATCTATTTGCCCGTGGTTCTTTCCAGACACTTGCAGTAAAATAACAATGTGGTTTATTGATCTTGTTCAATGTTTGGGTCACTTTAAATGACCTTATGTTAAAACTGTGTGCTGGTCCCCTGAGGAAGGTCACACTAAGTGACAGAAAAGTTGAATTAGATCAATGTACCATATTGATATTTTACTGAATAAGTCCAGAGAGTGCAGTATTATAGCACTCAGACATTCGACTTATAAAGGAGTGCTTTTCATGGCATCAGTGTTTATATGTATATTTAAATAGATGAGTATTTTTAATAGAAAAGAAACATCCATTTAACTGTCCATAATATCACTTACTGAGACAGTATACCACTTTACTAAGTTATGCCTGAAAAAAGTACTATTAAATTAAAAAAATTATGAAAGTACAGTATTTTTTCCATGCCAGTCACTTTGCTGCTTGTAGTTAGACAACAGGTAATGTGACACATAGGGGTTAAATAGACAAGAAGTCAATATATTATTTTAGTTTTCAAATGAATTCTTGAGCCATCAGGTTAGTGAGCATAAATGCAGAGGATATATTTTGGCTACTGGGCAATAGTTGCCCCTTTTTATTATGCACATTGGCAAGTGGATTATACTACAGCGGGCCACAGGATGCAGCAGTGTTTTAAAGCACGGTTGGCAAAGAGACTCACTAACACTGGGCCCAACTGGAATCAGATAATGTATGTGTTTGGAGAGAGATTTGTTTGAAATGTAGAAAACGAAGTGCTATTATCCACAAGCCATTATGTCCAGTGCCACTTTGTAGAGTCAAGCTGCTGGTGCAAAATGTACTTGCCAATTTAAGGCTTTTTCATAAAGCAAATAGATAAATATAATGAAGGGGTAATTGCATTCTGTCTTGAAACAAATAGGTTAAAATTCAATGCAATTCACTTAAATGCTCCTCATAAGCCAACTGCAGTGATAAGTCATTTTGTTGCTGAAAAGGTAATTTGTCATGTTTCCCATCATTCTGAACAAGTGTTGTACTCAAGGCACACTGCTGGCTCCCATCTGAATGCTCACTATTCCCTGCTTCTCACATAAAGGTTCTTGTCAGGCCCAAGCCCTGAACATTACAGTAAGGTAATGCACATTCATCTCACTCATGTTTCCAAATCTTGGTGCTAGAGACTTGGTAAGTGTTAATCCTAACAAGTTACAGTATATAATTAAATAACCCAGTTCTTGAGTTCAGGCTTTGGATCCCCTGAGAAAAAGCAAATGAAACTGGGGCTGTGCATATCTGTTTTCCACCTGTAGGTTTCAACTGCAAACTCAACAATGAGAGAAAACCTACACCACTGTAAAAAAGGTGCAATATAAAAGTGAGGGCACTGGTATATATAGCCTGGTGATATGTATATTGTGCACACTGTTTTACTTTTTACATTTGTATGCTGTATATTATACAACATGTCATAGGTGTCTCTAAACAATAACAAGTATGATGAAAAAACTGGTTAATTGTCTATTAGATAAATCCTAATACTAACTGCCAATCTTCATACAATCAATGCTATTATGGTTACCATAGGGCAAGAGCTTTGGAACACAGTTTGATTACAGTGTTGTGAGATATATGTCACATATAGCAATGCCATTGTACAACTGCACCCACTGGGCCATATTTTTAGAACCTGGCTGCAATATGTGCATTAGACTCTGTCAATCCCACCATAACCCGCACAAATAGAGAGAATAGCCATTTCAAGCATTACTGATATTATAGAGTCTCTGTATTCGCAACCTGCTCTATCTGTCCATGAAAAAAAACACAGAACCAGGGTCATCATTTAAATGAAATCAACATGTGCAGCTAAATGTCACTGCTGATGAATAACAATGGGATGCAGGCAATATTCCAGCTTTCCTTACCTGAACACCTGGGTTATTTTCACATGACAGAGAAGTGACTGAACATGTAGCCATTTCTTCACAAGCTCATGTACTAGACATGCTTGGACTATTCCATGATATGAACATGGCAATTAAATGTAAATGCATCAGTTTGTCAACTAATGGGAAATAAAAGCATAAAATATGGAAAAATAAAGTATGGAATTCCTTTGTGCACTTGGCCATAGCCAATTATTGTTTTGCAAGGGGACCTCTGAATGTGCTAAAAATGCATGAAAGGGCTCCAAGATTGCAACAATTTTGAAAGGCTGAGACCCCTTCTGAGCAAAGGCACTTTATGTTCTTTATACTTGATGTTATTAATAAACTTGATGTTCTTTATATAATACAGGCAGCACGAGAACAAGAAGTGCAATCTTTAAACAGTTCTGTAATATAATAATCAGGGACGGGCCAAGCCGACCAGGCTCCTTAGGCAACCCAGTCGGCCACCTCGCCCCTGCACCTCCCCCCACCTCGCGTTTGCGCGCATGCTCAGTCCTGTCAAGTGGGGGGAAGTCATTGCCATAATGACAACTGGCAGGGACAATGAGAAGGGAGCACGGGCTAGGGATAGGCAGGAGAGGTTCCTGTCTGGCACCCCCCAATCGTTGTGGTTGCGCCCTAGGCAGGTGCCTCTTTTGCCTACCCCTAGTTCCGGCCCTAATAATAATGAAGGGTTGCGTCTATTATCCTGCCCGTGTGCCTTTTGCAGCATGGGGGGGGCAGTGCTTAGCCTCCTTAACCTGCACATTTGAATGACGCCTATGTGCCTTGTGAATACAAAACTGCTCAATGCAAACAGCAGTGTATTTGTTGGGGGGGGGCTTTTAAAAGTCTCTGTTTAATAGAGGAATATATAAACTAAGGGAAACAATAGCCTAAAATGTACCCTAAATTGCTTAGTTCTTTTCATGCTCTCAGCAGCATTAGATCCATTGATTTGATATACAGAACAGCTTTAACACACACCACAGAAATACTCTACACACTTTATTTCAAAAGCAAAACACATACTGACCTCTTATATTCCAAATCCTTCCGCCCCTTTCGTACCAACTAAGCTGCGCTTTATGGCAAGGCTATCGTATGACTTTGTATATTTATATGAAACGGATGAGGGTAACATAACATTTTTTAAACAAAAGTACAAACATAAGGTCACCATTATAAAAACTGTTGCAGAGAAATATCTGCTTTATTAAACAGAGACCATTTTCATGTGGTGCACTAGTAATTTCCACAAAACAACCCAATTCTAGGAAAACAGGATTTTTTTTAGATCTACAGACATTACAATCAAGCAACACCAAGCTGAAACAAATTATTCCTCGTTCCTGGAGCTTGGCAGTTGGACAACTATGAGCCTGGAAGCAGAAATAAACACATAGAAATTGGGTAACTGTGTAGGCTAAAAACAAACAAAAACTTTAAAAACTACTTTTAGTAAAACTGGATTCTTAGGGGCACATTTACTAAAGGGCAAATTGTCTTTTTCTGGAAAATAAAAGGGGGGGGTCATCGCTAGCGAAACTTTGCGCCTCTTCACGTCTCTTAGTCTTGTGAATTTTCGCCAAGTCGATGAAGTATAAATTTGGTAATTAACTAAAGGGCTCTCCATTTCGCTCAAAACCATTTGATGAAGTGAAGTGATTAACTTAGATCTGTAAAGTAACTGTATTACTGTATTAATAAAAGTAAATCCTGCTTTCCCTCTAAAATAGTCATATCCAGTGCCAAAACGTATGCGTTTTTTCTTATTTACAATATTATTCTGTATATAAGTTGTTAATGTAAAACCTATTTTCCCCCTCCTGTATTGTTACTGACAGCATTTCACACATGCTGACTGGCAGCCTCCCACAAAGATTTGTTTTTTTAAATGAAATGATGAAATGATTCCAAAGAAATAATATTCTATTAACTTGTTAATTGTTTGTGGTTAATTAAAGTCATTACCAGGTGTATATCGTTTGTCCAGGTATTAATGCACTCAGAAATGTCAACCCTTGTGTTGCAATTTGTTAGAAATAGCTTGTTAATGTTGTTCTTGAACTGTAACAATAATATTTCCTTTTGGTTCCATTGACATTTAAAAACATAATTGGGTACTTTCACCAAGTTCAGCAGCATCATCAATACATACATATATCTGTCCTGTATATAGCCACTTATTTCAATTAACATTAGCTCACAAAATTTTGCTGAAAGATTGTGCCGCTAGAGAAAATTCACTAGCAACAATTCGCCAGTTTTCTCTAGCCACAGCGAAAATTCACATTTTGATGAATTAAACATAGTACCTGCAAAGTTGCACAGAAGTTTTGAGGCGAAGCTTCACTGCTTAGTAAATGTGCCCCTTAGAATGGAATAATGGATTTTTCTCCTTGAAATTCTAGTGACGGTTGCTCTCCTTGACTCCCATACATGGCTTCTAAGATTGGGTTGGGCTAGAATGGTGAATAGAATAGATTTTCCTTTGTGTTCGTAACTTAGATTATAAAATTCCACTGTTCCCACTGCTATTAATTGTACTGACCATGACAAGCAATACGAATGGCAGCCTGTATGGCACATTTGTGGGTAACTAAAGCTTATCATGCTCTAAAAGGCAGAAAATCTTTTACTGTTTGCCTTTTCTTTCTACAACAGTGTCATCCCCATAAAGGATTTTAAAGAATATAAATTGTTGCAAGTAGCAACTGTTATTCTTACTCCTCAGTGCTTTAAAGAGAACATTCACCTCAGTCCCTGCCCCAGCGGAGCTTACAGTCTAATTTTTCTATTACTCACACACTCTGATCAGCTTTATTAGGAGCCAGTTGATCTGCTTGTATGTCTTTGGAGTGTGAGAGAAAACTGCAGTGTCTAGAGGAAATCCATGCAAGCATACAAACTCCTTGTATATAGTGCCCTGGCTGGAATTCAAACTAGCACTCTAGGGAGCAATGCTATTCCCAACCAATAAAACTGGTACCTAAGGAAATATAAACTAAATTAGAGCAAGAGATGCATCTGTATGCATTTGTTATTGAATTGGTTTTTCAACCTTATGGAAATGTACCCAATTTATCTGCTCTGAGTTTCCCTCAATCAGACGAATGTTCTGTCACAGTTTAAATTCAGCATTTAATCCATTGCATTCTTGATTTAAATAGACTTTATTGGGAACCAATTGAATTTCCTTTGAGTCTCTGTCATTAAAGGGGTTGTTTAGCTTTAAATTAATTTTAAAATGAAATAGAAAGTGCTATTCTAAGACAATCTGCAATTGGTCTTTATTTTTTATTGATGTTTTTATAATTATTTTGCTTTTTGTTCAGCAGCTATGTAGTTTGGAATTTTAACAGCTAGTTGCTTGGGTGTAAATTACTCTCATTCAAGCCACTACCTGGTTGCTTAAAGACTGACTGAAATATAATTAGGAGAGGCCTAAACAGCAATGGGCATCAACATGAAAATTGTTTTTTCAACATGAATTCAGATGCAATGTCCCTGCAGTCCTTCTTTTTCCAACAGCGTTCTCCTTTCTAATTGTGTACTTATTACCAGTTGGTCTCTACTGTTTGTTAAGTCCTCCTCTGCGGACCCTTCTGGCTGCCCATTAAAGTAAAGTTGGTGGGGAAGAGCTTTGTTCAGCTTGCATTCACAGAAAACCTTGGCAGCCCCAGAAAAACTGCTAAGCCTGCTTACATTAATGCAGAGCTGTGGTATGAGCACTTTGCTTAGATGATCTTTTTATAATTCATGCAGGCAGTTTTATTTTTGCCTTGTTCTTTAATATGTGCCCAGTTCAATTTTTAGAGCTTTTTTACAGGTTGTTGGCACTTGTTTTTTCATGGGATAAGCCCACATCTTTGACTTAGGACTGGAGGGGGAAGGGGCACTTCTGCATTGCTGTCAAGCAGCATAACTGGTGAAACAATTTTACTTACTACTTAATGCTCAAACATGATGAAGCATCCATTTACTTAATTGTTTCCACGGAAGAGTGACTGGCCATCTGTTGGAAGGGTAAGTCATCCCATTAGCTTCTTCTTGGAGTCAAATTTGAAGATTTGTCTGTGCAGATCAGAATATCCTGAATAAGCACAAATATTTTCTAGATTATTGTCAGCAATGCAAAGCTAAGCCCGCTAGATTTTACTTGCCATAGTCCCACGCAAACCCAACTGTTCTAATAGCTGCACTAATCAGGGCCGGATTTCTGTTATGGGCGCCCCGAGGCCGCCCCTGTACGTCGCCCCCCCTCCACCCGTGCGCATGCGCAAACGCGCCCCCCCCCCCAGTGCGCATGCGCAAACGCGCGATAACCCCCCGCGAGTGCGCATGCGCTACTTTAAACTCCCATACGGAGCAGTGGGGAGAGGTCCCGACTGCTCCGTATGGGAGCCAAATTTAAAAATTTTCTTGCGGCGGGGCGGCATGCCGCCCCTAAACTTCTGCCACCCTAGGCCCGGGCCTTTGTGGCCTCTCCACAAATCCGGGCCTGGCACTAATGTAACTGGCCCAAATGGCAGCAGCATTTATAGTATAGTCATCAAACAGTATTGCATTCAAATCTTGGTCAGTGCAAAAAAAGGTTTTTTTCACCCTCAGGAATAGTTCATAATGGTGACACGTTTTTAGGAGCAGGCAATGTAATGTGTGTTCATGACCTCCTCTGTAACAGTCTTGTACACTGAGCCGCTCCAGTCTGTCCCCCCGGGCTGAGCTAATGACGTGAATGTGAGCTGTTTAAGCGTCCTTGTTCATTTACCTCATCTAGCCTGTGCGTTCTTCATCAACCAACAAATATGTTGAAACTAAATTACTCTCACCCTGAGGAGTAATGTAAAGTCAGCTTGTTTCTGCCTTTTGCAAGGGTTTTATTGAAAATCAATGACTGTCTGCTGTGTGTGTGAGAATAAGATTCTGTGGTTAATGTCGCCGCACAAGTCATAGAATAGATGTGCAATAACTTTCATTTTGTGTGGTGTCGCATTAAGTGAATGTTATAATGGATATTGCATGTACGGTGTATGAGCAAATAATATACATAAACAACACATTTGTGTTCTATTATCAGAATAGAGATTTGTTTCAAGGACTAATTGATCGACATACTGTGATACTGTACTTAATACAGAATCAGTCAGCTTTGCAGTTTTCCACTTTACACTTAACAAGAAAGCTGATAAAGGAATAAGTGCAAAAACAAACAACTTTCTTATACATTTATTTCAACACACAGAAGGCTTTTTTAAGCCAGTGATTCTAAAAGAGAACCATCATATTCAAAGCCTCCTTTTTAATGTTCTCCTAGTTGTTCACATGTATATACATGTAATATTTTATACATATACTGTATTTTGTGCATTAATTGTAGTACTTGACCAGGTAACTAGATAGAAAACAACCAATCAGAGGTTCCTTGCAGTATAACAATTTATACAAAGTTAGGTGCAGTTGTAAAACCGAAGCTATGAAACTTTTCTATTGTGACCTAACTTTCCTTAAAAAAATCACGAATGATATCACTGATAAATGCTGTCAGATTGTTCAACTTTAATCATTGTTTGTATTGGTTTATATTTGTGTTGTTACAATAAGGAAGCTTTACCTATAACCTCATTGCAAATGTCAATAGCTGAGGTATGCAAAATTTTTGTGGTTAAATTGTGGTTAAAAAAAGAAAAAGCAGGAGAAACCAGTATTCACACCAGAACTCAGGTAAATGTATACATAACTACATATTTTAGTCCCCACACAATACAACATGCCATTAGACCTTATGCCAACTGCTGTAATTATCTATAACTGTCTCTTTAGCTTATGGTGAAAGAGTTGGTGACAGTGAGCCTACCTTACTGGTGAAATGCTTTCCTTTAGAATAAATGAGAAGAATGGCTTGCCTGGTCTGAGGGTATTGTAGAATTTTACTCTGGCATCATGGCAGCACAACAATTTTAGAATGAACAGTTTTGATTCTGCAGTTTTGATTCTCTGTTTCCTCCCAAATTTACTTAAGGATTTTTTCCCATGTTCCAAAAACATAGTGACAAGCTAATTGGATTCTGATTAATTGCACTGTAGTGTAGGCCTGTAGTAAAGAACTTAATGGGAACTGTAACAAAAGGCACACATGTATAACTAATCTCAACCAATATGATGCTTGCTTTTGAACAGCTGTCCAGCAAATGCTACCTGCTGAAATAGACACCCCCAAACATGGAATTGTTGTGTTCATGGAATATAGAGTAACACACAGACAAGTAGCTGGTGGAGTAATTTCTGAAGTGGTGTGTCTTTAAACAACTTTTTATATTCTGGGTGTGTTATTATTGAAACAGCAGACCCTGTGTCTAGTTCCATCTTAACTGGAATGCCAGCTATTTTTGGTGTTAACCAGATGACAGATCTATCACCAGTATCTGCATGGTAAACATCAATACTTCCAAGTTCTGAATCGGTGCTATCGGCCACACAAGCATTTTCAACATCATGTAAAAGAAATGGTTAATAAAAGCCACAGGTTATAAGTTAAGTCTATCCGGGGGTCGATGCTCTCTTTGTGGATAACGCCTATCATTGTTGCTCTCTTCTCGGGAAGAAACCTGATACTCAGAACAACCAGGTTCAACCGATGCTTCAGAGAATGTGCTCTCCATTTCTGTTGGACTTACAGGGCTTGTTGCCTCTGGTGATGCCACAGTTTGGGGTTCAAGGGGTACCTCCTTGGTAAGGGGAAGTCCAACAAGGCCTTGAGTCTGGGTTTGCTCAGTGGTCACTGCAGTATTACGTAGCTGGTCGATATGACGACGCCAATATAGATTGTCTGCCACTCTTACTGTGTAACTGCATGGACCTCTCTGAGCAGTGACAATTGCTGGTAGCCATTTATTAGGCCCTCTGTAGTTTCTTGCCAATACAGTTTGTCCGACACTAAGCTGCCGCAAGGTTCTCCTCTCTCCTTCCCTGACATTAAACTGGTGGTTTCTCACATGACGACTGAGATCTGGTTTCAGCAAGTCTAACCGAGACCTAAGATTGCGGCCCATGAATAGCATTGCAGGTGTGCAGCTTGTAGTCGCATGAATTGCATTCCGATAGGATAACAAAAACCTTGCCAGTTTATGCTGCAGGGATCCACTGTCGTTTATCATTGACCGCAGTGACTGTTTCATAGTTTGTACAAATCTTTCAGCTAAACCGTTTGTTGCAGGATGGTATGGATTTGAAGTAGTATGTTTAATTCCATTGCGTTTCATAAACAATTGAAACTCTTCAGAAATGAACTGGGGACCATTATCACTGACAATCTGTTCAGGAATTCCCGTTCTTGCAAACAAGGTTCTTAATATATCAATTGTATATGAGGTACTAGTAGACTTCATGCCGAAAACCTCTGGCCATTTTGAATGGGCATCCACAATAATGAAAAACATCAGTCCCAGAAATGGTCCTGCAAAATCAATGTGTATACGTTGCCAAGGAGCAGAGGGCCATTCCCATAGGTGAACTGGAGCAGGTTGTGGCATAGACTGTACCTGTTGACATCCATGGCACTTGTTCGCCAGTTGCTCTATTTGCTGATAAATTCCTGGCCACCACACAAAACTCCTAGCAAGTGACTTCATTTTTACTATGCCCAGATGGCCTTCATGAAGCTCATCGAGTACTCTTGATTGTAACTTTTTAGGAATAATAACACGAACTCCCCACATTACACATCCTTCATGTATAGTCAGTTCATGTCTGCGTGAGTAATAAGGAATTAGTGAGGCTTTGTCCGTGTACTTCCAGCCCTTAAGAGTTGCTTCATAGACACATGCTAGAGTTGGGTCTCTTTTGGTTTCATTCTCAATCATTTTACAGGTAAGAGGAAGACAATCAATCTGATGTACATTAACATATTCAGCATTTTCCTCAGACGTTTCCTGACCTGGTAATGGCAGACGCGACAGTCCGTCTGCATTTGCGTGTGCCGCTGTCCGCTTGAACTCAATATCATAGTCATAACCAGCAAGAAACAAAGCCCAACGCTGCATATGTGCAGCAGCTGTTGCAGAAACTCCTTTCTTTGGGTGAAGTATTGCAACCAGCGGTTGATGGTCTGTCACCAGTGTAAACTTCCGGCCATATAAGAATTGGTTAAATCTTTTCACTCCCCAGATAAGGCTAAGTGCTTCCTTGTCTATCTGTGCGTAGTTGCGTTCTGCACTCGTGAGTGACCTTGATGCAAATGCTATTGGCCTTTCACTTTTGTCTGGGAGAACATGAGATATCACAGCTCCAATGCCATATGGAGAAGCATCACATGCCAGTTTTAATGGCAAAGAAGCATTGAAATGCACAAGGACATCATCGGATGTGACCAATGTCTTTGCTTCCTTGAAGACTTTGTCACACTGTACACTCCATTCCCATTTTTGACCTTTCTGCAGCAATTGATTTAATGGGTATAGCACAGTTGCAAGATTTGGCACAAACCGGCTGTAATAATTAATAAACCCCAAGAACGATCTGAGCTGCGTTACATCCTTGGGCAGTGGTGCTTGTAACACTGCTTGGATTTTCTCTGGAGACTTGTGCAAGCCACTGGCATCTATAATATGTCCACAATATTGGATAGAGTCCTTAAAGAAGGCACATTTTTCTTTGTTGGCTCTTAGCCCGTATTCTTCCAGCCGTGTCAAAACCCTCTTTAAGTTTTCCAAATGTTCTGATTCATCTGTACCTGTCACAATTATGTCATCCAGATAACATTTAGTATGTGGAATGCCTTGTAGGACTTGATCCATGGCCCTTTGCCATATGGCAGGCGCAGAGGCTATGCCAAATACTAATCTGTTGTATCGATATAGTCCTTTTGGCGTGTTGATTGTAAGGTAGTGTTTGGCATTTTCTTCTACCTCCATTTGTAAGTAGGCTTGTGCAAGATCAATTTTGTTGAATTTTAGTCCACCGGCAAGAGAGGCAAAGATATCCTCAATCAAAGGTAAGGGATACTTATCAGACTGTAGAACTGGGTTAATGGAAACTTTAAAATCTCCACATATTCTAACTGAACCATCCCTCTTTATAATAGGCACAATAGGTGTGCCCCAGTCACTCCAAGAGACTTTTGAAATGACTCCATTTTGTTCTAGACGATCCAATTCTGCTTCTACTTTTGGACGAATACTATAAGGCACTGGACGAGCTTTGTGAAATTTGGGCTGAGCATTTTCCTCAAGGCATATATTAGCCTTGATGTGTTTTAAAGTACCCATGCCATCTTTAAATACTTCTGAGGCCTGAGCTAAAATGGCCTTTAATTGTTCCACTGGTTTGGAGTTCTCAGCAGACACTGAATGTAGCATTTTAATGGATTTCCAGTCAATGGGTATTTTGTGTAACCACTCCCGGCCCCATAATGCAGGACCACCTGTCTCCACTACATATAAATCCAGCTGGCCTTTAAAATTATTGTACTCTACCTTAGCATTTAAAACTCTGAGTGGCACTATCTTCTGTCCAGTGTATGTTTTTAGTAGCAGCTTTGTTTTCTGAAGTGGTGTGTCTTTAAACAACTTTTTATATTCTGGGTGTGTTATTATTGAAACAGCAGACCCTGTGTCTAGTTCCATCTTAACTGGAATGCCAGCTATTTTTGGTGTTAACCAGATGACAGATCTATCACCAGTATCTGCATGGTAAACATCAATACTTCCACTACTTACTGGCCATTTTGAATGGGCATCCACAATAATGAAAAACATCAGTCCCAGAAATGGTCCTGCAAAATCAATGTGTATACGTTGCCAAGGAGCAGAGGGCCATTCCCATAGGTGAACTGGAGCAGGTTGTGGCATAGACTGTACCTGTTGACATCCATGGGTCAAAAGGCCAGCTGGATTTATATGTAGTGGAGACAGGTGGTCCTGCATTATGGGGCCGGGAGTGGTTACACAAAATACCCATTGACTGGAAATCCATTAAAATGCTACATTCAGTATCTGCTGAGAACTCCAAACCAGTGGAACAATTAAAGGCCATTTTAGCTCAGGCCTCAGAAGTATTTAAAGATGGCATGGGTACTTTAAAACACATCAGGAATTACTTTATTACTGAATACTGTCAAGCTCGCTCCGTTCGCAGCTCCCGTTGGTGCGCGTCCGGATTGACACCACATGTTCAGACTGACTCTGCGTGCATGTGCATTGATGCAGCGCGCATGCGCCTTGACAATATAAGTCCGCTGCGGCCTAGTATCCTTTGCGAAGTGATCATTGAGCATTGCCTTGACTGTAAGGGGGAGATTTACTAATCGCGACGGTGAAGAAAAAGTCGCAAATTTTTTTTTTCCAATACGATTTTTTCCCTTTCGGGATTCGGATTCGTGGATTAGTAAATCTGCCCCTAAGCATTATTACCTGCCTGATTCTCTGTGTTCCTGACCCTGCCTGACTTCTGATCCTGTTTCCTGCCGCCTGGACCGACCTTCTTGCCTGTCCGACTACGCTTTTGCCCGCTGATTCTGCTTTGATGTCTGATTCTTCCTACGGCACTCTTGCTACTCCTCCACAGGGGCCAGTCCTGTTCCTACTCTCAGTGACTGTTCTCTGTGGGAGGTGTAGGTGAGGCTAGTTATCTTCAGCTCCCTCCGGCAACTACACACCCATCCTTAAAGGCACGAGTACAACCTTGATAAATACTAAGGGGCACATTTACTAACCCACAAATCCGAATCCGAATTGGAAAAATTCCGAGGTTTGTATATGAAAGGACCTTTTTTGTGTCAAAATTGTAGCATTGTAAATAAAAGGTTGGTTGCATGGAAGGAGAATATGAAGAGCGGACAATGGCAAGTCACATGGTTCTAAAGTGTTGGACATCTAACTAAAGATTGCAATCAGTGCAATCAGTGTTTAGAGAAAACTGGACCAATAAAAAATAAATGCAAAAGGAAATCAGAGAAAACAGAAGAGCTGTGAGTTCATCAGTACCTCAGAATATTTAAATGATAGAAAGTGTTATTTATTTTATCCTTTGTATGCACTATAATAAGCTAGCTGTGAATGTATTAACCTAGCATAGAAATACTGGGTGGCAAAGTACCCTGACCTAGGAATGTGGAGAGCCCTGCACACTGATGTTAAGTTTCAATAAACTTTTGAGAAAGAGTTAAAAAGAAAATAACAAACTGCAGCAAAACAATCATTTTAGAAGAAATAAACAGCCAATCATTTCTGAGTGGGGTCCCAAGCTGGCAAATTATATAAGGGTCATTTTGTTTATAGATTTAGGGTATTTTACACCTGTGATGGGCAACAGGAGACAATCTTCCAACATCATAAATCATATGCTAACTGCCATTCTTTTACTTTGGGACACAGATGGCACTTTTTAGTTTGAACAAAAGGTACGACTCTAATAGAATTTCTCATTCTGTACCTATTCTGTTCTGTTCCTATTTTGCTTATTTGTATTTCTATATATGAGTGAGAGCTGCCTTTTTGCTTACATTGCTTAGGCATTTTCTATTACTGATAGCAGCAAGAGAACCTTCCATTTGGTATTTCTGAAGCATCACTGTCTAAGGTAAATACAAAACATTATGAATATTCACATTTATATATGAGTGAACAATGCAGATAGAATGCCCTTCTAGATTCCCTCCTTACACTACAGTTTATTTAGAGGTGAATCTTGGCTTTAGATTTTTTATTACTTATCTTGCTGT
This sequence comes from Xenopus tropicalis, assembly GCF_000004195.4. Lineage (NCBI taxonomy): Eukaryota > Metazoa > Chordata > Amphibia > Anura > Pipidae > Xenopus > Xenopus tropicalis. The sequence continues at coordinate 106,519,514 of NC_030681.2, forward strand.
TCAGGAAAGGTTGCAAGGATCTGTGATCCAATCAAACAGATAGAAGCTGAAATGTAACCGAACCAAAGCAACAAATAGATCAAAACTCACTGCATATTGGCTTACAATCCCACTGTCCAGGAAGTGCTACAAATTAATTGAAAGGTAGAAATAAATAATCCCTATCAACTTGTATTAAATTGTATGGTGTTGTACCCCGAGGAAGCAACTGTTCAAGAAAACTCCATTAAATATGCCAACAACCATTAGACAACTAGCTTGTCTTTGTTTCCTACATATTATAAGGGCTCTAACCAGCATCAATTATGCACTGTATAGCATTTATTCAGAGAGCACAAAGTTCCCATCTTCATTGTCTATATAACAGTTCAGGCAGCTGTACCTAAAATTCACTGCTGCTTGCTCAAAACTCAGCATCATATTACAGCAGTGACGCCAGTTTACTGGTGAAGCACTGAGTAAGCCCTACATGCCAGCAGACATAGTGCTACTATTGACGTAGAACACTGTAATGTTCCCAGAGAAGGCAGTAAATCCTCAGGTCCGCCGTTACCTCTGATGTTTTTATGGCATTGTTCTATGTCCTCTTTATCTGATTGTTTTACTCGCCTGATTCTGCTGTTCCAATGGCATCCTAATTGTCTTCCTCTATTTTATGTGGTAAAGGCACAGTTTGTCACTTTATGTAACTGAATTAAAGGGGACATTGTGGCATTGTTCATTATTTCACTGCAAGACTACATTTGATAATCCATTTGGATTCATACAGTACATAGAAATGTTTTTCAGTAAGAATATTTGGGCCAGTCTGGGTTAGGCAAGTGGTCACCACTGGCATCACTGTAAATTTACTGTATACTTCCTATGCATTAATTGATTGCAATGAAAATTAACCCCATCCCTTGTCATGAAAGTTCTTCACTCCTGACATTCTTACTTTATCTTTTTTACCTTAGATAAATCCTTGCTACATGCTAATATATTTATCCGCTAGCTTTTGTAGCCTCTTAGGCTGATGTCACACCAGGGGTGTGGCGTATATTTTTGGCAAGCTGAAAAACGCTTGCTGAAAATATGCGCCATATGCCCCTACCTGTGCCTGCACCGTAAGGAATAGAATACACTCAGGTGTAGGCTCATGTAGCCGATATCCACATAAAAACATGAGAGAATACAAAGTCTCACGTTTTTATGCGTATTGTGGCTACATGTGCCTACACCCGAGCATATGGTGCTTATGCGTATGGCAAGCTTGCCGAAAATATACGCCAGACGCCTGGTGTGGCATCAGCCTTATCTCTTTATATTATATACTAAGTGCACCTTGCCCCTGTATTTGCACCAGCTGCTGCTTTTTTAACAAAGGCTCAAATAGCCTTTATTATTATTTATTAAGGGTATAAACTTTGGCATACACCTTTGGTATACACTTTGCACACATATCTACCACTGGTGCATTTTAACAGCACTCTGCACCCTTATGGAGCTTTTGCTTTTGTTAGCAGATCGGGTGCAAGATGCAGAGTGCCTCCAGGTAGCCTTGTTTTTACTAATTGCCTTAAACAAGTGGTAGGTCCACATGCCTCCCTTATGCCATGTAATGTTAGGTGAAAATCTTTGGCTGTCTGGAACTTGATACAAACATTTGCACCAGACAGTGGTGGGTACAAATACAATGGTGTAAGGTACATTGTAGAGAAAAAAAACATGGAACTCTGCACCTTGCTGGACTTTAGTAGATGAGCATTGTTTTTTTTTCCATCTTTTTCCAGGATGATAGGATTTCCTATTCTTCTATTACAATGGGTCAGTATATAAAGGACTATAAAAAAGCTCAGATTTACCTTTTTTAGGGCTGTGGCAGATGGGGAGATTAGTTGTATGCCATCCCACCGGCGATTTACATTCTCATCAGTGGGATAGCATTTTGGGGAGATTAGTCGCCCGCGACAAGGGAGATTTGTCGCACAGTGACTAATCTCCCCGTCTGTCACAGCCCTTAGTGCATGTAATGACATGTAATGTCAATAAAGAAGACAAACAATTATATGTTGGTATCTAGCACAGAGTTTGGCAGATCTCAAACCGGTGATTTATGGATTCCTATAAACTGTATGACTATAACATTTGAATAAAACTTTTAACCTGAAAGTTTTATCCAAATGTTATATTTGGAATCCTTTTATAATAAGTAACTGTTGTTGGCTGATGAGGGATGTTACTGGTCAGCCTTCTGTGTTTTTGCATGGGTTAGGGGTATCGGAGAGTCAGAACAGTTACTTATAGTATGATTTGTGCACTTGCATGCACAGACTTGATCAGAGTACAGATTTTGCTGCAGTAATAAAAACCCCAGATAAGTGAATGTTCTGATTTTTCTATACTTTGTTGGGGCTAATTTTATGAGGCTATGCAATGCAATACTGCAATACCTGTAGAAAAAGAGTGATGCATGTGATTTTACATATCTGCTGTCTCATCATTTTGATTCTTTATGTGCAGAATCTTTTGGCCTCTTGATATTACTTTGTTTCTGTTGTACTGTTTGTCCTCTTCCTTATCTCTACTGAGATTAGTGATGCACTATAAACAATTATACTATGCTGAAACATCTGGGTTTTTTTGGTTGTTTTTCTATTTTGGTGTTATTCTCAAAGGAGACAATTAGTTCTTAAGCTAATTTTATATCTCATTGCTCAGCCCCAGAGACGTGAAGCAGTGCATTTGAACATTCCTTCTCTGTAGCTCATATTTTGTAAAATATAACAGTACTCCTCACAAAAGCTTCAGATATTGGTTGTCTCGTCAATTGAATGGATTGAAGATTGAAAGACATCCAAGCAAAATCTGCGTTTAGGGCTGAATACTCAGGTGAAGGTAGAATCCCTATTGTTTCTACCTCTATATCAACGATTCAGCACTGAACGTTAGTGGAGGGAACGAGCAATCTTTTCTGCAACCAATGGTCACAGAAAAGATCGTAATTATAAGGTGTAATTGTAAAGTAATTTCAGCCAGCCCCTGTCAATTTGCAGAGACCTCCCTAAAAAACAATGTTTTAACAATGATATTGTCATATCTACTGTACCCTAAAGATTCTATTTTTAAGCTGCAAAAGAAATGTTGTGCTGTTAATCTATTCAATTGAACTATCCCCACCACCATAGCAACTGTACACATTTTAGCTGTGGTTATTTTTAAATGTTTTTCTGGAGTGCAGGGTGTCCAGGTGCTTTTCCAGACAGCAAAGTGCATATGAAGAAAGCCCCCCCCCCCATATGCCCTAGCTGTATCCACCAGCCCCCAGCATCTGCTGCAGCCTTGCACCTGGAGGCAGTTAACAGCTGTGTGCCCAGTTGGGTTCATAATATTACCCCAGCTCTACCAGTAGCTCATTGGTCACCTTCCCATAATCAACCTGGGCTAAAAGCTCAGCTGAGATACCCTGTTTACAAATATTGAGCAATACCACCCCAACCTCTTATAGTTTTCCTGAGTAATGCAGAACTGTGAGAGCTCATTTTTTATTGTACGCTGCTGGCACCCTGATACACCCTAGCCTGTGTATGGCAAGTTAGAGGACATTCCAGGTGCTTCCCATGTCTAGCACCACATTTAGAACATGCTGCTTAACATGGGCAAGGCGCAAAATGTATAAATAAAGGCCACCCTTGTATGTGCCTTAAGGGGTGGTTCACCTTCAGGTTAACTTTTAGTATGTTATAGAATGGCCTATTCTTAGCAACTTTTCAATTGTTCTTCATTTTTTTATAGTTTTTGAATAATTTAAAAACCCCATCTGAAGCCTTTCAAATTTGCCACAGAGGGGGAAAAATTCCTTCCTGGCTCCAAGATGGCAATCGGACCAGTCCCTGGATCAACTTGTACTAAGAGCTATCTAAGAGCTATATTCCCTCACTTGCTAATAATCCATCCAGCCCCTTCTTAAAGCTATATAATGTATCAGCCAGCACGACTGATTCGGGGAGGGAATTCCAAAACTTCACAGCTCTCACAGTAAAAAATCCTTTCCGAATATTTAAATGGAACCTCCCTTCTTCTAAACCACACATGTCAAACACAAGGCCCGCGGGCCAAATCCGGCCCGCCAGGCCTTGCAATGTGGCCCGCACCGCGCTGTCATCTCTGCACGCCGCTGATGACAACTTTTCCCAGCATCAGAAAAGTCCGCCTGCCCCTCACTGGATGAGTCCCCGCCCTACTCTATGCCCTTCAAGCCGTACGCCTGGGACGAACTTGCCCGCTCGGAGCTCCGACAGTTGGTGCACAATTACCGGCCCGCAGCATTGGACAGAAGCCCCTCACTATACGGAGAGCGGGAACCCCAAGCCCCGCCCACTTCGCTGTACAGCGCAGAGAGAGGATTACGTGGACTGTACGGAGACTACAGGCAGGCCATAGGGCGCTATGGGGACCCCAGAGCTCAGCCTCCGATGTACGGAGAAAAGGCTCAGAGCATTAAGGTGGAGTCTGACCTGCTCTGCTCCCGGCTGCTGCTCAACAACGGCACATACAAATGCCTTAAATGCAGCAAGGTATGAATGTGTAATAAGTACTGTACACAAAGTATATTCTATCATAAATACTGTGCATAGGAGTTATCAGCATTACTACTGGTATATACATTCCTTGACTCTGTCAATTTACAGCAAGTGACACATAAAGACAGTTTTTTTCTTAATACTAATGAAGTGAGGAATTGGCCTGGGCAGGTGAGATCTGGTGGGTAGAGCAGCCCCATCTTCTGTTTAGTGCACACATGTCAAACACAAGGCCCGCGGGCCAAATCCGGGCCGCCAGGCCTTGCAATGTGGCCCGCACCGCGCTGTCATCACTGCACGCCGCTGATGACAACGGAGGTTTGTGATCTCGCGGGCCGTACTTGCTATCTATTACGCATGCGCATAGATTCTATGCGCATGCTAATAGATAGCAAGTACGGCCGGCGAGATCACAAGCCTCCGTTGTCACCATGACTGTTCAGTAAACCATTCGGCCCTCGATTTAGGCTGGATTTTAGATTTTGGCCCCTTCTCTGATTGAGTTCGACACCCCTGTTCTAAACGGAGTGGGTGCCCTCGTGTCTGTTGGAAGGACCTACTGGTAAATAAAGCATTAGAAAGGTTATTATATGATCCCCTTATATATTTATACATAGTTATCATGTCACCTCTGAATCGCCTCTTCTCCAGTGTAAACAGACCCAACTTGGCCAGTCTTTCTTCATAACTGAGACTTTCCACACCCTTTACCAGCTTAGTTGCCCTTCTCTGGACCCTCTCTAATTTAATAATGTCAATATTATGTCTGTTAAGACATAATAAATATTTTCCAGTAGGCAGGGGAACCTATCACCCACGGAGAACAGAGTCACAGAATGAATGTTACAAGGAGACCTTTGAAGACTGGATCATTTAACAAGCAGAAGGCTGTCACTGTGTTTGCTGCTTGTTAAAAGTAAAATACAATTTCCAGTTATTTCCAAGCACATTTTCTGACAGCAAGAAAAAAATAACAGGACAGAAAAAACTATTTCCTCCAAATTAGCTGACACAGCATAGGCCATAGAATTGTAACATTTTATTGCAGAAGAAATTCTGTTGGCTCCTTCTAGTCTGCACGTATAAACATATGCAGAAGCACAAGCTATACTTCTATATCACTTCCACATTTATTAAAATCATGGGACTGATATCTGTAGTAGATAGGTCCTGCGAGTTTAGGATGTTGTTTAACCCACAATAAGGATTCCTTCATTAAAACATATTTATTGTCATCTTTCTATAAAAAAAAGTAGCTGCCTAGAAGTATTTCTAAAATAAATTCCCAGCATGCCCACAGAGATGCACCTCATAAGCAGGACAGGTGGCACTCCAGCCTAGACCCACAGAACATCAATCCATTACTAGTGTTACCACAGGGCTGGTATATTATTGGTTAGAACACCAAGTCGGTGCTGATGATTCAGATTTTCTGGAAATGTACTTTGTCATCCCAGCTGATCTGGCCCATCCAGCTAACCACCAATCCATCCAGTGACATCACCAGTCCCTGGATCAACTTGTACTGAGAGCTATCTCCCATAACCCTGTATTCCCTCACTTGTACTGAGAGCTATCTCCCATAACCCTGTATTCCCTCACTTGTACTAAGAGCTATCCCCCATAACCCTGTATTCCCTCACTTGTACTAAGAGCTATCCCCCATAACCCTGTATTCTCTCACTTGTACTGAGAGCTATCCCCCATAACCCTGTATTCTCTCACTTGTACTGAGAGCTATCTCCCATAACCCTGTATTCTCTCACTTGTACTGAGAGCTATCTCCCATAACCCTGTATTCTCTCACTTGTACTGAGAGCTATCTCCCATAACCCTGTATTCTCTCACTTGCTAAGAATCCATCCAGCCCCTTAAAGCTATATAATGTATCAGCCAGCACGACTGATTCGGGGAGGGAATTCCAGAACTTCACAGCTCTCACTGTAAAAAATCCTTTCCGAATATTTAAATGGAACCTCCCTTCTTCTAAACGGAGTGGGTGCCCTCGTGTCCGTTGGAAGGACCTACTGGTAAATAAAACATTAGAGAGGTTATTATATGATCCCTTTATATATTTATACATAGTTATCATGTCACCTCTTAAGCGCCTCTTCTCCAGTGTAAATAAACCCAACTTGGCCAGTCTTTCTTCATAACTGAGACTTTCCATACCCTTTACCAGCTTAGTTGCCCTTCTCTGGACCCTCTCTAGCTCAATAATGTCCCGTTTGAGCACTGGAGACCAAAACTGAACAGCATATTCTAGATGGGGCCTTACCAGTGCTCTGTAAAGGGGAAGAATAACCCCCTCCTCCCGTGAATCTATACCCCTTTTAATACAGCTCAAAACCTTGTTTGCCCTTGCAGCTGCTGCCTGGCATTGCTTGCTACAGCCAAGTTTATTATCTACAAGGACTCCAAGGTCCTTCTTCATTATGGATTTGCCTAGTGCAGTCCCATTAAGGGTATAAGTGGCTTGCATATTTTTACATCCCAGGTGCATGACCTTACATTTATCCACATTAAATCTCATCTGCCAGATCCTGCTGCAGGGATGTCACATCCTGGATAGAATTGATTGGCCTATCCTGCAGTTCTTCTGGCTGGATAGTCTTAGTTCTAACTGCTGCAACTCTGTCCTGATTTTTTCTTAAAGGAGAACTAGACTCTACTATAATTAATAATAATAACATGTATTTATTAAGTGCCAGTATGTTCTGTACAATAAGCCCTAGAAATGCCATATTTTTATATACTAAGGGGCACATTTACTTACCCACGAACGGGCCGAATGCGTCCGATTGCGTTTTTTTCGTAATGATCGGTATTTGGCGATTTTTCGGAAAATTATCGCGACTTTTTCGTTGCCATTCCGAATGTTGTGCAAAATCTGGCGATTTTTTTGTAGCATTAAAACTTGCGCAAAAAGTCGCGCCTTTTTCGTAGCCATTCCGAAAGTTGTGCAAAATGTTGTGATTTTTTGTAGCGTTCGGATTCATTCAAGCTTCAGTATGGTGACTTTCCTTGGGCCAGGTTGGAGCTGCAGAGTGCCATTGAGCCCTATGGGAGACTTTCCTTTGGCCAGGTTGGAGCTGCAGAGTGCCATTGAGCCCTATGGGAGACTTTCCTTTGGCCAGGTTGGAGCTGCAGAGTGCCATTGAGCCCTATGGGAGACTTTCCTTGGGCCGGGTTGGAGCTGCAGAGTGCCATTGAGCCCTATGGGAGACTTTCCTTGGGCCGGGTTGGAGCTGCAGAGTGCCATTGAGCCCTATGGGAGACTTTCCTTGGGCCGGGTTGGAGCTGCAGAGTGCCATTGAGCCCTATGGGAGACTTTCCTTGGGCCAGGTTGGAGCTGCAGAGTGCCATTGAGCCCTATGGGAGACTTTCCTTGGGCCAGGTTGGAGCTGCAGAGTGCCATTGAGCCCTATGGGAGACTTTCCTTGGGCCAGGTTGGAGCTGCAGAGTGCCATTGAGCCCTATGGGAGACTTTCCTTGGGCCAGGTTGGAGCTGCAGAGTGCCATTGAGCCCTATGGGAGACTTTCCTTGGGCCAGGTTGGAGCTGCAGAGTGCCATTGAGTCCTATGGGAGGCTTCCAAAATCATGCTAAGTCTGAAAGTTTCGCCTGCCGCTTACGAGCGCTCAATACGAAAAAGTCGCGACAAGATACGAGCGAATCGTAATGGCTACGAAAAACTCGCGTTTTTTCGCGAAAATCGCATTGGTAACGAAAAAGTCGCGACAATTTCTGAAAAGTCGTAAAGGCGCCGAAAAAATCGCAAAAAATACGAAAAAGTCGCAAAATGTTCGTTTTCCAATCAGAATTTTTCCAATTCGGATTCGAATTTGTGTCTTAGTAAATCAGCCCCTAAGTGTAATGTTCCAGCTAAAAGTTTGAGCATCTTCTATTGCAATAATCCAGGCCATCAAAATTGTCACAGGAGCTCCCCATCTTGGATTTTGTAAGGAGTTTTGTAGTGTTTATGACTTGTACATATTACTATGTACAAGACATATGCTGTGTATATGTAGTGCTTTATATACTGCTAATAGTGATATAGTGGAGATTCTGTTGGAGTTGTAATGGCTGAATAAAGCTGTTATAAAAGGATTGTTCCTCCATAGTAATTTCTGGCTACAAAACAAAGTGTCAATGACACACACATGCTCAGTGAGCTCTGGGCAGCTGTTAAGAAGCTAAATCCAAATCATAAAGCAGAAAATGAGACTCACAGGACATAGATGCTGATACTACAGGGCTGATTATTACATTTTGATGCTAATTGGACTGGTTTTGAAGTGCCCTGTGAATGTAATGTAAATCTAAATTATGTAATAATCAGCCTTGTATTGTGACATTTATATTCTATCTATACAGTATATTGTGAGCCTGTCCCTAAGCTCAATGTCCCTAACATGTGCAGTGAATCAGCAGAAAAGAAGATGGGGAGCTACTGGGGGCAATTTGGAGACACAGATCTTCCCTGCTAAAGGGCTGTGGTTGCTTTGGGCTGGTACTGAAGCTCAAAACATAATGTGTAGCATTCCTACCCTACTTCTTGATATGCTTTAGTTTTCTTTCACAAGGATCCATTCTTCTAGCACTCTTTCCTGACACAAGGAGAAAGATATTTGTAAATCTCTAAATTGGCTCTTTGCCATGGGTAGTTTCTAAGCTCCATAGCAAGCACAACCCACAATAAACCTTTGGTCCCCACACATCTTACCTCTATCTAAGGGGGTACTTTTTTTTAACCTTTCTGCATTCTACCTCATCCCATGCTGTTTCAAATTCCCAATCACTCAGTATCTCTCTGGTGCAATCTTCCCTGTGGCTCTTTCTTTCATTTCATTGCATTCTATATAAGGCTTTGATATGGCTTCTGCTCACAGCATTCTAAATTGCACATTTCCTAACCCTCCTTGGTGAGTGCAGATATCCTGTTCTCTCCTGGGAGATCTACAGCAACTCATTAGCCACTATAAAATAAGGAGGGGGTTAAGGGTCATTTCCATCATATGTGGCCTTGTGGGCATGATGTATGACACCACTGTCAGTACAAATAAGAAAAACTAATTAGTTGGGAAAGACATACATTATCCTGACTGACAAGCAATCTTTTTGTACATTTTTCACAGATGGAAGGGAAAAGAGAAAGACCAAAGGAATCTCCTACATACCCCATTATGCTTATTTATTAAGACTAATTAATGGCGGTTCTACATAGCTTAGTGCACATCTGGTAACAGTTTAACTTTCCATTTGAATTAAATTCATATAAACTCATTATTCCAGTTCTGCATTTCTCTGCACATATGGGGATTGCTTTATTAAATGTATTCAATTTCTTAGCGTTCCATTTGCTTAATGTCTCTAAAGGAAAGAAAGAACTGCATGATAATCAGGCACGAGGAGCATTTGCAACATTAAGATTCACATAACTAAGACGAATGCTGGAGCCTTTACCATAAGATCACTTCTGCATTTCAGCAGATATTTTAATCAGCATACTGAGAGGTTTCATTTACTTCATGGGTCCTTAACAGCTTTTTCATCCGTCTGTCGTCCCTAGGCACTTACTTATCAGACAATGGGTGGAAAAATTTGTGGAAATGAACAGAACATGTCACCAGTTACATAAAAGTAAACCATGTCCATGTCCATGATTCACTTTTGCAATGAAATGGCATACAATTCTATGTGAATTTTTGATTGTGAATCTGGATTGTGAATCTGGGATAGGTTTACTCATCTCTTTTATTATTGCTCTGTAAATTAATAGCACAAAAGGTATGGGCCCTAAATAACCAAGCATCAGAATGACTAGCACTGCATTGTTGGTCGCATAACACCATGTGATCTCCCCGGTGACTAATACGTTGATTTTGTTAGGTTTGGCCACAAATTGTACTCATCTGATAGTCCAGTCCTATGGTAGACTGTGACAAAAGAGATGTATAACTCCTGCTGTTTCCTATCATTTCCTTATTCTTGGAATGAAGTGGTTATTGATTGACAGAATCATACAATCCAACAATTCTATTGGTTTCCACTTTGGTTTCTTATAATGCTTGGCTCAGGAATCCTTACACCACTGTACACCAAGAGAAAGTAACCTATTTTTGAAAACACCAAATAATTGGACATTGTGCTTGTCATGCATTAGGTTCCCAATATGATTTCATTTTCTCTACTTAGGGGCATATTTAAGTGTGGAATTAGAGCTCATCACACATCATTTGACAAATACACCTATTATAATCCACAGAAATGAATAGAGAGTGGAGGGATTTTACTGTGGTGAGCTCTAATTTCACACTTTGATAAATCTTCCCCCTCCTTGTTAACATTGTCTCCCCTCCTACAACGTGGGAAGTTTAATTTTTTCTAAAAAAAAAAAAACAGAACTTTGTTTTGTTGTCTCAGAATCAATAACACCTACACATAGGCTCCTGTCTGCGTTCTAGTCATCAAACAAGATTATATTATCCAGGTCAGACTGTAGCTTCAAGGCATGGAATAAAAAATTGTATTTGCATGTTCTCTGCAAAAATTGCTGCGTCACCTCCAATTACATAACATGGCAACCAATTACTACAAGAATATGTCAGGAGAGTTTTTAATCTGCTATCTGCCCTCAGGAGGTTAGTGTACCAACTGGAAAAGGATGCTTGACCTATATTTCATGCAGCAGGATATCGGCAACAGAATGGCGTCAAGGGTAGGCTTTTATTGTGTATGACAAACATAATGGGCACATAATAACTATGAATGGAATATAGAGCACCCACCTACACATAGCAGCTGGAGACACGCTTTATATCCTCATGAACCTTTTTAAATGGCTGTTTTTCTTCTGAATGGAACTGCAAGCTTTTTCAAAGGTGATTTAATTATAGGATTTAAAAGGACAACAATCTCTGTATATCTGAGAAGCGCTAAACTATTTTTGTAGGACACATTACTTTCCCCGGGAAAGCAGGTCAGTTATCTACTAAACACTTACGTTCACACGAGCACTCCCTTGGTACAATTGCAAGTGAAGCAATAAATCAGCAATACACTGTGCAGCCCATTTAGGGTAACCTTACCACAGGTGTCAGCCTAAGCATACTGCATTGTTCAGTGGTGCTCCAAGCCCTACCAGGCTGGAGCCCCTACTCCAGATTTCACTACTTCTCCTCAGTGGAGTACAGAACTGCTTTTACCCTCTAGCCCTGACTATCTTACACACCTGGGACGTACTGTAATAGGAAATAGGCTATCGCTAACTGATTCTCATCCAATGGGGTCCCTGCAGCCCCAAGGGTTTTTTCCTTTCTTCTAGATTTGTTGAGTAATAGATGTTTAACAAATGCATTCAAAATTCAAGACAAAGCGATTCTAGATAAAATATTTAATACTGAACAGAATGGTAATCAACAAACAGCCCCTTATCATTAGACTACAAATGTATCTGTGATTACTGACAGAGCAATGATCATATCATTCAGTCAGAAAGGAACACACTGTATAATGTTTATTTGCTATAATAAAACTCAGCCCTTGTTCATTTCAGAGCTACATTTTACACACACACACAAAAGGCTTGATTGAAATACTTCACAGAAATCAATACAAGGCTCAGCTGGGAAGGATTTTGTGCTCTGTTCGCCTGAATTTGCTATTCAAGCCATGCACATTACTGCCATTGTCATAATGTTTTGGAACTGCCACAGTTCTGATGCTGAGAAGCAGAAGAGCACTGCAGCATCTGTGTTTTGAAATGAGCAGCAACATTTGCCATGATTATTATCTGAAATGTTGCTGGCAAAAGAGGTAGCCACAAAGTGCTTGGAGTTCCCTTGTATTTTGGATGGTTAGAATTGCCATGAAGTGCAGCACACCTTCATTATATTTTACCTGAAGAAATGCTAGGCATGCTCAGTGAAAAAGTGGCATACCATTAACAATTGTCTGCCATATGGCTTGTTTCTGTAGACATATCTACATAAACTTCATTGGCAGGCCCAGACTGAGATCGGCATGTATAACAAAGAACACTCATGGGATGTAAATTAATGGTGTAAAGGTCCCCATACACGTTAAGATTCGCTCGCTTGGCGAGATCACCAAGCGAGCGGATTGTAGTGGATCAGAGAACCCTGCCCCCTGTTTCTCAGTCTGTGACCTCATCCAGCCTAGCTACAGCCTGGGGAGGGATCCGGTTGGCTGGCTGCCCCAGTGCACGTCTAGGAGAGGTGTGCCTAAGTTTTGGAGCCAAAAATCTAGGGGCGGGCCCAGCAGCTTATAAAAGGAGCCCCTGCTGTTGTTTGCCAGTGCAGAGGAAGAGTCCCAGAGTGAGCAGCCGGCATAAACTGTGTGAGTTCAAACTAAAAGGAATCAAAGTCTGCTGGACTGCCAAGGTGTAATAAATCCTCTGTGGAACTCTGTGTGTGTGTCCCCTGGAGGAACAGGTATTGCAATTGCCTGCTACGTAGGAGCAGCCACCCCTTTCAACAGGGAAGGTACTCTGGGGCAGGTAGCGCTACCTGGGGGGACTAAAGAGCTCTTGGGGAAGGGACTGAACTGATTTAAGGGTTGGGGGTCTATCCAGATCCAAAGTGGGCTGGGCAAGTACAGAGACTGTGCCAGTTGTGGATAGCCCTCCCAAGTTTCCTCAGGAAAGGATTATCAGTCACCCCAAAGCTGTTCTACTGTTTATGTCCAAAAGTTATATAAAGTTTGATATTGCTGCAAACCGTGTGTTATTATTTCCTAGTGGAAATCCCCTAGAGGTGTGTTCCTCAGTGTCCACTAGGTGGAGGCACTGCGCTGTTCCCAGTTCCCAGTATCAATATCACTTTGAGAACACATATCTCCTGCCATACAGCGCAATATTAAGTGACTGTGCCAAGAAAGGGTTACAGGATCTTCACCCGATATCGAATAATATTGGCGGTAATGGGGCAGTTGGTTCGGGGACAGCATCAACGAGCCGATGAGGTCCCCGATCCGACTGAATCTTTTAACCTGCCCGATCGATATCTGGCCAATTTCAGGCCAGATTTTGGTCGGGTAGGCCCCTCGTTTCTGCCCCTACACGGGCCGATTAGCTGCTGAATCAGTCTAAGGGACCGATATTAACAGCTACAATCAGACCGTGTATGGGGACCTTAAGCCGACGTTTCAGTTCTACACAGAGGACCGTAACGTTGTTTGCACTAATTTAAGTCCCATAAGTGCTCTGCGGTCTACATACCGATATAATTTTTTGCGGTAGCACCTGGGCCTTTCTTGCCTTTTTTTATTAGAGTGTGCTGCCTTTCAAACTCTCTCTGCCTTTATATGCATTTAAATTTGCCTTAATCTTTCAGCCATAACCAGTTGGGCAACTGAGCAGTGGTGTTACTAAAGAGTAAATTATGCTGAAGCAGCGTCTTGGCCAGCAGAACTGATGTGTCTGGCTGTAACCATTGGTTACTCTTTTTGCCTTTATGACCCCATTTATTTAACAAGCTGTTTATGTTTATGTATAGCAAAAAAACTTGTTGAGAAAATTTGGAAATATGCCAATTTCCTAAACAAATAAAGAAATCACAATACATATTTGTATAAATATGGCATGCATGGATTGTAGGAGGCCATGTTTGTGTCTCCTTGGAATGTTCTTCAAATCCATAAAAGAGACTTAAAATCAGCATTAGAAATAAACTTGTGTACAGTCTGTTAGATTTATCGTTATCCTGGGAACCTTTTACCCAAAGATCTAATTATTATTCATATGCTTGCTTTCTGCCTAATGTAATAATCCAATACATTTCTCATAAACTTTCTGCATCTATTTGGAGTTTTGTCCTAAAACACATCTTCAAATACAAATTAGTTTGTATGCTTGGCTGCTGTGACTGAAGCTGGAATGATCTTATTTTATTGTTTGTGGCAGAACTCCTGCACATATCATTTTACAATCTTTTGCCCTTGCCACCCACAACCTATTATGTCCCACATTTCTTTAATGATACAATATTTTACTTGAGGAGGACCTTGACTGTGTCATTGGCAAAACTGAACAACATCTGAACCTAGCGATCACATTTGCATAAAATGACATAAGATCATGTACATATTCTAACAGATTTTGGGCTATAATTAAAGATTTATATTATAAAATGAATGAATAAACTGATCTTAGTTAAACACAAGACTTTCTTTTGACTTCCCAAGAACCAGTGTTTGTAGCTGTGCAGTCTTTAGAGACAGGTTTTCCAATAATTATTCTAGCATTGGATGTGATTTTATCTTGCAGCTCATATGGGAGGTCTGTAAATACTGACCTGCAGCTGTGCATGCTGTGCTATAGGAAGAAAAAGTCATCTGTTCTTTATCTGCCAGACAGCCTTTAGCAACACTAGAGCAAATAGTTTTGTCATTTTGCTCTACATTAATTGCAGATCCATAACTACCACTATTTCAATAGTAAATTTATGACATGGATGGATAGGATATCTAAAGTTTTAAAGCTGTATAGCCATAGTTTGAGAACTGGTGCAGGCAGGCAAAGAAAATGTTATTTTACTGTCTAAGATGTCCCATGGGTCTGGCCATAAATGTGGCTAGTTATAGTGTAGGGATCAGGCCATTTTATCAGATCCTTACATGGAAGTGATGGTTTTTGGATATGACAATAATGCCCTAGAATGGATGAACTGGCTCATCTGTCTGCCACATTTTGCTTGATCAGCGTTAGTGGAATCACCGCACAGTTTCTTTGGTTATATTTCTCTGTAGGGCTGCCCATGTACAATAACAATCTTTGCTAAGTACAAAAGTTACAGTACAGCTTGAGGATGAGTAAACTATAAATATCATTATTATTATTATCATAATATAACTTGATATAAGTCAAGTCAACATATTCTTTCTATTTTAAAAGCTGATATTGGACATTTCTGCATGTAATCGCTCACACAGGCTGCTCTGCACTTTCAACATATAGCAATCATTTTAATCCTAATGCTTCAAAAATAAGCCCTTAATAGCCTCACAATATTGGCTTAAGAACAGAATTGTCACTAGCCTTTTAAAATAAAAGTTTGCATGAAGATGTCCTATTTTTTATACCATTAGCTGAAAGGAGAAGTATTTGCAAGGGATTCTGTCTGATAACCTTTCTATGCTTTTGTGTTATAATTACCATTAAACAGTAAAAGCCCTAATTAAATTAAAAAATATTCTGGTGTTCATTTAGTTGATCATTGTGCACTTGTGGATCTGTAAACATTTAGGCAAGTGATATAGATGTGATTGGTTAATTGACCACCTGGAGGCAGCTATTAAAAGGGCAGCTTCATATTCTTCCATTATCTCAATTACTGAACGAGTTGGAAACAAGTTGAATAAAACAATTTACATTTAATTAAAAAAATAATTGTTCCTCCAGTTTTCCTCCAAGGCCATGAATGAGCAACCTTGCTTATAAAAGTCTGCTATATGGACACAAATAGTAACATGAATAATGTAAATGCTAATTCTGTCTGTATAAATTCGAGTTTGCTGAGCAGCATCTTGCAAAAGAAAGTAACAATAAAGAAATCAACAAATGTGCAGCATGAATTATTCCATGTAAAGTTCAATATAAAGTCTAGTATAAAGACTGCATAAACCTCTCTATCTAATTGCATTTGAGAGATGAGCATTCTTAGACATTTACACAAAATGTATTGGCTCTGTGGTCCTTTTAAATGGCATTTTTGTACCTCCAGAATTTACTTGCCATCTGAATTTTTCCCATTGACTTGAAAGGGTTATTACATAAAAATAATTTATTTGGGCAGATCACGGATCCTGCAATCAAATGTTTTAAAAAGGGTTAAAACTCAACAAAGCCACAGTGGAAGTACTTTGTGTTGATGTATTATAGTCATAGTCATAGTCAGGATTTTTATACAACCTTTGTTGTATCAATATCATTTAAGCAGTGGTTGAAGTGGGTCAAAAAAGTGGACATCAGCATGGAAAAAAGCCCAACCCGCATTACCATGAAACCCCGCCCTCTGATATGCCTAATGACATGCCCATTATTAAATCTTATTTATATGCAAAGTTGGACTATTTTTTTAATCACTACACTATATTTAATATCCTCTATCTCTCTGAGCTTGATTACAAATAGATGACCTATAATTAATTCAACCTGAGAGAGAGAGACAAACAGTGGTCCCATTTTCATGACAAAGTAGTCCCAGCATTCTAAGACACCGTGACCCCAGAATTTAATGCCCAGCAATATACAATATAATAGCCCTAGCAATCTGTGACATATAGACACAGCATTCTTGGACACACCAGACCAAACAATTTATGACACGGTTGCCCCACCAATGTTTGAAACACTGGTCCCAGCAATTACTAAGTGACCCCAGCATTTCATGACACAGTTGCCACAGCGATGCAGCTACCTCAGTATTCCAAGATTTAGACCCTGTGTTTCATAACAATGCATAACAATTCATAACAATTAATAACACAGTTCACTAAACAGGATAGAAATACTGTTGTTACAAGAAGGCCTGTGGCTCTGAGCTGCCATAAAAAATGGTATTTATAAGTCAAATCTCAGACATAAAATAGGGCTTCCTCATCTGTTGAATATGTATTTGCATAAATAATCCCACACCACTTTAACCACTGGAGTGTACCTTCTATCCTAACTGCAAATTATGTTTTCACCCCCTTTGCATCAACATATGACATTTTAACATACTGTATGATCAAATCTAATTTTTTCAAATGCTAAATACGATAGAGGCACAATAAATGTACCCCCACTGAATTTGGGATCCAAGTAATGTGTAGGTGAGTGTTATTGCTGTGAGCTGTGGTTTTCAGCTTTAAATTCATATGTATTGTTATTGGAACTGTCATTTGTTTTACAGGGTTATTCTGAGAACATTTTCCTCTGCACCTGGAGGGCAACGGACTGTTTGGCTCATGAGGAGCCCCCTATTCCTAGCACATGTCTTTGTGCCATGTTATTCTGACACTTCTACTATTAGTTTGCATATCATTTCATGAACATGTGGAAAAAACTAATGTAAAACCAAAAGGATGTTGACCAAATTAGTCACATGACAGAAAGCAAATAACTTCCAGAGATTGACTTAATAAACCCATTTTTATAAAATCAGGAACTTAAGTAGGAATCCAACATCCTGCTTGGGTAGCTAAAGCACTTGATCACGGGAAATGTACAAATAAATAAAAATACCTTATTGAATATACAACAAGATTTGACAGTGTCTTCACTCTATCATTCTATTTTATACAGCAAGCCCAGTATTATGAAACCAGAATAAACAGCCTAGATAGCAAATTATTTCTTAGAGAAAAACAGAGTTTGGCCAATGAAAGCTCAAGGGGTTACACTCAGTCATCAGAATTGGGACCTCAAGTATGAGCTATAGTTACTGGGTCTTTTGCCCTTTCATCCCCTGCTGGGACCCTACTTTATTACCGTATGCATGAGGAGGGAGCGTCCAGGAACTTGTCCCTTGGGACCCCCTGTAGAGAGTTGAACTTCTCAGGCCAGTTCAGTGTCGGACTGGCCCACCAGGATACCAGTTACCAATTCTATGTGAGAAGAAACAGAAGAAATGGAAGAAAACAATAGATAATACTATGTAAAAAGAAGTAATTAAGACATTAAAGAAAATGAGTGAGAAGGAAAGGTTGTCTGGAGAGTGGGCCTAAGGTCTAAGGTTTTCTGGTGGGCCCTTGGCACCCCAGTACGACACTGGGCCAGTTTCTTGTCATATAATATTGGCACTGGCTTACTTTAATCCATATGTGGGTGATCAGAATGATACCAAACATGAGGGGTGTCTCATGTCCCAGTCCCCCAGAAACTATCCCTTCAAACTGGTGAGTATAGACAGTCCCTGTTTGGTATCATTAGGAATCATGTGACCTCCTTATAACCAATATATGATTTATGAGGATGTGAATCTTAAAGCAAGGGAGATATGGATCCCTTTCTATAATCCATATTTTCTCCAAGCTGCACCCCCTGCAGTTCTTAGGTCCACCATTGCCTCTCTTTGATCAACAGATCAAAGAAACCAATGGCCCCAGTTCCTGCCCAAAATGGCTGGCTCCAGATAAGTGTATCACCTTCCAACAGTCCCTTGTTGCATGTTTAATTAAGGGTCTCTGTGTGGACCCACAGCCAAATGTTGCCAGGTTTAATCCTGGACATGCCAGAGAAATACTGCTCTGACATGACATTGGTCCATCAAGGTTTTTGGTCACTTCAGTAGGAAACTCCATAATAGTTATCTGCTATTTACCAACAAATTCCAATAAGTAATGTGTGCTTCTTTCCCACCATTTTGTGATGGTCTGTGTGCATACCCTAGCATATCTGTGTCTCTGTTCTAACAAATCTTTGGGGAAAAATGAAGATAGAGTTGCTATTTAATAGGAAGAAAGAACTTTGTGGTGCAAGAGGGCTCTCAGAATGTTGCCCTAGTGCTCTGTCCTGTAATGATTTCTAACATGTTTGGAAAGTTTACCAATAACAGTGTTCAGGGCATTCCATTCATATTTTTTTCTCTAACAAAATGTGTTGTTTCTGAGAATTTGAGTTGCATGATTCATGAATTTTCTCAGCAGTGACTTTAACCAGATGCCAAAATACAGCTTAGAACAGAAGCTATTTTAAGTGAACTATTTCTGAAGAGCAGGCTTCATTATACATATTAGCTTGCCTGAAAAACTAAATACATTTGTACTATAATTGTAATTGTATTTGTCAGCTAAAAGAACCCCTCATGCTTTTGCTAAAGAACAGGCAGTTCTTTAAGTCCTTTAAATATGAGCTGAACACTTCATTTTCTCCCCTGTAAAGATTTATAAGTATGCAAGGAAATGTTTATTAAAATATGTAAAACTATACTTCAGGGTAAAATGGAAGACTTTAGTCCTCTTTGGATCCCATTTACTGGAGGAAAGTAGATTCAAGACAGGCCTCAGTAGAGAAAATTCAATTTAGTTTAAGCTAGTGTCAGAGCTAAATCCTGTAATAGCTTACTCTATGAGCAGGAATCAGGCCTAGGGGAGCCAGTAGAGCAGCAATGGGCTCACCTGTCAGGGCCATAATGCTTTCAGGATCAGGAAGTAGGGAATTAGATGAAAGTTATCACTGGGGTACAGGTAAACCAGGCAAAGGTCCAGTGAGGTATTCAAGTAATTCAGGCACAGGACAGAAATTGCAGTGGAAAATAGTTCTACCAGGAACATACAGTAAGGACATATGTCTATGAAGATTCTCATTCATCCAGCTCATGATATACAGTATCTAGAAGAATTAAGTCTAAAACAACTGGACTTTTCTGAGTTTTTCTTGAGGACCTTCAGTAAGGACCTACAATCTGGCATTGACCTCCTTTGTCTTGGAGCTTTGTGCCAAGAGCAGCACTGCACTTGCAGGAGTGTGATAGCATCACCACATGGTGGTTTCTGGCATCACTGGGCCACCAGTCTGTGCAATCGTCATGAAATTACACTACAAAGGAAATATGGAAATTAGCTTTTTGCACTTTGCGTCACGCACGTAAAGTTAAATAAGGTTCTTTAACTGATAATTCCTGAAGTTCCCCAATTCTCTTAGCGGATGTGAAAGAAACCAAGAATAGGGTCTTAAAAGAGAGACACTTCATTGAACAGTCCTTAGTAGGTTCATATGGAATCTCACATAGCTTATTGAGAACCAAGGGTAAGTCCCACAAAGGAGGAGGCTGAAGAATCCTAGGTCGGATCTTAGAGATTGTTTTAATAAATCTTCTTATAATGGGAAGTGAAGATAGGGAACTATTAAATAAAGCTGACAGCGCTGAAATCTGTTCTTTGATAGTATTGACAGCCAGCCCTTTATCAAAGCCTTCCTGTTGGAACTTAAGTATGACAAATGTTTGGTTCTGTAGATGAAAAATGCTGTCTGCTACACCAACCTCTGAAGATCTTCCAGATCCTAACATAGACTTTGTTAGTAGATTTTCCCCTGGATTGAACAAGGATATTGAGCACTTTTGAAGAAAATCCTTGTAAGGGTCACTATCCAGGCTGTCATCTGCAGTCTTGGTAATTGTTGGCATTGAATTGACCCCTAAGTCAAAAGGGTTGGAATCTGTGGTAGAACCCAAAACTGTTTCCTCGACATTCTAATCAACAGGGAAAACCAACTTTTCTTGGGCACAGAAAAGAGTCATTATTATCTCCTGTATGTGTTCTACTCTGATCAGATCAGTAACACCTTGGATATCATCGGTATGGGAGGAAAGATGTGCACTAGGTGAAAGTTCCAGCTGAATGACATGGCATCTAAAAAATCTGGCTGGTCGAATTTGTGGAAAAATCCACTGCAGAGCTGATCTTAGATCGGGAGACCAATAAGTTAAATTTCGCACATCAGAAGGGGCACACAGTTTAAACGCAAGAGGCTTTTACCTGTGTGATTTCTTAAGCGCACGTGTAACATCATCTGAAGCCGCCCTGATCACTCGAACCAACTCTTAGCTGCGCGTCAGCGATCTCCTCCACCATATTAGTTTAGGCAACCCTCGGCTGCACAGAAAATGAACCAGCTTAAACCTAAGGGGCTATCTCCTCACCCCCGGATGTTCAATCCCTCAGAAAGTCATCCTGCGGTCCTCAAGTCCCCTAGGGACCTGGCAACAAACCTAAAAAAAAGAACAAAGAATTAATAAACTCATAAGGAACTCACCTACTGCAAGTAGGACAAAAAATACTAAGGAGCAGGGATTGGTTGCCTGTATTTATGGGTGTGGTTGTGTATTAACCCTTTTATTGTTTTTCCACTTGTCCTACTCAGCAGGGGAGACAGAATAAATCTTATTGCTGTATGGGACGTAAGGGAATGATGCATTGTGGTCCTGGTTATTGTATATGCTAAATCACTGTTTATTGTATTAAAGGCTTTTTTAAATTATTCCATAAGGAACCATAAGCAAGCCAAGACTCAGCTAGAACACATGATAGTCAATCATAGAGCCGCCAGTGGCTCATTAATTTTGATTGACTCATCTCTCTGTTCAAGCATGAATCTCTCCCTCTCGCTGCTAGCAACAGTCCCTGCAGGAGGCTCCGGCACAAATCCAACAACAGAGAGGTGCATCAGAGATTCTGCCCATCATGTATTCAAATCCTGGTAACATGTATTTTAACATTTTGTAATAAATAATCCTCTTTTCCTACATAATCCCATTTTGTTATGCCTGTCTCTGAACCCTCCTCCCAAAAATATAACTATAAATTATAAATACTATTTCCACTTCTCCTCTAGAGTATTCATTCTGTTCCCTACCATTGCCGCATTATCATTTTTTTTTCTCCTAAACTATATTATATTATTATTATTATTTTTCCTACATTTCATCAGATAATAATGCTGGAAAAGTCATCTTTATTTTGTGCTCATTTACTACCTATCAGATTTACTGACGGATATTGATTTTCATTTTTTATTATTTGTCGTTTTTTCAGTTGTTTCAGTTTGGATTTTCAACAACTGACTGGTTGCTAGAGTCTTGTTTAACTTAGCAACCAGGCAGTGGTTTGAATGAATGGGGCCTGAAGAGAATAAAAAGTAGCAATAATAAAATTGTAAGCTCATAGAGCAATAGTTTTTTTACCTGCTGGGGTCAGTGTCCCCCCAATGAAAGCTTAAAAGATGCAGGAGAGGAAGGCAAATAATTAAAAAAAACTATAAAGAATAAATAATGAAGACCAATTGCAAAGTTGATATGAATAGGACATTCTATTAAATATTAAGTTAACTTAAAGGTGAACCACCCCTTGAATTCATTAATCAGTCCTATCTCAATCATAGTCTTCACAATATAATACAATATATTGATGTACATTAGTATTATTACTATGTAATCATGTATTGAAATTTATACAATGCAATATAAAATGCCAGCACGTTACACATTGATTTTAGCAATATTAAGCAATAGGCTTACTAGAAATGAGCATAATAAGGTTAAAAAATTAGAGGACTACACATAACAGAGAAATCCTTTGCCCCCACACCTCATTTCACAAAAGATTCTAATCTTCAACCCCCTCACCATAATTCATAAAAGTTTTTAATCCTTAACCCTCCCACCTCATTTTAAAACTGCTTGGAATAAAATACATGCTAACACATATACAGAATACAATATTACTTGATGCCATTGTATATGTATACGTATATGTATGTAGAATGAAGGTTTAAATTAAAGAGATTTATAAACGAAACAATTAGAATTAGGGAAGTACCAAATGAACTATTTTAGGATCAGGCTGAACCCCGAATCCTTTGTGAATCTGAATCCTGCTGAAAAAGGCAGAATCTTGGCCAAATCCTGCATTTGGTGCATCCCTAATTATAATACCTGTATTCGTTTTTTTAAACTCGAAGGGGCAGATTAGTTAAAGGTAAAGATTTTTTTTCTTAGCTTGATCTTGACTAAAAAAAAACAATTTTTCCCACAGATTTCCTGCAGTTATTCTGTGATTTATTAATTTTCATGCATTTTCTTGCCAAAAGCTCAGAGCCGATAAGACCCATTCAAATCAATAGGTACCCCAGCACTTCTTATATGGTATAGGGGATATTCCCTATTCTTGAGTTGAGTTAGTAAAGTCAATTCAGTAGGAGCCCATGGGAACCCCACACAACTCAAGAAGACTTAGTTTTTACTTTTAATTTTACTTAGGGGTAAAAATGAAGCAACAAATAAAAAATGAGCAAGAGAGAGATGATACCTGACATTTCTCACAGCAAATTACATTCTCCAATTACAGGCGCAGGAGAGAGACAACTGGCATGCCAGTATAAATGAATCATTTTCATTTCCTTGCCCTATAAAGCAAATGCTTTACCCAGATTATTAGTAGGGGATATTTTCCATAATAAAATTGTTCCTACAGCATGTGCTATAAAAGAAAGCAAGAAATACTATAATTCAGTTATGCCTGTAACCCAGCTTCTGCCAGATGGCATATGGTATCTGCCTGAACAAAATGTAAAAGAGACTTAAATGCTAAAATACAATTTACCCTTATGTGAAATGTGGTTTTATAACCATTCTCTGTTATTGTACATTTTATCAGATCTGGAAATAGCTTTCTTTACTTTCAATTCAGTTTACTCAAAACACTGTATTAAACTAAACAATAGGCAAGATTCCTAGAGGGGAAACCGCTCTAACACTCACTTTAATACAATTGTGGGCAGTTTCCTGCACTGAGCCCCTTGCAGACTTATGGGGGAAGGTGCACCACAATATAATAGCTACCATTTTCAGGGGGTGTAAAGAAAAATGCAACTAAATCTACACAGATGCAATTTAAGTTGTGAGCTTTGAGACTGTTTTTGCCCTTTGGAAAAGACAAAAGAAAGAATGGTCTCTGGGCCTTAGAGAGGCATAAGTATATTCTATGTGGGGATCACCGATTGTAGTGATCTATAGTTATACTGATCCCTCCCTGGACTCACAGAGAGAGAGTTACTGCAACTGCAATCAAAGTGAAATAAGCATCCTATGAGGGAATGTAATTTAAGTCCATCATGGAAAGAATATGTGCAGTGCACCTCTTCTTTTAGGAGTATTTAATATACATTAGTATTAAGTAACCCTTCTGCTAGTGGCACCCACTGTAATCTGCATTAGGTTCCAGCACTGGGCAAATAGTTTTCTAATGCTTAAAAAGGTAGGTTCTGAGATTGTTTATGAAGAGGTTCTGAGAGCATTTTGAGAGTTAAGGGCTCATGGTGAAAAAGGTGGAAAGACTGTGAGCTCCGTTTTAGCAAGGTTTTGTTTATGGCGGTATTGGCTCATCCAGGAGGAAATAGCTAGGATGCAGTTTATTGACCTGGGTCTAAACATTAGTGTTAAGTGAAGGGGTGTCTATGTATATCTGGATGTTATCTGCATATATATGAATCGTGATATTTAAGGCCAAAAGGCTTTTAAAGAGAGAGAGTGTACAGGGATAAAGAGTACATATCTATCTCTTGCCCTGTGTGCTTAACTATGTGGGCCTTAAGCAGCACATCACTGGTATGACAGAGCCTTTAAGTTACACAATCAGATATTGTGCCAAATGGCTATATGCATAGACGGTCAAATATCAACTGATTCCTTCATTTGGCTGATTTGGCCCAAAAACAGCAAATCTGAATACAAGTGAGCTGCCAGTCTCCTCACTTCTATATCTTCTTATGACTCAAAGGTATGCCAAGAAAAGGCATAGAAGGTGTATACTGGTGGTGATCCAGTGAGATTATAGGACAGTCTGTCTGTCCCTGAGGTGGCCATATATGAAAATGGTTGTACAGAAGGAAGAAACACATTGGCTTTGTGTCACCTGAAAGAAGACATATATATTAATGAAGGACTGAAAGATTCTATCTGTGGGAACTCTTTTCAACATGAGATCCTGCTGCAAACCTGTACTGCATAATGCCGTGCTGTCTGTCGAATACAGAATAACCAGAAAAATAATGTTTCTGTGACATCCTAGATCCATTGTCTGAATACTAACTATGTCACAGCTACTGGGTCAAACAAATCTACTACGTGAGGTGTGGGAATTATAGTAAAACAATAGATTGCACTACCCAACTTTATATATTTCTAAAATAGAGCAGGCCCAAAGTTAGTTCTGCCATGGGCCCCACCACCCATGCCCTGGCCGAGGAATTGCTTTATAATTAGGCCTCAGTGCACACTGTGCAGACATTTCGCTGACATCCCATTGATATGTGTGTTTGTTGCTGGGCATGACAGCATTGCTAGAGGCAGCCAACACACAGCCTGGAACAATAACCTAACATCCCCTTATTGGCAGCAAACACTCAGCCTCTCCTTCCAGTTTCTACCTTTTCCCGTTACTGATGATGCAGTATTTGTAGTAAGTCGTTCCAACATTGTTTCCACATTAATACTTGTCTCTAATCTCTGCACTTTCCACAGTGTTTTCCTGTTGTCTGCCTGTCCTGCCGGCCCTCTGACCCCTGTTATCCTGAAGCAATTTATCTGCGTATGTGGAACTGACCTATTATGGAAAACAATGCTTTATTCCACAGCTTTATTAATGAAAAATAACTGCAGATTAGGGAGCATTTTTTTAAATTCAAATCTCAAATTCCACCCAAAAAAAATTCCTTTTTGTTCTGTTTTCTTACAGTACATATTTTCTGTTTGCCCACATTGTTTAAAGTTTTATATAGACATTATTTCTAAACATTTATTGCGACTATTTACTGGTCAGTGCCCTACTGGGCCCCTAATATTTCCTGGACCCCCAGCATTCACAGGGTCTAATTTCTCTATATTTACACCCCCGGATGTTTGTGAATAGAAGTTTTTGAGCTCATTTACGTCCGCAGTACAGTTAGCAAAGTGCAAGTTTGACTGTTTTGTCTCTCAATGCAGTATTTTTTCCCCAGAATTCCAGTTATATTACAGATGCTATGATGATGCAATTGCACCTGATTCACAAAAATGAATGCAACTGTGCACTCATCTTTTGGCATATTTGGACGTAACTGTGCTATGGGAACCTATCAATGCCTGTGAGCTTTTGAAATTTTAGTAGTAAAATATAAACATTAATTAGTTTTTTCCCCTCTAATAGAAATAAATGCTTTTATCATTGTACAATCAGAACCATATACAGCTTCTTCTAAGTAGCCATTGTCATTACAGTAAGAAAACCAGAATGTTTTACACGTTTTTTCTTAAAATAACTGCGTAAAATCTAGCGTTCGGACACTGATCTTCTCTGTTTATTTTACATAGCTTTTTCAGCCATTTTTTTTGGCAAATACATTTTACACAACATAATAAATATGCCCCCTATTGTGTAATGATTGCATTATAAGAATCCAGTAGAAAGCAGCACTTAGCAGCAGGGGGCTGTGTGACATGATGTTGTGGCCAGTCATACTATTCTCAATATTTTCATTTGCTTATAAATACATCAGTGGCATTGTGTCCTATTTAAAAAAAACACTGTATAAGTTTATTTGAGTAATTCAAACAATAATATAAACAATTGAATAATATTTCCAGTAAATTCTGTCACTTGTGATTATTTACACACAATGATAACGAATTGGCCAGTGCTAATAGCAGGGAAGCTGCTGACACTTTATTGTAGACAATCAACCCACAGTGTCCCCTCAGTGTCCTTAAAGGGGTGGTTCACCTTTAAGTTAACTTTTAGTATGTTATAGAATGAACAATTCCAATCATCTTTTCAACTGGTCTTCATTATGTATTTTTCTAATAGTTTTTGAATTTTTATTCTAGTGCTTTTTAACTTTCAAATGGGCGTCACTGACCCCAGCAGCCGAAAGCTGCTGTTTTATTGTTATTGTTACTTTCTATAACTTGTTTTTCTATTCAGGTCGTTTCCTATTTATATATCAGTTTCTCCTTCAAAGCACTCCCTGGTTGCTAAGGTTATTTGGGCCCTAGCTACTGAAACTGCAATCTGGAGTGCTGCTGAACAAAAATTGAAATAATTAAAAACTACAAATAATACAAATTAAAGACCAATTGCAAATTGTCTCAGTATATTAATCTTTATATCTTATTAAAAGTTAACTGATGAACAACCCCTTTAAGTGGATTAGAATGGGTGTGTGGTATTTGCAGTGTTGGTTAGACGGCTTCAGGCGGCATGTCATACACTCACAGGAATCACAAGAAATTACAGGCAGGGTTTTAGATATGGTGCCACTTTAAAATATCTTTATTGCAGTATGTGAAATTGAGGTTTCATATCTTCCAGAGCTATTAAATTATAAATAATAGGCAATCATTGTAATGCTTGTAAATGTCATCCTTTTACCTGGCTGCTGGCTATATTTTCTCCCATCTGTGCAGTGCAAATGCTGAATGTCTATAAGTAAATGGTTCTCGCAGATGGCAGTGCCTCTGATAGACCCCACGCTGGTAAGTTCAGGCACAGGCATGAGATTTCACTTGTTTTCCTTGTTGTTTCTACAGTTGGAACATTTCTGCTAAAGGGAGAACATCCTGCTCCTCCCTTTTTGTTTGGGCTGGTGTGGCACTTTTTAATTCTATTCTTTCCTACCAATGACTTTCTGTTCTGCTGTATCACCTCCAGATATAGCTACAGATACCCAAGGCTCTCCCACAGAGTTTCCTCCCCTTACTATACATGTCAGTGTGAGCCTTTGCTGTGAATTTAATAAAATCCATATTAAGTACAGAATATATATATATATATATATATATATATATATATATATATATATATATATATACTGTATATACCAGAGTCCATCAAGTTCAACCCATCCAAAGAAACCCAGCACACACAACCCACACCCACCAATCCATACACCCACATACACAAACCACACATACAACCACCAACACTAACTGTAGATATTAGTATCACAATAGCCTTGGATATTCTGATTGTTCAAGAACTCATCCAGGCCCCTCTTAAAGGCATTAACAGAATCTGCCATTACCACATCACTAGGAAGGGCATTCCACAGCCTCACTGCCCTCACCGTGAAAAACCACCTACGCTGCTTCAAATGGAAGCTCTGTTCCTCTAATCTAAAGGGGTGACCTCTGGTGCGTTGATTGTTTTTATGGGAAAAAAGAATATCCCCCATCTGCCTATAATCCCCTCTACTGTACTTGTAAAATATATATATATATATATTAGATCAGGGACCCCCTACCTTTTTTTTTTTTTACCCGTGAGCAACATTTCAATAAAAAAAAAAGTTTGGGAGCAACACAAGCACAAAATCTTTCCTAGTACCAATAGTGACCAATAAGACTTAGATTGGTTAATTAGCAGCCCAATGTGGACTGGGAGGTTACTAAAGGCTCTGTTTAGCACACATGGTCTTTATGCCTCCAAGACTTGCCTCCAAGTCAGAAATTCAAAAATGGGCACCAACTTTGAGGCCACTGGGAGCAACATAAAAGGGGTTGGTGAGCAACATGTTGCTCACGGGCCACTGGTTGAGGATCACTGAATCAGAGTATATTCAAATTATAGGGAGCCAGTCTGTTGACCCCTTTTGTATGATGTGTTATGTAACTGCCAAAATTAAAAACCCCAAAGGTAACCCTGCCCATTATTATAAAGTGCCAGTAGCCATGGATAGGTTAAGGGCAAAGATAACTTTAGGTTTGCAAAGGAGGGTAACCAGAAAAGAAAAAATAAAAGTAACACCATTAACGGCTAACTATATTGAAATGATCGCAAGCATTGTGAGTTCTTTGTCTCGCTGGCTCTCCTTCAGGCATGTTACAGGGATTCCATCAGTGGTTGTTGTATTTGGAGCACACCTGAAGATGGAGCCTAAAAGCTTGCAATGATCAATAAATTCAATGAATGGGGCTGACAAACTTTTTGTCTGCTGTTTTGTTGTTTCTTGGGCTAAACAGCAAATAGGGCAACTGAGCTACTCCATGTTTGGATCTTGATGATGATTGGTGATGAAAACACTGCTAGGGAACATATTTTCTTAACTTGCACAAATAAGCAAAATAAAAAGGTAAAAGAACAAAAAACAAGTCATTTATCAAAATGGCTTATTTATGTTTTTCAAAGTGTAGCCTGATTTAAAGGGCGGAATGTAGCTGTGATATGATGTATCAGTTCTGCTCCACTAGGTGCCACAAAGAGACCAACACATCAAGAAGGTTTTGTGGCCTGTGAGGCCAATGGAGCCATCTTGGTTGAACCCTGCAGAAGGTGGCCTACAAACATGAGGTAGCAAGTTAGTGATTTTGTTTTCACATTGGGAAAAACCTAGCCAACAGACTGACCTTGTGTTTGTGTATGCATTATCCTTTTATTCTCATTATTTTGGACATTCTTAATGTTATAATGTTTTGCTTACTTTAACTAGTTTAGTTGTCTGTATAGTTTCTCCCTCCAGAACACACACGCCCATCATTCTCATACTGAGGGCGATGATTCAATAAGAGCCTGCAGATATCATAAATCCTGTAGGAACAGAGCAGCTTCTTGGGTTGGAGCTTTACTTCTGAGCTAAACTGCAACCTGGGAACTGTAATTGGAAGAGCTGCTGATATTTATAGTGCATAGAGAGGGGGAAGTGAATGCATGCAGCTAGTACGCTTCCCTTAAAGAAAGTGGGCTGTATTTCAGTAAAAGGGCAAGAAAAAATAGCAAGCAGTAATACACTGGGTATTTTTATATCTGTACAATGATGGGAAATGCATTAACTCTTTCCACCGTGTATCGTAAAAGCATCTTAGCATTGTTTAGAACTGGGTTACCAAGTTGAGACAAATTCATTACTGTCATTAACAGTATCTAAGAAGTTTGACAATGTGCACGGCACCATGGGATATGTATTCTAGAAATGTTGCTTATTTAGGATTTCCTTACTGCCCTCAAATTATTGTGGCTAAATAGAAAATCCTTGGGGAACTGTTGGGTTACAAGTAGTGATGAGACAATTCATAATACAAATATGAAAAGTAAACGGTCCAACCATGTTGTGTGTACAAAGTCATTGTCTGCATATTAGCAATACCTACATTTGGCAGCAATAAGCAGAGCTCCCCTAGTGGCCTACTGTTGTGCTTAGAGAGTTTTACTGCAGACCCTTCTCATGCATATAATGTCTTAGTTTGTGCTAGGAATTAATGAAAAATTCATGGAACATTTACCGCTACATATGCAAACAAACCTAACTTGACTTATCCATACCATTTAAAATGTTAGTCGCCCTTCTTTGGATCCTCTCTAATTTAGTAATATCCCATTTGAGCACTGGAGACCAAAACTGTGGGCCATATTCTAAATGGGGCCTTACCAGTGCTCTGTAAAGAATCTATGCCCCTTTTAATACAGCACAAAACCTTGCTTGTCCCTGCAGCTGATGGCTGCCATGGTTTGCTACAGCCAAATTTATAATCTTCAAATGTTCACAGGTCTTTTTCCATTATGGATTTGTCTAATGCAGTCCCATTAAAGGAGAAGGAAAGGCATGTTGTCATTTTATTGCCAATAGATTAGCCACAATAGTGCAAGCTAGAACGCTATATTTATTCTGCAGAAAGCTTTACCATACCTGAGTAAACAGCCCTAGAAGCTCCCTCTGTTTGTTTAGATAGCAGCTACCATTTTATCTTGGTCTCAGTAGTGTTGGTGCTGCAGATCTGGCTGCTTGTAGCTCAGATTACACAGTACAGTTTGGAGAGGGAGCGAGAGATGTTGGTAGGTGGAGAACGGAGGGGGAGAGAGGAGAAAACTGAGCAAATTCGTACCCTGCCCTTCTGAGAGCAGGAAGTCTGACACAGTGCAGCGTTTCTGTGAGTGCTTATGGCTGTATTTACATAGACCTTTCTGATAAAGCTTACTTAGTTTTTACCTTTCCTTCTCCTTTAAGGGTATAGGGGGGGTAATTTAATAAACATCTTAAATGGAAAAAAATATTAACAAATGATAAAAATTCACATTTTGCAATGTAACATCCTTCCTTAGCCAGTTATTCCATTACAAATTTTAATTGCACATAGTGTAAAGGTGGCGTAATCTTTTGGAGATTATGTATTACATACCGTATATTGCGCATTGGTGCAAGTTATAAAATTCACAATTTTTCTTCCATTGGTAGAAGTGGTCCCTAAACAGTTTCCGGGTATACAACAGCTATATTAAATTTGTGCAAAGGAAAATTTGTTTGCACAAAGACATTCACTTTGTGAATATTTTTTGGTTAACAGCTTTTGTTACATTGCCCTGTAGGTGGCTTCCAAATGTTTCCATCCAAAAAAAAGCCTCCTACTGTTATTAACAAGAATTAGAGTCATGTGAATTTCAACTGTTTTTGGTTCACTTTACTCCATATCTTATGGTATGCAGCTCTTCCCAGCAAGATCACCTGTATTGCAGTTTAATCAAGTGTGGAAAAACTTAATGGCAATCTGCTTTGTGTTTGGAATTGTATGTAGACAGGCACTGTGAGTCTTGGCATGGCCTTTAGGGCCTGTAACACAGGCAATGTGTTAAAACGAAAAGAGAAAAAGGCAGAAAGCACAACCTGTGATTACCATGTGCTTGTTATTCACACAACATGAAATCCAAAGGTGCCCTGTGGTGATAACCTCTATTTTTATGACAATGAACTTTTTCTCATTTTTTATTCCCGGTAGAAAGTCCCCATTGCTAAGTAGAAAAAAACTCTGTCTCGTTTGATCTAAAATTCTGTTAATGCTTTTTCTGGACTAAAGCCATTTGAATCATTGCAGGGAAAGGGAAGTGGTGGAAACACACACAGGCACTCAGTGGGATACCCTGTCAGGCGCCTGTAAATATGGCTGAAGTCTAGTGATTAAGAATGCAAAAATAATTTACAGCACCTATGTGTACAGTGGGGAACGTCAAGGAATATTGCCCTTTATGGGAAGCCTGCTGGAGAGCTAGAGATGGCAAGGGCTGTCATAATGAGAGAAGTATGACAGCACAGAACTAAAGAAACTTTAAGAATACCATTACCAGGAAATTAGTAAAAATGGAAAAGGAGCATCATTTTGTTTCAGAGTCTACTCCCTGCCCATGTGTAATTATAGGGCTCATTAATTTCTGTAATCAACATGTTTTTTCTCTCAATGCAGCATTTTTTCCTCAACATTCCAGCGCCACTGCGGTTGCAAAGGGGATGTTGCACCTGATGCAATAGTGACGTGTCTGCCAAACTGCACGCGCGTCTCATCACAAATCAGTCACAATCAGGAGGTGTTGGTAGCCCCAGGGTTCCCCTACGTAAATAAAAGGCAGGAACAACAGCAACTATACAAAAGTGCATAGAGCACATTTTGATGCAAGTACTTTTAATGAAAGTGGTTTAACGAGCAATCACTTTAATGCAAAGTGTACATTTAAGTAATGGTAAGAACATATAATCTTTTAAAATGTGTGTTTTAGAAATTATTTGATCTAAATTTTGCTTTTCCAGGACCTGAAATTTAAATATGGCATAATTGTGGCCAGTCAACAAAACCATCTCAGGTATAGCCTGTTATGCCGACCATAACCTCAGTCTGCACAAGCCCACAAACTTTTCCCAACTACAAACAATTCACAAACTTTTCAGGTTTGTCTTTTGGAGCTGCAGTGGGAAAGTAGGGACTTTGGGGTTTAGCTAGCTTGTGAATAACCCAATCACACAGAAAACTGATTTATTGTGAAGCCAAATGATTCTTATTATCTAGTGATTTTCTGTTAAGGTTGTCCCCTATTCATTTTAAAATCTGACATTGAAATACTTCTTCGTTGTGCAGGTCTAATGAAATCCAGATATCAGTCTAAATGTCAAACAGGTGAGCTAGAGAACAAAGCTTGCAATTGTCTATGTCATATTATAGGTTAATTTTAAGGTAACCGTGCCCTTTAAAGCAAAAGGTATTCTTTACATTTGGGTACTAAAATGTTAGCTTGGCAGATCACACCCATGGTCAAATTACCTACTGCTGTCATTAATAGACACAGGTAATCTGTGCAGGAGAAGCTGCACTGCAGCCCATTTCTTGCCTCTAGATGCCTTGTGCAAAAATACTGGATCTGCAATGATTACTCATAAGCTGCCACCATAAATAATAGATTTAAATGGATAAAACCAGAAGAAAGCAGGAATGCTATTTTGTAATTATCATTAGACTAGTATTGCTATTATTATTATAACTGAAAAAGACTACTTTTCTTCCAGCAGCTAGAAGATCTTTACTTTGGTGCTGAACAGCACAACCTGCAGAAAGAGAAAAGAAAAAAAAGGAACAGGCGCTTTTAGCTGTTCATGAAATATTCATGGTGTGGAGCTGGCGAGAGCCAATTACCAGAATCCCAGGCTGATAGTGAAACATTTTAAGGGGACAGCATAATTTGCCCAGTGACTTGTTTAGCTACAAGGCACGTGCTGGAAGTAAATTAGCACTTTATTGGATTTCATTTGGGGATTTAGAAAGAAGGTTTTATTTAACCATACAGTAACAGAATCAAAGGAAGGAAATCACTCATCCTTGCAGTGGACAGGTCTATATTTAATAATCTATAATTTCTTATAATAAGATCTATCTGCATTGATATGCAGAATTGCAAAAAAAATATGTTCTCCAGAATATTCCACTAATGTGTAACTGTCATGCCTCAGAATGTGTTCTTCCCTTACATCTAGAGATATGATCAGGGTAAGTCAAGCAGGGGAAACAGTGAAATTAGATCAGAGAAAAGGTCATGGAATGGGTAAAACAGCTTTCCAGCAATGCTATATATATATATATTTGTTGCACTGGAAATTCTGAGTAAGCCTCTGTTTAGCTTGATTTTTAACTTATGCAGGGATCTTTCAACTTATGCATGACATACACTGCAGTAAATAAAAAAAGAATAGTACTATACAGTAGGGTTTATTATCCTACCCTGTGGCTATAAACCCTGGATAAGTGTTAGGCAAAGCAAGGGATAAGGTAGTTATATCTTTTCAGCCCTCTAGCCAAACTGCCTCTGTCAGAGCTCTCACCACATTACCAGTTCCATTGCCAGACAAAAGAACAAATCTTTTATGATTCACATCACTCAGTAAAGTGAATAAATGGACAGTGAGGAAGGATATAGAGATCCACTATTCGTTTGCAGAGCAGATATCTTAAATAAAGACCAAAACTAAAGCTGGCCATATACAATAAGATCTTTTCATTATCGTAGGACCAAGATTATCTTGAAAAGATTGTTCAAAAGTACGATTTATCCATCAATAGCAATATTGCCTAGTTGAAGGTAGGGAAACTACCTGCTTGGTCCTGCAAACAGTTGCACAATGGGCAAATCTAATTGCTAACGATAAAAAACTGCCTAATCAATTTTCTGACCAATGTCGGATGAAAAATCCACAGATGTTAAATTTGTCTGGTCGCACTGAAATTGGTCATTAGGGAGACAAAAATCTTAACATGGGGGGCCAGCTAGTCCCAGTGACTACAGTGAGGAACTAATATCTAAGGGGCAGATTTATCAAAATGTGAGTTTGGAGCTTAATGCATAAAAACTCACCCACGTTCTATTGATTGCTATTGGATAAATACTCTTTTAAAAATCCCATAGGAATGAATAGAATGTGGGTGAATTTTTATGAATTAAGCTCTACACTCACATTTTGATAAATCTGTCCCTAAGGGGCACATTTGAAAAATACAGTATTTTCCATTAATCCATGATGAAGGTGGTACAGTATAGTAAAAATCCATA
The DNA here is from genome assembly GCF_000004195.4 of Xenopus tropicalis. Lineage (NCBI taxonomy): Eukaryota > Metazoa > Chordata > Amphibia > Anura > Pipidae > Xenopus > Xenopus tropicalis. The sequence continues at coordinate 106,554,408 of NC_030681.2, forward strand.
ATTATGAATTATGAAGTAGTATTTATACTAACATATAATTCCTGCACAATGTGCTCACTTGGATGTGGCTCTGCCCCATTATTGTTAGGGTCAATAATTATGCAAGTTAATACATTTGTTCAATCCCCCCACCCCAGATGGAAAAAAACAATATACTGATACAATTTGCCTTGCTAATGGATATCCAAATGTTGATAAAGCATTAGCGAATAATATCAGTAGAGCCAGGATCAGAGATGCATTACATGAGATCAATGTAACATCTGACTTCATGGTAAAAGCAGTCATTTATAGCTGCCATAGCTGTGGCTCTTTTGTACCAATCACAAGATCTTTGTGGTCAAAAAATAATTGCTAAAGGATGCTGAATTCATGCTTTCTGTATATATGAAATAGTGCCAAAAGTTAAATGTAGATCATGAATAAAACAAGCAGGTCTGACTAAGGGTAAAGCTACAAGTACAAACTTTTAGATGTCTGCTTCATCAGGTTTTTGTGAGTAACCTTTGGTTAAAGAACCTCTTGTGGTAAATTTATTAACACATTTATTCCTATGCCAATTTAACCTAGAACCCCTCCTCGGGACTTTATCCTAGTTCTGCATGCTTTGGAGCCATTCAAATCTACTTCTTTAAGGTAAGGTCCAATGGAGTGTTGGCTCCGCTGCTCTCAGCCTGGTGGGTTTTTTTCAGAGAGAAGCATGGGACGATTGGAGGTTGGAATGAAAATGCCTGCTTTCCCTCTGTGGGGCATTACCCTAAACATCTAAAAACTATAATTCTTAGAGCAGTCACCTCTGCAAGATAAGTGAGCTAGATGTCCTATTGAGTATTGACAAATTAGTTTTAAGAATAAACTTTCACCCTGTTACAAAAGAATCTTCCATGTTTTATTTTCAATAGCTGACCCAAAATATATACATTATAAATGTATCCACAAACCTACTCAACACACAAACAATATGTTAAAATGAAAGCATACCTTTTATCATTATCTAAACATACTGTCAGGAGGAATAAAGGTAGAGTGGAAAATTTGAAAACATTTAAAATAGACAACAAAAGTCTGCCCCCTGCTTGTAAGCTGCCATCTCCATTAAGGCCTGACATGTATAAGAGAGTGAAATGCTGATGCACATGACTTTTTTTGACGTGCATCATTTTTTTAACACGTGACTTTTTTATTTGATACTGGCAACAATTTTTTCACACAGGCAGCAATTTTTTGACACACGGCAAATTTTTATGTGCCGCATTTTGTTACCTGCGAATCCATGCCTGGCTGGCCTGGATTTTGCCTATCACTAGTGGTAAACACATTCAAGCTTTTTGTGTCTAGAGGATTCATTTCTACTGTCATATACAATAATCATTAGTAAGAACTCACTATTTTAGGCACTGTGCCAATACATTTCAACCTCTGCTTTTACCAAAGAAATATATGGGAAAATGGGCTATTAATACTGTGGCAGTTTACAACAAACTCAATCAACATCAGAATAAAAACACAAAATTAACCTGGACACATGGCGGCTCACTTATTATGTTCCTGAAACCTGCAAATCTTTATGCCCTGTAGTAAAACTTTAAAGATTTGTTGCAGGTGGAGAATAGTATGTATCTGGGGTACAGCCGGGGTCTGTCATGTAAGCAGAGAATTAAGATGAAGTATGGCGGCCCATCAGTTTTCCACTCACACACACTGTTAGAGGCAAAGAGAGAGCCTCTGTGGCTGAGTGGTACAGGGGTGCAGCATCCTGTTGCATTGAAGAGTGGGGAGGTGCAGATGCTAGGTGGTGCACCCATCCATCGCAAATGATCCTTATTCTGTCTTAATAAAACTCTAGACTGTTGTGATATTAGAAAAGCATTCACAGGCATCCCAAAATATACATTAGGCCAAAAATTCACCAGCACTTCTTAACTATGGACCAAACTTTTTTTTTCTCTTAAATATTAGCCTGTTTCAAACCCAGTTGATAACCAAAGCATCCTAAAAAAATCTATTTGAAGGCTTTCATACTGAATGTTTTTGTTATAAAGGAAAACATCAAACTTGCCGTCCCCTCCAGACTTCCTCCATGCACTCCGTTTGCTTTGAGTAAACAGGAAATCCCAAACTAACAGTACAGCTGTGACTTTGTGCTGGACGCTTTCTTGTGGCCAAAGAGGAATGCAGCCTTTGGAATCAGCGTGATGCTCATGTGAAACCTGCCATGTGCTGGGTAATCCTTAACGCTTCTTCATTACTTTTTCACATACACAGAATCTTTTAAAATGTGGCCGGATAAAGTTTAATAAACGGATATAATGGAGCCAGGATTTTATATGTGATTCTTTAATACAACACTTTGATTAGGAACTGGCTTTGAAGCCATGTACTTTATCATTATTAATTAGTATAACCATATGTTATCTATGCTTTCAAGCTCAATCATTTTTAGCAGCCACTGCACAAATGAAGTTTACTATACAATTTCCTTATTACATTTATACAATATTTAGGGTTAGTTAAATGGAGCTTGATGGCCAGAGTTCATATAGTTGGGACTTACCTGGAGCACCCAGGGAAAATAAGGCACCTTACATGTAATAAAAGCCTCTAAGTGCCCAGGAGCAGAAACCTATAGCAACCAATAAGATATTTGCATTTAAACAGGTGATTATTAAATGCTACCTGCTGATTGGTTGCTACACTGGGAAATACTTGCCTCAGTCTTTTATTATGTCTTTTATTACATAACCCATATGACTTTTTGTAGTGTTATTTGGGGGAACTAGTGTGGCTTTACTGTAGCTGCATAATGGCCTGATAACTGACACAGATATAAACTTTAGAAGTGGTAGCGGTACCATGAAACTATGCAAGTTTATTTAAAAAAGTGAAACTAGAAGAGAAGTATATTTTAGTTTATATTTAAGTTACTCACAGACGCTTGAAGGCGGATAAGCAGGGCTGTCTCGGAGGCAGGCAAAAAACAATGTAAAAAGCTTTACATAATATTTGAAGTGCAGTAAGAGGAATTCCTAGTAAAATGAAACCATATGTGGCAGGTGAATTCTGTATTAAATGGAATCTGAAAAGTAAAAGAGCATGCAGTCTGTTAGAAGGCACAGTAATATAAGTGACTACAAACAATTTAAAGGAAAACTATACCCCCAGAAACTCTACTTAGCCAACAGATAGTTTATATGACCTAAATTACCTATAAAAGAATCTTACAAAACTGGAATATATATCTCAGTAAATATTGCCCTTTTACATCCTTTCCCTTGATCCACCATTTAGTGATGGGCTGTGTGCTCCCTCAGAGGTCACATGACCAGAAATAATGCAGCTCTAACTGTAACAGGAAGTAGTGTGGGAGTAAAAGACAGAACTCTGTCCATTAATTGGCTGATCGGGCCTAGCATGTATGTGTGCCTTGGCTTGTTTGTGTGCACTGTGAATTCTATGATCCCAGGAGGCCGGCCCTTAATTCTTAAAATGGCTGGCACATACTAAAAAAAGTATATTTTTATGAAAATGGTTTATTTATATAAAGCAGGGTTTTACGTATGAGCTATTTAATGCAATATTGTTCGGCGGTATAGTTTTCCTTTTACAAAGTTAAAGGAATAGGAAAGTGTTAATCACTGGGGTGTGGAAAGCAGTTGACACAAAATGGTGTTTGATGGCTTTTATGGAATTTAGTTTCCCTGCCCTTATTTACAGTTTTACATATCCACTGAATTCTACAGAATCTCACCCAGATTTTGCTTAGTCTCAAGCACCTTTACAGAACACATTTATGGACCCTGGAACAAAGAATTCCCTAAAAGTTATAGTTGCCTTCACTAGATAATTAGAAGCATGAATGCCTGCAAGTGTTATTGGCATAGCCTGGACGTGTTATAGATTCTGTTGCAGCTTCAAATGAATTTGAATGATTCAGAACAAAATGAACAGGTACATTGGCACTTGGCACAAGTTATACGGAAGTACCTGTAAAATATGTGTCCATTTTAACACTTTGCAGTTGTTCGTCTGTTTGTTAATTAACCTTATGAGTTTAAGCCTTCCTTCCCTTAGTCTAATGGGGAAGCCAGAAGCAGGTGGAATTCCATTTTGTGAGTCACTCACCATCCTATTTACAAAAATCTGCATACTTGACTGTTAAATTAAATTGGGTTTGGCTTTCCTGTATCTGTTAGAATAGTAATCCCTTATACTTGTTGGTATTGTGGATAAGAAACCACTGTAGAATATTAAGGCTATTGAAATGGAATTTGACTCTCTGGGGCTGATTACCACTTTAGTAGAAAGTTATTATAATACCGTTTACTGATTTGTACTGACTTTACTTCAAAGGAAAAGTCAAACATTCATTACAAAGTTTTGTTATCTTAACTCCCAGTAAAACAGAGAACATTTTTTGCCTCTGCACAGTTTCATCAGTTATACACACAATGGTCTGTATACTGAGATATCCACACTATACAGCTTTTTCCCAGCACATTTGTGTGCCACAGGGGGTTATACAGTGCAGATTATTCATTTGACTGTAATTTATGATTTAGGGAAAAGCAGTTTTTAATAAAGGATTCAGCTCTTTATCAGATAGGTGGTTGATATTATGGTGGAGTAGGGATTAGGTTAAACACACTTATGTTTCCTGTCAGAAAACCAGTGCCAGGAATCAAATACGGGAGGAGGAATTGCATCCGGGTGCTCTTTTGCAACCACAGTTTAATGAAATAACAAATCCTGGATGGAAAAGTGGAAAACAAAACAGCCTTTGCTTTTATATTTGAGTGTGCTGATATTTATTTGCTTAAGTGCTGTGTCCTCATAAAAATCTGGGCTTGTTGACTCAACAATTTTCTGTGTATGTTTTGAATGACAGAGACAGAAATGAGCTGACCCTGCCCCACCAACCAAATGCTTTATCCTTTTCTTCTTTGTCTATACCCAGGACCTGCCATAGTAAAATAATGTTCTGTGCAACAAAATTGTGCACTCTGAGCCCCCTGACAATTCAAAAAGCCTTGTAAAAATCTAAAAATTACAGGGCTCCCTTTGTTTAACACCCAACTACTTGAAGCATATATACAGACACATTAAAATGACAAAAACAATTTGGTGAGGCCCGAATAATATGCAGTTCCAGAATCAGTTCTACTATGACCCATGCTAGGGTGTCATGGGCATGATCCCTAGTTGATTTACTGTACTGCCAAGTGAACTCTTTAAAAACAAACAGGGCTGAGATAATATGGGTTTTGTGGGAGTTGAACAGTGCTGGATAGTATAGGAAATAGGTGTAATGATAATGAAATAGTTTTAAAGTCTGCAATTTTTAAATCTTGATAACAAATCCAAGCCAGGTTCAGACAAGCCTATTTCTAGCTAAATTATTACTTACTGAAATGAAGTCAAAATACATTATTAGGACACCTATTACAGCAACACCAATACATTAGCAAAAAGTGTCGTTAGAGACACTCTGCTGATTTGCTTGCAGGCAATGATTTCCTACTGAGTTTCAAAATGGGGAAAGGCCAAATGCAATTTTCTATATAAAACAGTAATTCCCCAGAGATATTTCAGTGTTGCTATGGAAAGGCCCAGTACTCATATGCAGCTAGCTATATCAAGTATCCATTCTCCTGTCATATTGACTTGTAGTTGTTGTTGGCTCTTCAAAAAGGCTAAACGCCCTAAGGAGTCAGCTATAACAAGCTGAGTTGCCCCAGTGATATATGACTGGTGCTGTGAAGATACCTAATACCCTATATACTTTATCAAGCAGTGAATTCATATATTATATTGTGTCTCTTGTTAAAGGTCAAATAGCCTCTGCAGGTAGCTATAACAAGGGCAATTTTGGAAAGGCCTAGTGCCCGTAAGGCCCCTAAGGTTGCCTTGACTCAGTAATCTATAGCAACCAATCAGTAGATAGCAATTACTGTTTAAGAGTAATTATCCTATTGGTGGCTATATGTTACCGCACCTGGGCAAACTTAGTGCCTTTTATTATTTTATATTCTTACAGTTTTGTTGCTTTCCAACATCCAAATATGGCAAATGCTTGTAAAATTCATTAGTTTGCCATTACCTTGCAGGTCTCTCTCTTAGGTCTTTTCTTTTTTTTTTTTTTTAGGCCAGACATAACTGCTACAATGTCCTCAATAGTTCTGGTTTTATACTAAGGCTGCAGTCACACGTCGCTGTTTTTTGGCCTGTGTATTAATGCAGGTCGAGAAACAGCTGAACTGCTTGCCTCTGCTTGCTTCTGTGTCTGCATTACCAAGCACTGCATTGGTCTCGGTGCAGACCCACAGAATGGATTTCAGAGCAGAAATGGGTGAGTATGAATATTGGCACTGAATATCTATTCCGTGCATCTGCACCCAGGCAGCTCTCCATTCTGTGTCTTAGCCTTCTGTCTACAATCTCCTCAGTAGCTCTCCTGTAGCTCATGTAGAATGCCACATCTTTGAACCATCATTTAAGGGCTTATTTGGACTCATCATGCTTATGGCAGGTAATCTTGCCTGCCTTAACCATGAACCAAGCTGATGATAAATGTGAGTTCTTGTGAGTGTATGTTCTTATGACAGGCAAATTAGATTGCAAGCTCCATTGTGCCAGGAACTGTCATTATATGTGCACAATGTTGTGTTAATAAAAATAACACATTTTTAATACATTACAAACCCAGGTGACATTTGCAATTCCGAATGTATGTCTTAAACATATATCCACTATTTATTTATGCAATGGACATAGTAAGCTTATTTGCAAGAGCTTGACTTTTTTAATGTTATAGTAGAAAACATTAAAATCATATGACAACAATTTTGTGTTTTTGCCTCACATTAATCTTAATAACTGCAAATGTATCATGATAGGCTGCTAAATAAAGATGGGTTCATGCTGGTGATCCTTAAAAGCAGTACATCATGTTCCTCTCAGGGGAGAGCAAAACATAAATAGAATCTGGATGTTTCCAGTCTCAAAGATTATTTGGCAAAATGTCTGTTAGTAGTGTTACTCGAAAGAGAACAACAAAGCCTTCCTTTTTGCTGAAGTCACCCCCTGGGAATCTGCCTACCCCTGACAAATATGGCAATTACTTACTCATTAATAGGATGCCAGTTAGTTAGCTGCTTTTTGATGTATACAGCTACATTTGGTTGGGTTTACCTGTCTTTGGAAAAAAAAAAGACTGGCAAAAAATAATACATTTCATGAACAGGGCAGATAATCTGAATATTAGTACTTAGTATTGTTAAACGCAAAGGGCAATACGTGCAACTTCTATTTATAGCAATTTTTTATACAATCATTTATTTCTGTTGCACTTTTTACATATATATTAACAGGCAGGGTGTGAGATGGCATTTTGTATGTGATTGGTTGCCTTTTAGTATTCAAACCTATTCAGCCAGGGCAGCTGCAGGTGCTTTGTGCTATTAGCACACCGGCTGTTTCTCTGCCTGCACATCTTTTCCTGCATAATGGGTAATGTTGTGTCCATGGAATATAGAGTAACACACAGACAAGTAGCTGCTGGAGTAATTTCTGTAATGCTTAACAGGAAGCTAACTCAATAACACAGTAAGAATAAAGTAACAGAGAAACATAACAGCAGATTCAACATGAAGCCTTATACATATGGCTCTAGTCCTAGAACAGCATCAGCAGATCAGCTAGAAAACATGCACAATTACTTTATCTCATATTCAACAGTTCTCTCCCCCATCAGATTCATGGTGGTAACACCTGTAAAAGAAATGGTTAATAAAAGCCACAGGTTATAAGTTAAGTCTATCCGGGGGTCGATGCTCTCTTTGTGGATAACGCCTATCATTGTTGCTCTCTTCTCGGGAAGAAACCTGATACTCAGAACAACCAGGTTCAACCGATGCTTCAGAGAATGTGCTCTCCATTTCTGTTGGACTTACAGGGCTTGTTGCCTCTGGTGATGCCACAGTTTGGGGTTCAAGGGGTACCTCCTTGGTAAGGGGAAGTCCAACAAGGCCTTGAGTCTGGGTTTGCTCAGTGGTCACTGCAGTATTACGTAGCTGGTCGATATGACGACGCCAATATAGATTGTCTGCCACTCTTACTGTGTAACTGCATGGACCTCTCTGAGCAGTGACAAATGCTGGTAGCCATTTATTAGGCCCTCTGTAGTTTCTTGCCAATACAGTTTGTCCGACACTAAGCTGCCGCAAGGTTCTCCTCTCTCCTTCCCTGACATTAAACTGGTGGTTTCTCACATGACGACTGAGATCTGGTTTCAGCAAGTCTAACCGAGACCTAAGATTGCGGCCCATGAATAGCATTGCAGGTGTGCAGCTTGTAGTCGCATGAATTGCATTCCGATAGGATAACAAAAACCTTACCAGTTTATGCTGCAGGAATCCACTGTCGTTTGTCATTGACCGCAGTGACTGTTTCATAGTTTGTACAAATCTTTCAGCTAAACCGTTTGTTGCAGGATGGTATGGATTTGAAGTAGTATGTTTAATTCCATTGCGTTTCATAAACAATTGAAACTCTTCAGAAATGAACTGGGGACCATTATCACTGACAATCTGTTCAGGAATTCCCGTTCTTGCAAACAAGGTTCTTAATATATCAATTGTATATGAGGTACTAGTAGACTTCATGCCGAAAACTTCTGGCCATTTTGAATGGGCATCCACAATAATGAAAAACATCAGTCCCAGAAATGGTCCTGCAAAATCAATGTGTATACGTTGCCAAGGAGCAGAGGGCCATTCCCATAGGTGAACTGGAGCAGGTTGTGGCATAGACTGTACCTGTTGACATCCATGGCACTTGTTCGCCAGTTGCTCTATTTGCTGATAAATTCCTGGCCACCACACAAAACTCCTAGCAAGTGACTTCATTTTTACTATGCCCAGATGGCCTTCATGAAGCTCATCGAGTACTCTTGATTGTAACTTTTTAGGAATAATAACACGAACTCCCCACATTACACATCCTTCATGTATAGTCAGTTCATGTCTGCGTGAGTAATAAGGAATTAGTGAGGCTTTGTCCGTGTACTTCCAGCCCTTAAGAGTTGCTTCATAGACACATGCTAGAGTTGGGTCTCTTTTGGTTTCATTCTCAATCATTTTACAGGTAAGAGGAAGACAATCAATCTTATGTACATTAACATATTCAGCATTTTCCTCAGACGTTTCCTGACCTGGTAATGGCAGACGCGACAGTCCGTCTGCATTTGCGCGTGCCGCTGTCCGCTTGAACTCAATATCATAGTCATAACCAGCAAGAAACAAAGCCCAACGCTGCATACGTGCAGCAGCTGTTGCAGAAACTCCTTTCTTTGGGTGAAGTATTGCAACCAGCGGTTGATGGTCTGTTACCAGTGTAAACTTCCGGCCATATAAGAATTGGTTAAATCTTTTCACTCCCCAGATAAGGCTAAGTGCTTCCTTGTCTATCTGTGCGTAGTTGCGTTCTGCACTCGTGAGTGACCTTGATGCAAATGCTATTGGCCTTTCACTTTTGTCTGGGAGAACATGAGATATCACAGCTCCAATGCCATATGGAGAAGCATCACATGCCAGTTTTAATGGCAAAGAAGCATTGAAATGCACAAGGACATCATCGGATGTGACCAATGTCTTTGCTTCCTTGAAGACTTTGTCACACTGTACACTCCATTCCCATTTTTGACCTTTCTGCAGCAATTGATTTAATGGGTATAGCACAGTTGCAAGATTTGGCACAAACCGGCTGTAATAATTAATAAACCCCAAGAACGATCTGAGCTGCGTTACATCCTTGGGCAGTGGTGCTTGTAACACTGCTTGGATTTTCTCTGGAAACTTGTGCAAGCCACTGGCATCTATAATATGTCCACAATATTGGATAGAGTCCTTAAAGAAGGCACATTTTTCTTTGTTGGCTCTTAGCCCGTATTCTTCCAGCCGTGTCAAAACCCTCTTTAAGTTTTCCAAATGTTCTGATTCATCTGTACCTGTCACAATTATGTCATCCAGATAACATTTAGTATGTGGAATGCCTTGTAGGACTTGATCCATGGCCCTTTGCCATATGGCAGGCGCAGAGGCTATGCCAAATACTAATCTGTTGTATCGGTATAGTCCTTTTGGCGTGTTGATTGTAAGGTAGTGTTTGGCATTTTCTTCTACCTCCATTTGTAAGTAGGCTTGTGCAAGATCAATTTTGTTGAATTTTAGTCCACCGGCAAGAGAGGCAAAGATATCCTCAATCAAAGGTAAGGGATACTTATCAGACTGTAGAACTGGGTTAATGGAAACTTTAAAATCTCCACATATTCTAACTGAACCATCCCTCTTTATAGTATTTATATATTTATAATAGGCACAATAGGTGTGCCCCAGTCACTCCAAGAGACTTTTGAAATGACTCCATTTTGTTCTAGACGATCCAATTCTGCTTCTACTTTTGGACGAATACTATAAGGCACTGGACGAGCTTTGTGAAATTTGGGCTGAGCATTTTCCTCAAGGCATATATTAGCCTTGATGTGTTTTAAAGTACCCATGCCTTCTTTTAAATACTTCTGAGGCCTGAGCTAAAATGGCCTTTAATTGTTCCACTGGATTGGAGTTCTCAGCAGACACTGAATGTAGCATTTTAATGGATTTCCAGTCAATGGGTATTTTGTGTAACCACTCCCGGCCCCATAATGCAGGACCACCTGTCTCCACTACATATAAATCCAGCTGGCCTTTAAAATTATTGTACTCTACCTTAGCATTTAAAACTCCGAGTGGCACTATCTTCTGTCCAGTGTATGTTTTTAGTAGCAGCTTTGTTTTCTGAAGTGGTGTGTCTTTAAACAACTTTTTATATTCTGGGTGTGTTATTATTGAAACAGCAGACCCTGTGTCTAGTTCCATCTTAACTGGAATGCCAGCTATTTTTGGTGTTAACCAGATGACAGATCTATCACCAGTATCTGCATGGTAAACATCAATACTTCCAAGTTCTGAATCGGTGCTATTGGCCACACAAGCATTTTCAACATCATGTAAATTTGTAAAGGACTGTTTTGAAAAAGGGAAGCTCCTTTTGTCACTTAGGCATACTGCTTGGATGTGGCCCTTTAGGTAAACACTGACCAGCTTATTGGTTATTGGTTGAAAACTGTGACACATTAGTTACATTAGGGATTGCAGATCCGCTTCTCTTAGCCCTGTTTTTTTCTGTCAGGCTGAGAGGAGCTGATCCACTTCCCTACACTGCTCCATGTGTCTGCACTGAAAACTACAGTATCCACCTAAGTGCAGGCACACACAGTGGAGCGGATCAGAGGTCATCATTACTGTAATGACATTACGCCTGTAACATCACTATACCTTTACACTCTCGCTCTTCACTGACTCCTTGGCAAATGCCTAACCAAGTTTTGCCTTTAAATTGCTTGTCAGTTGTGCTATAACCTGCCTACTGAAGTGCAGATTTACATAGAATTGTTCAGCATAGACATAACATGATTTGTAAATATGTACATACCTGATATCTATATTATTGTTTTAGTTTAAATTTTAGTGAACAACCTATAGGTGGGGACGTGCTTATTCATTAATAAAGACCACTAGAGGTCAGAATAGAGATTCTAGTGATTGTGCAGCTTCAACATACCTAACACAATGGTATATGCACATATGAAACAGGACTTCTAAAGAATGTAATGGACATTGACATCCCAGTCTCCAAGAGCTGCTATGTAAGTATATATGGCCAAGAACTCTGGAGATTGAATAGGTCAGTGGCCATGTCCCATGCGTTTGTAAGTGTGCACAGAGATACAGAGGAAAAGCTAGTAGGTTTGTAAATATGCTAAATGACAACTTTTTATTTCAGGCGGTTCAAGAACCTACTAGGAATGACTCTATTTTGGACCTGGTGATATCTAATAATACTGAACTCATCTCTAACATTTGTGTGGGTGAGCATCTGGGGAACAGTGATCACAACATGGTCTCCTTTGAGATAATGCTGCAGAGACAGCGCTATAAGGGAGTAACTAAAACGCTCAATTTTAGACGTGCAGACTTTGCCAGTATAAGGGCATCTCTGCAATGTGTCAACTGGGAAAGGCTTTTCATGGGGTTAGACACAGAAGGAAAATGGAACATCTTTAAAACATTGCTTTGCAGGTATACACAACAGTATATCCCCCTTGTAAGCAAGGAGAGGCATCGCAAAGCAAAACCTTTATGGCTGAATAAAGGTGTTAGTGTTGAGGTTGGTAAGAAAAAACGCGCTTTTAAAGCATTCAAGTTAGCTGGGACAGCAGAAACTTTCATCAGGTACAAGGAAGCAAATAAAGCATGCAAAAAAGCTATCAAGCAAACTAAAATAGAAAAAGAAAGGGATATTGCAGCTAGGAGTAAAAAGAATCCAAAATTATTTTTTAATTATGTGAATATTAAAAAAATGAAGCAAGAAGGGGTGGGAACTTTATTATCACGGGGGGGTAAGTTGGTTGATGAGAACGGGGAAAAGGCAGAAATTTTGAACTCTTATTTTTCATCTGTCTATACATCTGAGGAGCCAGATAATAAAGGCTTCCCTTTTATTATGCCTAGTTCTAGTAATTTAGCTCACCTTGAGTATGCAGTGCAGCTTTGGGCTCCAGTCCTTAAGAAGGATATTAATGAGCTGGAGAGAGTGCAGAGACTGCAACTAAACTGGTAAAGGGGATGGAAGATTTAAGCTACGAGGTTAGACTGTCGAGGTTGGGGTTGTTTTCTCTGGAAAAGAGGCGCTTGCGAGGGGACATGATTACTCTGTACAAGTACATTAGAGGGGATTATAGGCAGTTGGGGGATGTTCTTTTTTCCCATAAAAACGATCAACACACCAGAGGCCACCCCTTAAGATTAGAGGAACGGAGCTTCCATTTGAAGCAGCGTAGGTGGTTTTTCACGGTGAGGGCAGTGAGGTTGGGGAATGCCCTTCCTAGAGATGTGGTAATGGCAGATTCTGTTAATGCCTTTAAGAGGGGCCTGGATGAGTCCTTGAACAATCAGGATATCCAAGGCTATTGTGATACAAATATCTACAGTTAGTATTAGTGGTTGTATATATATAGTTTATGTATGTGAGTGTATAGATTGGTAGGCGTGGGTTGTGTGTGCCGGGTTTACTTGCATGGGTTGAACTTGATGGTCTTTTTTCAACCCTATGTAACTATGTAACATACTACTCATTAAGGTTAATGCCGATAATGGCCTTGGGAAGCTGATGGCCCCACATCTATTGTTGTTGGGGTTTTTATTCTACATATTTCTATATCTACTTGCTTATTCCTAAATGCTCTCTGTTTCAATAAATGTATTTTGATTTTGAATTCTAGATAGGCTTCCCTTTTGTTTATCTGCTTTTGTACCTGTATTCTCTCTGAACAGTTCTTTTTTAAATTATATGGATGTCAAGATAACTGGTTGATTGCTTTCTTTTGTAGAATGACACAAAACCTTATTTAGATGGAATCTGTAGTATAGAAGAATGTTATACCTGGTGAAACCATTGTGCAGATTTAAGATAAACATCTAGCTGCAAGTAAAACAATTAAATACATTAACCATGGGATATTAAAATATATAATATCTTAATATCTGTTGAGTAACCACCTGTTTATCTTGTATTCTAAAAAATATACAGAGAATACATGTTGAGTTATACAGCATATGTCGAACTAATTGTGTGGCTGCCCTGTAGGGATACAGCTGGAGCAATAAACAAAGCAATCTATAAAAAAATGCAGTGCGTGTGGAATAAGCCACGGGGAGCTCTGAAGTTTCAAAAGGTTGAGAAACCATTGCACTTGCTCTTGGAGCAATGTAATGCGACTTTAGTGCCGCTCAGATAAAGTATTTGCCTGCACAGAGATGTACATCAATATCCCAGCATGTGTGATCAATCCAACAGCCTGCCAGCAGACATGGGACCAATACATGCATGCACTCCCTTCGGGTTTATCTTATTTCTTCCAGCTGTTAGAAATCTTATAGCAGGGATAGACAAGCCCTACACGATTACTGAATAACCTAACGGCACTTAATAACAGCCTTTGCCAGACAATCGATTGATTGAATTTGTTGGATGGTCAAATTCTTTATTAAACTGGAATAAATAAAACATCCCTCAGAATATGATAACACAGACATTTTACAAGCTAACTAAACTGAACCCACAAAATCATTCATGTTAATAAAACCAGAGAATTAGAACAGTTTAAATGAAATCCGTTTGCAGTTAATATAGTCCTGCATTTTTACTGTATGTGCCCACAGATCGTTGGATAACTACCCCAGCTTCCCAGAAGCCCCAGCACCCTCTCATGAGCTTGAATGTTAAAATCTCAAGACTCATATTTAATATATATTTGACAGCTTGTAGCATATGTGGGAGTAAGAGTAAGGTTTGGGTTTTCTTAGAGCTGCTTTGTATTATATCAGGCCTTACTGTCGTAGCCCATTTATTAGCTATCATCACCTAAGCTGTCATAAAATGTAATTATTGAAAAAGTTTATGTTAGTAAAAAATAAAAGTGTAACATGGCGCATGTTCCAATTCTTTATTTGTTTTATAGGCAGCATAACTAACTCATGCCCCTACTTGTCAACCCCACCTTTTTGCCCCAGTCACTACTTTCTTAATCCCATTTCCTTTATCCATGCTTACCTGTCAACCCAGTTTGGATGGATGTACATGAGGACTAGGGTCAGTGGTTGCACATGCAACAAACGTATCATTTATCCCCTTAGTACGTGGAATTTATGAAAGTACCTTCAGCGGGGTACCCTAAATCTAACTCTGTTTATATTTTTCCCTGTAGAATGCATGTGGAGGACAAGAAAGCAAAAACAGAGCTATCAGACAGAGGTAACTGCTCATGGGCCCAGGACTCCAGCTTATACCCTGTTCCTTCAAATGTACTACAGCCCACAGCACTAATATATTTTAAGAGCACATTTCATTGCCCTTGTCTAAACATATTGGGCACTGAGTTAACTAAAAGATAAAGTTATATTACCCATTGCCATTAGTTTTAAATTCAGAAGCTCTTTCTTAAGCTGGCCATTTACGCACTGATAGTATCTTACAAAACCTAGTTTCGTACGATATTTGGTGCGTGTATCGAAGAGCAGACCGATATCACAAAAGCTTTGGTCATCTTGTTAATCGGGTGGGTCCAGGGCCGGATTTCTGTTTTGGGCGCCCCGAGGCCGCCCCTGTCGATCGCCCCCTCCCCACCCGTGCGCATGCGCGAAAGCGACCCCACCAGTGCGCAGGCGCTCCTTTGGGAGCCAAATTTAATTTTTTTTTGCGGCGGGGCAGCATGCCGCCCCTAAACTTCTGCCGCCCTAGGCCCGGGCCTTTGTGGCCTCTCCACAAATCCGGGCCTGGGTGGGTCAAAAGATTTTGAGCAAAATCTGCATTTAGAACTGAATCGTTCAGGTGAAGGTAGAACCCCTATTGTTTCTACCTCCATATCGGACGATTCAGCCCTGAAAATCAATGGAGGGAAGGAACGACCAATGGTTACAGGAAAGATTGTTATTGGTATATGTATGCGTCTAGAAAACACATTCGTAGTTTAGAAGATGACTTGACATTTTGATTTTGGTGCCTTTGTTGTCCCAGCAGAGAATTTTAAAGTCCTGGAAATGCCTGAATTGTAAATTATATTCACTAGTACTAGATCTTGCTCTGCTTTACATTAAACTGTATTTCAGTACATTCCAAACATTCCTTGTTATGTTCTGTTCTGTTGCCTTGGTAATATGCTGAATTGATATTATTGCCTAGGAATGTAGTATACTTTACCAAAAATCCATCATTTGGTTTCCAAATACTTCAAAGCAAAACTGATGAAGTGAATGAGTATAATTTAGACATACTTAGCTAGTGAATATCTAACTTTTTAAAAAATATTTTAAAGATACAGTAAAACAGCAACCCTGAGTGCCACAGAGGCACAAATAATTGCAGTTGTAACCGATCATGTATTACACAAAGACATCATACTAGAACATATGTGTTAAAAAAAATGATAACAGTCACAAGAGAATTGTCAGTTCCTACCAATTTACACCCTTGAACTTTCATTGGCAGCATAATCACATGCAGTTGCACTAGGAGAATAAATCATGATACATGGTCACATTGTAAGGCTTCAGAATCCCCCCAGCACAATTCTTAATACCTGAATTGGAGACAAAAACAATTATGGTACTCACATGCAAAGAAAATGTTATTAAGTGGGTAATGTAATTTTAGGATCAAAATCCTCTCTTACTGTAATAACTGATAGCAACCAATAGGAGTGCAGCATTAAATGGTCTCCTGTTTGAAAGGAAACATTTGTGTTACTAGAACTGGGGCAAACTTTATGGGAGAAATGTAATAAAAGCCATAACAAATGGCATAATTATGAATTAAAATTGTCAATGTAAGCCTTTTTTAAACAGTTATTGCTCTGAGGATTTTAATTGCATATAGGGAACTTTACAGAGTGCTTGAAGGTGGCATACTAGGCATAGTATTTTGTTCAGTAAAACGTTTTATTACATACATTGTTCACATTACATACACTGGTGCAAGCTATAAAGTTCATAAACTTTCTGGGTTCCTAAAACCCAGATTGGGTTGAGGAGACTGCCTCATACATATGTAAATAAACACAAGGAATTCTGGGAACTAATACAAAAGAGCTTCAAGAAAATCCCATTCACATGGGGTTATCCTATAGGATAAAGCTCTTCCATGTTTCTGCTTTAAAAACCCAGTGGGTGAGCTTTAGCCTATAGGATTTTCTTGGAGCTCTTTGGGATAAGTTGCCAGAATTCCTTGTGTAGGTTCATAAAAGTATTTTTATACTGCATTGTGAATAATGTCCCTTTAACAACTTTATTTAATTTTTTCCCCAATATCTGTTTAACACCTACAATAATTGTAGATGATTGTAAATGATTGCTATTTATATCTGTGAGTAAGGTATGCAGCTGCATCTGGGGGTGGGTTGGCACTTGGCACCATACCAAGAAGAGAAATGATTAGGATTTTTTGAGGGTTACAAGGATGGGGCACCAGAAATTTAAACTTGTACTGCAACCTTAATTGCTCTGTTACATGAAACCATTTTAATTCTTGCAGTTTGTGCTTTGTTCTTTTTGAAAAAATGATCTGGGTCTGAAACCACCATCTGTGACTGTATAATAATGGTGCAGTATGTATGTCAGTACCATATGTTGCACATTACACGACATGAAGTGTTAACTGTGAGGAGACAGCGAGCAAGTGTGCTTGGCAAATTCAGAGAACATTATGTTCATCATCCTTGGCTATTAGAATATGCAGTACAGTAGGAATATGTAATACAGTAAATTACTTTGAAGCTTAGCAGTGTGTGAAAATGTTATGTTTTAACTGCAGCAAAGGGGAATTTGTTTAGAGGAAAGTGAATTGTTTTTCTACTGCCTGTCATCATCTAAAATATCACAGAGCAGACAGATGCCCAATATCATACCATTGTTACCAGACCATTATTATTTGCTAAAATCATTTGCAATCAGAAATTTAATTTCATTCTAATATGTATAACACACAGACTTGCTGATTGGGTAAGTCATGAGGGAAATCTGTGTATAACCTAAGCATTTAAAGGGGAAACAAACACTTTTATATTTTGCAAAATAGCAGTTCTTCCCTTCTCTAGACAATCACTCAAGGTAGAAGTGTTCCCCGGCGCCATGCAGGGCCGGAACTAGGGGTAGGCAGAAGAGGCAGCTGCCTAGAGTGCAATTCGCATCGCACACCCCCCCCAGACTGCGCATGCCCGCCAAAGCACGGGGGATGGGGGCGAGGTGGCTGACCGGGTTGCCTAGGGCGCCCTGTCGGCTTGGCCCGCCCCTGGCGCAATGACAAGTTACGGCCTAGATAGCCATTGTTCCCTCCTACACATCACTTTCAAAATTCTGTGTCAAATATACAAACGCTTTTAAAGGTTTCAACTTAAATATTTAGTTTCCCTTAATATCATTTGTACAAAAGGCAGAGAATAAGGGAAGGGTTTTAGATTTTTTTTAACAAAAAGATTTCCAGTAGCTGTCATTTGTCAGGCATCAATGGGACCTGCAGTGAGTTATGGCTGGGCTCTAGAATGCAGTAGGGATAGCGATTAATTGGGACATCATTATCTGATTGTGGCCAATGGTGCGTCAATGCCAAGGGCAACAGATCTATGGGTATTTAATATAGTCCTTTATATACATTTATTTTTGTCCTTTCAGTTATGGTGTACAAACATAGAAGTCCTGTAGCTAGAACTGTGCATTGCTGTATATATGTCCTGAATGTCTATCAGTTACCATTAATGATACAGTGTGTTGTTTATTTCATAACTCTAATTTGTGTTCCATACTTTAGTACACAGAAATGTGTCCTTGATAAATGCTCGTTTTATTTGTAATATATACAGCAGCATCTGTACAACAAGAAAAGGGAGCACTTTACTTATCCCCTGGTCATGGCAGGTTTGGAGTACAGGTTGCCCTTGAACCTTTTATAGCAAATCAGGTACAGCCAGCAAATAGATTCACAAGGCTTGTATAGATGAGAGCAAATGGCACAAGGGTGTTGTAAATAGTATTTTAATGGCCACAGTTCTGCATAGCGCCTAGGAATCATAAATCAATCCTTTGTTTCTAACTGAAGGTCATTGTAAGTTTGAGTTTTGGATTTGGATGAACACTAAATCATTAACTAAACATCTGAATTTTGAAAGAATACTGAACATCTGAATATTGAAAGAATACTGTCCAAACCCATACTGCATTTTCAAATCTGAGGGTAAAAATTGTATCATCTGTGAACAAAAAAATCAGTTATCCAGAGCTTTAAAGTCGCATGACTATGGGGCTGATTTACTAACCCACGAATCCGACCCGAATTGGAAAAGTTCCGACTTGAAAACGAACATTTTGCGACTTTTTCGTATGTTTTGCGATTTTTTCGGATTCTGTACGAATTTTTCGTTACCAATACGATTTTTGCGTAAAAACGCGAGTTTTTCGTATCCATTACGAAAGTTGCGTAAAAAGTTGCGCATTTTTCGTAGCGTTAAAACTTATGCGAAAAGTTGCGCATTTTTTGTAGCGTTAAAACTTACGCGAAAAGTTGCGCATTTTTTGTAGCGTTAAAACTTAACGCTACGAAAAATGCGCAACTTTTCGCGTAAGTTTTAACGCTAAGAAAAATGCGCAACTTTTTACGCAACTTTTGTAATGGATAGGAAAACTCGCGTTTTTACGCAAAAATCGTATTGGTAACGAAAAATTCGTAAAGAATCCGAAAAAATCGCAAAACATACGAAAAAATCGCAAAATACCGATCATTACGAAAAAAACGCAATCGGACTCCATTCGACCCGTTCGTGGGTAAGTAAATCAGCCCCTATAAGTCTTCAGCTGAACTACATCTGAATCCTGGGAAAAGTGCTGGGGTCCAAAAAGTGCTGGATTTAGCACATTGGATAAAACATGGAGTGAGTAACAACAACTCCTAAATCTGCACTGGCCACATCTAAACTCTGGTCCTGTGCCATTCGCTATGTGTCTGTGATTGGTGCATTTATCTCTGCCTCTGTAGTTATTATTCACCTCATTTGTAACCTAAATGTCTATTCTAATCACTTATATTAAGTAAACATTCATGCCAGCACATTTTGTTCTTAAGATGCCTACTGAATTATCCATGTATCTTCATTGATTCGGCCACTGGCCTTTCCAGCAGAAACTTCATTTGTATGCAGCTCAGCCCTCTGAGCAGAATTAGTTACATCGCCCATTCATATGGCTGAAAAATTTGCTACTGCTAAAAACCTATAGCAAGGAAGGAGTTGCAGGTCACCTGTTTAAATGTAAACATCTAATTGGTTATTATTATTTAAAATTCATATAAGCAGCACTTTACAGGGATCATACATCACTGACATCAGCCACTGCCCCAGTGGAGCTTTTTAAGCTAAAGGTATTCTTTTTTTTTTTTGTATTTAAACTTGTTTATTTTCAAAATAATAATAAAGCTTCAAAGCATACATTTACAACAATTTACATTTGTTTGAGCATTTTTATTTTACAATTTAAGGTATTCTATGGGTTACTGCACATGGGCAAGTTTAGTGCCTTTTATTACATCTAGGAAGCACTGCCAGCATTGTTACAGAAGAAAAGGGCCTTTACAAAGGTTACATGACCCTTTAGATCTGTGTTTATTTGTTTTTAGAAAAGATGCAGCGAAATAACCTGCTGATGTTTCTTATGTTACCATTTAAGATCTCTGCACTCCCTTGTCATCTCCCACTGTTATTTCATGTTATAGGGTGTAGATTCTTGGTTAGTGACGCATCTATGGAACCTAGCACTTTGAGTACATTGTCAAAGCAGCTTTAGAAATAAGTAGGATAATGTTTTAAGTCTCTAACACTTCTTATGTGGTTACTGGGGTTATATAAACTATGTTTTGGCAACACCAAAAATGCTGTATAAGAATATTATCATGCGTGCATCATTTCTAAATTTGTTGGCCATGAATTACTTCCCTTTACTCTCAATAGCAGTTACCATTATTGTTAGTGGGCTGGGAGATAGTTTTCATTTTAACATTTTTAAATGTACCAAATAGGTATCCGAGTTATAGGTCCACGGTGCCTATATGGTAAATAAAGCTCTGCATACAGAACAGGAATCACAAGATTTAGATGATTTATGCTCATTTTCTGTTGTGACTGGTCCTACAGAGGCATATGGCCAAGGGCCATACCAAGTGTAGGGGTTTACCAAAAATGGGCCCTTAGGACAGACACCCCCAGACTAGGCCACTGGATGGTGCTAGTTAACAGGGACACTGGGATGACTGGGTTCTAAATATTTAACAGGGAATATACCTGTAGTTCGGGTTATGGCCACAGGATGGTGCATAGGCCCATATAAAGGGATGCAGCCATGTGCTGTTAGCTATCTTAGGCTGGGATAGCTTCTGGGTATAGGAGCTTCCCATGCACAGTTACTAGATAGACAGTTCAAGTAATAGGACATTCTAGGAGTGTCATGTAGGACACCAAGTTAGAATGGGCGGATATTGCCCCTCCAGGAGTGGTAGTGGGGTTAAGACCCCCCAGCATTACATCTGCTGGAGTGCAGGGCACAAAGTGGCTAGGTAGGTGGAACAATTCCCCGCTAGTCCAGGAGGCCGGATCTGAGGGTGCCATACAAGAGTCCCAGAGTGGATCCCTGTGGTGTAACGTCCTAGCGTGAGTACTGGGAGAACTCTATAAGGGAGTGTCTTGCCATGAGTACCGGGGAGAGCACCTAGAGGGGAGCACGGGACGGGAGTCCGTGGGGTAGTCCCACAGGAAAAGGTTCTCAATGAGAAGTATGGAGATATGCCCTGCACTGTGTATAAATGATATGCCACTCCTGGAGAGGTCTCTGCCTGAATAAACCTTTATATCTATTTCATCTATACTGCTGTGTTGGAATATTTGTCAAGCCCAGAGGACCACTACTACGGGTAAGGAAAAACCCCAAGGTGGGTTACATTACACCAGGAGTACGTGGATCCCAAAGGGGCATAGCATCCTGTTCGTTTCCCAGGGGGTGGATTACAGTTCCACAAGACTATCCCTGGGTGGAGGCACGCCATTAAAGGGAGAAATCCCTGTAAACCCCCATAGTAAGCGGGGGCTCAGGACTCCTGTAGCGACAAGTACAAGTAAATCAGCGGGTAGTGCCACCAACGTTTAAAAAGTGGGCTACACAAGCATATGATTTGTGTTCTATTCCTGTTGACAATCAGTGGTAGACTAACAAATGTGTTACATGCAGCATACCATTACAAGGCCACCCTACTTGGCAAGTATTTTTTACTAAATCATATTCTCATCACTTTAGTAATAGGCCTTACTATTATAGTTTAGGCAGCAGCAGATTCAAAGATGAACTTGCTTCCCTTTTTGTCTATTACTTATTGCTCAGTTTGTATGCAATAACTATGTACAGTGTCATTGTACGTATGTGGTCTATTTATGACAATTAGAATTCCATAATGTGGCTGTTGTGTATAATATAAAAAAGAAGTAATTATGTAGATTCCAAATGGTCATCAGTCAGTAATATTAGCATTTGTGATATTTGCATTTATATATATGAGTAAATTGGGCCTTATATTGTAAATAGGCAAAGATGTTCACAATTGGTACCAATTACCACAGCTTCTCTATTAGGCATACATAAGTGTCTTTTGGTACTGCTGTCTCTTTCATATGTATCAATGTAAATATGTCCAGGACTGTTTCACCATCTTCACAAAGGGAATATAAATCAAATATAATTATAAATATTAATAAGAATAGCTTAGCTATGCTTAGCTAACATTTCATTTTCTCAAGGGCTTTCTAAAAAAAGAACCATATTCAATGAGTTTTTTGTATATATATTCTAATGAATCATAGTAAGAACTGCAACCTGCTTGGGTACCCTTTAAGGAGAGGCATGATAGCATAGATTTACACAGTACAGTGAATTAAAGGCCTAAAGCAAAAGTAATCTGTCTTCTGGTGTCACTATTCAAACTAGTTTCATTGTTTGTAGCACATAGAGGGTCTGTATGTGGGTCCTGCTGGGGAGTCATATTGGGGACATATGCCCTGCATCCCTTGGGAATGTTTGAAGCTCTTCTGTTACATTACATCCCCTGAGTTATTTTTACTGTTGGATATTCATGCTATAATGCTGAAATATACAGTAGCATTATATTCTGCACTATAGAATTCCCCCCTCCCCAGCTGCTCTTCTGCCTGAAAATGTTCACACCCACGAGCCTGGCCCCTCTAAAGAATTTATTTTTGGGGGGGCCTACTAGTGCTGTGTAGTTATGCCACTGCTGTAAAGTGGCTATAGTGATGTGTAATATCCATTTACTTTTAGAAATGGAATTTTAGCTACAAAGAGGCCCAAATAGCTCCCACATGCCCACTAAATAATGACTGTCTATGGCATTTTGTTTATGGCATTTTAAATATGGCAATGTCTTTAGTTTACCGTTTGTTAGCTAAGAGTGTGCACCTCACAATTTTTTTAATACATCTGTTACTGAAATGTAGAGGTATGAGACCCATTATAAAGAAACCTGTTCATCCAGAAAGTTCTGAGTTAAGGGAAGGACATCTCACATAAAATCCATTATAAGCAAATAATTCCAATTTTTAATTTTTTTTCCTTTTTCTCTGTAATAATAAAACAGTACCTTGTGATTGATCCCAACTAAGATATAAATAATCCTTATTTGAGACAAAACAACCCTAATGGGTTTAATTGATGCTTAAATTATATTTTAGTAGATTTAAAGTATAGAGATCCAAATTACAGAAAGACCCCTTATCAGGGCCTGAGCATTCTGGATAACAGGTCCCATTCCTGTACTTAACTTATTTGCTAGTAGTTAAAAATCATATAGAAAGCGACAAACAATTGCTATAGTCCAACCAGCACAGTACAGAGTTAACATGGATATGTAACTGTAAAAGTAGACAAAAGTAGGAAGATTACTTAGCAACTTCATGCAACATTGTTATGTTTATTGGTGTTTAGCTGGAGGTTTGCCTTGTAAAGTGCCAGGTACACACAGCTTTCTGGGAACCAATTTATTTAATGTTTGTACGTGTCCAATTCAGATGGAAAAGTCAGTTGTTATCTGGACTGGAAGTACCTTTTGTTAAATAAACATTTAGATATTCTTATCTTCTATTGCTTATAATATATGTATTTAGTATGTATTGGCTTTTACACTCTGTTTGCTTTTCATCTTAAAATTATTCTGCTATATAAGATATTTTTATGCGTCATAAATATGGCTGCCACTATATCCCTTTGAAACTGAACACATAAATAAGAGGTAGGACTCTTACTCCCATATGCAATAAAAGACACTAATTTTGCCAAGGAGCATTAACACATAGCAACCAATAAGAGGTTTGCTTTTATACAGTTGACCAGTAAATCTTGCTTGCTGATTGGTTGCTATGGGTTATGGCTCCTGGGCAAACTTAGTGCCTTTTATTACATAACCCCTTACATAACCACTTTTGCAGCTCTGTAGCAGGTGGGTTTTATAATTTGCATAGTCACAATGTTATATAATTTGGGGCAGATTTTAGTGGTTTTAGAATTTTTTGAAACCACAAATAAACTAATTTCAACAAAAAAAACACAAATATATATTCATTTATTAATAGATCCAATTTGAAAAAGCATGAACAAAGGAAAATATGGAATGAAAATGAAAAGAAAGCGAAAATCACAAATTATGTTTTCCTTACAAAAATCCCCTGAAAAACTCTACAACTACAAATTAAATAACAATTGTTACATTTCGCTGAGGACATCTCCCATTGACTTATACATTACCTCCACAGCTTTTAGATGGCAAAGTTTTGTATGTGTGTTTTTCATGATTTTGATGCATAATAAATGGTGAAACTAAAAAACAGAGTTTTAGCACAAAGAATATGAATCATGAAAAAAAATAAATAGGAATGTTAGTAAACAGACCCCTACATTATGTAAAAAGAAAAAGACATGACTGCCTATCACTGTCTGTCAGTGTGTGCACTGTAAAACAATCCAAAGAAAAGTAAAATAAAACTTCTAAGCCTTCTTTGATGCCAGTTAATAAATCCAACACAACCTCCCCTGGTAGGGTAGGCCAGTGAATGAGGGAACTGTCTCTTCGAAATCGAAAAATATTTTTTTATGTTTGTGTTTTTGTACATACTGTATGTCCAAAAAATCTAGTGTGTTGATAACTCTCACTGGCATTGTGTGGGTGTGCCATAATTGTAAAACTTTCAGTTTTTCCCAGTGGAAAGTCATTGTCACCTCTACTCTTGTGTCCTGCTCATTAAACTCTGACAAATTACTTGAATGACATTAGACAACCCAAGCCAAATGTGTAGCTTTGTAAGTCATCTGTGTGTAAGCAGGTTGTACAGAGATTTAGAGTCTATATTGGGCCAGCTTAGGGGACATAAATGTAACTACAGTTTTTTTTAGCCAAATGTTCCTAGATTACAACTGGGGCATCTACACCAGTAATCCAATAAGATTTGTAAATAACAAACAGTGATATAAACTGTGCCTATTAGTGCTATTACTCCTGCTTACAACATATCAACACCAAAAAGAGACAGGCAAAAATGATCTCCTTTTATAAATCTATATGGATTATTTACTGGCCTATTAGTGATAAGCAAATCTGTCCCATTTCGCTCTGCCATAAAATTCGTGAAACGGCAAGAAAATTCGTGAAATGCATTTGTTGCACGTTTTTTTTGTTGGCCGTGTCTTTTTTTGTTGCCCGTGTCTTTTTTGGTCGCCCGTGTCTTTTTTTGTTTTTGACGCGACGGATGCGCGACGGAATTTTTTTACGTGCAACAAACTTTTCTGCTGCAAATTTTCACGAAAGTGTTACTGTTCCTTTAAAGTCACATCCTTTCTAGGGTTCTGATTGGCTGAATACTTTTAATTCACTGAATCCAAATCCATCACCGAAATCAGTTCCTTGTGGTGGTACCCGGGCTGACACAATGGCTCTGAATGCTGGCGCAAAGAGAGGCTTGTGCCGGTGTAGGGGCTGATTCTCACCAGCCGAGAATCAGACCCATGTGGTATTAGCCTAAAGCTTCAAACTAACAAAATAAATAATAACATGATAAAGAACTAGCACCTATATAAACAGCTCCTGTGTGATTATGATATAATGGAACAATCTGAGAAGGGGCAAAAAAAATTCTACCTAGTAAAAAAAATCAGGCTGTTCATATATCTTTGTTGGCCTTGTTGATAAAAACACAGACAATTCACATATAATATTAGATAAGATACAAATATTACAAGTATGTAAGCTTGTTTGATGAAAATATTAAAGGTGCTCTTTTCTTTAAAGTTACACTGCACCACTTTCTGATAGTGCCCATTGCTTTCATTCATGATCTTGTAGCCTGAGATCTTGCCAACAGTTGCAATACAGTTTGAGGGCATTTGGCAAAGGATAAATGGAGAGATGCCAAACACACATATTTGAATGTTGGCAGGATATAAAGAAGTACAGTCAGTTTTAAATTAAGTTGGAAATTACAGTCTCACTCAGCAGTACTTTCTGACAAAGATCCGGAATGGTTCGCTGCACATAAATAGGCTTAATCGCTGCAAGAATTTGAGCACATAGAAAGTTGCATAGCATGCGCTGCCTTTAGTTGGCTCCTAAATGTGCCTGTTGCATTGTAAGCCCCCAGCCCTTATTAACACAAGTGTTATATACACAAACACACAGCACTGCACTATTTATATTACTTTTCTGTTGCACAAGCCTCCCACTACTTCATCATATTTTATTCTGGACACTTTCAGTATAGTTTATAGTGTATTCCTCTAACCCGTGCCAAATGATGTAACATGAGAACTGTAACTTGCCCCTGTTTAATGACATGAGCAAGCTGCTGACAGAAATGTTAATCCCGGGGCCTCAGTAATGTATGACTTGAGTTCAGAAACAAAAGGATCAGTTTAAGAATTTAAGAAAAAACTCCACAGGGAACACCAGAAAAGAACAGAAACTGCTGTCGTCTGCCTGTTTTGAGCAGCATGTCTTTAGAAAGCTCCTGCCTTTCTGTGCAGAGATGATTTGTTATAAAATATCATGTAAATAATATGCACAATGTTCCCAGGGAGCCCCTCAGAGAGCCAATTGGGAAGTAACGTTGCTGGATTTTGACCTTTCAGTTCACATCCAGGAAAGCTCCTCTGGGTACCATCAAACTGATTAACTACTCGCCTCACACTCTCTAAATAGAAGGAGCAGTGTGACTGAACAATAAATGTGTTAGGCAGGTGTAATTTGTAAAAAAAAAATGTATTAAAAGTAGGGACCCCTTATTATTGCCCATGCCTTTTTGCCTTATAGGCATTTATCCCACACTTGTGTAGGCAGAAAGCCCTGGAATGATTACCTTGAGAAAGAATTCCCTGCCATAATTGTATTACTGTGGAATTTGACAAAAGATCAAAAACTATCATCTTTGTATGGACCCCAGATGCAAACCAGAGCTAATAAGAAGCTGCATCAGAAAAGCTCACATACTATAAGTTCAGATTTCTTTTTCTTGTCCTGCTCATCTATATAAAGGGCATGATCACAGAGCTGTTTTGAGGAACCAGGTGCAAAATGTTTTACTCCCAAAAGTAGGTAGTTAAATTAGGCAGCATATGTCAGGTTTCAGCATAGACAAGGGCAGGACTTATGCTGCAAGGAGAGTCCACATAATGACCTAAATAACCTCAAAGTAATAGGTAGCACCCAAACATTGCAGTTCCACCTGCTGCCTCCTTTCCCTCATCTATCCAACCAATGGTGAGAGTCTGATACTTATTTCCCTGCAGTTGTACTGCATGTTTTGAGACTTGATGATGTTATCGGGCCCAGCCGTTGAAAAGACTTGGAAAACCTTGCCAAGAATTATATTTCTAGTTTTATCTAGAGTCTATGCAGTAAGAAAACTTGTATGGCAGGTTTTAGGCATTTTCTCTTGAGTATAGCCCCAGCTGTTGAACTGCAAAGTCCATCAAAGTCTGTCAAAGTCTGCATGCTGCAGTTTAACAATAGCAGGAGGCCTGTAGGTTAAAAGGCTCTGACCTTTCTCTATCTCCAAACTTGGGTATATATTAAATGGACACTAAAGCTGTCATTTATAAACTGGAAAAAAGAAGTGCAAGAAATGGTACAATCTGCCATTTTTTTGCACTTTGTAACCTCTCTTCCAGCCTAAATAAATTGCTGCAATTCTATGCTCTCTCCATGGAGCACAAAGGTTTGTGGCTGGCCCCATGAATACAGTACTACATGCAGTCTGGGAAGGGGGTAGTACACCCCAGCGAACAGAAGTCCCTATAGCTACTCTTGCACTTAAGCTAGTGGTCATAGTAAATGTATACATTTCATATATATATATATATATATATATATATATATATATATATATATATATATATATATATATATATGAACATACTAATCTATATATTAAAGTGTAATTATTGTCTTCAGCTTTTCATTCCTTCAGTTCAGTATTCCAAGGGAACAGTCCCTGTACAGAAGATTAGCATGCTGAAGAAGAACATGAATGTGAGATAATACAATGAATCCATAACAAGACTCCTAGAGAAACTTGTTTGTCAAAATAGCTCAGAGTTGGTTTATGGGAAAAGGAAGTTTAAATTAGTTGCCAATGCATATTTTATATACAAAACAAACAAAAATACTGAAACTAGGAAACTAGTCTGACGTTATAAACAGAAATTGTCCTTTCGGAATGCCAGTGAAGAAAGCAACTTACCACCTGCAAGCTGGCAAATCCTTTTGTTTTGTCTATGATCTTAGTGAATCTTTTTCAATTTTATCTAAAAACAAATAATATTTGTGCAAGTATTCCTGCCTGAGAGCAAAGTGTGTTGTTAACATAAATCCCTTTTTAGCTGTTATAGGGAAGCATAATAAATTGTTTTATATTCCTTTCTCTATCAATGCAGTAGCTTTCACATGCTTTAGGGTAATAGCTAATGGGATGCTTTTGGGTGCTTTGTGCACCATGTTTTTAAATTGTCCAAAAATGTTGTGCCCTATCATTGTTGGGCAATTTCAGCTGTCAGTAAACAACTTTATGATGGAAGTTTTTGGTGGTTTAGTGCTACCATTTTTGGCTACATAAAAACGCAGTGCTCAAAATGCTCCATGTGCAGTTATGGTTGATGCACTTGCATTGTGGGATGAGTTTTTTTTGCATTACTTTTATGTGGCATAAGTGTCTGTATTTTCTCTGATAAAGAGCCTGAAAAACCCAGTGCTAACTGCAAATTCTCCTGGGCTCCAAGTCTCCCTGTTTTGAGTTTTTCTTCTAGGTTATTGGTTGTTTTTTTAAGCAAATCTGGATGTTCAGTGTTTATACCAATTTATTGTCCTGTATATGGCAAAATATGTAATGTTGATGTAAATGTTGGCGCTTTATAAATACGTAATAACAAAAGTAATATGTAGTACTGTAATTAGACAGAGTGCAAACGAAGTCATTTGGATGGCTTCAGACTTTTAGCTTTATTTTAGATTTTGGAATTATTGCTCTAATGTTCTGACCCCAGGCCTGATGGGAGCAGTTTCTCCCCACTAAGTTATGCCATGGCTCATCTGCTGCTGCTTTATTTATATTAGAGCAATGTCTAGGGTTGCCACCTAACCCCTTTACTACCGGCCACATATTGAATCCACATCCTGCATGGCTAGTTAATAATTAATTTAGTTGCATGGCTGCACATAAATCAGTATAGTCTGCAGCATGCATCTAAATTAATTGCTAATATAACGTGCAAGATGTGGATTTAATGTATGGCTGGTATTAAAATTGTGAGGTGGCAACCCTAGCAATGTCCCATGTGGCAATCTGTGTGGCTTCATTGTATGACGTTTATTATATTGCGTTCCACCTGCATTCAGTGCTTACATGTGCCTGTGTCAGTACAGGCATATAAGAAAGAATGAATTGAATTTTATCCCCTGCGGGTGAATGCAGGAGAAATCAACTTCAGAGAAATGCAGGGCAAAATGCCCATTTGTAAGAGCCCTAAGCCATTAAAAGAAATCCTAAAGCTATGCATTAGTTTGGGCTATACAACATGTCAGAACACTTGCCAGCCCTTGAAAGGTGATTGAAAACCAGCGTTCAGCATTCTGAGACTCCATTCATGTTAGTGTAAAGCTATTCTGTGCATTATGTTTAACATGTTTTAGCTATTAAATGTCAAGACTGCAAGGATAATTATGACTGAATAATTATAATACCATTACTAGTAGGTATGTATGTGTTTAACCTGTTGTACCTCAGCTTAAAGCCTGTCACTTTTTTGATTTTAAGGTTGCATTTGTAAAGATCATGGCAAATGGGTCATCAGAAAGATACAGTTTGGTGTTCTAGGGACTAGTACTGACCTCCTGCATGATACAAGCAATATGACTTTGCTGACTGATCTTATTACTATCCTTATTCTAGTCCAGAGGCGCTCTAGCAGTTAATGATATAATTAGGGTAGTCTGTTTAGTCAAGCATGCACTTTGTTCAGGAAAAGTAATCATTCTGTCTAATTACCCTTCGCCGAGGGCTGAGTGGGCATTTGGGATCAGCTCAGACATTCCTATTGATTCATTAAGTGAAGAAAATTCACTTTCCATACTTTTAGGGTACACAGTTTAAACTGCATCCCCAAGAAGAGACCCTAGTCAGATCTTGTCCATGAACAAGGATATACAGGTATGGGACCCGTTATCCAGAATGCTCGGGTTCTGGGGTTTTCCAGATAAGGGGTCTTTCTGTAATTTGGATCTCCTACCTTAAATCTGCTAAAAAAATTATTTAAACAGTAGTTAAACCCAAAAGGATTGTATTGCATCCAATAAGGATTAATAATATCTTAGTTGGGATCAAGTAAAAGGTTCTGTTTTTTTATTAGAGAAAAAGGAAGTCATTTTTAAAAATGTGACCTCCCATAGAGGTCATCTCTATGGGAGATGACCTTTCCGTAATTTTCTTTTAAACCTATCATGGGTTATGTAATAAATAATAAACAATTATGTAATAAAAGGCACTAAGTTTGGTTAGGTGTTAGGCAACCAATCAACAGGTAGCATTTACTGGTCACATCTTATTGGTTACTATGGGCAAATTTAGAGTCTTTAATTACATATGGAAAATAGAATATACTGTTCAAGAACCATAAGAAGACTTTCTACATAATGCTACAGATTAGTAGGGGAGATTGCAAAAGTATAGATTTGTGGCATACGCCATGTCCACTAGTATAGCATAAGCCTGTAATAGTAATAATATTTAATAATAATAATGAAAAAAATGTTTTATACCCTCACAGCTTGAAAATAATTCATCTCTGGGAGTGGAGATATAGATTTGTGTCTATTCTTTTTTCCAAATATTTAATTAAAATGGAGTCTACGGGGGATGGCCTTTCCGTAATGCTGAGCATTTTGGATAATGGGTTTCTGGATAACGGATCCCATACCTGTACTACCATACAGCACGTGTCGCATCTATATTGCAACTACACCGTAATCCCACACCTCATTGGAATTACCTAAAAAAACAAACTATTGGACCAATAAAAATCACTGCAATAAAGGGCAATATAGGACAATATATGTTTTTGCCTTCAGTGCTTATTGCATATAATGTTGTTATTTAGCCCAGGATGCCTCGTCTGCTATTACTGAGCAAGGGCAAAGTTCAAAAAACAATTGGCCATTATTTGAACTTTCCCCTGTCCACACCCAGCTTTTTGATGCACCAGAGGGCTCAAGGAGCATTTGGCGCAAGATTCAGAGTGCTGCCATTTCACCATTTCCCACAGATGTTATTCCAACATGAGCACAATTTGGCACAACTTAGTGATCTTGAACTCCAGGGCAATAATATTGAGCCTTATGTGTTTTCATTTGTTGAAGATTGTTGATGATCATCCCATGGATCCACTGGCTTCACTGTCCATGTTTTATTTCATAGCAAGGGGGCGACCCTCAGTTTAGACAATACAACTGGCTGATGGTTTAAGACCAGCACTGATGTAGTTACACATATAAATGTATCTCATGTGGCATTTACCTTAGAACTGCTCTAACAATAACTGAATAAATCTGTTAAATTGTGTTACATATACACTGGCAGAATTTATTATCCACCATAGATAACAGGGGCTGTGTTATGGATACTAAACTAACTAAACATTTTTTTGGTCGTCTGGTTTTCTTCTGTGATCTCTGTAGTACATTTTTGTAAAAGGAAGTGCTTTTGAATCCACATAAGGCTTTTTCTGCTAACGTATAAAGATATAATTGAGAGAAACACCTGTGAGCCAGAAGCCAATACCCTTCTATCCTTTCTACCAACTGTGCCTGGGGCAAAAGTAAAAACCTTTTAGAAACACAACAAATTGATTCTTTTTTATTAAATTCCATACCTTCCACAAAAAATTGGTCTCAATACTAAATCAAATCCGAACACTAATTTGCACATTATAATTATTCTATATTTACTGAGGTGTGAAAGTTCAAATCTGATGAGCCTCTGGCAAAATCAATAATTGGCCATGACATCTGCAATATTTGAAGATGTAAGGACAACAAATTTCGGCTAACTTCAAATAGATGAACATTTTCATCTTTTTGTCAGGTGTAATCTACTGTGAAACATCAAAAACATGACAATTTATCAAGCGCACCATTACAAATTTGCATCTCACTATGTACATCTTATTCTCCATGCTAATATCCCTCATGTCATTGCTTTTTGCTAATAATTCGCCATTATAATTTTATTAGGAGGACTGGGTAAGAGAATACACTGGGGTAGTTACACAAAGTTTCTACTCCAGCAAAATATTGGCACATTTTGCTCAAAATGGCATAAATGTGATTTTATGTAAATATGTAATGTTGCCTGAAAATATAAATGATGTATTGACAAATTCTCATCTAAGTAAATATTTCCCAAGGTGACATCCCCAACAATGGATGGGACGAGCGCATTGCTTACAGTTTGCATTGCTCGCCATATCACTTTGAAAATTTCCATTAATCAGTGCTGTCACTGGTATTCTCTCCCACTCTTCAGGTCTCACACTGTACCACTACATCTAGTCAAGGTCTCCCTCTGCTCTGGCTCATATCTCTCCAGGCCCGGATTTGTGGAAAGGCCACAAAGGCCCGGGCCTAGGGCGGCACAAGTTTAGGGGCGGTATGACGCCCCGCCGCAACAGAATTTTTAAATTTGTCTCCCATACGGAGCAGTCGGGACCTGTCCCCACTGCTCCGTATGGGAGTTTAAATGCGCGAATGCGCATGCGCAATCAGGGGGAGAGGGCGCTGTGCGATTGGGCATGCGCACTCGCGGGGGCGGCCTCGGGGCGCCGCCAAGTTAAATCCGGCCCTGTATCTCTCCCTCGCAATGTTCCCCACTGTCATTTAGATTTCTCTGGGTCCTTCTACTTTAAGCTCAACCTCCTCCAAAAGATACTTCATCTGATCCATTTACACGTGATCAAATCTGCCATAATGACATACACAGACACTTCTAGGATGTCTCATTACATTGTGGGCTAGCCTAAGCTTTCCTATCATATTCCTGCTGAGGGAAACATGCAAACAGCTAGGTAAGCTCCTAGGCACTATGATAGGGAAAGAAACCAGTAGGGAGTCCTAATTTACCTCATCTCTACAATACACGTTTTAAGGTATTGCTCCACTCAAGCCTGGGTGACACAGGTCTGGTGACCCATAGGAAATTGGTTGCTATGTGCTGCATGGCCATCATCACTTCTCCATATTATCTTTCTTTTGTGGGAAACTTCCAGTCAATCATTGCATTGTAGATGGGTCTGGACTTGGAGCCAAAAAAGGCCCTGGCATTTCAAGTACACAGAGGCCCAAACAGCCCGCACCAGCCCAATAAATAGTGACTGTCTATAGCATCTTATAGCAGCCCCTCTGGCATTTGCCAGAATCCACAGATTGCCAGTCTGTGCCTGTAGGTGCTAGGTTTTGTTTAGGAACAAAACATTTATAGATGTTAGTAAAACAGTTCCATTTAAACCCCCCTAAACTACAGTACCTTGTGCCATGTTGCTAAAATGATTACCGTGTACGCCACTGCAGATTTCACATGAAGCATCCAACTGAAACATTCCTCTCAGGTGCTGTGAATGATTATCCTTATTTGCAGCAAAACTCCGATTACATTTATAATACTCCATCCTTAGCTCTGCAGGCACAGACATTAGCTATTAGGTACTGTACCGGAAAAGCCATTTACAGCTCACATCATTCTCAGTATTTCACTCCCAAGGGTTTGCTTTAGATGGTGTATTAATTTCATTTATGCCGTATCGCATCGGTGGTGGTTTTTATTTATCCACATCTTAAATATTCTGGAAGGTTGTGTTATGGAAAGTCACTTGTATATCTATATCTAATCATGTAGCTAGATAATAAAAATAGTTATTGTCATTAATAATTGTGAGAGAAGCAGGCTTCTGTTTTTCTCAGTGTACCAAGTGGGAGGGGAGGAGAGTTAGAGGGAAAAATAGAAGCGCAGGATAAAGAAAGAAAGAAAAGCAGAATTTCAGTGGAATGATGGATATATAAAATGATAGTGGGGGGAAGGCCCAATAAATTATTTCATATCATTGCATCTCCCATAGCAACAGTAATACAAGCCAGTGTAAGGCTCTGTATGACGTAAGCCTGCAAGTATATGGTATAGTATGAACTACATACCAATCAGGGTATTCTTCGCAGAGTCACAGAGCTGTATCCACTATATGTAATAAAAGGCACTAAGTTTTCTCAGGTGGTGTAACCCATAGCATCCAATAAGATGTTTACTTTTAAAGGGGACCTGTCACCCTAAGAAATAATTCCAAATTTATTTCATGTTAGTTGAACACAATTACCTTCACTTACACTATATAAATAATATAATTCTTGTTTCCTTCAGTCTTGGAATTACACAATCACAACAAGCAGGCAGGCAGCAGTATTGTCTGTTCCACCTCTATACCTAAGATATGATGGACAGCTGGGATTTTTAAATGCCTTTAAAATGGGTATGGATGCATTAATAAAAAAATATTTGGGTTTCATGTTTAATTTGAAAAGGGCTTTTATTATACAGCTTTTTATGTTTGGGTGACAGGTCCCCTTTAAACAGGTAACCTAGGCTGCTTGCTGATTGGTTGCTATGCATTACTGCACCTGGGAAAACTTAGTAGGGCTCATTTACCAACGTTAGGAAAATTTTCATTTGGGCAGTAACCCATAGCAACAATAGTTCATTAGCTTTTTATGGCCTGCAGGTTATTAGTAGAGCACTGCATAGGCTGCACTTAGAATGACACCATTTATAGTTTGGGTTTTTGGAAATGACTGATTATAAGATTCAATCATTTATTTTCTGCTGTTGAGTTTTCTGTGTACTTTAAATGCCAGGACCTGTTTTGAATCTCAGGGTTGGCACCTCTCCTGTGTTTTACTATCCTGGCCAATTAAGATGATACGTTATGATACTTAGGGGCACATTTACTAATCCACGTAATGATCGGTATTTTGCGATTTTTTCGTAAATTGTTGCGACTCTTTCGTAACCGTTACGACTTTTTCATAAATTGTTGCAACTTTTTCGTAGCATTACGACTTGCGCAAATTGTCACGACTTTTTCGTATTGTCGCGCCGAGTACGAAAGTTTCGGATTCATTCAAGCTTCAGTATCGTGACTTTCCTTGGGCCAGGTTGGAGCTGCAGAGTGCCATTGAGCCCTATGGGAGACTTTCCTTGGGCCGGGTTGGAGCTGCAGAGTGCCATTGAGCCCTATGGGAGACTTTCCTTGGGCCAGGTTGGAGCTGCAGAGTGACATTGAGCCCTATGGGAGACTTTCCTTGGGCCAGGTTGGAGCTGCAGAGTGCCATTGAGCCCTATGGGAGACTTTCCTTGGGCCAGGTTGGAGCTGCAGAGTGCCATTGAGCCCTATGGGAGACTTTCCTTGGGCCAGGTTGGAGCTGCAGAGTGCCATTGAGCCCTATGGGAGACTTTCCTTGGGCCGGGTTGGAGCTGCAGAGTGCCATTGAGCCCTATGGGATGCTTTCCTTGGGCCGGGTTGGAGCTGCAGAGTGCCATTGAGCCCTATGGGAGACTTTCCTTGGGCCGGGTTGGAGCTGCAGAGTGCCATTGAGCCCTATGGGAGACTTTCCTTGGGCCAGGTTGGAGCTGCAGAGTGCCATTGAGCCCTATGGGAGACTTTCCTTGGGCCAGGTTGGAGCTGCAGAGTGCCATTGAGCCCTATGGGAGACTTTCCTTGGGCCAGGTTGGAGCTGCAGAGTTCCATTGAGCCCTATGGGAGACTTTCCTTGGGCCAGGTTGGAGCTGCAGAGTGCCATTGAGCCCTATGGGAGACTTTCCTTGGGCCAGGTTGGAGCTGCAGAGTGCCATTGAGCCCTATGGGAGACTTTCCTTGGGCCAGGTTGGAGCTGCAGAGTGCCATTGAGCCCTATGGGAGACTTTCCTTGGGCCAGGTTGGAGCTGCAGAGTGCCATTGAGCCCTATGGGAGACTTTCCTTGGGCCAGGTTGGAGCTGCAGAGTGCCATTGAGCCCTATGGGAGACTTACCTTGGGACAGGTTGGAGCTGCAGGGTGCCATTGAGTCCTATGGGTGACTTTCCTTGGGCCAGGTTGGAGCTGCAGAGTGCCATTGATTCCTATGGGAGGCTTCCAAAATCATGCAAAGTTGGAAAGGTTTGCCCGCCATTTACGAGTGCTCAATATGAAAAAGTCGCTACAATATACGAGCAAATCGTAACGGCTACGAAAAAGTCGCGTCAATTTGCGCAAGTCGTGACGGCTACGAAAAAGTCGCGACAATTTACGAAAATTTGGTACGCAAAAAAAAATTTTGACGCTCGACATTTTCGCCGTTTTGCAAATCTTTTTAAAGATTCTTGAATTTTTCTGCGAAGTGGAACGGGACAGATTCGCTCATCACTAATGGCAACCCTGATTTCAGTCCATACCTGTGTACAAGTAATATTATAGTTTATACAAGTATTATTGAAGTATTCTCTGTGTGCACAATAAACCACAACAGAGATACTATTATAAATAGATAATAAATCCAACTCTGAAATTGCAGTTAGTCCCACTCTAAGCCATTTAAAGGGGTAGTAAACCAAAATATAAAATTATGTATAATGAAAGCAAAAAGAATGAAAGCATTTGCTACTGAAAGAAGTATCATTCTGCCCCTTGCAAATTTCTGCACTGTAAGGCCTGCCTACATTTACTAATGAATACGTGTAGCAGCACTCAGCTCTCCTCCAGCCAAGACTCCACTTGCACTTTCTGTGATTAACATACAGAGAAGAAGGAGATTTACAGGAGAGATGGATATTCCAACATGCAGGATACACGCAGCAGCGCAGGGAACAGCAAAGCACAAATACTGCATTCCATAGCAAATACATTTACTAATATATCAAAATTCACTCTGTAGTTTAATAGAAAGTTGAAAATGACATGTCTTTTCATTATGCAAAAAGTTATATATGTTTTTATTTCCCTGTTATTTATGTTAGGAGTACAACTTCAGACTTTTAATATATTTTAGGCGAACTTTGGTAGTATAAAATTCAATTTATAAACCTAGCAATAACAGTTCAGTCGCTCATTTCTTTAAGGAAACATAGGAATATGAATCTTTCTGTACATCTGTAGCTTTTTTATTCCCTGGCAATGCAATCAGCCTCTGCACTTTCCTTGCAGAAATTCATGGTACTTTGGGGAAGACAGGAGATTTATATTCAGTAAAAAATACAAGCCACAATATCTGTGGGATTCAGCCCAAGCCCACATAAGCAAACATTAATATGGGATGTTGTTTATAATTTCAGAAGAAATGAATTCTCTCAGGGTGACAACTGGGAATGTTTCAAATTGATTCTTGTTCTAAACAGTCACAGATCAGTTGTATGACTTTCACCTGCCATATATGTCACTGTATGATATCAATGCATTCTACTAGTGTAGTCTCTTCTCATGTTTCTATTTTAATGTTTGTATAAAAGTATAAAAGTTTGTATAAAGTATAACACTCTGAACAGGTAATTCTTAAAAGGAGATTCTGCTTTCCCTAAGTGGTGGCCAGACCACTGGTGGTGATGGATATAGTAAAGTATAGGGAAATGACTATACAGGTATAGGACCCATTATCCAGAATGCTCGGGACCAAGGGTATTCCGGATAAGGGGTCTTTCCATAATTTGGATCTCAATACCTTAAGTCTACTAAAAAATCAATAAAACATTAATTAAACCCCATAGGATTGTTTTGCGTCCAATAAGGATTATTTATATCTTAGTTGGGATCAAGTACAAGGTACCGTTTTATTTCTACATAGAAAAAGGAAATCAGTTTTAAAAATCTGAATTATTTGATTAAAATGGAGTCTATGGGAGTCGGGCATTCCGTAATTCGGAGCTTTCTGGATAACGGGTTTCCGGATAAGGGGTCCGATACCTGTATACGCTTATAATTACTCCTTGAAGTCCATCAGGAAGGTCATTCAGTTTGAGATTTGGGATGAACACTTATTTGTTAACATAGAACTATAGCAGTGTTTTATATATCTGTAACCTTGTTATGATGTAACAGGGGTCCTGACTAAATGTTGGACACCAGAGAGGATCTGGACTGTAGAAGTAAAAAAACTGACTAGCAGCATTTTTTCTGGCACAGGCTATAAAATAGAAGCTAGGAGGAGTCCACCACAGGATTTATTTCAAAATGCACCCATTAATAGCGCTGCTCCAGCAGAATCCTGTACTGAAATCTGTTTTCCAAAAGAGCAAACTTTGATGTGAGGCTATCCATTTTCGTACTATCCCAGGTGCCCTCAGCCATGTGACTTGGAATGATATCACCCCCTTCTGTTCCTCACAGCTTTTGGGGGTCATACTGAAAACTGTATTTAGGTTTTCAAGAGATGGAAAAGATATACAAGTTATTTTCAGTTTTAGTTCTTTTTCAGAACTCAGTTTTAGACATTTTACCTCAGAGGTCAAATACAGTACACTTGGGTTACAGCACATTGCCCACACTTATCCTCAGAAAGCCAAAACATTACAAAAGCACATTCTTCAGAAACCCTATTTATGCAGAAAAATCTGCCTTTTTATAAAAATAGCCCCGGTAAACAATACATCGCAAAGTGCAAGTCTTTAGTACAAGCCTAGTTGCCAATAGCAACAAATAGATATTTGCTTTTATCTTGTAACTTACTGATCAAAACAAATTTCTTATTGAGTGTTATTAGCAAATACAAAATTGTACAAGGAGAGTTGTCAATAGCAACTAATCAGATCATTGTTTTTATCTTTTCATTCATCTTATAGCATACTAATAAAAGCTGATTGTTGATTAGCTGTTACTGGCTGCTTCAACATTACACAAAAATGGCTGCTAGTAGCAACCAATCAGGTTTTTGCTTTCATCTTCATCATAGCAGATTGGGTGGTATTTTTTCAACTGGACCTAAATTAGGCCTAATATATTCTAATCTATAAACTAAATGAAGCCCCCAGTGTCTGTCTTTAACAAAATATACAAAATATATAATAATTACATAGACAAGTTATTGGGAAATCCATTGTTCTAATAATGCCCACTAGATCTCCATACCCTTAAGATATAATACAAACTGATGCACATAGAGTAGGAAGAATTCAATAAAACTCTTTGTTTCCCACATATTGTACCATGTGCAGGTGACATGGATATATCTGTGCCTAAAAAATGAGGGAGATCCCTGCTAGATTATAACATTTGGCTCCACATGCAAAATAGCAAACTAATCCACATCTCACAAAGACAACAAACATAAAAATCTCCAAAAAGCAAACTGTGGTCATTGCAGCACATTACATTACATTAACATTTATTTATAAAGCGCCAACATATTCCGCAGCACTGTACATACATTATTTTTTCACGCATTTAGTTGTAGATTGTAAGCTCTAGGGGAATTTCAACTCTTCCATTTTGACTAATTCTAAGAACACAGGAAGTGCAGGAGCAGAAATGTTGAAACGTGATGTTAGAATTTTGGATCTGCTTTATGGCATTTCTTAAAAAGATACTGACACTGGAAATTAAATGTTTTTTTATATCTATCATAACATTGTCTTTGCATGCTATTTATATTTTTGCCTAAAAAGTACTTGCCCAATGCTTTCACATTTCCTATCTGATCCCCTATGTTCCTCTATGAGGGGGCGGCCATATTTGTGCAGTAGTAGGCTGTAAGCATTACAAGCTATAACTGACAGGCTGAGAAGGGACAGTCAGGTTGGCACAACAGGTTTAGGGACTTCAAGTAACAATTACTAACAAAAACAACTCTATCAGTGAAAAATGATCAACATGACCTATAGGTAACTTTAAATGTACATTATTATTTTGAAGAAATGTTTTTTAGTGTCAGTATCACTTTAAGTTAAGATCTGAATGTATTCTCTGGGACAAAGATGCAGAACCAAGAAAGGGGTATTAAATGACATTTAAGTTTATGTGAAATAAGGATGACAACCCACAGGCAAAGAAGGCTCAAGAAATATCTAGAAAGAAGAACTGAAGAACTGGAGAAGCATCTTAAAACATTTTACAGTTTTTGTAATTATGAAACTGTCCATCATAATGGGCTGCAGGATGTTAGCTGTGGCAACTTTCCCTTTGTTGTATTTGGTTTTTATCATAATGTTTCTTTTTAAAGATTTTGGTTGGAGCCAAAGTAAAGAAAACAACAATAAAGTATTTCATACTAGCAACTGCTAGGAATTCTATAAAGTATTACTTCATTAGCAGTAAAGGATGGGTGCTGTTGAAAGGTGGCAAATCTGTCCCTGGACCATTTCGTTAATAGATTTCTACAAACACATGAGTTCTCTATGGGAGAGTGCCACCTTGCATCAGCTAATGGGAGAGTAGCCTGCACTTAGGATTTGCTTTTATGAGTTTCTGCAAAGAACAGAAAAGGCAATGCAGCCGGGTGAGGAGGGCAGTGGTGGGAAGGGGAGTAGGGAAGGAAGCGAAAAAATGAAAGTTAAAAACATTCTGGCACAGTGTTCGCCCCCACCCCAAATCAATGGGCCCTGGGTAGATGGGCCTTTTGCCCATTAAGTCAAGCAACCCTGGAAAGGACACGTATAATATGATATAATATGATTAATAAAGAAAATTGTTGTTTAAAGAATGGATTTATACTGAGAATCAGCTGTAGCTGCTTCTCCTTTTCTTATTACAGTTTTAACAGGCAAAAAGGGGAATTGATCAAAGCACATTCCCTGTCCCAGAGTTTTATTAGTACAGGTATCGGATCCCTCATCTGGAAACCCATTATCCAAAAAGTTCCAAATTACAGGATGGCATCTCCAGTAGAGTCCATTTAAGAAAATAATTCTGATTTTTTTAAAATGATTTCCTTTTTGTCTGTAATAATAAAAGTGTACGGTATACTTGATCCTAATGGAGTTGTATAAATCCATGTTGGTGGCAAAACAATTCCATTGGGTTTATTTAGTGTTTAAATGATTTATAGCAGACTCAAGGTAGGCTGATCCAAATTAAGGAAAGATTCCTTATCTAGAAAGCACCTGGTCCCAAACATTCCAGATAACAGATCCTATACCTGTAATACATTCTGTTCATGTGCACATATTTTAGCAAATAGGGGTTTAATACTATATGATGGCTCTAACTATTTACCTTCCTTACTATTTTTTACAGGATGCCACCTGCCTGATTGGTTGTGTTTCTTGGGAAAAATGTTTCCTGACCAAAGCATTGGTCTCACACAGTGCCAGGCCAAGCCAACCAGGTACCCTAGACAATGTGATTTGCCACCTTGCCCTAAGCATGTGCCTTTTCTGACTACCCCTATTTCTGCCCCTGGTCTCACAGACTGATGCCCCCATGCTGTAGCATTTATAGGCTAGTAATCTCCAAGATCACCATCATCAAGGCATAAGACCAAATTTAAAGGAACAATTGTGATTGCATTGATGTTTGGCCTTACTGTAGAATACAGTATCTGCAGAAAGGCAGGGAGTTGTGTGTGCACTACAAGGCTAATAATAAAGCCTAAGTATATGCAAAGTATAAGTGAACATAAAACTGGTTATATCAGTATGTTACAGTCTTTTCTCTCTAATAGGACAATAATCCAATATACTACATCTGACAGCTACAACAGAACTGAGCAGAGAAGTGTCCAGCATCATTAGCTTCAATGCAGTCCAAAGTAAAAAAATAAAAAATGATTTTCAGGTTCTTCACACGAATATAAACGTAATCAGTGCTTGGTCAAAAAACTTTGCATTGTTTTAGATAAAGGCTTAGGTTTGCCCTGCTGCCCCCGCTGACCTGCCAGGCATTGGTAATGATGATCTGGTGCCTCTGTTTGTGCTGGAAATTTCAGGTCCGTGCTCAAGTGCCCAAAAGTAGGGAAACTGCTCTGTCTGTTTCTCATAAAAGCTTCTGTCTGTTGTAAGGCAAAACAAGAGCAGTTTTGACCTTTTGGGCAGTGGAGCCGAAAATTTCTTCTAAGCAGCACAACCAGTGGGTGACAGAACATAATTACAAATGGCTGTCAGGTCAGAAGGGAAAGAGGACAAACTTTAGCCATTATTTCTTAAACAGTGCAAACATTTTAAAGCAAATACATTGGTGATATTTTTATTTTTGAGTGGAGAACCCAAAAAATCAAAATACATAAGAAGGCATTTTCCCACAAATAAGTCAATAAGCCCAAGTGTTTTACATGTGGCAATCTGGATGTTAGTGAAGGGAGAGGTATTTTTTGTTGATTTTTTGTCCACGGGTAACTCAGATTTGCTGTGGGCGACAAATTTGTTCACTGCCATGGTCCTTAAATGTTGTACATGATTACCAGTTGTGAGCCTATTAGTGAGGATTAAGTGGTTATGGACTATAAATCTGGAAAATCTTTGCCATGCAATGCTTTCAGAAAGAAACTACACGCCAACCAACTGCTCTCTAGGTCTGACACTGTTAATGTTCTGACAAGGATATATATATATGGTATGTGACAGATTTGCTCATTAACTGCCAATTAGACCAAATCTCATTATCAGCATGCTTAGTGGTCTCAAGTATCATTTTTCTGTCACCCTCTATCCTTCCAAAGCTCTTACTCATACAGAATAATTGTCACATTACTTGAGTATGTATTTTATCATGTGCCAGTTAATTGGCAATTTCGACAGCCTTTCTGTAACTCTTCTTCCCCTTTGCTTTTCAGAGGACAGTTCACAAGTGATGTCTTCCAGAATCTGTACTGTACAATCCACAATTTCCCCATAAAGATATTTTACAAACAGCCCCAGCACAGCTTTAAGATTCCAATACCAGCGTGGTGACAAAATTCTTTATGGACATGATTATGCAGAGAAAACTCATTGGGAAAATGCTACTTATTTAGTCAAAACTGTGTTATTACGGAGTACCTTGTGTTCTCTGCCCACCAACTCAAAGCACATAAATGTGCAAATCATTCCTATTAATAAACTTACTGAGATTATAATGCAGGATATAAAGGCTGATTACTGTAATTGCTCATGTTCTACTTTCCTACAATATGTGCTTCAGGATGAGTAGCCAGAGCAGATCTTTATTCAGTAGTTGAAGTGGCTTAGAGAAGGTGGAGGGATGGTATGTAGCACATCCACTAATTTTAGCTGCATTCTCTTCCAAGACTGCCTATTCTTTTACTCATTTACTACATGCAGGCCAGGGTGCAAAGTAGAAAAATGAGCAAACCTGCCATGTTTTTGGCGCTGTGACCCTAGACCTGCACAAAGAAAAATTGACGCAGGTCTCTGCACTCAAAAACAGAATGCAGAGACCTATGTTATAGAGAGAATGCAGAGACCTATGAATATAGCATTGCCTGTATTTGACAGTGCTTTATTCATGAGGAGCAGTCTTGGTGAGGCACATAGGCATACGCATTCCTGCTCCTTACAAGTGCCAATGGGTACAGGCCGCAGAAGACAAAAAAAGAGGACAGTCACGATGAACCAAATTAACAGCATGATTTCTGAGATCTGGGATCTTGCCTAGTACGGGAACAGACACCGAGGGGTGAATGTAAAAATTCACCTTGTAATAGCTTGCGAGTTTCTATAAAAGTCAATTGGAGTTGTCATAGGCAAAGTGAAGCCATAGTCTCAGTTTTAGAGCTTTTAGAGCTCGTAAACTTGAAAAATTAGAGATATTCGATTTTTTTATTCATATGAGTATTCAGCTTAGTTCAGTTAGTTCCTATTATATTGTAATATAAGAATGAACTATACAGAAATTCTTGCAGCATATGGATGAGGTTTAAAACAATGCTCTGAATAATGAAAGAAAACTATTGTAATTGTAAATAACTTTGCATTATACATTAGTTACAATGTTAGTCCTTGTAGATTGTAAGCTCTTTTGGGCAGGGCCCTCTTCACCTCTTGTATCGGTTATTGATTGCTTTATATGTTACTCTGTA
This sequence comes from Xenopus tropicalis, assembly GCF_000004195.4. NCBI lineage: Eukaryota > Metazoa > Chordata > Amphibia > Anura > Pipidae > Xenopus > Xenopus tropicalis. The sequence goes on from NC_030681.2 coordinate 106,598,708, forward strand.
TGTCCAATGTATGTAACCCACTTATTGTACAGTGCTGCGGAATATGTTGGCGCTTTATAAATAAATGTTAATGTAATAATGTAATAATGTAGTTTAATAATAGTTTTCAAGTTACTGGTAAAAGTAATTGATTTAAAAAAGCAGTATCGGTCAAGGTTTTGACAAACTTTCTACACCAACATTGTATTTTGTAACTGACATTTACATTGTATAAATGCTGGGCAAATTTGCACCTGGGCAGTAACCCATGGCAATCAGTTTTGCATTTATTGTTCTACCTAAGGCTATACGCAGGACTTTGCATTTTCTTGCGTATTTAGTCGGAAATCGGCTACATGTGCCTGCACCCGAGCATATTCAATTCATTCAGGTGCAGGCACAGGTAGGGGCATTTTTGAGCGTATGGAGCATATTCTCAGCAAGCGTGTGGCATTAGCCTTAAGCTGCCTGAAAAAAATGAGCTACAATTGCAACTAGTCTCAATGAAAGCAATATATCATTAAGCAACACAGATTAAAAATATCTTCCCTATGTGATAATTCATTCATGGATTGAGTTAACGTTCCAGGAATCATCATACAACAGGTCAGTACTCCCTATTTATTGATTTATTAAACAGCAACACTTTATATATCAGGGTTATGTAATGAAAGGTGTAACATTTGCTCTAAGCCTATTCACCTATAGCAACCAATCAGCAAGATGCATTTGCTAGTCACCTTATTGGTTGTTATGGGTTACTGCACCTCTGCAAACATAGTGCCTTTTATTACAAATAGGGGTAAGCGTTATGTCCATCACTCCTATTTGTTTGTTAGTAGGTACTGATCTTTCATTCAAGCCTTTGCACACAGAATATCTGTATTGTATCTCTGCATGTAGATTGCCTCCTGCTACCTCTTCTGCTTCTGGGAGATCACAAATGAAAAGCAACCTGTTTGGGTGCCAGCCTTAGTGTTTAGCCTATAAAAAAACTTGAAAAAATAAGTCATATCATGTAGTTTAGAAGATGAGACTTGTAATTTTGCAATTAGTGAAACCTATTAAAACAAAAGTGCTATTTGTGTGATGTCTTTTAATGGCTAACCTTATAGAAATGATCACAAAGCGCGTTTTCAAAAATACTACCAGTACTTTTACTTCTGAGCTATTGGCTAATGGTAATAATATTTTACAAAAAAAAAGACCCCTGCAGCCACTTAAATTCCCTTTCCTATTAATTATTAGGAACAATTTAAACTGGTATTTCTACAGTTCTAAATTCCACTATTCAGCTCCCAGGCTGAGCTACTGGATCCTGCAAACTGCCCTGGGCAACGTGAGTCAATACATGGTGTGACCTCGTTTCAGATGTTATGGACAACATTTTTTGAAGGGAAAGTACAGAAACACGCAGGTTCACTAAAACAGCACGTACCTGACACTATAAATGACATCAACAAAATTCTTAACTATCCGTGCCTCTAGGGTTAGAAAACACATGACGTCTACATGACATGGAGTCTTTCTTGGAAGAGAATGTTACTTTAGTAGTGTCGGTTTATAGTTGTGTATATTTCATTCACAATACAGTATTTTAGTCTGTCTCCTTCCAGTCACAGGAATCTTCCGCTCTATAAGATTAGGTTAGTCATCATTAATGGAATCTTACTGTATCTAAATTACATACAATTACTTCAAAGCACAAGAAGATAAGTAAAGTATTATATGTATTAAAATATTTTATTTGTTTTATCACCTCTATTGTTTTGTTTATAAATATATAAGAGGTGTGAGGCAGCAGCCCTTATTTTGCCCTCCCAATACACTCGCCACTTACCTCTTTGGCATCAGAGTAGGTCACGGCAGCACCACACTGCTAGAAGAGAAGGATTTCCATTTTAAGTAAAGGAAATTCTGCTCTTAAAGTTACCATATGTACCTTTTTGCTGCCCTTGGTAACAGGACGCGCACTGCCTGCGGCCCTGACAAATGCCAGGCCATACGTTCAAGCAAATGGCATATTTGGCTCAGTGTGATGTACCACCAAATCTCTCAGTATACGTTTGTGTATCAGATACCCAGGACTTTCTGTGAGGGGTCTAAAGACATAGGAGGCTGCTAGGATCTGGGAACATTTCTGTATTACTCCAGACTTAAATTCAAATCCAATTTTGTAACAAATTTTAGGGAGACACCGAATCCACTATTTTTGCATTTGGCTGAACCCCGATTAAAACATTTGGCCAAATACCAAAACTGAATCCAAATCCTAATTTCCATTTGCAAATTATGCCACAGAAGTTGTAATGAAACCACATAAAAATTTTAAAAAATATTATAGTCACGTGATCTTAAGGATTCTAATTTGGTTCAGCCAGGCACAAATCCTGTTAAAAAAGCCTGAGTCTTGGCCGAACCCCAACTGAATCCTGGATTTATTGCACATCTAGTTTTTTAAAATGAAATAATTTCTGAAATACTCTATGTATGGCTAATTTTTATTTTGCAACTCCACTATGATTACTTCTTGTTTCCAGGGCCGTATTTGTAAGCCGGGCGCCCCAAGGATGCCCCCTGCCCGTCACCCCCCCCCCCCCCCCCCGCGCACCACTGCAGTTTTTTAGGCTACACCATAAAATACAGTTTCCTGTGTTGTTTGCTGTGTTTATGTCTATCAGAAATTCAGGTGTTTGCAATTTGGCAATTTGATTCATTCCAATATGAATGAATTGTTGATGTAATTGAACTGCCAAGGGGATTTTACAAAATGCACTGTAAAAAGGTCCACGCGTGGCATTAGCCTACAGGGTAGGTACATTGTGAGGGATAAAAAGCCCTGAAATTGATGGCTACATTTTACAAGCATTTCACTTCTGCTTTAGTTGATATAATCCCTGTATTTTTGTTCAACTTGGCAATAAATGAGTAGCTGACATTCTGTGATAACTTATGGAAAAAGAAATGTATTCATTTTCTGGAAATCATGTCTAGATGTATAGTCTGGCCTTGAAAAGTTAAATGCTTGACCCACTTACTGCATTGTTATCATTTATCATTGTGTGAGGGATGCCGTTACCTTCTTTAACAAGGACAGAAGCAGAGAAATGTACAAAAGCACTTATTCACTCCAAATTTGAAGGCTGCAGTGTTTGTCTACAGAAGGACTGCCCTGCTAATTAAGGGGTATTGCCTGCCCAGTTTATGCAGGGACCCATATTTCACTAAGAGGTGAAGGCTGCATGTAAGGCATTCCCACCTACTCCTGTCTTTTTCTATATATTTTTTCTATAAATGCTTTTCATATGTGTTTAATTGGTTGTAGTTGCAAACATAATATCATGGTTTAATTTTATGCTCATATAAATATATATATAGTTAGTCGAAAAATATTCAATGCACAAATTTAATTTGCTGCTTCCAATACCCATTAAGTTATGAATGTTTACCTCTGCAGTATTTAGTCATAACAAACACAACGTTTCCAAAGCAAAAAAAGAAATGATGCCATTGGGCCATTCTCAACCATTATGTCATGATGTTTAGTTTCTGCCTACACCCACCACAAGTTCAAGTTCCTGGCCTTATGTCTGCAGTTAGAGAATTTTTAGAATCTGGGAGAAGGTGAGGTAGCCTAGGGTGCCCAGTTGGCTTGGCCCGCCCCTGCTCTTCTCCCCTATTTTTGTGTTTTCGCTTGGATTGAAGGGTGAGACTCAGACTCGAATGGGATCTAAAAGGGAATGAGGCTAGAGGTAGCCTTGCTTCAATGCAGGGTCAGGAGATCTTTGCCCTTGAAACCCCTCTAGCTTATAGGGCAGTCGAGGAGAATAGTGCCCTCTTTAGCCTTGTGTGAATAAGGGCCTGAAGACCCTTGTTCCAACAGACCTTCTGGCTGGAGGGTCTGTGATTTTTGATTGCACCCCTGGGCACTTATAGGGGCAAATTTATCAGATTTATAAAGTGTATTTATCAAATGGTTAACTCTTACTTTCCCCCACTGATAATTATGCCTCTAAAAATCCTATAGGAATGGAAAGAACATGGGCCCATTTTTCAGTGTTGATCTCTAATTTTACGTTTTGATAAATCTTAGGGATGCAATCCAGACTCCTTAAAAAGAGAGAGTCCTTCAAAATCTAAAAAAAATCACAAACACTGTGGCTAGAAGGCCTTAGCACATTCTTATAAATCACTTTCTTGTGCACTTTCGTGACTTGAGTACTTCTGGAGAAAAAAATCTCTCTGAAAGATAATACCCTTCACATTTACTAAATGCAGACATTTTCCCTTTAATGTGTATAAGATTAGGATCTAGTTTTCTATTAGAACTATATAGTGTAGCTGGGGTAATGTGTATAGTATCACATGCAAGCTACACCTACATGCACCCAACTGGCTTTAATTGCATTACAGGGTGATTAGCATATATATATATATATATTGTTATATAGTCTCTAGGAAGCCGGCACTCACGTTTAAAAGTCACTGGACGCCCGGGTGCAGTATTGAAAATTCAGGAAACATGTCAAAAGGAGAATACCGCACTCACAGGACTTAGTAGAAGAAAATGATGATTTATTGTTCACAGCATACAACTGACGTTTCGGCTGTCTCCACAGCCTTTTTCAAAGTTTTTTGAAAAAGGCTGTGGAGACAGCTGAAACGTCAGTTGTATGCTGTGAACAATAAATCATTTTCTTCTACTAAGTCCTGTGAGTGCGGTATTCTCCTTTTGATATATATATATTGTTGTATATACAGGTTTTAAATACAAGTATAGGGTCAATTATGTGCAATGCTTGGGACTTTGGTTTTTTTTGGATAAGGGACCTTTCCATAATTTAGAACATTAAATAAACCCATTAGGATTATTTTGCCACCAATATGGATTCATGCACCTTAGATGCCATCAGATACAAGGTACTGTTTATTAAAAGGAACTTAATTTTAAAATTGAGAATTATTTGCTTAAAGGCCACCTATCACCCTAAATAGCTTCCCCCACCCGAGGTGCAATCTAATAGAGCCCACACTGAATCACATACACCACTCCTACATCACGTGCATAATGAGTGATAAAGGGGAGTCTCGCTCGTTATGCGCGTGGGCCCTTATAACATGGCCGGTGTGGGCATCCTAGCACTGCTGGAGGCTGTTACATAGTTACATAGGGTTGAAAAAAGACCATTGTCCATCAAGTTCAACCCATCCGAGTAAACCCAGCACACAACCTATACTAACCAATCTATACACGCTCATACATAAACTATATATACAACCAGTAATACTAACTGTAGATATTAGTATCACAATAGCCTTGGATATTCTGCTTGTTCAAAAACTCATCCAGGCCCCTCTTAAAGGCATTAACAGAATCTGCCATTACCACATCACTAGGAAGGGCATTCCCCAACCTCACTGCTCTCACCGTGAAACACCCCCTACGCTGCTTCAAATGGAAGCTCCGTACCTCTAATCTAAAGGGGTGACCTCTGGTGCGTTGATTGTTTTTATGGGAAAAAAGAACAACCCCTATCTGCCTATAATCCCCTCTAATGTACTTGTACAGAGTAATCATGTCCCCTCGCAAACAACCTCAACCTCGACAGTCTAACCTCATAGCTTAAATCTTCCATCCCCTTTACCAGTTTTTGTTTTTTTTTTAAAAGAAATTGTTTCCCCCAACTGGAGTTTCTGGTGGGGGGAGCTATCTAGGATGATAGGTGCCCTTTAAAATGGACTCTATGGGAGATGGCCTTTCTCTAATTTATGGATATCAGTACTACTATTTGCAGCCTAATCTAATCGAACCAACTTTCTTGAAAATTTCCCTGATCTAAATAAAGGCCAAAACTCCTTTGTGCTCAGACCAACTCCTGCCAGACATTTCTGCTTAAATCCTGAAGATTTATTGTCCATTTTTGATTAGGAAGCAGAGACACACAGAGCTTGAGAGTGAGCAGTGTTCAGGAAAGGAAAAAGATTGCAAAATGGATTAGACAAAGGCTATTTACGTTACCGGAACTCAAACCGGAATGGCTGACCTTAGCGGTGGAGCGATTCATAAGAACTGAATGCAAATTTACTATATACAGTACGTAGTATGACATTGGCAACCAAAATGATATTATTATTATTACTACTACTAATATTATTATAATTATATCATGATGACATTAGGGAGCCTAAATTAAGAGTTAATTCATGTTAAATTATGTCAGTGTTTAGGGTATAGTGTCCCTTAAAATCAAAAGGAAAAAATGCACCATATGTAATGTCTATGAAGATTTTCATTCATCCAGGTCATGGTATATCTAGTATAAATAGATTTAAAGCAACTGGACTTGTTTGGTAATCGTTGAAGACGTTTCACTACTCATCCGAGCTGCTCGGATGAGTAGTGAAACGTCTTCAATGATTACCAAACAAGTCCAGTTGCTATAAATTTATTTATACGAAATACACCATATGTAATGATTCAGACTAAACTGGCAATTAATTTTTGATTTCTTACAAAGTGAATTCATGCAACATTAAATAATATTATGTTGTCATTGCATTGCATCAGAGCTACCTTAACAAAGGCATTTATTGGTTGCATAGTATCAGATCAAGTACATATTTCCTATTTAGTACAGGTATCAGACCCCTTATCCAGAAAGTTCTGAATTACAGAAAGGCCATCTCCCATAGACTATTATAATGAAATAATTCACATTTTTAAAAATGGTTTCCTTTTTCTCTATAATAATAAAACAGTACCTTGTACTTGATCCCAGCTAAGAAATAATTAATCCTTATTGGAGCCAAAACAAGCCTAGTGGGTTTAAATACTGTTTAAATAATTTTTTTAGGGGCTCTGGCACACGGGGAGATTAGTCGCCTGCAACAAATCTCCCTGTTTGCAGGCGACTAATCTCCCCGAAATGCCATCCCACCGGTGAACATTTAAATCACCGGTGGGATGGCAAAGTTGCCTTGACAGGAAACTTCAGCGATTTCACTGAAATCGTGCCGCCGCGTATGCCATTCCACCAGCGATTTACATTTTCACCGGTGGGATGGCATTTCAGGGAGATTAGCCGCCCATGAACAGGGAGATTTGTCGCAGGCGACTAATCTCCCCGTGTGCCAGAGCCCTAGTAGACTTAAGGTAGGAGATCAGAATTATGAAAAGACCCCTTATCTTGAAAACTCCAGGTCCCGAGCATTCTGGATTATGGGCCCCATACCTGTATTACGTTGCTCTCACACAAGTTTAAAGTAGTAGTTTCAGTGCCCTTGGTCACAGTATATTAAGGTAGTTGAGATTTTTTATTTTAACATTACAGACACTCCATGCCTTTGCCTCTTGCTTTTTTACCATAAAGGGAAGTCAAGGTAAAGATGGCCAAACAGGGAGCTTGAAGGCAAGTCAGTTAAAAGAGTTGCTGACCTGTGTGTCCATCAAAATGACCACAGTTTAGCTGAAGTTGATGTTGGGATGACAACCCTGCTGGATGATCAGTTTGCGTGGGAGCTAAAAGCAGGGGTTGTAAATTTCTTATGCTCCCCATGACATGTTATTTCTTATCTTGAGTGACTGGTCTAACCAGGGTGCCCAATTGCAGTGTGATCAAATGCAGAGGCCAAGTGTTTTCAAGCAATAGAAGAATAAAAATAAAATGACACAAATGGCAGCCATTAAAGAAACACAAGGGGTGAAAATTAATGGTATGTTTTACTTATTCTGTGGCCAAATAAATGAAATTTTTAGAATGGAGATGCAATGATGACTGTATCAAATGACAGTATCACATTTTGTGTGAGAGTTGCACTGGGTATATTTAATAATAAAACAATTTTTACTGTAAACACACCTTACTTTCTAAGTGACATTAACAATAACAAGGTCCTATCAATGCAATAATATTTATAATCAGTAATAAAAATATTCTTCAATTAAAAAAGCAATTTTACTTATGGACATGCGTGTTAATATATTCAAAGCCTTATTAATGAGAAGCTGATGAGTTCAAGCCCACAATATGAGTAGCATCCAGTTTTCTTTATCATCATTCTCCCTTAATAACTAATTCATTTTATACTATAAACAAAATTAATTCTGCTCCTGCCACTTCTTTATTATCTTTTCTGTTACAGAATTACAGTGCTAGTGAATATGAATGCTAACCTCCTATTCTTTCCTTCAGTTACTCTCTAGTATAAATTGTGTTTATGTTGTATTAAGTGAATGTCGCAATGTTTTAATCAGACAGAACATGTTGCAGGCAATAGTGTCTTTTGCTTCCTGCTATCCAACTCAATGTTAATAATGGGAACATGGGAAGGTGTCTGGACCTCAAAATGTGTGGGTGTCAAGCCTGAAACTTCCATTCAACATGCTGTACTTACAGTTACGTACAACCATTTAAATAGGAGCCTACATAAGCTCCCACAGTGTGGGGGTCCTTAAAATGGCACAGGAATTTACAATCTGCTCTTGGAAAGATGCACTTGTCAGGCTCTGAATCCATACATGATGGGCAGTTTGCCCTCAGCAGACAAGAGCCATGCATAATATGTGTTACCCACAAAGCTACAAGATGCCCATGAAAAGACCAAGGTCACATAAGAGATTGTCAGAGCTGCCTGAGAACACTAGTAAGCAGGCTGAAATTATTGTTATGAGTGGCTACTAAAAGAAGACTTTCCACTTCAAATATAATAAAAAAACACAAATACAAGAGTATTGTAGAAATAATACCTATATTGGCTAACAATAAAAATACATTGCAGGCTTTCGGAATTCTAAGGCCCCTTTGTCAGGCCGTATTTTGCCAATACTCTTGTATTTGTGTTTTTTCATTATTTTTGACACTGGCTAACACGGTACTACAGTTTTTGTTTTGCACTTCAAATATATGTATTATAAATGAATAAATGATCTTTTGCTTTTGGAAAGCTTTCAAGTATTTTCCACCTAGGCTACTGACTCTGTGAGCATACTGGTGACTAAACCACCAATGAAAGAATATTGATAGAATTACAAGTGTGTTGGCCTTGTGTTAGTACAGGACTTGTTTGTTTGCTTGCTATCTGGGAGAAACTTCCTCTTGTCAAGGCAAAAGTGCTTTAGGGGAAGGTAGCACTGATTGGGGTATTAGGGTGAAGACACACAGAGCTACTAGTAGCAGCTTATAGTCATGGCTACAAAAACAGACAATGCTGATCATCAGCACCCAGAGGCTGCCCCCTGTGAGCTGCCACTCTCAATCCCTCACCCCCCTTCCCAGGATCACAGAGAAGCGCATCCATTTGTCTCGCACACTGAGAACTGGGGACAGGGCGTGCAGAAATCCCAGCATGCCTAGACCCCAGTGCTCCATGTGTGAGCGAGGTTGAAGCGCAGCTGGATGGCATGCCGCCCCTAAATTTGTGCCACCCTAGGCCCATGCCTTGCCACAAATCCAGGCCTGCTGATCATTCACTGATAACTGTCTATACGTGTAGTTTATGGCAGGGTATTTTCTGGAGTTTAGTAGCCATGACAAATAGCTGCTACTAAGTAGCTTCATGTGTCTTAACCCGTAGGAGCTCTTGGAACTTTGTTCCAGAAACTGAACTGAGTCTTTAATTATTTAAAAAAAAAAATTGTGGAATTATCACTTAAGGGGCCTGTTTCAGTCAGTCAGCTTGCACTATTTTTCTAACCAGACCCCAAATGTGCCCCCATTTGCAAGTATTGTTCTGCTGTATTAGATGCCTGTTACAATTTTCTTTTCTCTACAAAGTTCAGAGTTGTTGCCACACCTGTGTTACATTATTTTATAAAATACAAAGCACCCATAATGGCACCATGCAAGTCCCTTCCAACAAAATGGAGAGTCTCCAGGTATACATGATTGACAGCAGCTATGCACCTTGTGCAAGCTGGAGCATCATCTTATAATAGAAGTGTACCAGAAATGGATTTACACAAGGTGCACTAAAATCTAGAAAAATAAACAAAGCTAGTTTGCTGGTGAAAGACAACCGCTAACATAAAAAGTCCCAGAAAAGTACAGAACCTCAATACCACACCAATTTTATACCCACAGGGTAAAAGGCAACAGTTCCCAATCAGAAGGAGGCGGATGTGCATGACTGCATTGCATGTGGCAGTGTGCAAGGTGAACGTTATGAATAGTGATGAGTGAATCTTTAACATTTCACTTCGCCATAAAATTCTCAAAACGGCAGGAAAAGTCACGAAATGGCGAAAAATTCACAAAACACATTTGTCACGTGATTTTTTTTGTCACGTGATTTTTTTGTCGCCCGCAGTTTTTTGGTCGCCCGCAGTTTTTTTTTTTTTTTTGCTGCTTAGTAAAAAAAAAAAAATCCTGAAGTCATCTAGAAGTCTATAGCCTTTACATTAGCAGAGATTTTGAAAACCAATAGAATGGGTTGTGTTTGTTGTGCATTCCAGTTAATGGGTGTCATTAGTTACTGCATGTACTTGTGTATATGTCACACACACTACTGATGCCACCCTTGGCTATATATTAGTCAGTTTAGATGCCTCTGAGAACAATACACTTGTGTTCGTAGAGATAACTTTAGAGTAGGGCAGATATGGCATTTGCCATTTGGTTCCTTGGGAGAAGATAAACATTGATAAAAGTTCAAATAGGGGCTAGGGGCAAAAGCAGGAGCAGTAAGGACTCTGGCACATGAGGAGATTTGTCGCCTGCGTTTTTCCCCCTAGCGCTTTGGCGACAATACCCACGAAGAGATTTCATGCGAGTTGAGCTCCAGGCGATCTGCTACCCATGGTACACTCAACAGTTAACCCCCCCTCATGTTTACTCAAGTCGCTCAGAAAAGGGTCTGTGTGCGATTTGAAACAGCAGGCGATTTGAAGTAGCCTCGTATGTTTTGACGCTGGCGATTTCTATTGATTTAGCATTAGCGTATTGTCGCTCGTCTTGTCGCCAAATCGCTCTTTTAAAAATCGCCGGCGACAAATCTCCTCATGTGCCAGAGCCCTAAGGGCCACTTAGAGCCCCATGTGCTATATAGTTTTGCTTTTTAAGCACTGCTGAGGTACAGAGCTGTCAGTCACAAGGAAGCACCTTATCTTTACTTTCATATGCACAGGGTTTCATAGCACCTTGCTTCCATTGGCACTCCCAAGTCTGCACATTTAGAATGACATGCACTTAAGGGGGTGTTTCAAGGGATGCCCAGGTACCATCCACCTCCCACCCCTCCTTTATGCCACCATGCCAAACTCAGGCAGTGCTGCATACAGGGCCAAGCCACAACGCTTCCTTCTTGCACCTAAAGGCACAACGTGCCATTTCAATCAGGGCAATGTGAAAAATGCAAAAACACTACCCATTTATCTGAACAAATATTGGTCAGATAATAAACTGCATAACAGTTTAGATTGGCTTCATTATGTACATAAATGGTGTCCAACCTTAGTCTATCCAGCTCTTTTCTGTTCAAATCTTTTTAATCAATTTTTCAAACAAAACATAAAGAACCTTACGTTTTATCAGTACAGGTATTAAAAGTATACCATAAAAGGTAGTGAAGATCAAAGTTAACACTAAAGGTATGACAGGAATGTTATGTTACAAACATTTAATGGAGGAATTTAAATACATCATACATAACATAAATGAATAAAATAAATGGGTAAATCTCTGTTGTTCAGCTGCAACTACCAGTATTCCACAATATATATATATATAATGCCCTCCTACAGGATCCTCAGCTTTTCCTATTACCAGTGACCCCATCATCTCTAGCTCTGGCCCAGTGTTCCTGAACTAGAGAACCACCAGTCTCAGGCCCTATTGCCCTACAAAAATGGAATCAGTGGGTTAGTTCAGAGTAGGTATTCATAATTTATATAGACTGTTTTATATGTGTCTGGGTAATGTAAACTTCAGCAATCTGATCTCTCTAATTTATATTTAATGGTGTTCTATATTTTACTAGACAGCTCTGCGTTAAGGTATAATGAGACCCATTATTATTTCTGACCCAGTTGTTTTATACTTTATATTGTAACTAAGCAAACTTATGTGGGTGTGGGGGGGGGGTCTCTGTGTAGAAAAACAGAGGGATGATAAACCGTTTTTTTTTTGTTTTTTTTTAACTTTAGTTATGTCTTGTAGATTGTAAGCTCTTTTGGGCAGGGCCCTCTTCACCTCTTGTATCGGTTATTGATTGCTTTATATGTTACTCTGTATGTCCAATGTATGTAACCCACTTATTGTACAGTGCTGCGGAATATGTTTTTGCTTTATAAATAAATGTTAATGTAATGTAATGTCTGCAGAAAATCTCCTTGTTGTTGTTCACTGAAACTTCCAGCATTTTTGCCCCCTGCTAGTGAGAGATACCATTTTTGTTTGTTATTGGGATCTTTTGCTAGCTGTTGGCTGGTGATGCTGGCACTGGTGGCCAGATCCACTCATCACTAGAGCGGCATGCTGCACTAGGGAACAAGCACATAGGGAATTTAGAATCTACGTTGCCCTGTACTTCAGACACGGGTACATAGGATGCACATGTGCACAATCCTGTGGGAGGAGGGGTGGGGGCAGGGATGATGTAGGACACTGCCCTGTCGGTGCCCTCAAGGGAAATCTGGCCCTGGCAATCAGGACTCAGCACTCCAATTTAATGAAACTTATTGTACCAAATGGGTGTGTATATCTATTTAAATAAACTACATACCTCCCAACATTTCATTAAGAGAAAGAGGGACAAAAATATGTGACACGGGTAGTGTGGCAAAAAAATTGTGGCCACGCCTATTTTGTGACCATGCCCCCACATGCCACACCCACTTTACATGCTCCAGATGTGCCAGTATAATCACTAAATAAAAAGAACAATCAGAAAGGACATATCAGCTTAAGACATGCCAACAGTTCTGTGCATTTTCCAAAGTTATAAACAGGGCCAATTCCAGTGGTACATAAATCTATGTTATTTCCTTCCATTCTTAATCAGTTGAAAGCAAAACAATATTAATGTACCACTAGAATGTCTAGCCATATTAACAAGGTCAGCCTAAGGTTCCCAAACTTATAAGGCACCCTTTTAAATGTCTGCTATATTTTATGAATGGATCAGCAATACCTCTGTCTTCTCCTGCATGCTGTGCTCTGCCAGAGATTCCCAGGAGTGAGAGCAGGGCCGGAACTAGGGGTAGGCAGAAGAGGCAGCTGCCTAGGGCGCAATGATTAGGGAGCGCCAGGCAGAAGCCTCTGCTGCCTACCACTAGTTCCCCTACTTTGCCATTGCCCCCGCTGCCAATGACAAGCGGCGGGGCAATGACCCACGGCATCGCACTCACCCCCGAACTGCGCATGCGCGCCAACAGAGGGGGCGGGGCGGGCCAGGTGGCCGACCGGGTTGCCTAGGGCGCCCGGGCGGCTTGGCCCGCCCCTGAGTGAGAGATATATGTTAGGGGTGGAAAGGTGAAACTGCTCAGCACACAAATAAAGACAGCAGCCTCTTCTGCCTGATAAAAGACAGAGCGCACCCTCAGCCCCTGACCCGGTGAGCAGGACCAAGGAGAGGAATGCGCACCAATGCCAATAGTTAACCCTTGCCTGTCACAAATGCTCCTCCCAGGACAATTAAACATCAAGGTAAGGCTGTGAGCTTGAGGTAGAAGGGGATTCAAGAGTTAAGGGGGCGGGCTTTATTCCCCGGAGCAGAGAAGGCACAGCAATCAATTAAATGGCAATGCTGAGAAGCGGGACATCTAACAATGAATCCAGGACTGCGGGCAGTGCTATAAATATTGGGACTGTCCCGCTGAAAGCGGGACGGTTAGGAGGTATGAGGTTAGGAGGAGGTATTATATCTGCAGCATTATCCTTGCTAAATAACATGAACTGGAAAGAACAGAGCAAGTTCAGACTGAGATTTAGTACAGGCCCTGGCATTTTAAAAACAATGAGACCCAAACAGGCCCCACAGGCCCAATAGATAGCGACTGTCTATACTCTAAAGCAGTGCTGTCCAACTTCTGCGGTGCCGAGGGCCGGAATTTTTCTAGCATACATGGTGGAGGGCCGCTAATGGAAGCCAGTTTGACCACCCCCCTTTTTTAAACCATACCTACTTCAAACCACACCTATTTTATCATAATGGTGGTTGTGCAGCAAAAACCCAAATGCTTGGTCCTTACTACTGGAATATCAACTGTCATTCATATGTGAAATTATTATATTATGTCATATTAAGACATAACCTTAAATCCATATGCCTCCTCCTCCCCTGTGGATAGCACAGCAACTCCCAGAACAAACCCCTGCCAGGTAGGCAGCATAGTATGGCACACACAGGCAGCATAGGGCAGGCAGAGTCTGGCACACACAGGCAGCACTCTACCTGCCCTATGCTGCCTGTGTGTGCCATACTCTGCCTGACCTACCCTGCCTGTGTGTGCCATACTCTACCTGCCCTATGCTGCCTGTGTGTCATACTCTACCTGCCCTTAGCTGCCTGTGTGCCATAATCTGCCTACCCTATGCTGCCTGTGTGTGCCATGCAGTCAGCATAGTTCGGACATAGTTCGGACATAGTTCGGACAGTACATGTAATATCTGTAATATCTGAGGTGTGAACAGGTGAACAATGGGGGTGATTACAGCCTAAGACTAACAATACAGGGGTATTACAGCCTGAATCTGAGGTGAGAAACATGCAGGGGGCCAGTTAATGTCAGTACTGATATGATTTAAACTTACACAAAGGTATACCATCAAAGCAGCCAGACAGGTGGGGGGCCACACAGAGGGGGGATCTGCCAGTTGGACAGCACTGCTCTACAGCATCGTACAGCAGCCTCTCTTGCATTTGCCAGAACAAACGGATTGCTAGTCCAGGCCCTGAGCAGAGAGGAATGCCAGGAACACTGCTGAATCCGGATTACTATCTGAAACTAATCCAGTTCTCCTGGGTATCAACTTTCCGCCAAGCTCTCTTGCACTGTCACAATCTATCCCTTTGCTCTCTGAACTGTATGGCATTAATGCAACTGCTCATTTAGAAATAAGATAAATAAGAAAAGGTTTCTACTGAGCTGTTTGATTTTAAAGTATCTACTTTTGGAACATTTGTAAGCCCTTGACTAATTTTATTCTAAACTGTTAATTTTGAACAACAGCATGCTTAAAACCAATAGAGCATGGGAAACAGCGGGGCAGATGTAAAAAATTTAAACTGGGAAAATCGGTAAGGCGCAGCAACAAATTCAATGAATAGGACTTGTATGAAACTTACTTATAGCCTATTGTTTTAATAGTACTTTTAATGAATGGCACTGACCTGTAAGACTGCAATACAGCAACTGTGATTGCGCTTTGTAAGGGCGAAGACACATGGGGCGATTAGTCGCTACAACCTTTAAAAAAGTCAGTCGTGGCAACTACTTGTGGTGACTTTCCCGCCATAGGTAACTATATAAATTCTGCAACTAATTGTGTGTGTTTTTTTCGCTGAGTGGATTAGTCGCCATAAGGTTGAAGACACACTGAGTTACTTAGTAGAAGCTGCTTGTCAAAAATATACCTTGTTTATGTGTTTTATAAAAGAGAAACACAGTAAGTCTAAATCTGCAGACTGGGTTATGATTATTACATTGTTGAGCATGAATCAAAACAGGGGATTTTTTCAGACCTTGGTGAGCAGAAAGGAGGTCAGTGCTTTAGACATTCTAAGGATACAGGACATAGAAGAGAAGTAGGTCAAGCATAAACAGGATAAACAGTAAGAGCTCTGGATATAGGTGAACTACTGCTTGATTAAATCAGTTTAATTCCATTCCAAAATGCAAAACATTATAATAAAAAAAAAAAAATGAATTTATATCTATTTATTCATTTTGGGTTTGGGTTTACCGTATTTTGCATTGCCAAACAATGCCGCAACGTCATGAAAGCGCAGCAGCACCTCTTCTTTCTCAGGAGGTTGAAGAGATTCGGCATGAGCCCCTGCATCCTCAGGACCTTCTACCGCTGTGCCATTGAGAGCGTCCTCACTGGATGCACCACTACCTGGTACGGCAACAGCACTGCCTACAACTGCAAAGCTTGGCAGAGAGTGGCGCGGTGTTCCGAAAGGATAATTGGAGGTGAGCTTCCCTCCCTCCAGGACATCTATAGGAAGCAGTGCCTGAGGAAAGTGGAGAGGATCATCAAAGACTCCAGTCACCCTAGCCACAGACTGTTCTGTCAGGCAGGAGATATAGTAGCATCCGGTCCAGCAGGCTGAGGGACAGCTTTTTCCATCAGGCCATCAGACTGCTGAACACTGACCACTAACAGTTCAAAGACACTTGAGCAACACTACGACACTATTCATGTGCACTCATTCTTATATTTTGTACATACCTTATACATGCCTACTGCTGCTTGTGAAGCTTGCACACAAGAATTTCACTCACATGTACTGTACCAGTGTACCAGTAATATGATGTGACAATAAAAGTGATTTGATCTGATTTGAACCAATAAAATGAACCCATTTATAGGCTATAGCACATCTGGCATCATTACTCTGTAGCATGTTTCACATTTGATGCATTTTTTTTTTTTAACATTAAAAATTAGAATAAATTATTACAGCAAGAACATGATAATCATTAAAGAAAAAGTCTTGCACATTTTCATTTAAGGGAGCCTGACTAAATGTTTAATTTTAACAACAGACTTAAAAGCAGAAATAATAAATACCTGTCATATTATCTATTTAAATTT
Source organism: Xenopus tropicalis (assembly GCF_000004195.4). Classification (NCBI taxonomy): domain Eukaryota; kingdom Metazoa; phylum Chordata; class Amphibia; order Anura; family Pipidae; genus Xenopus; species Xenopus tropicalis. The sequence goes on from NC_030681.2 coordinate 106,615,444, forward strand.
AATTGCTTAAAAATTGTAATTTTAACAGAAATCTATTTATCTCTGACATTTGTGGAATTTTAGCAGTAAACAATAAGCAAAATATTGGAAGGCGAATTAGCTTAGGTGCAAGCATAAGGGCTATGATAAACAGGAGATTATAGCAAAAAAAGGGAAAGTTGTGCTCAACCACTAAATTTTAAACCATTAGGCGGGGGTGCAATGAGGTTGTGACCACGAAATACATAGAAACAACAACAAGAGATCCTCTGCACTCACCCATTATCAATATATAGAACATTAAGACATTCGGTGCATTTAAGCTACTAAGAAATGCCCTCCCCTTTAAGCAAAACAGGGATTGTTTGTCCATATATTGCAATATACTTCAAGCTGGCCAACTGCGTCAAAGTCATCCCTTTTGACCAGTTCCTACACTGACTTATGCGATTCATTAAGAATTCTACTGCTTCAATATACATTTAGCCAAGGGACTAAGTTTTACCTGCAACTTTCTTGCTTTCAAGGTTAAAACCCCCATATGGTTGCCCTTTTATTGGCTCCACTGGGATCACCTGACTGCAGCTGGGAGGGGTGGGAGCTACAACAAGGAGCTGGCCACTGCTCCTGTATAAACTATAGCAAAAAAAGGGAAAGTTGTGCTCAACCACTAAATTTTAAACCATTAGGTTGTGACCACGAAATACATAGAAACAACAACAAGAGATCCTCTGCACTCACCCATTATCAATATATAGAACATTAAGACATTCGGTGCATTTAAGCTACTAAGAAATGCCCTTCCCAGCTCCCACCCTTCCCAGCTGCAGTCAGTTGATCCCAGTGGAGCCAATAAAAAGGCAACCATATGGGGGTTTTAACCTTGAAAGCAAGAAAGTTGCAGGTAAAACTTAGTCCCTTGGCTAAATGTATATTGAAGCAGTAGAATTCTTAATGAATCGCATAAGTCAGTGTAGGAACTGGTCAAAAGGGATGACTTTGACGCAGTTGGCCAGCTTGAAGTATATTGCAATATATGGACAAACAATCCCTGTTTTGCTTAAAGGGAAGGGCATTTCTTAGTAGCTTAAATGCACCGAATGTCTTAATGTTCTATATATTGATAATGGGTGAGTGCAGAGGATCTCTTGTTGTTGTTTCTATGTATTTCGTGGTCACAACCTCATTGCACCCCCGCCTAATGGTTTAAAATTTAGTGGTTGAGCACAACTTTCCCTTTTTTTGCTATAGCTTATACAGGAGCAGTGGCCAGCTCCTTGTTGTAGCTCCCACCCTTCCCAGCTGCAGTCAGGTGATCCCAGTGGAGCCAATAAAAGGGCAACCATATGGGGGTTTTAACCTTGAAAGCAAGAAAGTTGCAGGTAAAACTTAGTCCCTTGACTAAATGTATATTGAAGCAGTAGAATTCTTAATGAATCGCATAAGTCAGTGTAGGAACTGGTCAAAAGGGATGACTTTGACGTAGTTGGCCAGCTTGAAGTATAATGCAATATATGGACAAACAATCCCTGTTTTGCTTAAAGGGAAGGGCATTTCTTAGTAGCTTAAATGCACCGAATGTCTTAATGTTCTATATATTGATAATGGATAAACAGGAGATTATTTGCCTGTGTCAAGTCTCTTCTATCGTGGGGACTAAACACCAAATGCCTTCCCACCAGCAAAAATGTAAATCGCCTGTAGAGACATGTGGCACTTCAGTTTTCCAAAGTCACTCAAAGTTTCCTTGTGAGTAGTGATGAGCGAATCTGTCACGTTTCGCTTAGCCATGGAATTCACGAAACAGCAAGAAAATTTGCGAAACGCATTTGTGGCAAAAAAAATTTTGTCGTCTGCGTCTTTGTCACCTGCGGCTTTTTTTTTTTTTGCCCACGCTTTTTTTATGCGACCACCCCCTTTTTTTGACACGACCGAACCCAATCTGACGCAACCGCGCACAATTTTGGCGCAATCGAATTTTCACAGAAGTTTGATTTACAAAAAAGACACTTGTCTGAATTAAGAAGCGATTTTATTGTTGTTATTTATGTTGCGAGGAAATATTTTTAAGCGATATTTTAAAGCATGCAATATATTTATGCGTTATTTCATAGCACGCGATATTAGCCCACCCTATTACGCACGTAGCTTTCTGAAAACTACCGTTCTGAAAATAACCATTTCCCTGAAAACTCGCGCAAGCATCACTCTAGGAAGAACACATACTTGATTCTCTTCTTCAGATTCCAGAAAAAATCCGACTGCAAACTCCATCTTGTCACCACAGACAATCACCAGCTGCAGTTTTGTTTAGTAACGCCTACTCCTGGGAGGCGTTAAGTTTCACAGTAATTGTCGACACATTTTATCCTTTTAACGCTTCAAATATGTCTGTGACTTATGTGTTAGTATTATTTCTATTAGATAATTACCTCAATGCGATGGAAATAACACTTTGCGATAATTGGGGTTATTGCGCATTACTTTGATGAATCGGTACGTAATTATCGAACACTTTTTAACGCATAAAACTATGCTTTAAGCATTAATAACCTTTAGTGAATCAGCCCCAATATGCTTTCAGTTTATAATTCTGGAATATTCCTGGACTGTCTATATTTTCAAAATGGCAGGTGACTATTACATACTAAAGTCAGTAAACCTGTTTCAGTTGAAAAATTGTAGACTAGTGATTCTAGTACCTCTTCACTTCATTTGAACATTGCAATACAGGTATGGGATCCCTTATCCGGAAACCCGATATCCAGAAAGCTCCGAATTACGGAAAGCCTGTCTCCCATAGACTCCATTATAAGCAAATAATTCAGATTTTAAAAATTGATTTCCTTTTTCTCTGTAAAAATAAAACAGTGCTTTGTATTTGATCCAAACTAAGATATAATTAATCCTTATTGGATGCAAAATAATCTTATTGAGTTTAATTAATGTTTTATTGATTTTTTAATAGACTTAAGGTATGAAGATCCAAATTACGGAAAGACCCCTTATCCGGAATACCCTTGGTCCCGGGCATTCTGGATAATGGGTCCTATACCTGTACTATAATGCTAAAATTAAAAATAAAACTAAAAAAAATGTGACTCTAATACACCCAGCTGACCCTCAAAGTGTTGTGAAATCACTGGAAGAAAAAGATCCATCTCCGAACACAATTGCCAATGGCCAAACTATAAGTGAATCTGCAGGTTTTCTTGTTCAGATGCCCAGAAAGCTGATAAATTAATTGTGACTCTGCTTTCTGCTTTGAAACGCGGCCCATTTTGGTCTCTAATTGCATTAAAGCATTCTTGTGACTTTTAATTATTTTTGAATGTGCTTAAGATCACCTATTACTCACGAGGTAGGAGCAATCTGTCTCTCTGCATGACTTCTTGAATAGAATCAGACAGCCTAGCTAATTCATCAGTAGTGAATTTCATTAATCAAAAGCTAAAATGTTCTAGCTGAACTTGTGGCCTGACTGGCTTGTCCTCTTTCTAATATGAAGTCGTGCTGATCTTGGCTGTACAACAAGGGTTTCCTCTGAAGTAGAAAGGGTATACTGTGTTATGTGAGCATCCAGAGATAGAACCTGGAAAATATAGAGTAAGTGATACCTTTTATTGGCAAACTAAGTAGATTATAAAACGTGGGACAACTTAGGTCCCAGCTGCAGGCATGGTATAAATGGTATCATACAGCAACTGAAAATTCATGAAAAATATACACTATAGCACTGGGAAACATTTTTTTTAAAACTAACATATGTGTAAAATCCATTCCCATTCAGAATGGTTAAACGAAAAATGTGCCCAGGGCTGATACACAAAACCAATGATTTTAGTGGACTGTCTATCCAAATGTCAAAACACCATTAGATCCAGACATATGAAGATTATTTGCAAATCCTGATGTTTTCTTATTAACTGACAGTTGGCAGTGCTCATAATGTGATTGACTAAAAAGAAAAATAGAAATTTCAAATATCTGATCCCTGGTTAAAAATCTGGTGTTCAGTGCAAAGAGTAGCAGCAAAGGGCACAGGCCAGTCCTGTATTAACTGCCTTCCATAATGTTGGCAATAAGAACAGGGCCCTGTTGTGACCTGCACCTTCTGCCCCAACTTAGGGGGAAGGTGTGGGTGCAATTTCTAAACAGAAGAACGCATTGGACAAAGTGCTAAAATATTGGCCTTTTTTGCACTTTGCGCACTGTGTTTACTGTGTAAATAACCCCTTATATCTCTGGAGCTACTGATCATTTTTACATTCTACATTTGCTGAAGGTAACTGTTATCAGTTTGCATTGGCTTGGTGACAGGTCACATTAAGGGTACCAGCGGCAGCTCCTGGTAAAGTGCTGCCTGGGTGAGTAAATATAAAGTTTCTAAAGTGTGCCCTCTTGAAGCAAGGAAGGAATCCTCCCCCCCAAGGCAAATTGGAGACAGCTTCAGATGGCATTAGGCAAGTTTCACTTGGACAAAACAAGTACAAAACAAGTACATGAGCATATTCTTTAAAGATTCCACACAGAGTCATATATACAACACAAGAGATATAACACTACTACACAACAGATTCAGGACACCAATGGACATCTAAAAAACCTCTACAACTGCACAATGTGAAATCCAGTGTCAATTTCTCTGTTTTTAATGTGATTTATTTTGAGTAGGTTGGTATTACTTTTCAGAACATCCAAACATGTATATCCAAAAGAGAACAAACCCTGTTATCGAGAACAAATAAGCAAAAAGAAATATGGCAGTTATCAGCACTGGCCCTGAGTTGGTGGCACAGCTTCTTGCCTGTGATTCCTTTGATTTGCCATCTCTAGTGTTGTACCGTACAAGAAAAATAAGTTAGCTACATCATAATACCCTTTGGCTAGAATGTTGATTGCACCCCACGCAGGAAGATGCAGTTCCTTCAGAACTCTTTCTCCTTAACAATCACTTTACCAAGAAGAATTGAGTAACTGGATATTTAATGACGTCAGTCTCTGTCTTGCTACTGATGCACACTGATTAGAAATCATGAAATAACCTAGCGACATACGTGATTATTAGATGGCAGGGGTGGGTGAATGAGTTTTGAACCAAAAGGCAAAAGTCACGCATTGTTGCATTGTCACGTTGTGCCGAGGACAGATTTGTAAATGTGAAGAGCATTTAGTGTGTGACTTATTATGCTTTTAAATGTTGACTTTGGAAGTATCAATTTGTTCTTAACTTACACATTTTGCCAAAGCTCTAAACATTTTTAGCCTTTTCTGAAGACTTAATTATAACTCTTGTAGCCCAGTGAAATCAATCTGTCCTCCAGAAACAAAGAGACCAGTTAGCATTCCTCAGTGTTCCTCTGGATACACTGCCTAAATAGCACATGAACATACTGCTTATGCACATTCTGCTGAGAAAATACTAGGCTCCTTAAGTATAACCCATGCAATTCCTGCTTTAATTGATAGGGTAGCCTTGACTGAATGACTATGTAAAGAGAAATGTTTGTGATGCAAGAATAACCATTTCCAAGCGCCCTATATCGGGTTCTTGTACAAGTGCAAGTCAAATGACTAAAATTAAATGAAACCTGTAGAAGGTGACCAGCTTTATACAAAATAACGGGGTATTATAACGTGGGCCCCATATAACTACATTAGTAGTCTTATCCCTACCAGGGGACTCATGTTGCATGTGAAATTGCAGGGTTTTTTGGCCATCCCAGATTTTTTCACAGCATGGGCCACCCGCAATTACCACTTGGGGCCCAGGCAAAAAGTCTGTGGGGAGTCTGAGCCCCCTTAGGTACACCAGTGATTCATAATGCCTCACACAGTGTGCAAGGTGCTAAAAAAAAAACACAATCAGCCATTTTTTTGCAGTTTGCCAACTACTAATAGCCACAGACTTCTATTTTCGATTTTGGAGAGCAGAGACCTATGGACTGCTGTTTAAATCTAGTGTGGCCTAAATAAATGACCGCGGTTCGAAATTTTATTACATTCTTCTTTTTTTGCTATAGACTTAAAATGTAGTAAATCAACCTCCAAATGTCTTTGATAAGCATCAGCCATAAAGCTAGCCATAGGTAAGACTTCCATTCTTTATAACATACCCAGAGTCTTTCCTAAAGAAAAATGACACTTAAGAATCAAGTTTCAATGAAACTGAATGTTTCTAACATGATACATCAGTCCAAATAAATAGAGCATTGTATATGAAGCTGTTTAGGCCCCACCAAACCAGCAAGACAACCTCTCAATAAAGTACAGTTTTATTTAATGGCAACTATTTGATCTTTCAACAACAGCACGGCATTGAAATACTTTCCTTTCTAAGTGCAGTCTGTCATTATCCTTTAATATTATGGGTTAAGAGGTAGCTGATTCATTATGATAAAAGCCATTTTCCTTAGCTAATAAGTCCTTTGAAAAATCCTTTTGTTTTGCATAGAGTGCATGTTCTAAAAACATGGTCAGTTATGTAATACTGAAATTAATTTTTTTTAGAATTAAATGCAAAGTAAAATTTATTGATCCAAAATGTCAAGAAAATGCTATGTTATTTTTTTTATATTTTTTTCTTTTAAATGCACAGAAAACCATTAATTGATTGCAATACTTTTCTTTTTCTGGGGGGGAGCCTATTGGTTTCCTCAGAATTCAGAAGCATTTGCATTTTTTACTGAACCTGTAACCTTTTGGTATCCATGGTTATTTCCATTTGTGATGTATATGAAACTTACTCTGCCAAGCAAAACGATGTTGGGGCTGTCATTCTTAAAGGGGATCTAAATGCCAAAAAAAGAATTAATGTCAATTAATTGTGCTTCTCTGGGCACCTTTGAATTTCCATTTATTTTCTATTTAAAGCAGTTTCTGCAGTATTAGCAGTTTTAGGCAAGCCATCATGTGTTTTGCACCCTGTCCCACTTTCATCTTCTTTTGGCCCCACGATTACAGCACTTGGCTTATTTATAAGTAATGGGAAAATTTGCACATGGGCAGTAATCCAAAGCAACTAATCAATGACTGGCTTTTCCCAGGCAGCTACAGGTTCACTAATGAAAGCAAATGTGATTGGTTGCCAAGGGTTACTGACGAGTTGCAAATTTGCCCAGTGTTTAAAATGAGCCCCACTTTGTTTGGAAGTGCTCAATTAATTAGGGGTGGGAGGAGGCACAAAGGCATCCCCCCTCCGACACTCTAACTTGTGTGTCATTTAAACAGGTCATAGTCCTGACATAGGCGGCAAAATTGGGGTTTGGAAGTTGCGGCTAAACTGCAGCAGACTCATAGAGATGGAGGAGGAAGGTGGGCAGAACAGGCAGAGGGGTGGGCGGCTTGGGCGGGCTTCAGGGGGGCTCTCTTTGCCCAAAAAAAGTGGGCATGGCCAAAAATTTTGATGCACCGCAAATCCTCCCTCCCCTGGCCCTCCTAACCAAAAACATCTTCTGCTACCCCTGAGTCATGGTAAGTGATCCTTAAAATATTAGTACTTCTCAGTGTCTGATCTGTATCTATACAATTTATTAAACTGGATCCCTCTACCATCAATACATAGTCATGGTACTGTGTATATTTCTTTTTATGTGTTTTATTTACTGCAGTCACCTTGTTTATATAATACCTGTTAAAATGTACTGCACTGTGCATACAGTAGTGCTATATAAAGACATGCATTCATGTGAGCTGAACTTGAAATATGAGTGTAACATTGCAGGGACATAGCAGAATAAGGAATATAACTTCTATAAAAGGCACTTAACTCTTTTTATTTTTACTGAAAAAAATCAGTTAAATCCTTAAGGATTTCTAATTATGTAAGAAATGTTACTTTCAAAAATAAAGTGAGACACGGGTTGTAATGAATCTAATCTCCTTGACCCCCTCCCCTGCTGTGTCTGTCTATCTAACAGCAAGGTTACCAGTCACATGAAAAGGAAATGGAACATACCATTTCATTGCACTTCTTTTGTTAATAGCTGCAATATACAAAGCATCTATTATTCATGTGTGCACTATGTCAAAGGCGCAGGGGAATATGAGAAATGATGTAATATTCATTAAAACAATTAAAATGATTAACAATTGATCTTAGACAAGGGGAAATGCAGAGGTAAATTTCTTGACCACTATACATCTAAATGAAAAACATAAATCAAAAAGTTAAATTACATACCAAGGATCTTGCCCTGAAACACTCCACATTAATTACTTTTACATTGCTCTCATAACAGTGCCTGGCACTGAGCATTGCACTGGCTGTTTATTAGCTGAACGCTAATGCCTGGAACAATTAGTAGGATTTTTGTCACATTTATCATTAAAGTAACAGCTGAAAGACTGTTCGTGTTGGGCAATGCTTCTGGAAGTACATCCTTAGGGAAATGAATTACAAGGCCCAGGACATGCTGTAATATGTGCAGAAAGCACAAGCATACTGCTAAACACCCAGACACCCAGGCATGAGTAATACATGTTGTCTTTATTCAGGAGCACGGGGAGTGCCTCTTGTTGTGAGGTGCTTGTGTCCTGGCCCAGATAGTTCTTGTGCCATGATAATTACCTTCATATGTCTGGTTCTGTACAGGGCACTATGATGTTTACACAAGGGATTTTGAACATACGCTGTTTGTTTTCAGGGAACACATTGTTTCTTTTTAAAGAGGCACTATCGAAAAATAATAGCTGCTTCCTCAGATAGGAACAATTTCTATTAAACGTGTGCAGGAGCTTTAACCCTTTGCTTCTTATTTCGCTCAAAGGAATCTCCACTTAGCACAACTTGGGGATATACACTTGGGGGTTCTATAAATAAATGGTAAACTTGAAAGAGCAGCAGATCAGAATGCAGAGTGCAAAGCAGTAATTATGAATAACGTCTTATAGTGATCATAACTTCTTATAGTGAATCTCATTTTTTACATTTTTTTAAGCTGGTTAACCTTAGGCCTATGGTAAACAAGACCTTTGTTCATCTGGCAGAGAAACACCTATCTCTGATTCAAAAACCTGCCATTGACATAAAGGAGAATGCAAGCCAAAATTTAAAAAGCATACTGCCCAATAGTTCTCCTATTGTTTAGTAAAAACGCCACACTTTTGGCTCACCTAATCAAATATTTACTCAGTCACACTTACTTCACATTTTCTAGAACAGGCAGCCATCTCTAAAAATGTATTCTCCCTTCCTTTCCCTCCTTGCTTCATACTGCACGTGTGTTTCATTCCCTCCCCCCCTCCCCTCTGCCAGATCCGCTTCTGATTGGCTGGTGGGCATGTGTAGCTCAGAACAGGAGACAGGATCAAGTTACACACATGCTCAGAGAATAGGAAGGCTGCCGCTGGCACCTACAGGAAGGGGAGAGAGATTTCAGTGATGTCACTGTAGTCTTCACACTGCTGTAGGCTGCCAGCACCATATCTCAGAGAAGCAAGCAGGGATCTGGGAATTTAGATATGCAGTAAGTACTTAAAAAGAATGCCTTTAGACTTACTTTTAATTTGTATTAACCTTTCATTGTCTTTTAAATGGCATCCGCTTGTTATGAAGGTCCCTATTACATTAACACATACTAGGGTTAGTTTAATCAGGAGCCAATCAACCTGCCGGTATGTTTTAGGATTGTTAGAATATACCATAGTACCTAGCTCCAAAGAGGCAGGGACTGTTTTTAATGTGGTATAATCTCTGTAAAGCACTGTCAGCACCATATAAATAAAATAATAATAAAAATGTAGACATTGGTTTTTGAGACAATTTGCAACTGGTCTTCAATCTGTATTTGCATTAAAATTACTTAGCATCATAAGTTTGTATGATGCATATAGGAGGGGCTGGAAATGGGTAGCACATGGTTGGCCCAAATGTTTATGTATTATTCAGATTGCAAGTCACTAGGGAACTCCTGTTGATGGCATTAAGTATGGGGCTAGGAACAAATAATGAAGGGCTCTAAGAGCTGTGGATTTGCAGACCTTAGCACTCCTGCACTTGCACCTAGCACTTTTGGAAATCATATTTGTCAGCAGCGATAGTAATAGGAAGGAGCAAATCATTAAAAGTGGAATATAGGATATCATACAGTGAAATAAACAATTTTCACAGTTCCTATGACCAGAATTGGCTTCTTTACCACTCTGGATTAAGCATTAAGACTCTAAGGGCAATGTTTCAAGCCTTCCAGTCACTTGGGCAATCCTTGGCCGACATTATATTTATCCAGGAGACAAGGCTGACCACCACTGCAGATATGAAGAGAGCAACAAGAGAATGTTGTTGGGGTCCAGCTTTCTTCCCAATTGCTACAGAACCAGGTGACCCACCAGATGACTTGGCAGATGTTTTTGGTTTAGTTTTATTGCTACTGGGGCTCATAGGCATTTTTTTGGGGTGGGGGACAGGGTTAGGGTGGGGGAGAGGTTGTGTGCTAAACCAAGCGGTCATTTATGGACTTGGATTAAGTGTGTTTGTTGTGGGAGGGGGTGGGAATGGAAGCCATAATGGACAGAGGAATGGACTTTGAAAGAAGGCTCTTTTCTGTCGGGAGGGAATGGGGGGGGTTTTGGTGAAGGTTTATTACTTTTTAATGGACAGCCTCATCTGAATTATTGTGTTATGTTAATTATCTGATGTGATGTTTGTTATCTTTATGTTCGGTTTATTTTTTCTAAATAAAAAAAAATTCCTATGACCAGAATTGTCCTTTGAAGACACAAATCACTTGCACGTGGCCAGCAGTTTCCTCATTCTAAAAAAATTCAGGTCAGTGTAAAGTGTTTTGGGACCCAGGGTGCTCTATAGCTGCACACCCACGCTCTAAGCACCTTCTTCTCTTTAGTGCTAAGCAACTAATTGTGCTGTAGGCTTCCTTCTGTTATGCCGAATTGATGCATTTTTAACATTTATCAGTTTTTAAATTTGTGTTTGTGGCTTAGTGCAAATCCAGGTAGGAATGAAGATGTGTATATGGGGTAAGTGCAAATCTCCGGAATAGATGCATTATTTGTGAGGAGAGCACTCCTGAATCACTCATAATTCTGCTTGCCGACTTATTAAGTGAAGCTCCAGTATAATTCTTCCCTCCCTTGGGCCACTGTCATCTTCTTCTTTATTCTTCTCCAGATCTCCAGATATGCATCTACTTGTCTGCCCACCACTAGCTAAGAATAGCTAGAACACACTGACAAATGCTGGAAGAAAAAAGCAACCAAGGAACAGAGAAACAGGCACAAAGAAAGATTTAAAGAGAGGCATAAATGGTTAACATAGAATTAAAGAGAAAGTGACAAGCAAAACACCACAGATTATATTTCTTGATTAATCTGAATACTCTTGTTGTAGTCACATGCTTAGTATGACCAACTGAATTATTTTACTGAGGGGCATTTAATTACATCTGCAGTTTTTTAAAATCTTTTCCAAAGTGAATTTATAAGCTTCTCAACAGCTACACAAGAACCTGGCAATATTCATCTTTTTACCGAAGTTTTCAGCAGAATATTGTTACTGGTACTATTATTATCAAATACCATACTGAAAGATGTAATTATTTCTTAAAATGTATTTCCAGAACCAACTTCAAACAAGGGGGTTGGAGGGGAATCCAGTGCCAGTGTCAAAGGTTCAAATGACTTCTGAGTGCAGTTTACCAACATCAATGACCTCTAAAGTCTCTCTGGAAAAAGCTGCAATGATTCTTGCCAATTTATTTCAATTTTCTGAAACCGAGTCAAAATCTCTCCTCTGTCACTGTTGGACCACTTAGAAGTGGGTATCATGTATATGAGAATCCAGAGAAGAAGATTGATTGGCTCCTTTACCTTTAATACTTTACAGAATACCCATAACCCCCCTGGGCCAAAAGCAAAATTTAAATTTGCAATTGTTACCCTACACAACCTTTCATGGAGCTCACAGAACACAAAGTGTCCCTTACCCATTTGTAGATCGACCCCTTGCAGCTTTTTCATAAACATAAATGGTTTAGGAAGGAAGCTGAATAGTTACATATCCATAATTCTTTATAAAGGGAATTCAGCGAGGCTCTAACTGGTCATTCAATGTGCGTTTCTTATAATCATTCACATGATAATTTATAAATTTAGAATTTTGCCTTTGCCCATAATAATAACTGTGATCAATAATATTTTAGCTAAACTTTCATTTAACAATATACAAAATATTTTATATGAGAATACAGAGAAAATTCTGCCACACAGAGGGCTCGCCTACACAGCTTGTAAAGGTATTTTGAGTGCAGTAAGTATTGTTTCCTGCTGCTTCTGTAAAAGACATAATGTTTCCTTCTATTAGAATTCCTTGGAGGAGGTATTGCATTTCTGGCAATGTTTCTTTCTGAAACCTAAGTAATGATAGAGAAGGCACCTCATACCGTGTCAAAGAGGTAGAACAAAGTGGCCTCTTTAAAAATAGCCTATGTTTTGAAACACGAAACACCCTTATAAATAAATAAGTGTTAAACATACAACTGCAATTTGCTTTTCAGCAGCCTGGTGCATTAATGCTAATCAATAAGAAAAACATGGTAACATCGCATTGCTGTGTATATTTGTCACTGTCCCCCACAAAATACATTTCTGTTCCCACAATATAGTAACTTTACCAAATCTACAGCAATAGCTTCCCCCCATACAATATAGTACTTCTGCCTCAATATTACTTATCAGTAATTAACCTTAAACCAATTGTGCAGCCTACAATGTAGGGTTGTGTGACACAAGGTTTATTCATCTCTGCTGTATGGGACAGTTTTTCAGTCAACAACTGATGATCACCAGCCCGAGCATTGGAAGCTATTCCCCAATATTTTGACCTACACTTCTTAAAGGGGTAGTTCACCTTTGCTATATTTTAGTATGTTATTTAGTGAGGCGTTTGTGGGAAAGTATTTCCAGGAGATTAGTTGCAGATTTGCCACAGGTGCCTAATCTCCATGTGCGCCATCACCCTTACAACTAAAATCATGATTCCTTTGTTGTAAGGCTCTGAAGTCAATAGAGTGCTGATTTTTTATGACATCCAGCAATTTGCTCAAATGCCATTTGTAAATGACCCCCAAAGTATTTCAGGCAAATTGTATGTTGTTAAATCAGCCACTGGCTGCTTTGTATTTAAATCTGTATGTTCAATGTATATTCCCATTTATTGTACAGTGCTGTGGAATATGTTGGCGCTTTACGTGAATACTAATTAAAAACAATGCTTTATTCGTTATAACCCTTGTGAAAACAAATCTGCCCATATATATCCTGTGCCAATTGTCCTGTTCAGTAATTTATAAGTAGCTAGCTTTGATAGGTATAGTTATAGTTAAAAGGATAAAAGCATGCCAGAATGATCTGAGTGTGTGGGTTACCATGCTGGTGCATGTATGCCATATTTTATTAGATGCAGCTTTGTTGCAGACTGGGGTTAGGCCATTTATTAGCACTCCTGCTTTTATATATATATATATATACGTTCTGTATACTAATTAACTAAAAGCTGCACTTTACATACAACACAATAATATAAACAAATGTGGGAGCTACACTGCACTAAATAAGCAAAGTTTACTATATAAAAATGTAGAGAGACAGGAGGAAGGAGGTCCTTGCCCTGTATTTAAGTGTGTAGATAATTTATAGACATGGACATAAAGTGTTAAAGGAAACTTTTATTTCAAAATCCCATCATGTAGGCAGTAATATATACTATATGATATTGGTTTCAATCTGGGCTAAAAATCATCATTAATCTTAAATAATATTTTTATAAATGACCCTTTATTGGAGCACCCCATAGATTCTCTATGTTCCCTGTCCATGTTACTAATCCGTGGTGGGTGTGTCAGGGCTGCATAGCTGCTGATTGGCTAGCATCCTACAGTCCAAAGTCCTGAGAGCAGCCAGCAGGAAGTAGAACAGATGGATGGTACTAGTATCGTTTTTGGGGAATTTTTTTAACAAAGCAGCACAAAGCACACAGTTTCTAAGTGCACAATGACATTTTTTACACAATATGTTTTCTTTAAGTACACAATCACAATGGTTAAAGAGAGTTGCCCAGCCAGATACTACAACAGTGATCCTAAAAATACACTTTACCTGGTCCCAAGTTATCTACCACATACATGATAATAAGTATATTGGCTGTAAGAGGGCAGCTTGTTGCACTAGCAGTTTCTGGAAGTTAATGGAGGTTGTAGCATATCAATGGCTGGAGGACTTCAGGCTGCAAATCAAAAATTACTGAGCTAAAAAAGCTTTTTCTTGTTGTGTTAAGATTTCCAGATACTTGAAAACATCTTGCGTGCGCCCAGGAAACAGCAGGATCAGGACACTGGGTACCAGTAGAGATGCTAAGTGTATGTGGATACTATTACAGGATGCAGTGCAACAAGTACGGTAAGAGAGAGAGAGAGATTGTTTTCTGCTGATCAGTTGCAAGCAGTTTGTTCTTATGAACCTGCATAAAAGAATGAGACAGAGTAAACATCATCCCAGGAAGTAAGCGGAACAAAGAATGTTCTTTTCTTATACAGAGGAAAACAAATATTGGCAACCAGTTAAGTGTTTGGCACAGAGATATAGGGACATTGCTGTTTGAAACAGCAAGGAAACAGGGTTTAATCAATGCCCCTACATTTCTTTAACCACAGTTGTCAGTATCCTCAAAATACATAGCCTGTTTTATGTAGGGTACTTACCCCCTGATTGTATTAAGAAATTATTTATTTACATAAAGTTTACAGTACTTAGTAGTTTCATTGTCAGTTGTGTTGTGTATTTTGTTTTATTACTCATCCTTGTGTACTTACTTTGTAAAAGATTCATAGTTCTCTTATAATAACTTGAAATATTGTGGGGTTTTTTTTGTTGCAATTTTTGTTTACAGGTACAATGGTGCCATCTTTATTTATTAAAATACCGTACTGTGTCTGTTCTGCCAAGCCTTTGGAAAGAAATAAACTTCACAGGTGAAACTACAGCAATGGAAATATTCAGGCTCTTTAAAGAAGAAGGAAATTCTTTTTGGCATTTTACTGCCAATAGATTAGCCACATTAGTGCCACCTAGAACACTATATTTATTCAGCAGAAAGCTTTACCATACCCAAGTAAAGAGCCCTAGAAGCTCCGTCCAATAGCAGCTGCCATTTTAGCTTGGTCTTGGTAGCTTCCTGCTGCAGTTATACCCGTTGGAAGCTCAGATCACACATTCCTAAGGGGGGTGGGTGAGTTCTTATGCATTCTAATGGGTGGGGGGAGCAGGAGAAGGGAGGGGGATAGGGAGAGAACTGAGCACACTCTTACCTCAAACCTGGAGGAGCCCCAAAATAGAGGAAGTTTGATACCAAAGAACATGTTCACGAAAAAGGAGACAAGAAATCCTGTGTTTCTTTTCATAGATGACTCAGGGCAGCGTTTCTGTGAGTGCTTATGGCTGTATTTACATAGACCTTTCTGATAAAGCTTACTTAGTTTTTACCTTTCCTTCTCCTTTAAAATTGCTTTAGGGCTGCTGTATAGTTCCCGTCATGCAGGAAAACTAACAGTGGAATTGATGGCTTCCTCTATTATTCTCTGCTTACCATCTCCTTTTGCCTCATCTGGTTCACTTCTTCCACAGGGTATGTATTGTATGACGAAGAGGAATAGACAAACTAATGACGATATAAGCATGAAGGATCTAAATAGTGTGTGTCTCCTATCACTATCCTATCACCTTCCCAACACTTCATGCTTTCAGAACAGACTGCATATATTGCACCTGTCTCAGAATGGGTCACTACTTACACTTGCTATGTAGGCAATAGAATACAGAAAATGCACAATTCCACTTCTTGTGTGTCATTCAGAAGGGGAGAGGAGAAGCATCAGAGGATGCAAAGTACCCTGGAGCCCTATACTTATTGGCAAATCTGAGCAGGAATTAAGCACAGAACTACTGTACATATGTAACCGCTGCACTCTGTATCTTTATTATTTTCAATTTACTGCAAAGGCACAGAGCCCAGCATTCATATCCCTATGGGTACAACATAAGTGCTAAGCTGTATATTGCTCCATCACTCGTGCTACAAGTCATGTAGACTTCAAAAAGAAACAATTACCACTCAGAGGTTCTTGTAAACTCACCTGAAACATCTCTACTGAATTTACAGTTAAGCTAGCCATGCACGTTAAGATTTTTCAAAGATCGTTGTCTATCAACAAAACACCAATTTCAAGCAATATTGTCTAGTTGAAGTTAGGAAAATTACCTGCTTGGTTCTGCAAACAATTGGAAAATGGACCAAATTAATTGTTAATGACGACAATTTTCACACACAGATTTGTTGTAATAATTTGTCTTTTCCACATAGGTGATGTTACATTAGTCTTTAGGCCAAGAGTTTGATCATCTGGCCAAAAGTATTCACTGCTGGAAAAATGGCATTAAACAAAGTCATTGCTTTGGTCTTCCAGGATCACATAACACATCAATGACATTTAAGTATGCACGCTTTGAAACCCAGAGCACAGTATCTTTCATCTCTATTACATATACTGTAGGCCATCCACATGTGCAGTTTCCATTACTCCTTAGAGATTCCTTAGTCTTTGATCATCTGGTCCTCAGGTCTCACAGCGAAGGACAAATTCATTAGTCAGTCTGTTTGTTCTTGTTTTCCTAGATGACATGAAACAGCTAAGCCTATATAGCAAATCATATATTTTCAGGTCTATCTAAAGGTGGAGTTACCTAGGGTGCAATATTCTCAAGTCCTCTAAGGCAGACACTTTTTTATATAGCTTTATGTAAGAGTAATAAAGAGTAGCAATGACTCGCCATTTTCCCCTCAGCCCAGCACCTAGAAGAAAGCTACTGGGGTTGTGCAAGAGAGCAATGGGGCATTTAGTAAAGGAAGGAAAATAAACATGCAATTACGCTGACCAATGAGATAGCCTGAGTGGTAATTCAGCGACAGTACAATAGGAGGCAGACACACAAGATTATTAAGATTAAGATATATTCTAAATCAGAATGAAAGTTCCAGGAAACCAGCAGGTAGTAAATAATGTAGCTCTAAACTGGATCACGCATGCCCATGTTTACTTGGGCCCTGTGACCCCTTTTTTTAACTATATTGCCTAACCATTTAGGGATGTATGTTACCTGATGGAGGACAGTTTCAACAGATTATCCTGTGAGCATTAGCATGTACCAAGTAAGGTGTGATTACATGCTAGGAGAGAATTTGGCGCTTAGCAAAGGAGTATCCTTTACACTGGACCTTATTATGGACATCACAAACTGAGACCATACTTGTAGCACTGGATTAAAGGCACTGGGTTAAAGGCACTCTGGTGAGATTGTGCAACCAAGGAATAGTGGAGTGGTAAGAAACTGAGCTTTAAAGAGAATTAAATGCATGTTTAGCTAAACTGACAGTGATGTTTTTCTTTCATAACACATCACCTTATACATAACATAATTATTATATAATTATATTAATATCTGTGAAAAATGACAAGATGAAATAGATTTTTTTTAATGAACCCTAAATTTGCATTATTATGTTTCATACACATGCACATGAAATACTATTCTAAATATTGTTATGGTTCTGATTAGATATTGATATGGTTCTGAGTCTCTGTGGAAGTTATCCGTTTCTGTGTGCAAAGAAGAGCGTGAGGAGGTAAACCTCAGCCCTGTCCTAACTGCCTGTCTTAGAGTATGCAGTAAGGACTGGGCCCCAATGCGGGTTGTGCCTCTTGCTGCTCCGTGCCACCTGGGTCTAAATAATAGAGAAATCTAGATACTGTATATCATGATCTGGATGAATGAGAATCTTCATAGACAAGTCAGGATATTGTTTCCTCACCCCAGGTGAAACAACTGAAAGTTAGGAGCTCATACTGATTACTGCAGAATATATCTCTTTTCTTATGTAAGTATTCCTTAAAGGGGATGTTTTCTCAGTCATGACAATTTCCCTAGACAAACATGCCTTAGTGCTGTTCTAGGTGATTATTAAATGATGGACCCACCATTTAAAAGGGCTGCTAAATTTAACTTATTTGCTCAACAATTAAAACAAACTAGACTCAACAGAACAGCAAAGAATATATTAATAATTAGATAACTGAATCAGTTAGGTATCTGCATATACAATAGCTCACAGCAACATATTCTTTAACTTTTACAGATGCACTAGGCTTTACTGGACCAGTTCAGTATGTAATTATGCATAATCTTGGAAAGTGTTAATTAAGGTAGCGACTGGCCACACCCCTCAGTAAAACACAAACAGGGCTATGTAATAAAAAGCACTAAGTTTGCCCAGTAGCAATACCCTATAGCAACCAATCAGTAGGTAGTACTGGAAAAAGAAACAATGCACAGTTTTTCAGGTTTACAAACAAAGAAAACACATGGACTTACAGATGTTACAAATCCAATTATATATACTCTTGATCAGGGATCCCCATCCTTTTGTACTCATAAGCCACAGTCAAATGAAAAAAGACTTGGGGAGCAACAATAGCATCATAAAAGTTCCTGGAGGTGCCAAATAAGGGCTAAGATTGGCTATTAGGGGCCTCTATGCACACTATCAGCTTACAGGGGGCTTTATTTGGTAGCAAATCTTGTTTTTATTCAACCAAAACTTGCCCCCAAGTCAGGAACTCAAAAATAACTGCCTGGTTTGGGGGCACTGAGAGCAACATCCAAGGGGTTGGGGAGCAACATGTTGCCCCTAAACTACTGTTTGGGGATCACTGCTCTTGATCATGACATTGTTGACAGTTATGCGCTGTATTATGCAATTAAGTCTTAACATTACCCATAATAAACTGGGGTAATGTAATGTAATTTTAACCGAAAGTGTTGTTCCTACGCGTCTGCTGGGGAGAAGGAGTGGGTGAATTAATGCAAATAACTAAAAGATTTCCTGACTGAGATTGATCTTGGGTCAATTATACGTGGCCGTAACCCCTCTTACAGTAGGAAATTTTGTATTGGGGATATATTTATTGACTAATTTTATCCATTGACGGTTAGCAGGGGGTACACAGGACTTCCATCTCATGGCTATTAGTCATTTAGCCTGTATTAATAACAACGTTAGTAAGTGTTTCTCGGCAGTAGAGGGTGCAGTGTCCCCTAGGGGGGTCAAGGGGAATAATAAGAGCCAAGGGTTGGCAAGGTCTATTATTGAATGAGGACATTGCCACACCATATGAAATAGATTTGCAGGGGAAATCACCACATTTTGGAGAGTTCTCAGGTATCTCGTGATTCATCAGGTGCAAACTATGGTCAAATGTGTTCTATGTAAGAACCGAAATTGTATCATCTTATCACTTAGATATCGCTGAAGAGCAAGTTTCCAGGACTGAACGGTGACTGTTATTAAACTAGTAACCCCTTTATTGTATCTAGTGCCTCTGTACAACAGGTTCTTATGGCCTTTATAGAAGTCAGTTAAGTGGGATTCTAAGTTAGTAAAAGTGTTCCCTTGAGAGGATGCAGTCCACCATGCAGTGTGAGTCAATTTAGTTGTTAGATAATATAAAAATAGGTTTGGGCTGCTATACCCCCAGTATCAGAGGGAAGATGTAGAGTGGTTAAAGGTCCTATGGGTGCTCTGTTTGCTCAACAAAACAGTTTTGTAAAGAGTTTAATTTCTTTACAAACAGTGAGGTTAATGCAGGGAATATTTGTCAAAGTAAATATATGAATGTTGGTAACATGAGCATTTTAAACAAATTTTTTATTTGGTAAGACTCTCAGTTGAAGTGGGGACCAAATTGTGATTTTCAATTCTAGTTTACGGGTTAGGGGGGGTTACGTTAAGTTCTGGAAATTTGGTTTAACTACACCTAAATATTTGTCACTGTTCGTAGGCCAATTGATAATCTTTGGGGGTCTATCTGGAAGTCATCTATAGGGAAGATCACTGATTTTCCCAATTAATTTTGAGGACCGAGTACAAGTCTGGCAATTTATCATGTTTAAAGGAGCCTTAAGGCCACAACATAGGTTACCTAAAAATTTTCTCCATTACACCCTTCAGTTCCAAGCTGGTAATTGTTGGATTTGTTATACCAAGAAACACAAAGGGTTCCATAGTTATTATGAATAACAATGGTGAAAGGGGACAGCCTTGTCGGGTGGTGTGAGATTTGAAAGGTTTAGAGATATTACAATAGTGCTCTTTGCACTAGAGGAGCTGAAATTCCACTTTAAAAATTGAAATTTCAGCTCTTTAAGTTGCTGGGAGCGGCTTTTTGCTGCCCTTGGTAACTCGCTGAGTGCTGCCGCCTGAGGTGAGTTTCTCATGGCAGCAGTGCCCCTGGTTCTATAGAGCATTGACCTATCAAGTTCTGCTTCTGTTGGTTAGGAAATGCAATCTAGTTTAATCTAGATTGCAAAAAGTTACTAAGCCTCCAAACTGAGTCTAGCAGAGTAGTATTGGTACTTAATACTATTAAGAAGAGTGGTCTGAGATACCTCTTAGGAGGATATTCGCTGATAACAGTCTATTTACTATTTTGGGAGACCCTAAACTAAGATCAGTTCTAGACTAAGGGGCCTATTTATTACCTAAAGCAAGATCAATTCTAGACTAAGGGGCCTATTTATTATGCTGTGTAAAATTACATTTGCCCAAAAAATGGTGTAAAAATCTGTGTAAATAAATGGAGAAGTTTGCCGTCCAAACACCAGATTTTATGCCGTTATTTTATGTAAGTTCTGGCAGAAGAAAAAACACATTAAAAAATTATGCAGATTTTACACCATTTTTTAAACGGCGAAACCTGGTGATGTGTGTTGAATTTTGTTGTTGTTTTTTACACTGCATATAAAATATACCCCATGATAGATCCTTTACTTGAGAAGCAAAAAAAAAAATATTGTGTTAAAATCACCCATTAGGATTAGTGGAAGGTCAGGCAATTCAACAGTACGTTCCATATGTGTTAGTAGATCTTTTCAAAATGGAGAAGGGGCATAGATATTAACAAGGATGTATGGTTTGTGGAATGTAATGTTCTATTATATCTGCCCTCTTTGCCAGTGATAATTCTGTACAATGTAAAAACGCAAGATTTGGCTATGAGAATAGAGACACCCATAGCATAACTGGAGTAGATTGAACGATAAGCAGAAACAAAGGTCTCTTTAAGGAGAGTAGTTTAGAACCATCTAAATGTGTTTCCTGTAAAAAAAACAAAAAAAATGTAATCTAATGTAATGTAGCTGCCCAAAACTCTGTTCCATGATAAGGGAAGGGAACCCCAGCAGGCAGGAAGGAAAGGCAGATGGCAAAAACCCACCCTACTCAGTCTTCCCCAACTTGAACGAGTTTCTCTCCCAAACTTGTAAACCATAGTTAGTCTCAATATCAAGAGGAGGTGGAAGAGGTCTAGCAGATTAGTCTTCTGATTCAAACCTGTTACCCTTAAAGGAGAAGGAAAAGCTAATAAAGAGTTAATCTCAAGCTGCAGGCATACCTTCAGTTCTCTCAATAGTGCCCTTAAGTCTCCCCATATTTCTCCCGGTCAGATGATCAGAAGCCAAACAGGAAAAAAAATGCTGAGCTGTGTAAAGAAAGTTCCCATAATGCCTCACTCCTGCACCGAGACCCAGACCAGTGTACATGCTCAGTTAGTTAGACTATGAGGAAGCTTCCTGCTGATTGGCTCAGATCCACATTCCTAAGGGGGGGGGAGTGAGTTCTTAGCATTCTTTAAGGAGGGGGAGCGAGCAGAGAGCTGCGTGTCTCTGGCAGAGTTAAACAGACACAACAAATCTTTTGACAGAGAACCCAGTGCAGTGTTTCTGTAAGTGCTTATGGCTGTATTAACATAGACCTTTCTGATAAAGCTTACTTAGTTTTTACCTTTCTTTCTCCTTTAAGGTAATTATAATGTGGCAAGGAGCTCCATCCATAGAATGGTTGTGCAGGGCTGAAAAAGATGCATATGCTTGTTAGTTTGCTGATGGTCTTTGCCGCAGGGATCTCGGTTGTAGCAATGCTTGCTGGTCTAATGGAGCAGATTCTATCCAGGCATGTACCTCTTCAGGTGTTGCAAAGAAAAGGGTGCAGTTGTTTGCGACTACACAATTACACACATTTTGTGTTAATTGTGACATTTGCTGTGAAAAGAAAACCGTAATCTTTGCTGCATTGTATAATAGATTAGATAGCCCTGCATGCAACCAATCAAAGTGACTGTAAGAGAACATGGGATGCAGGCAATATTTTTATTTTAAGTTTCAGCATTCAATCTGATATCTGATTGCCAGGATGAAGACAGACTATTGTCTATTTTCTCAGCTCACTTCATTTGCTAACAATAAGCAAGGAAATTGGAAGGGTATTTATAGAATATCAAAGTGAGTGTTAAAAGCTAGCAGCAAGGGCTCAGAGATGGATGTAATGTTTGTATTGTTTTCAGAGTCACAATTTCTGAAAGACAAACTAATTAATGCCAGAGCAGAGCACCACCGGGGGAATTGTATTTGTTTGTTCTTCCACTGTTTATTGGCTTGTTTCCTTTCCTTGATGTACCAAATAACCAAATATATACTGGAGACAGATGTAAAAACCACAATATGTTATGAAGGCCAGTCTGTGCATTTGTATTAAAAACTTGGATACAATAGCACAATTAGAGGGCTGTTTATAGTAGCAAAGTCAAAAAGGGTACTTGCCTTGGGCCCTTTCTCCAAAGAACAAATGACATGTAACATTCTAGAATTATCAGCACTGAGACTTCCAAGTAGCACTGCATAATTAAAATAAATAAAGACCTTGGTTTGGTCGAAACACCAGTCTCACCCAGTAAAGTTTATTCAAGCTGATTACAAAACCTGAGAAGTGCAGATTTTTTCATGGATAATAAAAATAAAAAAATATATACATAAATACAACTATACTTTTTGTATTCATGTCAGTTAAGTCTGCCCTGTGGCATCCCAGCTGTTTTTGAGTTTAAAGACCCAGCACAGTTTGCCAGCCAATGGGTAAAAGTGGGATCATCCTGATTTGTCTAATTTTTTCCTAATGTTAGGGTGAACCTCAACCTTTCTGCTGTGCCCTAGAGTCTTCCTTCTTACTTCAACCACTGCAGAACTGACATTTTCCCTGGGCATTGCTGACTCTGAAAAACATTACTATATAATCTAGGCAGTAGTTTTCTACCAATGTATAAAGAGTGCTTTATTTATGGAGCAATGGAACATTGTTTAATATATTAATCATCCTTAATCCTTATGTGATCATTAATCCTAATGTAATCACTTGGCCCTAGGGCTAAACAATTGCATTACAATTAAGGGCCTAAGTAAAGTCGGATCTGGCAAAAAATCAAGTCTGCTTGATTCACATATGTTCAATTTTTGTCCAGGTATTGGTCAGGTATTGGTCAAAGGGAGATAAACTGCCTAATTGGTCTAAAGGGCCCGAATTGGCAGCTTAAATCTGCCCGTGTATGGCCACCTTTATTGCAAAACAGTATTTCTTGTGAAAAAACATATTTCCCAAAGGAAAGAGTTTTATGGAATCTCAGATACAGATCAGTGAAGCACTGGGAGTACTGTAGCATCAAAAAATATTATTGTAAGATTTGTGTCAAATTTAACCTTTTTCATACCCTTTTGTACACTCTGTGTCGGTCTTGGTGTAGCTAGAATAACTTGGTTCGTCCCAGAGATGCCAACCTGGGTCAGAACTGGTCTGACTGCATCTTGACTCCCGTCAAGGCGACACGTTTGTACTCCAAGTTTGATAGCTTGGCTGCTTTAGAAATGCGGGTAAAGATTTGGGTGCAAATTACTGACAGTGGGTGCTTTGGATGACTGTGTAAGAAGGGGTGGAATGATACATACATGTCTCCCTCAAAAAATGAACCCCAAAAATGCGGGCATTGATAAATCTGTCTTCCATGACTGTAGATTTAAGCCAATTTAATATTGGGGCTATTCAATCTTTTTTTATTAACAAACTCTCACTTCATTTGGAATACAATCTTGTTTAAACTGGTCTTGGACCCCAAGATGGATATATTCATTATGTATTTAACATCAACATTGTTTTCATACTAGAAGAGTGAATTGACAGAAGTCGTTTTTTGTGGAGGCCATATTGAACTTTTTTTTTTAATTATGAGCAGTTTAAGACACCCTAATCCATTTTTTTAAGCTGTCATTGCCATGTTATAGGTTTTAATTCCTAAGTAGTACAGTTTTTATTTAGAGGTCCAAAGAAAATACATTTAGGGCATGAGGCAGCAGAGGAGGGGAGATGAAAAAAGTCTGGTTTCTAAAGAAGGGAAATATGGCAACCCTATGCTCTGTAGAGCTTGCAATCTAAAAATAAGAAGCCAGTAAACATTCAAAACAGGCAGTCAAACCTTAAACTGGCCATACAGGGGCAGATTTAAGCTGCCAATTCGAGTCCTTTAGACCATTTCGGCAGCGTATCTGCCCATGTATGGGCCCCTGACGGGCCACCCTGATCAATATCTGGCCAAAAATCTGGGCAGGTGGCAGGTGTTATTTTCCTGACAGACCAGGACCATTTCAGCTCATTGTCGTGGTCCTCGGTTCAACGCCCACTATACCTGTCATTGTAATATCAAAGTTTGGCCCCAGGTCCCAAATTAGCCCAGTATTGCCCACCTTAGGTAGGATTATGGGGAATATGGACCTTTAGTACTGTATGATTAGCTTTTAATATAAGGGGGTGTAGTTTAAAAACAAAAGCATACAGCACAATGTTCTCCCTGTTATCTTTCTAGTTCACCACTTTTAGACAGGTCTACAAACAGTTAATTGTATTCTTTTGCATGCACTGCTGCATCAAATTTAATTTACATTTCTGGGTCACACCAAGAGAACACAGTGTTCTTAACTATTTCCTCTAAAGAAATAAATGCTGAAACTATGTCAGGCATTTGGCTGTTCACAAAAATTCCATATTCATAGTAAATGAAACATTCATATAGATAGTGACTGAACTTGTGTATATGTAATTTATTCCCTCTTCTACGGTGCCTTGTTATTGCTAATGTGCTTTCATGAAAGAGGCTCGTACAAGGGTAACAGGAGTAGCAAATGAAGAAATATCTAGTTGCATGTTGAGAGTACACAGGAATATTTTTCTACAATCTCTACCTAATGAGAAATGTGATACAGCTGAAATGTGAGCTCTTAGAAAACAGGCAAATCTTTCAGTGCCCTAAAAACCAAGCACTTTTGATAAGTCATCCAAAACGAGTATTGTACTTTCTAGGATACAGCTTGAATAATATACCATTACATGAAAAATCTCAACTGCCACTAGACCAACATTAGACCAACATTGGACCAACATCTACAATTCCTGTTACATACTTCTTAAGAGATGCCTTTTTTGCTCAAGGATTAAGAAATAAATAAAATATTTTAGATGTATGAACTTTCTTTTATATAGTTTTATGACACACACACATATATGTATATATAAACACAACATGATCCATACATATATAAATATTTGATAAAAGTGTCTGAGCTCTCTCTCTATCTCTGCCTTTTGTTTTGAAGTACATGGTCAAGGTAGGACCAGCACTCTAGATAAGTAAAAAATGTTTATTCACATACTATTTGTGTCTAAACAAGCCAAGGTGCTTTCATGCAGGAAGTAGTATACATTTCTGGTTTGCACTATTTTGGGACATCAGTAATAAATCATTTATATTACATCACATGACCTTCACAATGATTACCACAGAGCCAACATAACTAGTAGAATGTAAAAGCCTTTTTCAAGTTTGCTTGAAAGTAAATGCACTAGAAAAAAGTTATTATTGTCTTCATTACCTCCACGTGGAGGGAAGGAAGTAACATGAAAAATTCAAAGAATGGTGTTAAATAGGTTTACTAATATATTTTGCCAAGACAAGCTAGGAATGCCAACCACATAAACAAGAACATAATTTTGTCACAAAGTTAATCACACACAAAGAACAAACAAATCAGTACACAATGTCAGCTGTACAAATGTAATGATTTAATAGAATGACTTGGAAGAGCAGATATTCTTTTGTACAGTATGTGTGAAGGCAGGTTTCACATGGCACAGAACATGACCTCTAGTTTGAAGATGTTGTTATGATAACCAAATATGAACATATTATCTAAACAGGCAACAAGTATCTTCCTAACTCTCAGAAGAATACCCTGAGATTTAAAAACAAAATTGAATGACGTTTCATGAAAGTGCTCACTATGAGATTCTACGTTAAGCCACTATATACTGCCAGAGGTGCAGGTTCCTAAAACATCCCCAGATATCAATAATGAATAGACTGATTTCCCCTCTATCAAGTATAATTATCCTACTGTGCTGTTTAGTTGGGTTCACCAAGGGTGAGGAGTGAATATATAAAGAATAAACCCTAATCTCTGTTCCCAAAATTTGCTGAAGACAAAATTCCACCAATAATACAATCTAAAACCTAATCTAACACAAACTGAAGGAAAAATTTCTGCATTTGGTAAAAAAAGGGACAAATTTAGTTACATGGTTTGAACAAAGTATGCATAGGCTGATGCGCCCCATCAAGGCAGTGTCCTTGCATCTGTCCTAAGGGCTTAAGGTGTTCATAAGCTCAAAAGCTTATAATACAAGCCACTCACCTACGTGCCCCTTTTTAGTTTTAATTGAACCATAGGGTGAGTGGAATTTTGTGATATATTTTATGGTAAGGGGAAGTGGCTAATCCCTTACGTAATGCTTGCTCTCCCAAACCTTTACCTGTTAAAGCAGAAGGAAAAGTGGAATCACTTGGGGTGCCAATATGTTAGGCACCCCCCAGGGACTGTATTCACTTACCTGATACACCGGGCTGGTGCTTCTGTTATCAGAAAAATGCACCACCCAGGGCCGGAACTAGGGGTGGGCAGAAGAGGCACCTGCCTATGGTGCAATGATGGGGGTGTGCCAGGCAAGTAACTCTCCTGCCAACACCTGGTCTGTGCGCCCTAGTCATTGCCTCCGCCGCTTGTCATTTTGCAGCGGGGGTGGAGGTGGCCGAACGGTTGACTAGGGCGCCCTGGTGGCATGGCCAGCCCCTTGCAGGCCAGCAATCTTCTTTCGTCTTCTTTCTTTGCGCTGGCTGTGCATGTGCAGTAGAGTGAAAAGTCACACTGGGGGTGCCTAACATTTTGGTACCCCCCAGTGATTCCACCTTTACTTCTTAGAAACAGCCTTGCAGTTAAGAAGATGTTGATAAGCTCAAAAGCTAAAATGGTTTCTTTGGAAGAGGTCATTCCAAATAAAGAGAAAAGCAGATATGGTCTTTCAACCCCAAAGAAAATAATCTCTCTTTTTCACTAGGTTAGGAATGACGCAAGGACACTGCCTTGACAAAGCTCGTCAGCTTATACTTTGTACAAACCATGTAAATAAATGTGTCTCTTTTTTTACCAAATGCAGACATGTTTCCTTTACTGTATGTAAGATTTGGTTTTACCCTTCTCTTTTATATAATGGAGTGCTAGGGTAATATGTATAGTATACAGTGTAATACACGTGCACCCAATTAGTTTTGATAGTATATAGTATAATTGAACCATAGGATGAGCAGCATTTTTTTATATACTGTATATATATATATGTGTGCGTGTGTGTATGTTCAAGGTGAAGTCCGCACTCAGACCTCTCTCCAACCTTTTGTCCATACATATATTATATGGACAAACAATCCCTGTTTGGTTTAAAGGGGAGGGCATGTCTTTGTAGCTTAATGCACAGAATATTTTATTTTCCTATATATATTGATAATGGGAGAGTGCAGAGGATCCCTTGTCTCTGTTTAAATATATGTGTGTATGGCACTTCTAGCCATTTTCATTTTTTAGAGTTTAGTTCTTCTTTAATATATATGAATAACTGATGGTACTGTATAGCAGTGCTAGTACCAAATCTGCTTGGGGTGCCCTCAGTGTTACAATCTTATGCACCAGTCTCTCCAGCAAATATAATTCTACTCAAAGCAGATCTCACACATTTATGTACAATCCTTCTCTCCGTATAAAAGGGGACCTGTCACCCCAAGACATAACTCCAAATTATTTTCTATATTGTTAGTTAAGCAAAATAAACTATGCCTAAGGCATAGAGGCGGGGCAAGCAATATATGATTGACAGCTGGGATTTTTAAATGCCTTTATAATGGGTTTGGATGTGTTAATATAAAAATGAATTTGGGTTTCATGTTTAATTTGAACAGGACTTTTATTATACAGATTTTCATGTCTGGGTGACAGGTCCACTTTAATATAAAAATGAATTTGGGTTTCATGTTTAATTTGAAAAGGGCTTTTATTATACAGCTTTTTATGTCTGGGTGACAGGTCCACTTTAACAATTTGCAACAGCTTCTGCAGGCTCTGTTCCAGCTAATAAGCCCAATCCTGTACTCTACACTTTCCTGCTTCCCAGGCCACTGTTAATCACATTTAACCAAGGTGGCCAAGCTTTCCACTGCAATGCACCCCCAGCATTCAAATTGTGGTTGAACTTACACTTAAAGGCTGTCGCGGGCGACTAATCTCCCTGATATGATATCCCACCAGCGAGGATGTAAATTGCCGGTGGGATGGCATATGTGGTGCTGGCGATTTGCCAAAATCGCCGAAGTTGCCTTGAGAGCCCACGTATGCCATCCCACCGGCGATTTACATTTTTGCCGGTGGGATGTCATATTGAGGAGATTAGTCGCCCGCAACAAGGGAGATTTCTCGCGGGCAACTAATCTTAGGGTGTGCCACAGCCCTAAAGGAAAAAGAAAGGTAGAATCACTGGGGATGCCAAGTTGTTAGGTATGGAATCTGCCCATCAGTATGTGCCTGAGACTGATATTGGGCATAAAATGCACAGTTGCAGGCCTCCTAATTTACGTTTAACGCATCATTTATGATTTCCCTGGGCAGAAGAGTTGCAGGAGTCCCCCACTTAGTGCTCATGCATCATTTAAACTTCATGGTTTTAAAGGAGAAGGAAAGGCTAATAAATAGTTAATCTCAAACGGCATATCTTCCGTTCTCTCAATAGTCCCCTTAAGTCTCCCCATATTTCTCCTGTTCAGATGTTCAGAAGCCAAACAGGAAGAAAAAATGCTGAGCAAGAAAGTTCCCATAATGCCTCGCTCCTGCACGAAGAGCAACACCGGTGTACATGCTCAGTTAGTTAGACTATGAGGAAGCTTCCTGCTGATTGGCTCAGATCCACATTCCTAAGGGGGGGGGAAGTGAGTTTTTAGCATTCTTGAGGGAGGGGGGAGCAGGAGAGGGCAGAGAGCTGTGTGTCTCTGACACAGGAAAACAGACACAAGAAATCTTTTGACAGAGAACTTAGTGCAACGTTTCTGTGAGTGCTTATGGCTGTATTTACATAGACATAAAGCTTATTTAGATTTTAACTTTCCTTTTCCTTTAAAGATCCCATAGTTATTATCCTTCTTGTTTCTCATTATAAAACATCATTTCTATATCCCCTTGAGATGGAATGGGGAATGGCTAAAAATACCAAATTGATAGCAAAGATGGATTTCCACTATAGATTTGTCTTTATTTCATCATGTTGTAACTCACAACTTTGCACTCCACAAAACTTTTACATTTCATCAAAAGAGGTCAAGCATTACATCTTCCTCATGGGAAGCAGACCACCATATGTATTCTATATAAACATTGTCATGGGTTAGATGGAGGAAAAATGTGATATTTTGGCCTCATTCACTCATCAAAACAACAGGATTAAACCTTGAATATGTTGATAGGTCGCTGATAGGATGGTAGGCAATAAACAAGAATTCAATCAAATAGGCTTTAAACAACTCAAGTTTTGGAACCAATCCAGTGATGATACTGCATAAGCTGGAACAAATTAACAAACTGATAAGAAAGTATTGGTGAGGATCATATGGTAAAATAATGAAAAGCCATAGTTAGCCTTTCTGATTAACTATTCACTCATGCCATGCAGAGTTAATTCAGTGTAGAATGATTGCAGCAGTTGACCCCCAAGAATGCAGAAATCTCAAGTGAAAGGGTTACAGGATTATGATTTCAGTGTTAATGAGTATGGGTGTTATGGCAGACATTGTAGTGTTCACTGTTTTCTTTTATAATTAGCCTGACCTTTTACTCTAGCAAACACCCTGAATGTGGAAAAACCATTTTGCACTTTAAACAAAGATGATTGCATGCCTTAGGCAGTAAGTAACTGCAACATCAATTTATATTTCTGAATAACAAAAATGGACTGCAACTTGGCGACATATGTCAAGGCTGAATGTAGGCTGGGTCATACTGAGAGACAGTTAAAATACAAATGTGGTACCAAAGGTAGTAGATAAGTAGCTGAGTAAGGAAACAAAGCTCAAGGCAATAACTCACTTTAATAACCAGAAATAGAAAAGGTCAGAAATAGGTTCTAGACTGGGCAATGCTGACACTGAAACCACATTCCTTACAGTTATGTAATAAAGGCCCCCATTTTGCTAAAGGTCTAGTCAACTATAGCAACAAATCAACAAGTATCATTTACTGGTCATTTCTTCAAAAGCAAAATACTACGGTACCTTAGCAGATGACATAATATTAGTAGGTTAAAGTGACTTCTTCTTTGGTAAGCACCCGGGAATACATTCTGTCTTACCTTTACTACCAGCTCAGAACCATAACTGATCTGGAATATTTTATGCATTGCATGTTCCCTGAGAAGTGCTCCACTCAGACTTAACTCAAGGTTAATTCTAATCAGGACTGGACTGGAAAACAGTCTTTCACTAACCCCTATGTGCT
The DNA here is from genome assembly GCF_000004195.4 of Xenopus tropicalis. Classification (NCBI taxonomy): domain Eukaryota; kingdom Metazoa; phylum Chordata; class Amphibia; order Anura; family Pipidae; genus Xenopus; species Xenopus tropicalis. Next base: position 106,646,284 of record NC_030681.2, read on the forward strand.
GTAGTTATGGAGGGCCTCTCTTATGGCGATCCCCACTTCCTGCAGTCTTTTCTGGCTACACAGACTTCCTGTCTCTCAATGCATATGATTGTAGTGCATTAATGCATCACTCTAATGACAAAATGCACTTAAGTCTACATCAAGAGCTTGATGATATACCCCATGTTTTGCTAAACAAGCATCAACAAACATCTACAGTGAGTAAATATTTTTTGCTGTAGCTCACTATTTCTTTGCTGTGTAGGAGCTGTGTAAACTTGAAAAAAGGAATCAGAATTATTGATGTATAGCAATTTATTTATAATATATATATATAAATTGGGGGACACATATACATAATCTTTTTTAGGGTAACAAAATCTTTAAAATGGTAAAAATGAATAAGCAGATACCCTTGCCTCTTGTTTGAATTCAGGAAGAGAATAATAAATGGAAACCTTTAATGATCTTGGCCCAATACAGACACCTTGTTTTTTTGTCCATAATACCTCTTGCTTCAAATTACTGCCCACTGCTATCCAGTTCCAAAGGGACACTAAGGAACAGCATGTGGGTTGGACTTGGCACTTATTTATTTGTGCATCATTCACCTGGCACAATTCGAAATTTCTGTTGGGACAAGGTGCATACACAGCCCTGTACTAACCACTGAATGAACACAGACTTTAAGTACAGGGCTCCCTTGTACCCCAGCATTGTACAAGGAATTGGTGCAATTTAAGGCCACCAGTGTTTGAGTCCTATAAAATTCCTCTGCCCAATTGTGGTGTACTGTTTTTTCAGCCTGATAAAAATGCCTCATGCCCTAATAAATAAACTAGAACTTTCTTTGCAATTACAGGAGAATAAAACTGGCATTGGCAAATACATATTTGCTTGCAAATAAATTAAAACTTACATACAATATATAATATTGCTTGGATTGGTTCGTAATACAAACATTATGCTTTCTGAACTCCTGCCCTCCTTAAAATAACCCCCCTTTAATGTTTTCTACGGCTAAACATGCCATTTTCCGCAGTAGATGGTTAAGGGTTAATACACTACAGCTCCATGCATGCCTTCATGTATATCTTGTGTTACACCTCTTTACTTTCAGATGTCACAGTACTCCCAAAACTTTTGTATCAACCCACTGATATCAAGAAAACTTCCAACATAGCTGTTCATTTTATTAACTTGAACACTAGAACCACCCATTTACATCTCTGTAGAAAACAGACATACTTACAGAAAATAGATATACTTATAGAAAATAGACATACTTATTATTTTATTTAAACTGTGGTAACGACAGTTTTAAATGTAATTCTAGTACAGGAAAGAGCTCTCTCTTTCGCATTACTAAAGATTGCTCAGATATATTGAGAAGTTTCATATCTCCCTTCAAATACTATTTTGGAAGCCTATACAAGTGAAAACACCCAAAACCACAGCCAGCTGTGTCCGTTTGCATCCTCAAGAGCTTGAGAGTGATAAAGCTCTGCGTGAGAGCAGCTCAGCCAGTGTAGTCTCGCCAGACTGCAAAGTTTGGGTGTAACCTCCTGTAACCAACAGAGAGAAAGCAGATTTGAGTGTTGCTGAAAATGTAACATTTCTTACCGGCAAGTATTTAGCTTAGGAGCTAAAAGACAAAAGCTGAAGAATTCTTGAGCACAATAAAATCTGTAAATATTTTCATTACAATCTATGATGTCTGAAAAAGCATTGTAGAAATATTCAGATGTGGTTTGTTAATGCTTGCTCTATTGTTTGTATTGGTTTTCTTGTACTGTTTGTGTTCTACCCTAATCCATGGCAGAGTACTGCTGGATATGATGACTTTTTTTTAAATAAACAATAATAACAGTACTGCAGCACATGATCAAGCATATCTCCAAATGCCAGAAAAAATTGAAGAGAAAGGAAGAGAAATTATATATGGTGGTTTTTAACTGGAAATGATACAGAAAATAAGTCTAAATGACTTCCAGTTACTTTTACGTAGATACTTATATTGCATATTTACTTTTTATTTTTATAATCCCATTTAATGTGACTAATATTAAAGGAACAGTAACACCAAAAAATGAAAGTGTATAAAAGTAACTAAAATATAATGTGCTGCTGCCCTGCACTGGTAAAAGTTGTGTGTTTACTTCAGAAAGTCTACTATAATTTATATAAATAAGCTGCTATGTAGCCATGGGGACAGCCATTCAAAGGAGGAAAGGCACAGGCACATAGCAGATAACAGATAAAACACTATTGTATTCTACAGAACTTATCTGTTATCTGCTATGTAACCTGTGCCTTTTCTCCTTTTTTCCAGCTTGAATGGCTGCCCCCATGGCTACACAGCAGCTTATTTATACAAATTATAGTAGTGTTACTGAAGCAAACACACCAGTTTTACCAGTGCAGGGCAACAGTGCATTATATTTTTATTACTTTAAAGCTCTTTCATTTTTTGGTGTTACTGTTCCTTTAAAAGCTAGCACTATAAGCTTTCCCGCATCAAGGTCATCATCTCTCCAACTCCATTCTTTTGCCAAAAGCCAATCTGAGTTAAAACCAGTCTTTACCAACGACTTGGGCATTCATGTGGATAAGACCTGAAATCTGCAATACTATACTACCAGTCAGTATCAGCATGCGCGTATGTGCAAACACCCCCCCCCCCACCGGCGGCGAGTGCGCATGCGCAAACATTTAAACTCCCATACGGAGCAGTGGGTAGAGGTCCCCATTGCTCCGTATGGGAGCAAAATTAAAAAATGTTGTTGCAGCGGGGCAGCATGCCGCCCCTAAATTTCTCCGCCTAGGCCCGGGCCTTTGTGGCCTCTCCAAAAATCCGGGCCTGTATACTATACATGACCTTTCTGGTACATGCGCCCAAAAATCTACAAAACTGTGCATAAAAGTGTTCACAAATTAAATGCAAGTTTCAGCAAACGTTTTGGGATAGGGTCACTTCTGGAAAGGAAAACTATACCCCCAGAATAAGTACTTAACAGGTTTATGGTATATTATACAAAGTGGCTTATCAAAGAATCTTACCAAACTGCAATATATATCAGTAAATATTGTCCTTTTACATATTTACTCATGAGCTACCATGTTGTAATGGTTTGTGTGCTCCCTCAGAGGTCACCTGACAGGAAATAATAAAGCCCTAACTGTAACAGGATGAAGTGCTGGAGTAGAAGACAGAACTCTGCCCATTCATTGGCTGATGTAACCTAACATGTATGCTGTGAAAGATCCCAAGGGTCAGCCCTACATTTTCTATTGAGGATTACCTAATGGCACATACCATTTAAAAAAGTATATTATGAAAATGGTTTCTTTAGATGAAGCAGTGTTTTACATATGAGCTGTGTATGCAATATATTTATATAGAGACCTACATTGTTCAGGAGTATGGTTTTCCTTTAAAATAGCTTCAGTGTGTGTTGTTTTCTGGCACAAGTCTGCTGCACATATTGATGTAACCCACTGTGAGGACCCTGGCATTACTGCCATTTTTAGGGTGGCGGTAGCTCCAGGATTCTACAGCCTTGAAGAGTGCACTTGCCCATGATTCAGTAGAAGGATGGTTGAAATACAGTAGCATTTAGCACAATTAGTGGGAAGTGTGTAAAGCATATATGGATGCAAGTACTTTTAATGGATTGCGTAATTTGTGTCCATTTCAGCATGTCTGCACTTGGGGCTGTGTGCATAAATGGCACTTGTGGTATCTAAAAATGCTGTATAAAGTATACTGTACCAGATAAGTTAAGCATCCCTGTAGCAGTAATGATCAGTGCATTGAGCTTTGCACAAGTCAGCTCCCTTACTTCTGATTCTGCTACATTTAGTTGGGTAGAAATAGGTTTCTTTGTTTTATCTGAATCATTATAGATCAGTTTAGAAATAAACAAATTCATTTCTAATCAGCAACAAATATGAGTCATTATTCTGCCAATATAGCACAGACCTTACACACTTGGCTATATGCAGGTTAAAGTTGCAAGTTGCACTTCACTCTGTAGCTGTTGCAGCATTATCCATTACAATCCAAGAATGAACAGCCTATAGATATGTTTATTTTTCCCCAAAAGATGCAAACTTCCTATAAAGAGGTTGTCTAAAGTACAAATGAAAATCTCCTAAATGTATGGCAAACAAGCCAAAAATTGTTCCTACAGTGGCATTTACAATAGAAGGTTGCAGAGAGTAAGATGTTATTTCTCTGGCACATTTGCTAAACTTCATGCTAATGCTAAGATGAATGTCAGTCCCAGGACAGAAAAACCTGTTGTGTGGAAATCAGCCTTGGGAAATAAGCCTAAAAATGCAAAATATTTTCCCAAGGGTTATTTGTTCAATGTTTTGCGAACTGGTAGAAAGCTAGAACTGAGATTAAACTGCATAAGTACAACAGGAAATATTAACCTTTTAGCTAACCCAAGTTTGTCAGTGTTGTGTGGTTGTCTGTTCAACCTTCACACTGTTTTTGTGTGTTGTATGGTTTATTTTAGGGAAATCACTGTAATCTCTGATGGCCAGGCAGACCAATTCCCATCTTGCTGTTAAAGGTTAATTTTGGGAACTGCCACCACCGAGGGGCGCTGTTGTCATGAGGTGAGTTGAGAAACTTGCCTCAGGTAGCAGCACCCTGCAAGTTTCCAAGGGTGGCAAAAAGCTACTCCTGGTAACTTAAAGAGCAAAAATTCTGATTTCTGCACTCTGCAATAGTTATGCGGTCCCCTTCACTCGGTCCAAAGTGAAAAAACTCAGTGACTCATTGACTCATTGCCTGAGCTGCCTTAGGGTAGCACTGAGCCCTGAGGCGCTCCTGCCACCACCCATTTCTACAAGTGATGCAAACCACCTACTACTCCTGAATTATTAATTCTTGGAATCACATGCGCTTATTGTTTTTGCTTATTGTCATATTTTTAAACTACCTCCATTATAGGCACTAAAGTATGCAGACTTACTGAGCAAAAAGAGGTGAAAGAAAAAACAACATTAAAAAGGGATTTGACTGTGTATAAAGGCTCATATACAAAAAAGCACAGTGCCCATAGCTGCAATACAAAACAAAGCACTGAAAGTAAAACTCCCTCAATGCAGGTATTAATTTCCAAGGCTACTTTGCATTATTTTGCACCTTGCACCTTATTCAGACAAGAGGATGGAATTGGCAGTTTGGTACAAGGTACAACTACAGACGAGTGTGTACTGATGTAAGTAGCTTTGTAAAAGCATTTAGATGATGCACCTTGGTTAAATAAATGAGCCTGTCTTCTATCAACCTTTCCAAATAGAATGTGTACTATTCTAGACACAAAGGGGATGATTTATAAACATGCATGATGAATTCCAAAACTGTAGTTGCCAACAATTAAACATCAATTTGCATTAATAATTTACATTATGTGCCCTAGCACATTATATGCTCGTAGAATGGACTGCAAAGATCTGCACTTCACTCGCTGCCAGCACTGCATGTCTTTGGCAGCTACTGATACAAGAGGGGAGCAAGTTAGGGACTTGTGGAATGCCCCTAGAATGGGCAAGCTGAGTAGAGCTGGGGGCATAAGAAACTAGGGAACACTTATAACTATAATGCACAAGCCAAGGGTATGGACACAAGTATTGAATATACAGGCTGTGTTACTGGTAAATTAGCCTTTAAACAAGCTGGAAACAACTTAAGCCTATTAAACAAATGAGTCCGTAAATGAAACTGTTGCCAGCAGAGTATTTCTTTTACCCTTGAGAACAAGCAATAACATTTCGTAATTTAGGCAAAAAGCATGTACTATACAGGAGTGGCATAATTGTTTTCAAAATTATAGCCTGAAAAGCTTTCTATTTTGCTCTTCTTCACCAAATACTGCACAGAACAGAAGAGATGTTGTCAGATCACAAGCTCTCACAAGCTTTGTGCCTAAGGCTGCACGCTGTTCTTTATCACATGGCCAGGTAATTTTACTTCTTATTAATTAACCCTTTATGAGAGCAACATGGGAATACAAGGCTAACCACGCTATGATATTCTTACATTACTAAAAAAAATCTCTCTTTCTCTCTCTCTCTCTCTCTCTCTCTCTCTCTATAGATATATATTTATATATAGAATATATAAATATGACACCAATTCTAATAATTCTATCTACTTGCAACGCAGAACATAAATGAAGCATAACGACGAACATGCATGCTAAATAAACATTACAACAACCCACTCACTCCAAAGGGTGATCATATAGATACAAACATTAAGAATTACCCTGCAAAATCAATAAAACCCTGTCACTTTATTTTTTGCGATGTCATATGTCACCACCCACAGGTAAGCATAGCCCTATCAAAACACATCTACCAGTAACACAGTTACATGTACACATGCTTTTATTTTACCATAGGGCGCTTATGATTTTTTTTTTATTATGCACACAACTGAGTCATGTAATAGAAGTGATGACGCAGTTTCAATGTGAATTTATTGAAAATTGTCAGTGCTTTAAAAGTTATTTGTAAATGTAATTGCTATTAAAAGCAGCATTTGCTGAACAACTGGTTGTTATTTTACAAACAATGTTGCAAAGGTCAGTCTCTTCCAGCAAGACAGGTCTGTTAATCTGCTGGCTTGTGCTACATTGTTTAAATTGCCAGAGCCACCAGAGAGAATAGAAAAGGACAGGCAGACACTACTTCTGATAGCAATTACATATACAAATATATATACAATTATGTTTTTTTTTAGTAGGCAAAAAATTTGACTTTGGGTTGGTTACACTCCTGCTTGTAGGCAAATTTTGGAAGCTCTTTCATATAGTTCTTTTTCAGTAATAGCTTATATTGTGCCAATCTCCCATGCAGAACAGTGTCTCACATCTCAGTATGGTGGGGCACAATGAATGTTGTGACTTTTTTAGTTTTCTTATAATATGACTGACATATTTTAGTTTAGAAAGAACTATCAACTGCTGTAATGGTCCTGTAGAACACATTATAGCAGTTCAATGAATATAAAGAAAGTGTAAATCCAGAACTGTTTACATATTGTGGATTATGTCCAAATTCATAAATGAATCTAATACTACCCACAGCCATCCAGGTTACTTCTGCAAATGCTGTTAATAAGCAAACAAGAACAACAGCACAGAGGCCTCAGTTTTAGAATCCATTATTGGGTGAAATAATAAAAAGAGAACACACAGTAGAAAAAGTAACATAATATACAAATGTTTCTAAATTTCATGTTTAGTCTTTTTAAATACAGCTTTGCATGCCTACTCTCTTCCCTAAGCATACATTTACTTACTCTCACCCCCTATTTGTCTAACTAACATCAATGCATCTATTCTAGTTCTTTGCACTTGCATCTGGCTTTGCAAATCGCTCCTCGTTTTTTTCTTATTAGGCTGACTGTACACTAGCCAATCTGCAGGGTAGCTGAACGATCAGACTGTGGGGCAAACAGATGGATATCTAATTAGATGGCCTCCACAGAGATGACCAGATACCACTGTAATGTTTGTTTAATTAAGCCCAGACAGGTCAAACTGAATTTACAAAATCTGAATAAGTAAGGCCAGCTAAAGCAGTAAAGTGATAATTAAGCAAACACACAAAGATATTTACGCAGTGTGGTCAAGTCTTCTCCATCATCCAGCAGGCTGGCTTTGTACAATTTAATTTAGGTGTGATCAGATTCCCAGCAAGTGCCATTTTAGCAAACTAAGGATATTTACTTACTCAGGCGAAGCGTGTGCTGAAGCCTTCTTCACACTGGAAAGGCTGGCTTTGTAATTACACTTCTGTTTAATGGTGATCAGTGTCAATTCTAGTTTTGGTGTTAGCTTTGCTTTAACAATCATATCATACAAAGATATTTACACAGCAACTGGAAAGGTGATTTCTATTGTTTACTGGTTGAAAAACACATACTGTATCCGTATTGACTCAGGCTACAATATGCCACATTTAGCAGTGGAAGACTTAGTGAGATAACCTGAGCGACCAAGAAGATAGCATACAGCTGGAAAAAAATGGACTGAAAGGTCTACAGCACTCAGAACCAATGTTTGTGTTTCCAAGTTTATTGCTTTCTCAATCATACAGTGTCTGATAATACCTTATATTTTGATAGATAAGTAGTTGGAGCTATTTCCGTGATGACTCAGTGTCCACATTGGGCTGTCAGTTCTTATCCGTGTAAAGTGACAGCTCTCCTATCTGGTCTATTTCATTTAATACCTTAGAAAATTGTAATGTACTAGGCTCTTGATAACAGAATTTTACATTGTTTTAAGGTGTCACTATACATTAAAAGTTCCTTGTGAATAGAACTTATGGGAAGCCAGTGCTAGCATAGTTTTATGTTATTCAAGTTTCAAGTTTTATTGTCATATACAAATAACAATGAAGCATCATTACCTTAATGAAATTTTTTGACCCGTGTTCCTCCCAACTTTACATTTACAAATATTAAATAATAATAAAAGTGTGCAATAAAGGTACAAGTATTTACAATAAAAAAATGCAATGAAATATTTGAAATTGCGCAGTGAGGATTTAAAGTGTTTTTGCTTAAAGTGACACTGCAAAGAGTCCAGTAGTTATGGGGAGTGTGTGTTGGTGTGTGCAGAATGTCAGCAGTTCAGAAGCCTGATGGCTTGTGGGTAGAAACTGTCTCTGTATCTGCTGGTGTATGCTCCTGTACCACCTGCCTGATGGTAGGAGCGTGAAAAGACTGTGGCTGGGGTCAGAGAGGATCCGCTGCATCTTCCTCCTGCAGCGCTGTCTGTACAGGACCTGCATGGCCGGCAGTTCTGTCCTGGTGATGCGCTGTGCTGATCTCACCACCCTCTGCAGAGCTTTGCAGTCCAAAGCATTATAGCTGCCATACCAGGTGGTGATACAGCCAGACCGAATACTCTCTATGGTGCATTGATAGAAGTTTGTGAGTATTCTGGAGTCCATGCCGAACCTCCTCAGGTTCCGCAGAAAGAAGAGCCGCTGTCTTGCAGCTTTTGTGATCACACCAACATGGTGAGACCAACTCAGATCCTCACTGATATTGATGCCCAGGAATCTGAAGCAGCTGACTCTCTCCACCTCTGCTCCCTCAATGTGAATGGGGGTATGGCCTCCTCCCTGCAGTCTCCTGTAATCCAAAATGAGCTCCTTAGTTTTGCTGACGTTGAGCAGCAGGTTGTTGTCCCGGCACCATGATGTCAGGGCTCTCACCTTTGCCCTGTATATTATCTCTCTGTGCATGATAAAAAAACACAGGGGACTGATTTACTGACAGATGCTAAATTGCACCAGGTTTAGTTTGGTGTCAAAACAACCCTAGAGGATGTATTTAATGTTCAAATGATTTTTAATAGACAAAGTTTCCAAGTATCCAAATTATGGAAAGATCTCTTATTCGAAAAAAACCCAGGTTGCAAGCATTCTGGATAACAGATCCCATTCCTGTATAACAGTATAACATTGGGTACATTGCTCTTTTTTTTCATTTAGTTGAATTTGAAGATAAAATTGTACCAAATGTAAAGTTCAATCCATAGCATTATAAAGAGGCAGAATTAGAGTTTTCTCCTCTTAGTGTATTTCCCTGTTTATTACATTTAATAGTTGGAAAAGTGATCTTCTGCACTTACTTCTTTTTAGTATAAAGGACATTAAGACATTTATGCCTAATGCTAAATGGGAGGGATTAATTAGTAGCTTTTTATATAATATATAATAATTTAATTTAATAATATGGGTGAATGCAGAAGATCTGTTCAAGGAGGTTTAACTAAACATTAACATTTTTAAAACCTAGATGCATAAAGTTTATATTTTTTGCTTTTATTTTAACTACAATTCATAAACTACTCAGCTTTCCAGCCTGACCAGGTTCTCCTAGAAAAACTGATAGTCTTTCCCTAGGTGGCTTTGTCTGAGTTCCAAACACAGACACTGGTATGTTTGGGCTTCTTTGTTCTCTATAAAGGCTCAGGTTCTATGACTTCCTGAAGTTATATAGGACTAAGGATCCCAATATTACCTCTAATATTCTTTTATTGTTACAGATAAAGACAAGAGGCCCTCTGTACTCACCCTTTATTAATATATATAGGACATTAAGAAATTTTGTGCATTAAGTTACCAAGAAATGCCCTCCCCTTTCAACAATACAGGGATTGCTTGTCCATATATTGCAATATATTCAAGCTGGCCAACTATGACAATCCCCAGTCTGGCCAGTCCTACATTTCAGTCTGATCTATTAAAAAATCTACTACTTCATTTACCTGCAACTTGCTTGCTTTTAAAGTTTTTTTACTGTTGTAAGAAGCACAGGTGACACCTTATTAGCACAAGCCTCACTTTTATAACTGTATTCTTCTAATACTTCTAACCAAGCTATTTGGACATTAAAGGCGCAATGATAGCAAACTTATGTAACGCTTGTTTGGCTATATTTAGACAAAAACCAGGCCAGTGTTAAGGTTAGAGCATGTGTTACATGCGACTCTCTTAGACAGGATGGGCCTTCGCTAGGTGGAAGAGACCATACAGAGCAAGGGTGTAGTGCGACTACAACTCACTGTAGCTGTGTGTAGTGCAGATTTAGTAAAGATGGACACCAGAAGGTTCTTGCAGTTGAACTATAGTACAGTTTATTGTCAGAGACAAATATAGATGCAGTGTTAGATCAAATACTCACAAATGCAGATGGTATATGATAGTACTCTGAGGACAACAAGAGAGGATGCACACCTGTTTATCCCACCTCCTTTTAGAGTCTGGGCAGGGTAAATGCACTTGGCCAGCTTGGCACCCCTTTGGAAGCAGTCAGGATAGATACCTCAGTCCTCAGGTTGATAACCCTAGCTTGAGAGTCCTCCAGGTGACTAGGGATCAGGGTTTGTTCTAACCTGTCTCCTATGTCTACTCCGTGGCCCTATGCTGAGGCAACATTGCCGGATGGAAGGGTACTTCCTTTCTACTTTCCTTGGTGGGGCTTTAAAACTGCCCTTGCTTCCTTCCCTCTCTACCTCACTCTCCTAGAGAGTGCTCTCTCTTACCGGTCCTCATTCACAGGGTCCCTGTCCCCCATCGAGTGGATGGTAACATTCTGGGGCAAATGGTTTTACTGGGGCCTATTCTGATCCCAGGCTCAGTGGACCTTCACCTGAGATACAGAGGCAGCCAAAGAGGAAGCCACACCTCCTTGCTAACACTATATGAGGCTGCAAGGTGTGTGAACAACCAGACTAAATCAATAGGGTATTGTGACATAACTGAAACAAAGGGCTTTGCCCAGTAACAGTGGATATGTGAAGAGGGAGGGGTTAAAGCCATAGGGGAGCTTAACCCTATGGGTCCCTACACTTAGGGGCACATTTCCACGAACGTCCGAAAAGTGTCCGAAAAGTGTCCGAATGTGTTTTTTTCGTAATGATCGGTATTTTGCGACTTTTTCGCGAATTGTCGCAAATTTTTTGAGCGCTCAATACGAAAAAGTCACAACAATTTGCGAAAGTCGTAATGGCTATGCAAAAGTCGCGACAATTCACGAAAGTCATAATGGTTATGAAAAAGTCGCGACAATTCACTAAAGTCATAATGGCTATGAAAAAGTTGCGACAATTCACGAAAGTCATAATGGCTATGAAAAAGTCGCGACAATTCACGAAATTTGTAGTGGCTATGAAAAAGTCGCAACAATTCGCGCAAGTCGTAATGGTTACGAAAAACTTGCGACAATTTAGGAAAAAGTCATAACGGCGACGGAAAAATCGCAAAAAATACGAAAAAGTCGCAAAATGTTCGTTTTCCAATGCGAATTTTTCTCATTCGGATTCGGATTCGTGGATTAGTAAATCAGCCCCTTAGGGGCAGATTTATCAAATCACGAGTTCGAATCCCGAATGGGAAAAATTCAGATTGGAAACGAAAATTTCTGAAGATCCCAAATATCACGAACATGCTTACGAAAAAATCGATAATATCGTATTGGCGATCTGAAAGTCACAAAATTTTCGTACCGTACAATTGTAAACAGCGGTAAAACCTTTCTGATTTTTTCGTGCAAGCGTACGAAAAAGTCGTGCGCCGTACGAAAAGTTGTGCGGCGTGCGACAAAATCGTGCGGAAAAATTCGCTGAAAAATTTGCCGAAAATACGCTCGGAGCGTTCGTGCCTTTGTAAATGTGCCCCTTAGTATACACCTTGGTTCTCCTCTTCCAGCTGTTCAACATGCATGATACAGCAGGTTTAGCCCTCTGCAAGTTCTGCGTTAAGAGAAAAGATTGACACAACACAAATTACAGCATACTGGGGAAAAATATTGCAGTACAGAAACCATATGCTTAATGGTTATTTTCCATGTCAACAGCCACTTAAGGCTGCCCCATCCCAAACAACTTTCATGTTTCCATGAAAAGGTTATTCTGAAGCATCAAACAAATAGTAACAATAAACAATTGTTATGTTGACACTTTTTGCGAGTAGCATTGACCCAGCTACATTTCTTTTTGCCTCCAGTAACAACTTGTTTATTGCTACTATCATTTGTTATTTGAATCAGCCAGCTCTTTAATCATAAACCTGCAGCATCAGATTCCAGATTCCTGGCCAGGAATGACGCAAGATTATCTCTACTGCACAGCCAGCACTGATAACCCTTTAAAGAGGCTGGCCAAGCCATCTAGGGGTTCAGATGCTGCCCGTGCAATTGTCTGTGCTCCAAAGGTTACCAAAGCAATAATATCGACATATAAACTTTATTAAAAACACAAAACCTTTTACTTCAAACTTCAAATTAATTCATATCAATTACCCAAGAATAAGTATACAGAAAGTATTGATGAAGGCTGCTTGTGATCATGTAGTGCTGTCACAATAAAGCTTCCTTTATTATTAATTAAACTTACAAAATGTACATTGGCCCGAATCAGTTCAAAGTGGGTACAATATGGAATAACAGCAATATGATATTCTATATGATACCCACTTTCGCACAATATATGAGAAATACATTTTTTTTTAGCATTCTTGTTAATATAAGCTCTAATAAGCATTGTAAAGGAACATTACGCTATATAAGAAAATTCTGCAACATGCTGCCAGACAATACCCTGAACGTCTAATATCAAGAAGTAAAACTAGATACAAAAAGCAGATCTTTGTCTGATTTTGCCAACTGAAACTAATCACATGATCTGATAATTTGGCCTCTGGGCCAATGATTGTTTCTTAATGTAGGCCCTTCAGGACAGCTGAAGCAGTAATTGCCCTACTGGATTTTTTTAAAATTCCCAAAGGCTGATGTCAGACGTGGCGTATGGTGTATATTTTCGGCAAGCGGAAAAAACGCTTCCTGAAAATACCGCCATACGCCACCTACTTGTGCCTGCTCGGGTGCAGGCATATGTAGCCGATATCCACATAAAAACAAGAGACTTTGCATTCTCTCGCATTTTTATGCATATTTCGCCTACATGTGTCTGCACCTGAGCGTATTCCATTAATTCGGGTGCAGGCACAGGTAGGAGGCATATGGCGGTATTTTCGGCAAGCATTTTTCCACTTTCAGAAAATATACACCACGTCTGACATCAGCCTAATAGCTATCTGCCAGTTTTTCAGGAAGATATTTGTGTGGCCAATAAGTTGTCACCTTATATCAGCCTGGGTATGGCGAACTTGAGTGGGAAACATAAATGTTACAGCCCTGGCTGGCAGGTTGCTGTTAGCCGACACCATAGAATATACATTCTATAGCAGGTAAATGGTTATTTTCAAATAATGGGATAGTTTGTCCATTTACTGCAATATATTGAAATTGGCCAGTTCCACGCTCACTTTTATCTATAATTAAATCTATAATTCTTGATTGTAGCTAAACATTGTTATAGGGACTACAACTTGTTTTAACCACTTATTGAACACCACAGGGAAAATATAACAGAAGTTAGGAACTATGGGACCTAGCCACTGCTAAAAGCTAAAGGCATTGCCCCCACCTGGGGCCCTTAATCCCACAGGGGAGCAGCGTTGGGGAAAGGGAGTGAGCACTTAACAGCAGGTGTTTTTTAGATACTCACTTAAAAACTTGTATTATATGACTTTGTGTTCTGTCTCAGTGAACAAAATTAAACAACTACAACTTTTTCTGCAATTTTGCATTTAAAAAAGTGATGCAGCCTAAGGCCATTGCATCTCATTGGGGGTTCATAGGACAGCAAGATACCCAATTTAACTAATTGTCTGAACAAAATGAATTAAGAATGCATTTAATGCTTTTTTTCTATGGGGTAGCTGAAATATTGACTTACAAATGAAAGCAGAAGAGGAAAAGGCTGTCTGTGTTTATCTCTTAATTAATCTTTATATTCCAGGTTTGTTATGACCCTAAAGACCTGTACTATTGTCTGAGGAACACTGCTGTAGAAACTGAAGTTTAATAGATAATAGCAGTAGCAATGTAGTAATTAATACAGAGAGATGAGCTACAGTATATACTGTAGCTATATACAGGCAAAATTATCTAATGGATAAAAAAAAAAAATGAAGCACAAAGGAGCTGGAGTTTCTACACATACACACATAGATATGATATGAATATATACAATTTCAAGGGCACTGATCACCTAAAAATTGTATCTGCACCAGAGGTCCAGGCTAACAAAGGCCACACTCGCAATGCCCGCACATAATGGGCAAGTGCCCCAGCCCAGGTGAGTGCATGGATCGTTCAGAATGGAAATCCATGAAAATTGTCAGAATTCACACTCTTACTATATCTTTTCATTGTAGTAAATACAACCAAACTTACAGTTGGGCACGAAGCCTGAAGTCAACAGTCATTTCATTTCCAGGACATTTCTTAAGAAAGATTTTATCATCAAGTTGCATGAATAAATTCCTGGGAATGTGTATGAAAGAATAATTTCCCCAGTATATATGAAGAGATTTATTGCCACCATTTTGCTTAATTTATTTTAAATTGTAGTTGCTACAGAATCAGAATCAGTTGCTGCAAATGTTAAATCGTTTTCCAGTTTCTGATTTTTAAATAGTGCTACATCACATGCAATTTTACTCACATGAATAATTACCTGATTGAAAGCTAGACTGAAGCTAACATGAAATCTGATCTGCTTAGACACCCCCATCATCACATCTACAATATCTCACCTTGCCTCAAGGTGAGAGTAATACTGCCCAAACAATGCCATTCAGTTTGAACTTTGTTATTTAATCATTTGAAATTGGCAGACCTGTTACAAGTAAATTTACAGCATAAAGCACAATATTTGTTTTCTCTCTGTTTCATTAATATTTTGATGATATTCATAAAATATTAGCTCTGTATTTTAAATGTGCACATCAATGATCTGTCACATCCCAGGCACCTATGTAGATAAATCTAATGATACCTAAACCCCTATTTATTTGTTTTTGTGTTGCTATATATCCTGGCAAGATGACTAACAATCAGCACTTTAACCATGTAGAGGAAGAAGAGAATATTGTAGTTTTCCCATCTTCTGTTTATAAGTTTTGGCATTGTCTTCATTAAGAAATAATATTTAATGCCACATGCATTAACAGCTTGATATTGTCATAATATTCATGGTACAATACGGTTTTATAATGAACAGCTGTACACCTTTTAAATACTGCTGATCTGTAATGTTCCAGTAATCCTGTTGGTATTTGAGGAGTTAAGGGATTAGTGTAATTCTTTTCACCTGTTGTTGCAGTTTTGTTACATAATTGTAGGAAATCCACTGTACAGTGCCAGCAAATGCAGATAAGCCCACAAACTGTTAGGCTAAACTTGATGGTTATGAACCGTTATGTAGCTGTTTAAACAGTGTTATGGTTGCAGGCATAGTCAAGCTGCTTCCCCCAACATTTACTGTTAGAATATATAAACTGTAAATTAAGGAACAGAATTTGAGAGATGCTAAACCTGGTGTTATGTTATGCATGTACATTTCACTAACAAATGGTTCAACAAGTCATCCTAAATCTATAGCACATTGATCAGAATGGCTATATAATGTAGATATTAAGGTAACTTTCTTTTGTGCATAATTTGTGCACACTGGGGCCCCCCTGCAGAAATATCTTTTGAGGGTGCCCTGCACAACAAGTCCCTCCTCCCCTGCCCCAAACATGCCGCTATATTTAGGGTAGGAGAGGGGCTGGGGAGAGGGAACTAAGGTACAGCAGACCTCATGGTCCGGGCCCCCCATGATCGCGGAGTCTGCTGTTTATATAGTTACGCCACTGTTTGTGCACCTCGCAACTGAGCACAGAGGGGCTGTATTATAATATTATTTGCAGTATTTGATTGTGTGTGTACATGTGTGCCAAGCAAACCATCTAGGTGAGTTGATTTTCCATTAAAGCGGACCTGTCACCCTAAGAAATAAGTCCAAATTATTTTCTATATTGTTAGTTGAGCAAAATAAACTTTACTTACTCTATATAAATAATATAAATCTTGTTTCCTTCCGTCTTGGAATTACTCAGTCAAAGCAAGCAGGCAGGCACCATTTTGTGGACACTGTTATTATTAAGGCAAGCTTTGTATCATGCCAAAATCTTGTTTATGTGCCAGAATGGGGGACCTGCCCAGGCCCATGCATTGGCTACACAATTAGATGAGGAGGAGGGAGGGGAAAAGTGAGATGTGCAGTGACATCTAGGAAGTGCTGAATGGAAAGCTAAAGTTATAGTCTGCCACGCCTCTATGCCTAAGGCATAGAGACGGGGCAAGCAATATATGATTGACAGCTGTGATTTTTAAATGCCTTTATAATGGGTTTGGATGTGTTAATATAAAAATGAATTTGGGTTTCATGTTTAATTTGAACAGGACTTTTACTATACAGATTTTCATGTCTGGGTGACAGGTCCACTTTAATGAACTATCACATTTTAATTAGGTACTACATGATCTGCCATACATGAGCTCAACACACATCCATTGCACTTTTCCTGACATGTTTCTGGTTAACATATAAGACAACATTCAGTGGGACTACCCAAAGGCACAGAAATACAGAGCAATGAATTTTATCTCTGAACTGCCTAGCAGGTGTCCACTTACCCATGAAGCTACATTTTGGGATGTAGCCATGGAATAGTGTTCCAGTTTTACAAAATGTGTTTCTCAAAGGATCTGGGAGCCAGCCTTGTGACCCAACAATTGATTTAGAATTAACCAGGCACACTCTTTTAATAAGCAACAGAGCAAAACTTCTTAGTGTTCAAAAGTATCATAAAGATCTAGTTTATTCATAAAAAAACAGCATGAGAAGCCATTATTGTTGAATACCAGTCCACAGATCAATATTCGCTGATCAACAAGAATTGCAATTCATGTGGCAAACAACATTTTGTGTGTTCAGGAGAACAAAGTGTACAAAATCCTTTATAAATATTAGTATGAGGCAAAATTACTACTGTCTTCATATGGTGAGTCAATGTGCAAGTGCTATTTGGATGTATCATTTTTAATGCAATGGGATATTTATAGTTTTTATAGACTTTTTTTGCGAGGAGAACTTTTATAAATAGGAACTTTTATAAATAGAAAAGTCAGGTGACTGCCAAAGGTTTCTCAGTGGGTGGGGTGCTGGGGTACCTCACAGGCTGGGAACTCACTTCAGTTTACAAGTGAAGTTAAGAAGAAAAGTGAACAATGAGTTATACATGAGTTAGCAAGAAAGGGCTAAACACAACTTAAATGCCTGGCCTGTGTGCCACAAACCATAAGAACTATGCTGCGCTAATCTTCTAATGCAACTGCTTCTCATGCAACTTCACCAACTGCCACTGCTCCTCTCTCTTTTAGCTATGTTGAACATGTAATTTGCACCATTTCTGCTACATTCATAACTGTGTAAGGTTTCCCATCTCTCCTGCTGAAGTTTTCTGTAGTTTGCCATTGCTTTAGCTATCTCAAGTGCTATCCCTATTGCCACCAATTAATCACTGGCTTTCTAATAACCTGAAATCTTAATTGCCCTTCTGCTTGTGTCTGTGAGTGGGCAGACCGTGAAAGACTCACAGGCTGAGAACTCATTTCAGCTCACAAGTAAGGGAATAATAATTAGACAAAATAAGTCCTATATATGCAGGCATTGAATGCAAGTCTCTGGTGTCTTTTTATTTTGAATTTTCATACCGAAACGCAATGCACTGATGTTGTCGTGGCCATGGGCACCACCACCTTGAGAAAGAATCAGAGTGCTCCTGACAGTTGCTAATTCAACATCAAAAAACACAATACTTCTCTACAAACACTATACACACAACTTTCCTATCATACATACATACAATCATACTCACTCAACACATCTCAGCAACACTTCCCTGCAACATGCCTCCAGTACACTCACTATCCATTTGTTTCCTGGTTCTTTCTTTGTAACCATGGGTTCCATATTTGTCCATCTTATCTTCCAGAATATATGTGATTTTCTGTTTAGCTGCAACCCACCAGATTTTTCTTTCCACCATCTGTGAAACCTATCCGTTCTGAGTGAACCTCTCCATTTTCTCCATTGAGCTTCCAATTGTAATAAAGTAGATTCCATCATTGCTATTATTCCCTACTTCTCTTTTTCTAGCTTTAAGGTTGCCACCTACGTTAAAGGCTCTCCTCAGAAAAGACATGCTTTAACCATAAAAGTAAACACCAGCACACAAGGGGTTTAGCAGGGTTTGTAGATGGTGTTAAATTAAGGGCAGTTGCTTTAATTTAGCTGCCAGAGGTATTATTCTTTTTAGTACCCTATAGTACCCTTACATGAAAGAAATATATATTTAACATAAAAAACTGGTTTATTAGATACGCATTTTCTATGCGATTTGTGTGGAGAATTTAGGCCCAGGTTCAGTTGCAGTAGTTTAATATTCAGCCAATAAAAGCAGTGGGGCCCTTACAAAACTGGGTGCTCATTTGGCAACACTGGCAAAACAAGTATAGTATAAAAGAGTTGTTCAGTTGAATTAAATAGCCATTTGTTAAGTTAACTTTATGCACATTCAGTGTTAAAGGAATGGGTATAAAGTTTTCAATAATGATCCCCAGAACACTCAACTTTATCATTTGAGAGCTTCCGTAATGTGGCTTATATTAATCACTGATTTATCTAGGGATAGCTAAAATAATAACTGTCTTTGGTGGGGCCCAGGGCAAAGATCTTATTGGTGGGCTCCAGTTGTCACCCAACTTTCAAATTCTAAAGAAGAAAGGTACAATCACTGGGGGTGCCAAATGTTAGGCACCCCTGGTGGTTATAATAACTTACCTAATACCCCGGGTCAGTGCTCCTGTTCCAAAATGACTGGGCTGCTTGATCAAATAAGTCCACGCAGTTGTACACAAGGTTACATTGTTTTTAAATTCTTTCATTACCCACTGAACAAAAAGTTTGGGATAGTTTGCTCATGATTGTACCATATTTGTAGCATTTTTAGACATACAGGAAATTCCCCCTTCTGGGGCACTTTGTTACACATGTCAGTTTCATGACAAGTTAATGCACGGCGCCAAACTTATGTTGTCTAAAAGCACCTCAAGGTGACATCCAAAGTATGTAGATAATGTTCATTGTATTTCTTTGACTATGTTCTAATTTTAACTGAAAATAAGCACAGGGTGAAAGAGGGTCTGAGGGGCTGAGGTTGCATCATTTAAGCATAATAAAGAGAAAATTGTTAGTAAAAAGTTTTACTGTAGATTATTAGTAATAGGGTTTTATAGAGCATGACATATTAAATAGTCAAGTAGTAGGTTTTGGTTTGGGATTCAACTGAATCCTAGCCTTAAACAGTAACCCTTTAAATCATGTGACTTTAGGTAACATGATTAAAGAAATTGCAAAATGTATCTGTATGTAATGGAGAGACAAATATCACTGGTAAAGTCACCAAAAGCAATCAATCAGAACCATAGAGGTCTGTGATTTTGAGCCATTGCACAAATGCAGTTTCTGGTTCACAAATTTTATATGCATCACAGGCAACCAGACAGATCATTCTGTGGCCCTGTCTGTAGCACTTCCAGCCTACTATGTTTGGAGACCGGAGAACATGCCAGAAAACTGTAATGATGTGGTGTAAGGTAAGGCACCGAATCAAAGATTCATTAACAGCATGCAAGTAAACATAGCTGTAATGAAGATACATAGCAATGTTACATAAAAATATATTCTAGGCTAAAAAATGGGTGCAAGTTATCCTTTATTTAGTTAAAATGGATATATTACATTTAGCTATATTCAGTACTTAATGAGTCTTAAAGGAACAGTAACACCAAAAAATGAAAGTGTATAAAAGTAATTACAATATAATGTACTGTTGCCCTGCACTGGTACAATTGTGTGTTTGCCTCAGAAAGACTACTATAGTTAATATAAGTAAGCTGCTGTGTAACCATGGGGGCAGCCATTCAAAGGAGAAAAGGCACAGGTTACTTAGCAGATAACAGATAAACCCCATTATATGGGGCTTATCTACTAGTTATCTGCTATGTAACCTGCGCCTTTTCTTCATTTTTCCAGCTTGAATGGCTGCCCCCATGGCTACACAGCAGCTTATTTATATAGTAGCTTTTCTGTAGCAAAAACACCACTTTTTTGCAGAGCAACAGCATTAAATTTTAATTACTTTAAAACACTTTAATTTTTTGATGATACTGTTCCTTTAAGTTAGCAAAACAGTACCCATATTAAGCATTTTGCTATGATTTATTAGACAGAATTTTCCACTCCTACAATAGAATTGCCTGTGCTGGAAAAGTCGGTTATCTCCTCCAGCAATCTATTTTTTTTCCACACATATAGAGGAAAAGCAATGGGCTTCAACATGCAGAACAAAGAGCAACAGCAGGAGCCAGCACTGGTCAGATTAAAGCTTTGATTATTCTTACTGTACATTTAATGTCAGAACCATGACTGGTATAGGAACCTGATGTCTAAAAATAGGAGCTTTCTCGCAAAAGTACCAATTGCTGCTGTGCTCCCTGAATGAAGGCTGCAAAATGACCAGCTTTGTAACTACAGGAAAATAGAATGTTCCTATAAATATCAAGCAATCTATTTAAGCATCTGAGGAACAGAAAGTGTATTCATTGACTATACAGGCAAGAAATGGCTGGCAGCCTTGTGACCCACATTCTCATACACTCTTTCCCCTCACACTTCTATTGTGGGCACTGGTTTAACCTCCTGTGATGCACAACTGCCCATCAGTGATGGGACAACTGGAAATACATTACAAAGTCTGATTTTAAGAACATTCTTAGCAAGTGAGGGAATACACGGTTATGGGAGATAGCTCTTAGTACAAGTTGATCCAGGGACTGGTCCGATTGCCATCTTGGAGTCAGGAAGGAATTTTTTCCCCTCTGAGGCAAATTAGAGAGGTTTCAGATGGGGTTTTTTGCCTTCCTCTGGATCAACTTGTAGTTAGGCAGGTTAGGTATAGGCATTATGGTTGAACTTGATGGACGTATGTCTTTTTTCAACCCAACTTACTATGTTACTATGTTACTATGTTACATTAAAAAAAGCAACCTACAAGCATGTGTTCACTAGACAATTGACCTCTAACTGCAGTCTACTACCCTGAACACATGGCACAGTATGTGGGTCGCCCATACATTTTGGTTTCTTGTGCTCCTCTTTTATTAAAGAATACGCAATAAAGGCATTCCATCTCAGCTCTAGGACTGACTTCCATATCACTCTTTTGCAAAGCATCTTAACACCAAGAGCATACAGTATTTATAAAAGCTTAATTATGAACATGGGTGCATACTGGAAAGCAAGCAACATTTGCTTTAATTTTTCTAATTGTATTAGACAATCAACAAGCTTAACATGGCTACTGTTCTCCTAAATTAAAAAGTGGGTTGGCAAGCAAAATGTGTTCCCATGTTGTTTTAGGGTAGATCTTCTTGACTTCTTTGAATAAAGAAAAAACAGTTGCCAAGTTCAGTCCTCACAAGTCATAAATCATTTCTAAGATGTATTTATTGTAGTTAGCAAAACCAGCATTACTTTTCTGTGCATAACTTTTTAATTATAAAAGGCTAAAATGAATGGCCAGTTAACCTGTCTGGCCCATGTATGGGGTTACCCTGCTGGAGTAGTTGTGTTGAGTACTAATGTTACTTAATTTTTTAAATTCTTTTAGATAGATTGGTCCAGTATAAGACAATCCGCCAGATCTACACTGCCCCATTGTTGAGCCTCAAATACAGGATTATTAAAATGATGAGAAACACTCCTCCTACAGTATTACAAAGGATTGAGCTAATAAAACTCCCCCAATGATTCAGCAAACCTAAATGAGGAGAAAGTCACCTTAATTGACCAAATATGGCTTTCATGGGTGGAGGCTAATCCTAAAGTTGATCTTTTTAGAGTTTCCAACACAGTATTACTCAAGTTGTTGGTATAATAAACATGGCTGTGAATTAGGGATACTAATACTCTATGGCTGCACTAAATGGATTATATGAATTTGCCAATTAACATGTGGCCTAAGTGCAAACACTGGGCTAGTCAACCAGATGTACAGCATTATCCTAATAAAAGGGGGAAAAAAAGTAACTTTATATTAATTTATTTTATTTTCCATGTGTGCAAACAAACATCAGAACAGTGATGTCCTTTAAAAAGTAACAAAAAGAAATTATATACACAAAATATTTACAGGTGAACAACAACAATTTTTCTTTTGCACAGCAAAGATAACATTTATATTTATGTGATTTATGTACAAAAAAATATATCTATTTACATTTATGAAACACTGGCAAAGTACTTCACAACAGTGCAAGTATTAAAAAAAAAAAAATATCATGGAATGTCATGAGACCGAAACAGGAAGTGATCCCTTTGGGCTGGTTCCAAAAACAAAGTGTAAACATAATAAGGTACCAGATTCTCCAGGGTGATTTACAAGTGGAGTATTGGCTGTTAGATGGTGCTTTTCTGAGGTATAAAGATAGATCCCAAGCCTGTGCATGTGAATGGAAACATTGACTTTTTCCCCTGACATTTGCAATGCATTACAGGGCACAATGGCACCAATGCAGGCACATGTACTGCAGCTTGTTTTGGAAGTAAAACGTATGGCCAGTCGTAGTGTTTGAATGTATAAAATCCGCCAATCAGGATTTGCCACCCTCTCTCAATGTGTTGCCTTATTGTGCTGTTAATTTCAACCCTTACTATACATAATATGACTTCTAGGGAAACACTGTCATATCAGTAATCACACTACATTTACCCATCCAAATAAATGAGGGGGAATAAAGTTAGAAAGGGGATGTGCAACCTGCGACTCCCCAACTACTGCAGTCTTAGAAGCCTAAAGGGCCAAGGTGTGGACTTGCAAAGCCTATTTATGACTGGAATGAGGTTTAGTAGCAAATGAGAAGATAGAAAGTGCAATTAGATGGATAGTACTATAAAATACAAGTTTAAGGCATGGACATCAATTCTGTAGATTACTGCAGAGATATTGAATAGGTAATGATGTATAGTCAGCACTGCTAAATGGATAATAGATCACAATCAGAAACCATGTGATGGGATACCATCAGTACAGTGACACAAGCCCACTTTTACTTAGTTAGCTCTAATTGTACCATTCACCATAGTGAGTGCATGTATTGCTACATGGGTGCTCCACTGTATGCTGTTAAACCTCTACACTGCATGAATCTCAGTGAACTTTCCCCAATGGCTAAGGGTTTACCTAAACAATGAAAGAGTCTGGCCATTCCAGTGCTATAACATACCACCGTTACATGTACACCAATGTCCCAGATACAAGATATTAGAAAAAGATATTGGAGTGTGTGTTGCCAAAAGAAAGCTATTGCCACTAACCTTAGCACAGAAAGAAGTGTGCAAAATCAGTATATCTACAAGTGGCACTGCCTATTCTCCCTGCCATTGCACTTAAAATCTCACATTATCCCATGTGATTGTAATTTGCAGCCCACTTTTCCTATTTGTGTGAGCAGCCGAACCCTAAAGAAAGTGCTTACATGTGCGTGTATGCCTTGGGTACTCTGTCTAGGCATATAAAGCTAGTCTTAATCCCATCTAGCCTTGGGGTTTCTTTCAAAAGAATGGCACAAAGATCCTCAATAAAACACAAGGCTGTTTACGTTAAGCCCTCAGCCCTGCCAAATCCATTAACTAAATAACTAGGTTGGGCAATTATAAAAGTAGTTATACTATATAGGTTCATAATGCCCCAAGTAGCAAGTCTGCTCTGCTCTAGCCTGTAACACAAGCTAGGTCTTAGGGCATTTTTTTCTGAAACAAGGTTTCATTACAGTAATTATAGGATGTGCTAGAAATAATACTGCTCTCTGGTGAATAAGCACCACAGGTTCAAACAACTTGCATTAGGCCCCAAAATAATTATTGCACACACCATCTGAGTTATCCATGACTTTGCTGTAACACATTCCTTACTAGGAGATGTAAGCCATGTACATCTTATAATCACTTCCACAAATCCTCTGCATCTTCACCACACTAGTCAGGGGTATATTGATCATAAGGTGAAGAGACAATTTGCTAAGAGTACTCCTCTAAACCTTATTTATTTGCATAAGCTCTTGGAGACATCTGTGCAGGATTGTCTCTTCGCCCTTTGGCCCCTGTGACCCTGGAATCTATAGCAGTGAACCAGTTTTTACTACATGTAATAGCTTTGGGTGATATTATAATTAGATTTTTCCCATAGATAAAGACTCTATATTCTGTAAGACATAGGGGCTTACACATTAATTCACCTCAACACATTCACTGCTACAAAGGGTAGTTAAACCAGAGTGTCAGAAACATATGCAACACAGTGCAATGTACAGTCATCTGACACTCACTAACATCACAAATCTGTTACTGGCCAGTAACGGAACCTGGTTTCTATTTTCATGGCATTCACCTTGCCCCCTCCCCATTATAAATAGATCCCTTGCATACACCCATACTGTTGTCAGCATGTATTCCACTGGTGCTCCCTTTCCTCTCCACCACCTCAAGTTTCATAATTCAGCATTCATTTTAACAAAATTACATTAAGTGCAAGGCATTATAGCTACTCAAGGATGCCTGGCCACCTGATACCCCCAACAGCTTAAGTCTGGGTATAATTCATACAAGCAGAGGGCTGCTAGTTGGTGAACCCCAATCTATATCAGCAATAAGGATCCTGACAATCACACAGGTTCTATGGGCTCCTTCAGTTCCATGGCAAATGGCATTTCCTGTAGGATAGAGGTGCCACAAGGGAATCAAATCTCAATAAAATATGGTACCAGGTCATTTTAAATTAAATCACCTATTGGAAACTGCATGTTAGTGGTCTGTTCTGAAGATGAAAAGAAAGGACCAGGTTGGCACCCCTGCTGAAAGAAATGAATCCCCCCAGGTGCCACTGATCTGGGCAGAGCCTCTGGCTTTAAATGGGTCACAGTGAGTCTGTATGAGACAGTCCCTGGGCCCATGTGGCCCTACTCATACAGTCTCTGGTTCTCTGCACTCTTCGAACCCGTTAGTGATGGGGCCAGCATCCTGGTTGCTCTCTATAGACGATTCGCTGCCCGTACTCTCCCCGGACAGAAGCCTGGTTACCCTCAGGTCCGCCTTCAGAGTCTGCAAGTCATTGCCCAGGCTCATCTCCCCGAGATCATTGATGAGCTGTGACAGCTCCCGCTTCACCTCCTCCTCCTCTTCCTCGCCCCCCTCCCCTCCACCCCCGGTATCCAGCACATCCTCACACTCGAAGCTCATAGCCCTCTCCTCCTCCTCCTCCCCCTGCAGATCCTCCGTGATGGAGCCCAGCTTGGGAGCGCTCCGGCTCCGCTCCACAGGGGGTTTATAGCAGCACTGGCCGTTCAGGAGCTTCCTCATGGGCACCAGGGGAATGCTCTGCTCCCCGATCAGCTGCTGCTGCTGGTGCCGGGCATCCTCTCGCCTTTTCAGCCTCTTAAACTCAGCCAGGGCGTTGGCGGAGGTCTGGTACAGCAGCAGTGCCATGGCTTTCGCCTTCTCGGGCTTGGACACCAGCACTGCATGGCAGCGCAGCATCACCGCCTTGTGCTTCATCTCATGGCGGTAGATCCAGGCAAATATCTTGGGCAGCCGGGGGTCGGCCACGCAATAGGTAACTCGGTGCAGCAAATACAGGTGCCCGGGTCGCTTGGCTTTGTCTTCCACATGCACCATGCGGATACCCTGCGAGCTGATGGTCAGCTTCATCTTGGTGCCATGCTTGCCCATCTCGCTTTTGCTCCAGATCTTGCTCACTGCTAGGTCCGTACAGCCCTCTCCCTTGGACTGCAGGGTGGTAGCGTTGCCTAGGTACAGCACTGTGTATGTAGGGTCTTCCCCCGTAATCTTGATCTTCTTCCTCTTGGACTTGAACATGCTGCCCACCCGAGTCAGGGCCCCCTCCGGACAGGACTTGGCGAAGGAGGTGAGGGCGCTGTAGTTGAGACTCACTGCATAGCCCTTCTGCTTCGCCTGCTTCGGATCCTCCTCGATCAGGTCGAATTTGCTTTTCTTCCAGGGCAGCATGTCGCTGTGCAAGTTACAGCTGCGGAGAATGAAGCGCTGGGCGCACTCAGAGCGCACTTAATGCATTGTGCTGAGTAGCGGGAGCAGCAGGGATTTGTCAGTACACAGCGCCTGGCAGCGATCATTGCATGTACAATGCGCTCCTCCCTCCCGTACGCCTTGCTCCCTGCCTTCCAATTGTCAGCTTTAGCTCTGTGCAGCTGTAAATATAGTCTGGAGTGAACCATTCGCCCTCCCAAAGTAGGGGAGGCGCACCAATGAACTTGTCAATTCATTACACTCACACCTGCCCATTCAGACAGTTACGTTTATTAACGCAGTTTGCGCTTAAGCAATGCAGCTACAGAATATAAGGCCATGACCTTTTGTGCTATTCTTATGACAGAATATGAATGAGAACTATATGTTATTCATATGTGGGCCAGCACTTAGTAATGACAAGGGTTCACTTGCTGTAGGGTCCAGCATGATCCTATAATATGTATCTGTGCACTTTTCTGCACACAGGTATTGGAGCTATTATATTCCTAAAAGTGGCCATACACATTCAGATTTTAGTCTTCTTGCTGTGAATGTTTGGAAATCGATCAAATTTTGAAATAAAACGATCTAAAATTAACATTCAGACTGAAATTGTACAATAAATTGTAGGATGTTCTGAACAGGAAATAGTTAGCAGACACCAGTATGAAAATGACTTCCATTGTAGGGCCCCAAGGATATCATCAGATACAAATCTTATCCGACCAAAATGTTTTAACCTGTCCGATCTACTAAACAACCAATCACCATGGTACAAAAATTATTGGGACAATAATTCGGAGCCCACTCACTGTCAGAAAATCACACAAAACTATTTAATAGGTGCATATATGAGCAGCTTAAGACTTGCAATTTTCTGAATAAAGGGGCTTTCTGTTATCTGGAGCAGCATCCTCTCAAGCTACTCAAAACATAAATCAGTCAAAAAATAGGAATTGTTTGCTTAAATAGGATAATAGGTTCCTAATATTAGAGCCTATTCCTTTGGTTGGCCTTCAGGATATTTTATGATCAAAGGCCAAATTATTTTCAAACATCATTAAATCTGAAATACATATCAAAAACTGAGGGTTACATTCAACTTGTTGGCCTCCAGCTAGACTGCACTAATATACAGTAAATTGTACCTGAAAGGGCTACTACCTAAAATACAGTATTTGAAACTTTTAATTGATGACAAATTGCATTTAAAGTTTGTTTTACATTTCTGTAATTGGACAGTTATCATGTTGCTTGCCTCTACAGTAATGCTTCCTAAATTTGGAAGCTGCCCCCCTTGGGGGCCCCAATCCAGTGTTTGAAAAAGTGTGAAAACTCTCCACAAAATTATCAAAAGTTATCAAGCTGAGGATTCAAAGCAAATATTTACTTGCCTATGTTTCTGTATAAAATGTATAAAAACAAGTGTTACTGCTTCAGTGGGAAGGGAACACTCACGCATCCTTGGAAGTGAAGGGCTGGCAAGGTGCCCACTCACAGCATATAAATACTCTGCTTGATTTCAAACAAAATACTCCCAACAAATACTACCATACTGCACAGTTTAAGTGAAACTAAGATACAAAGTGGGAATATTTTTCCCCTTATCACACTTGTTACAAAGATTATCTAAACTGCATAACAATGCCATTGATACCTTTCAACTTCTTCCCAACATATTAACAAAATATGTGCTGTTTCAATGCCCAGTTTAACTACTTCCCCATTTACTGGGCAAATACTAGACATAATGCAGCTTTTTATATGACCATGCAGGTAAATGCTGCTCATGACAGGTGACTCATATCTAAATGGCTGGCTAATATCTAACATGACTGTATGCTGGGAAAATGGCACATACTGTATCTGAATACTGTAGATAAAGGCAATGATTAATCATTTGCTTTTTCAATCAATATAAACCACTTCAGAGATTTATCTGGAAGCAAGCTGGATCGTTTTGGGACTTGTTGCACTTGTTGATTAATCAGTTAGCACATCTAAGGTCACACAGATAAAATAACCAGACCTAACCAAAATCCCTATACAGAGGCTCTGAAAGCAAGAAGCAGGGCACTTCATACTAGGTATGTTTACTAAGCCCGTATTAAAATCACCACTCCCTGCCTAAAGAGACAAGTACATCAATTCATAGCTCTGCCTGCTTCTCTTTATCCAAGTGAACCCGGCTGCCAAGTAGTTAATGGGCTTGCCTGCTGCAAGCTAATTAAATAATTCATTGCACTTGTAGTGAAGGCTCACAGATCTACTGGGAGCAGCCTGAGCCAGATATAGCTTGACCTGGATTTTCTGTAAACTAACCTGCTCCTTCTAAGATGCCACTTACCCTCTCCAGGTTTGGGCACAAAGTGCACTTTGTTAAATGAAATGAATGTGGATTTATACAGAGTGTTGCTAACAGAAAGCAGATGCAGCACTGGATTGTTTTCATTAAGTACAGATTCTGGCTGGGTAGGAAGGGCCACCTTGTGGCTGGTTAAAAAACACTACTGCCAGACCATTATTTGTCAAAGAAATTACATCACTGCACATTTTTAGTAATGGGCAATCCGACATTAAAAATACAGCTGCACCGTATTGATCCATGGCAATGACAGCAGAAGAGCAGGAGTGGAGGGTTGTTTAGGAGT
Source organism: Xenopus tropicalis (assembly GCF_000004195.4). NCBI lineage: Eukaryota > Metazoa > Chordata > Amphibia > Anura > Pipidae > Xenopus > Xenopus tropicalis. The sequence continues at coordinate 106,675,577 of NC_030681.2, forward strand.
ACAGCCAAGCCCCTTTAATATGTGGCGCTTTAAAATTCTAGGTACACAGTCGATGCATCTATCCAACCCTGACATTTTTATATTAAAGGTAGTTATTAACATTAGTTATAAAGCCTGCATGTTGTAGGGCTGATTACTTATCTACCATATGGTGCTAGAATGCAATAGGGTATACTATCCCTTTTATGCATCCATCCTAGAGTATTGTTAATGTTGTTTATTTAGTAACACTGGTAATATTGCCATTTTGCAGAAACCAATTGCAACCAATCAGCAGTTGGATAAGCTCTGTGTAATGCAGGTAAACAATGAAACCAGATGGCTAATTGATTGCAAAGGGTTGCTGTTGGTAAATGAGCCCCGGTGTGTTCCTCTCTGTGCCAGTCCCAATTAATAATATATTCATGTACATAACATTTGAAGCTGAACATATCTACACGTACATCTTAAACTTGCTTTATTTGGGGAAGTGCAATAAAGTCACATAGCAACCAATCTATATATATATATCAATAAATTCTAGTTCTAGTAAAAAACCACAACAATCGGCTTATTACTTTTAATGAACAGAAATAGAAAAAGACACTTCAAACATACCTGTTCATGCATAGTAAGTTAGGCTAAAGAAACCCATAACATTAACAGTAACATTTTATGTCTATATAAAACCTGCCTACTAGCTGACCCAGAGAAAGGCAAAAAAAAACCTTATAAAGCCTCTCAGAGGGGAAAAAATTCCTTCCTGACTCCAAGATGGTAATCAGACCAGTCCCTGTTCAACTCGTACTAAGATCTATTTTCAGTAGCCCTGTATTTCCTTACTTGCTAAAAAGCCATCCAACCCCTTCTTGAAGCTATCTAACATATCCGCCACAGAGGTGGGCCAAGCCGGACGGCCACCCCTCCCTCCTTGTGCATACTAACAGGCACACGAACGCACACATGCGCATCATTGAAGCGGGAGCACAGAGGGTAAAGCGTGCATTCGCCATGGAAATCGGCAGTGGGGGTAAGAGATCCCGGACTAGGGGTTGGCAACAGTGCCCCCTTACTGTTGCGCCCTAGGCAGGTGACTCTTCTGCCTACCCCTAGTTCTGGCCCTGATCAGCCAGTACAACTGATTCATGGAGAGAATTCCACAATTTCACAGCTCTCACAGTAAAGAATCCTTTCTGAATATTTAGATGGGGCCTCCTTTCATCTAATCGGAATGGGTGCCCTTGTGTCTGCTGGAAGGACCTACTGATAAATAAAGTATTAGAGAGATTATCATATGATCCCCTTATATAACATGTATCTGGTTAAGGTGGCCATACACGTAGTAGCAATTCTGATCGCAGGAAAGATCCTTCATTATCCCCACTTACGTTCAGGACTGAATCATCAGATGTAGAGGTAGAAACAATAGGATATCTACCTCCACCTTTGGATTCAGCCCTGAATGCAGATTTTGTTCGGGCGCCTTCAAAATCTTTTAACTTGGCCAATCGGCGAGACGAGAGATATCCGCAGCCTTTGCGATATCAGTCGTCTCTTCGATCCACCATATACACACTGATTATAAACGGTGCGTGTATGGCCAGCTTTAATGTGTATTGTTGCCACTAATACATTTTACATAAATACATAAACATACAGGTGACAACTCATGAACTACAATGGCAGTAAAAAAACTGCTGTATGCTGCCATCTACTGTTTTTTTTCAGGACTGCAATAAGCTGATCACCTTGCATGGTAATTCACACCACTTAGAGCAGTGACCATACATAAGGTTGGAAAACCTAACTATATGTTTTTCTGGGCTGCAAAAATTCGTAAATTGACCAATTCTACCAAGATATCTCGGAATTGATCATTAATTAGGGCCTTATTGGGCACCTTACAAGCCTGGACCCCCTCCCCCTGTAACCTTAGGGTCTGCTTTCTCTGTAGTTACACCCCTGATTTATAGAAAGTAAAAATTATCTGTATGCAGTATACTTTTATTGAGAAAGTGAAGCTCACTACGTGGCTCTGATGGCATGATGGTGATTTTTACATTTGGAAGAATATTTTCTGCACCTTAAAGTTTTAAAACTATTTTTTTAGATCATTCATTTCATGACCCCTGGAGTTTTTGTCTTGTGAACTAAAATCATTGTTTTTTTCTGCAAATTTCCTGCCCTCTTCTTTGTGATCTTCACAGACATGGCTTAGAGTCGCAAGAAAGCGGTTGTGCTCACCATACGTTTTAAACCATTAGGTGGGGGTGCAATGTAGACAGCAACAAGAGGTCCTCCACCCTCACCCATTATATATAGGATATTATCACATTCTGTGCATTAAGCTACCAAAAATGCCCTCCCCTTATGCAAAACAGGGATTGTTTATCCATATATTGCAATATACTTTAACAGTATGGCCAGTCCTACACTCACTTTTATCCAATTCCTTAAGAATTCTACTGCTTCAATATAAATTTAACAAAGGGACTGAGTTTTACCTGCACATTAATTGCTTTCAAGGTTAAAACCCCCAAATGGTTGCCCTTTTATTGGCTCCACTGGGATCACCTGACTGTCTGGGAAGGATGGGAGCTGGCCACTGCTCCTGTATAAACTACAGCAAAAAAGGGTAATGTGTTCACCATAACATTTTGAACCATTAGGCAGGGGCGCAATAAGGCTTGGACCCCAAAATTCATGTTGACAGCAATAAGAGGTCCTTTTCCCTCACCCATTATATATAGGATATTAACACATTCACTTACACTTGGACATTAACACTCACTTTTATCCGATTCATTAAGAATTATACTGCTTCAATATACATTCAGCAAAGTCATATTGCCTATTGTTCTAGGGCAGATGTTTCTGTCATTTCCATTTACAGCCATATTGAAAGAAACAATATTTGCATTTTAACAGCCATACACAGGGCTGCTTTACTAAATGGGCAAAAGGGGCATCAGCCCAGGGCCCATTGATTTAGGGGCCCACAGTGCAACAATATCTTTAATTTCATTTTTAATTATTTTTTCCCCTACCTCCCTACTCTCCTTGCTGATGCTGCTGCCCTCCTCACCCTGGCCACGTTGACTGTTCTTTGTAAAAAATCCAAGATGGCCATATTTATGGGCGTTTATGCAAGCAGAGAAAGAGAGCATGTCAAGCAGTGTGGGACTGGGATACAAGGGAAGAAAAAACGTTGGTACTGGTGCCTATTGGCTATTTTCCTGTGATCTTACTGGCATGTGTTTAATTAATGGAGTGCTTATTGGTCATTTTTCAGTGGTCTTACTAGCATGTCTGGAGTTAATGGATTTTTCATTTACCATTTTTCAGTGGTCTTACTTGCCTATCTGGGATTAATGGAGTGCTTACTCGGCATTTCTACAGTGATTACACAGCTTGGGTTAATATGCTTATTATTAATTTTTTCTATTAATGATACTAGCACATCTGTATAACTTAGGGATTATATTGGCACATTTGGGGTTAATACGCTCCTCGAGCATTTTCTGTAGTAATTATACTGGCATGTCTGGGATATGTTTTGGTAAAATGCATGTGGTATTTAGGGGTGTGGCCAAAAAGTGGGCACCATTCAAAAATTTTTGATACACTGCATGTGCCAGGATAATTTGGACCCATCTGTTAGATCTTTGCCATTGACACATCAAGGCCTTTAAACATCCCTGCTAAAATGGAGAAAGTTTTCTTCATAAAAGCAAATCCTAAGTGCAGGGTACTCTACCATTGATGCTGATGCAAGATGTCATGTGTTTGTAGGACTCTATTGATAAAATGGTCCAGGGACAGATTTGCCACCTTTCAACAGCACCCATCCTTTACTGCTGATGAGGTAATAATTTATAGAATTCCTAGCAGTTGCTAGTATGAAATATTTTATTGTTGTTGTCTGCTTTGGCTCCAACCAAAACCATAAAAAAGAACCAACAAGGGAAAGTTACTACAGTCAACATCCTGCCATCCTCAATGAAGAGAGAATAAAATAACATGTCATACATATAATGTTAGTGCCAGTGTTGCAACTATAGCCCCATGGTTCTCTGTTACCCATGGTCATTTAATGGTAGCAGAATATGTCAAAATCCAAATTTATGACTAAAGGTTTCCTAGTTTCTAGGAGGAAAATATGTCTTAACCCCTTTTTAGGCTTTTGAATAGTCATCTAACTCAAAACAGTGTATACTCTCACTGTAACATTTAAAAAAAATGCTTTACTTTGTTACAGTATTTACACTGACATTGCAGATAAGTTTCTTTTAACATGCATCCTGTTTCACATACCATATTGTTTTCAACACACAATGACAAGAGGATTACAGTATATATGTCAAACAGGTCTTATTGATGACTAAAAAAGGTGAAGGTATTTTTAGCAGTGACAAAAAAATGTTAGTTTGCTTTTAAACATGCCAGAATGAGTCACGTACAAATTCTTTGGTTTCTCACGACTTTCTGCCAAACTTGGAGAGCAAAATGTGAGCTAATATTTGCACTCTACAGGTAACTGTTTTATTTTATTAATGGTATTTGTTTGTAAAATAGACAGTCTTGTACATGATATGTTTTATCTGCACACTTTGGGAGCTGTAAGCTAAAACTGACACATTTCTGTAAGAAGGCTCAGAGTTGTCCTATATAGACAAATATTTCTTCTGAGTATAGAATAATGGCTGATTACCTTTGGAAATAACATTAAAGTATTGAGCTGATGGTTCTACAATATTTATAGTCTTATTATAGCTAGATGCACATACAGTATACCTTGAAATAGCCACTCTGGATCTGTTGATATGGTTGTTGTCTGCCAACTGAGAAAAAAAAAACTTTATTTAAAGTAAAGTTGATTGTGTTCAGTGGCTTAACATCTGTAATGCATTTGGCCAGAGGGATTTATCACAGTTAGAGAAACACTGAGAGAACTGTGGGGTTGGGGCATATATGCCTACCTGCAACCCAATGGAGTAATAGTTTGTCAGAACCCAACATACCATGCTTTGGGCCCAGCCCACACAGCATTAGTGCTTACTGACCTACAGTTACTCCACCTTACCACAACACTTGACAGACCCCAGTAATAACAGTTTAAAACAGAATATGAGAAAAACTTGAGTTAATTTGCAGTTGTATTAGTTATTTTAACAGTAATTACTTTGAGGTTGGCATGTCCTTGTATTTTTTAACAAATTGTAAAAAGCTATCTGAACTGGGCAACTACATGGCAAATGCTCATAAAATTCATGTGTTGGGAAACATGAAAGCCAGTTATGCAATGCTCTACATGGAATTGTGTCTGGAGCTCCTTAGTTCAAATGGCTTTAGGGATTATTGTGGATAACAGACGTAACTCTATGCAACCTTAAGTTGGCCATATATACACATATATAATCGTACAAAACATAATATCGTATGATTTTTAGACCATGTGTGGGCTCCAAATTATCGTCCAAATAACACGCCTATTGCATTCTAAATTGCACTTTACAACACATGGCAACCAATCAGAAGTTTGCTGCTTTTACTGCGCATTATTAACAAATATAATGATATATATGCATGTATCTATATTGTGCATTATATAAAAAATATTAGGGAAGACAGAGAAACATCTACAGGGGTGTAAAAATTTTATAAAAATGACACATTAGGGCCAGTAAAAAATAATTTGATGAATTGCTTTTACATATGGACAAAAGATATAAGTTCAGGTCTAACTGGAATAGGTAAATGAAATCCTTTTTTCTGGTTTGCTATTATAGTATTTAATTGAACAAATCTTCTCTGTAGAGATGGTAGTTTGTATATAGGTAGTTAAATCAATATTTAGCTATTAACTTAGTTATGTGGCTCTTCTAAATCAAATAATAGTTTATTTTTGCGGAGTACTATGCATTTTGCTATAATTTTACTCCACCTGTTATTAAAATCAATTTTTGATGTGACAAGCAGTTCAACCTTACACTGCTTTTTACACCATTTATTACACAGCTTAATGTGATTTTCACATTGTAGCATAGCGTTGTGTCGTGTATTCTTTATACAATTCTTTATTATTTTTTTTTTACACTTAAACGCCTGTTTATTAAAGCAATAAACAGGCGTTTAAGTGTTTGTGAATCCTATCCGCTAAACATATAAACCTACTACCTACCCCGCCCCCTTCTTTCTTCCCTATTAAAATATAGCATCAAGCATAATTTTTTTATCAGCTAGGTGACTGGCAACCCTAGCAGTAGTGGAATCGCTCATTTGCACCGTTTAGTGGCGGAACCATTCCTCAGCAGACCACAGTTCTACCCGGGTGATAATGCGAATGCTCACAAATTCACGCACATGTGTTTCGTACAGCTGACGGCTTCCAGCGCGTCAAAAATTCTAGTCCCCATATTCTCGCTTCCGCTGTCCAAAGCGTGTTATGGGGAAGAAAAAAGCAACGTGCGGCCTTGGAAGAGCACTAATCAAAGAAAGAGCCCAGAGCCAACGTGGACTGAGGGCGAAAGATTCATGGGTAATAAAGCATAGAACTCAGATAAAAAGTTGACGATAAAATGTTATTGTGAGTGTGATGAACCTCGCACTACAATGATTTTAGGGTGCACAGTATTTCAGAAATCTCAAATATGATATATAGTGTTATAGACACAACAAGGGTCAGAAACTGGCACACCTATTTAAGTTAAAATGTAACTTTTACTTCTAAATGGTTAAAATACTTCTAAAAATAGATAGAAAAGTGAAGAAAAAAGAAATTAAAATTCTAACTCACACCCTGATTTGGAATTTTAATTTCTTTTTTCTTCACTTTTCTATCTATTTTTAGAAGTATTTTAACCATTTAGAAGTAAAAGTTACATTTTAACTTAAATAGGTGTGCCAGTTTCTGACCCTTGTTGTGTCTATAACACTATATATCATAGATAAAATGTTATTAGCTGAGTGAATGATCTTATTGTTTTGTTTCATTAAATCATTCATTGGAAATAAACTAGCCCGAATCACACATTTCTTACTGGCTAGACTGAGTCTGAGAAAAGCTCTATATTATAATACACAAGATCTACGAATATCCTGTAAAATATATCCTTAAACAGTGCTTATTGATGTTATCAGTTATAAACTGCTTATTGATGTCATTTTTAACACATGACTTAGGAAACTTGTGTAATAGTAAAAGAAATAATAATTAAAGAAAAATAATGTACCCACCTTGATGTTGCTGTGTAAAATATAAGGATAAGGAAAGTCACCTTGGTGTTCCATGATCTGTATAAAAACACTCTCCTTTCAGTCCTGTGTTTTCCTATAGACGTGGAACTTTTTATATCTTTATATTTTACAATAAGGGTAAATTTAAATAAAAATTATTGGAAGTAGTAATCTATTATTTATACGAGCCAGTTATTTCTTATGTGGTCGCTTAATTTTTTTTTTTTTTTGGGGTCCAGCTCCACACCAGTGAATTAAATGATGGATATGACTGGGGTCGGTTGAATTTGCAGTCTGTGACTGAGCAAAGCTCTATTGATGACTTTCTTGCAACAGCAGAACTTGCAGGGACAGAGTTTGTTGCAGGTAAGAGATTTATTGATTCAGCCACAGAAAAACTGTACATTGAAGGGGAAGTAAAACAAGTTTAAAAAATGTTGTACAAAGTGCCATATAATACTATAATTGCAGTAATTTAGAAATAAATGCAGGGCTGTTGATAAAATTCACATATTTGTGTGGCGGATCAACATGTAGTTCTGTTACAAGGCCCAGAAACAAAAATATTTTAAGGTTCTCAGACAAAAGTTAGGCTGTTTTACATTAGTATACTAAAGCTACACTGGGCTCTCAGAATGTGGGTTATACGTTTTTGATGCTGGCTAGAATAAGGTGCATTGTGGTGGATGTTTCAATTAAAAGGTTGTTTGCCATGCTTCATGAATTGCCAAAATATATATTTTGTTATTCGAGACTTGTTTTGAAAAATGGCTACTTGTCTATATATTTGTCTGTTAACTATTCACCCCATTTCTAAGTTAAGTGCCCTCAGACCCCCTGCTCGGTTACATTCAATAGGTCACTTGTTTGGCCAGGCTGGTGCTTGCATCAAGTGCCATTGTGCATGGCCCATCTTGTACTTTAATAATTTATACACTATTAATGGTAATGGTCGCCAGTACCATTAATGCTATGCAAATGAGTGAGGATAATCATTTCAGTAAATATGCAGCAGGATAGCACTGAACCTAAGGATCAGATAAGCTCTTAGGTCAATTTATAAAAAAGGATAAGACTTTCTCTTGGTGAACACAGCATAACTATCATAAGCTACTAAACCTCATCACATCTCAAGGCCTGAAATCTCACGAAACCCTAAGGGAAAATGATAAAATTCCTCTCTCACGACACTTTCACTTTACCCAAAGCCTTCATTTTATCTCTCACAAGGCCCACAACGTCCTACACTTGAAACTTCTGTGTTTGAATTCTGTTGCAAGTCTCCCTTGCATCTTTCAGGATCTTTCTCTCAGATATATACCCAATTAATATCAATAACCAGATATCCCTTGCAGTTATATGCAAGCTTGGGAATCAGATATGCACATCTTTTTCTCACATCAGTAATAGGAAAAAATCTGTGAAAGGAATTTATGCATGAGTATTAAAGAAACAGCGTATAAGCTTCTCCCCAGATGGTATGTTACACCAGCCCTAAAAAATAAATTTACTCCCTCCTATGCATCATCTTCCGAGGTTGTCAAACTCAAAGAGACTATTTTCGTTCTTGATGGACATGTCCCATAGTACATAACTTTTGGACCCAAACTTTCACACAACTGTTCCAAATTTAAACTTTATCTGATCCAGAGTGCATTATTATCACTTCCCTCTAAAACACTTTCTAAAATTCAGAATAAACTGGCTTTATTCACACTGGCTGGACTTTATTCACACAAGGCATTATCTCTCTGCTACAAAGCATAAGGGAATGTGGGACCTGTGGACCTCATTTTGAACACCAGAACTCCAACAGGCTACTTGATATAAATTGAGTCTTGCCAAGAGAATATCAAACCCAACCATATAAATTTTCTTACAGATCAATCATATTTCCCAACTCTACTTATGATTTGCTGCGTAATATTATCTTTATCTTTTTTCACCTGTCTTTACCATGCTGAATTGAACACTGATGTTACCGATGATATTAACAATATGTATATAAAACTTGTTAAATAAATAGATTATAAAAAAATATATGGAAAGCAGTTCACCACAGACAAACATCGCCTTTAAAGCCATTTCCAAAATTATGGATGCGTTGCACTGGCATAGGTGAATAAATGCCTCATCATTTTACATTTACTTCACACTCGATGGATACTAGATAATGAGATATTTGGTTGCTGTTTTCTAGATAATCTGAATAAAAACTTTTTCGAGGAAAAGGAAATAGTTAATCACCAGGGTGGCACCATTTGTTAGGATCTAGACCTAGTTCACTACTCCTCTTTGCTGAAAAAAAATCATCAGCCCAGGGTGCTATTCTAGTGAACAGTGCCATTTTCTTTCCTGTCCCTTGGATCTCTGCCAACTTCCTAGGCTGTGTGCATATGCAGTAGAGCAAAAGTTTTACTTTTCACATCCACATTTACTGCATTGCGCATACCCACAGCCTGGGCAGCCACAAGGGATCCCTGGAACAGATGATTCAGTAGAATACTACTGCAGGCCTGTGAGTTTTTCAGCAAATAATAGCAACTGACCCAGGTTTTGAGGTAAGCATTTACAGACACGGAGCAGATTTTAGTGTGGAAACACGAAAGTATGCATTCTCACGCTGAAATCTGCTCTGAGTGTCCACTGATAGATTGATGCTGTGCCTGATAGCACACACCTTCAGGCAGTGGAAGGAAGTGAATTGGCTTTCCTCAGTCCAACCCAGTTGACACTAGCCTTACTGTTTGTAGGGAGATGTTTCAGAACCCAATTAGTTTCCATAACTACTGAATTAGTACTTAATTCCCAAGGCTTTACTTACTTTGCAAAGGGCAAGTCTATTTATGGGTGTCTGCTACATGATTGTTTTTTGCACACACTAAAAGGCTTATACAAATACCAGTTTGCTTTTACTTTATTTAGAGAAACTTAATATTAAGTTTGTCTCTGCTGAGGCAAGAACGGAATTGCTTACAAGTGAGGAGACCAAGAGGATTCATAAACTCCAAGAGGAAAACAAACAATTTTTGTGTATTCCAAGAAGGTATAGCATGTTTTTGCCTTTTCATCTTAGTCATCTAGTAATAAATCATGTGTATAGATTAGGGATGCACCAAACCCACCCTGATGGATTCTGCTGAATACCGAACTGAATCTGAATTCTAATTAGTATATGCTAAAAAAAATGCTGGATTCAGGCCAAATCCTGAAAAAAAAATGCTGGATTCGGCCCAAATCCTGAAAAAAAAATGAAAAAAATGCTGGATTCGGCCCAAATCCCGAACAAAATCCGGGATTGGGTGCATCCCTAGTATAGATCAGACAGTACTTGTTTGTAACAATGAAATACAGGAGAAAGAGGAAACTTAAATTATAACTGGGCGTGTGACTTTCAGACACAAGTTGAAAAATCTCAGCTGATCAGAGCGATGAAGGTGCTGGCCCACAATTGTAAGGTGGACTGAGAAAGGGAAAGGTGTAGCACCTAGGAAATTGACACGGTTGCAGTAGTCTTAAACGTAGTTAATGTTATGAATATGTTAAAATTTACTTCCAAGATGAAGGAAGCACAGTCCCTTAGATTTCTTTGAGGTTTCTTTCTTTTCATTTCACCTTACTCAGGGCTTTTCTTTGGAGTTAATGCCATGGATGAAAGGGAAAGTTTACTTTTAAATTAACTTTTAGTATATTATAGTGTGTATTTCGCATGCAAAGGAGAACTAAATCCTAAAAATGAATATGGCTAGAAATGCCGTATTTTATATACTGAGCCAATCTAAAGGTTTAGCATCTCTATAGTAGTAATGATCTAGTACTTTAAAGTTCCCCATATTGGATTTTATTAGAAGTGTCAGTGACACTCACATGCTTAGTGTGCTCTGAGCAGCTGTTGAGAAGGGGGCATAGCAAATTATCAAGCGACAAATAATTGTTTCAGAATATTAGTCTCTACATCATACTAAAAGTTAAATCAAAGGTAGACAACCCCTTTTAAGCAAACATTTCAATGACGCTTCTTCCTATATAGAATACATCAGGCATCTTGGTTTAATTCCCTTTGACAACTCCTTGTGACCCTGGACAAGTCATCTGGCATCCCAGGGTATATAAATATATTATCTGTCTGGGTTTAGTAAAAGACAGTGGAAAACTAGTAGGACTGATTTATAAAAGTAAAGGTGTTGTCAAATTATGGAAATTCTGTCTGTTCCAACATGTTATTAAATATAAAAGCACCACTTCATTCAATGGGAGGGATCGGTTAATAATAATTTGATAAAGTTTTCTCCTTGTTGCATGAATACAGAGAATTGTAATTAAGTGAAAGTTTGTCACTACCTTTTCTGTGAGGGGAAAGTTAAAATATATATAAAAGTTTCACAAATGACTAAGCACTACAATGGGCCTTTTTGTCTCTGGGCGCCCACCCACTTTCTGCTGCTGTTTCGGGTACAGCACATAGTAGTTAGATTATTTTAACCTTTTATTTAAATATTTTCCATTTGCTTAATTAAGATACTTTTCTAGCTATTATTTTTAACTTGTACATTTCTAGGCCTCACTGGGATGAAAGCACCAGTGCAGAAGTTCTCAGGGAGACTGAGAGAGAGACCTTCTTACAGTGGAGACGCCAGCTTGCTCAGTATGTATACTAGACTTATGTAATAGCATAAGGTAGGGATGGTCTGAATCCATATTTTTATTGGATTTAGCTATATACCTCCAAAAAAGACATACAACAAACTGAATCATAACACTAATTTGCATGTTGAGATTTATGAACAAAAAAACAGTTGTGTCAGCTTTGAACAAAAATGTATACGTTGCATTGTCCAGAAAAAAGTTGCAGGAATTTAAGGTTCTGTAATTAAAGGAGAAGTAAAGGTAAAAACTAAGTAAGCTTTATCAAAAAGGTCTATGTAAATACAGCCATAAGCACTCACAGAAAAGCTGTTGAGTCCTCTATCAAAAGAAACACAGGATTTCTTGTCTTCTTTTATGTAAACATGTTCTTCAGTACCAGACTTCCTTTCGTTTAGGGCTCCTTCAGGTTTTGGGCACTAGTCTGTGCAGCTCTCTTCCCCCTCCATTTTTTGCTCCCCCTCTCATAAGCATTTACTCCCCCTTTTATAAGAATGTGTGATCTGAGCTACCAATGGCTAGAGCTGCAGCAGGAAGCTATGAAGACCAAGATAAAATGGCAGCTGCTATCTTAAACATACGGAGGGACCTTCTAGGGCTGTTTCTGCAGAATAAATATAGCATTCTAGGTGGCACTATTAGCCAATCAATTTGCAGTAAAATGCCAAGATGCCTTTCCTTCTCCTTTAAATTAGCTGAACACTTAGGAACACTTTGTCAATTTTTGCAAAAAGTTCTCAAATTCAGTTGAATCCTGAATTCACACATCCCTGATTTAAGGCACAACTTTTGCACAGCTGGTTTAAACTTCTGCTGTTAAATGAATGACAGGTTGGAGGAGGAGAAGAAGCTGATTTTGACCCCATTTGAACGGAATTTGGATTTTTGGCGCCAGCTATGGAGAGTTATAGAAAGAAGGTAACACACTTTTTTTTGCAATAATGGTCATAATGCATTGAAAAATATTTGTATACTGCTTGGGTATTTTATAATCTTTTCTTAATTATATACTATATTTAAAACCTTTGTAAGGTGTGCTAATGGTGGGAAACTTTATTTTACAGTGACGTAGTGGTACAGATTGTTGATGCTAGGAACCCTCTTCTGTTCAGGTGCCAAGATTTGGTAAGATATGGTGTCCAATATTTTGCAGTGTTAAAAATGAAACTGGGTTACTGCTCAAAACAGAAAAAGGCTGGAGTGAATGGATGTCTTAAAACCAGAACACAACTTTCTACTTTAGGGCTGTGGCACACGTGGAGATTAGTCGTCCACGACAAATCTCCCTGTTCGCGGGCGACTAATCTCCCCGAGTTGCCATCCCACCGGCGAAAATGTAAGTCGCCAGTGGGATGGCACACGCGGCAGCGCGATTTCGGCAAATCGCTGAAAATGCCTCGCGAGGCAACTTCGCCGATTTGCCGGAATCGCCTGCGCAGCGTGTGCCATCCCACCGGCGACTTACATTTTCGCCGGTGGGATGGCAATTCGGGGAGATTAGTCGCCCGCGAACAGGGAGATTTGTCGTGCCCGCGACAAATCTCCCTGTGTGCCAGAGCCCTTACAGAGAGTCAGTAACTAATCAGTGACTTGATGGGGGGGGGGGGGGGCATATGGGACATAACTGTTCAGTTAGTTTGCATTTGAATCTGACCTGCATGCTCACAAACTAACTGAACCGTTCTGTCCCATAGGGCCTCCCCTAAAGTCACTGTCTAACTAAGAGGTTAGAGAGCTGAAAGCAGGAAGCTGAGTTCTGGCCATGATGTTAGACATCTGCTCACTTCAGCCTTTTTATAGATTACATTTTTGCCTAAATACAGGTATGGGACCTGTTATCCAGAATGCTCGGGACCTGGGTTTTTCCAGATAAAGGATCTTTCCATAATTTGGATCTTCATAACTTAAGTCTGCTAAAAATCATTTAAATATTGAATAAACCCGATAGGATTGTTTTGCCTCCAATAAGGATTAATTATGTCTTAGTTAGAATCAAGTACAGGGTACTGTTTTATAATTACAGAGAAAAAGAAAATCATTTTTATAAATTAGAATTATTTGCTTATAATGGAGTCTATGAGAGATGGCCATTCCGTAATTAGGAACTTTCTGGATAACGGGTTTCCGGATAAGGGATCCCATACCTGTACCTATATAAGAAATATTTTTTATTTTGCACGTAACTATTTTACCCAGTTTCTCTGCTGTTGTCTCCTTGGCTCCACTGTTATAGACAGAGTACAATAACCATAGTGAGTATTTGAGGATAAAGTGGATTTGTGTTCTGGAGATGTAAAAGAGAGAGGTGTTTTGCAGCAGTACATTGTAATTTTAGGCACTAAATGAGTAACTAGTAACATGTTTTGAATCTTTGTTTGTGACTCGTGTTCCTAGTTGCATTTACATGACTGTACAATTACTCACAATTTGCTGAAACTAGGAAACAATTTCAGTATTTTTACTTTTAAATACTTTTTGCAATATTTAGCAATTTGGGCTTCCACTAGAGGCCTTTTCTCCACCCCTTTGATATTTTTTCTGTGTAAGGTGAGACCTCTTATTTATACAACTATGGCATTTACTTTGGCATTAATAGTAGTGAGAGTTACCTGTTGTTTTTAGAGTGTTCTTTAAAGTGATACTGACACCAAAAAATTTCTTTTACAAATATGAACCTACTTCCAAACCTACCTATAGGTTATGTTGACTGTTTTATCCTAAACGTCCTGTTTCTCTACATAAATCTTACTGAAGATCCTGAACCCGACTGTCTGGCAACCCGACTGTAGCTTCTCAATCTGTCAAAAAGGCCTACGTCATAAACTGGGAGGATTTAGCTTGCCATTTGCTTAAAGGGCTCCCTCGCTCCTCACATCGCATTGTGAACTAGATAGCAGACAGGCTTGATCTTTCCATTGCCTGCCTACTTCAAAGGGCTGAGTCAGTAACTAATCAGTGACTTGATGGGGGGGGGGGGCATATGGGACATAACTGTTCAGTTAGTTTGCATTTGAATCTGACCTGCATGCTCACAAACTAACTGAACCGTTCTGTCCCATAGGGCCTCCCCTAAAGTCACTGTCTAACTAAGAGGTTAGAGAGCTGAAAGCAGGAAGCTGAGTTCTGGCCATGATGTTAGACATCTGCTCACTTCAGCCTTTTTATAGATTACATTTTTGCCTAAATACAGGTATGGGACCTGTTATCCAGAATGCTCGGGACCTGGGTTTTTCCAGATAAAGGATCTTTCCATAATAAACTGGGAGGATTTAGCTTGCCATTTGCTTAAAGGGCTCCCTCGCTCCTCACATCGCATTGTGAACTAGATAGCAGACAGGCTTGATCTTTCCATTGCCTGCCTACTTCAAAGGGCTGCCCCCTTCTCTGCTCTTCCCACAAAGAATTAAATAGCAGGCCAGCTTAAGCTCTCCCACCCTCCCCATTACACATAGACAACGGAGCTGAGCTTGTCACACACCGGCTGAAAGCAGAAGGGGCATTGCAGGTTTGTGATTGGGCATATTTATTCCCTTGGGAGGCATTTAAATTAAAACCCGTAAGAGGGGAACAAACATGGCTGCTCTGTGGGTCTGTAATTCGTGCTACCATAATTATAAAGCGAAAAAACTTTGCAGATTTAGTTTATAAGGAATTTAAAGCTGATACAAATTAAAACACAACAACAGGTGTTAAAAAAAAAAAAAAAATAATAAATTGGCTGTCAGTATCACTTTAAGCATCTTGTTAGGATTGCCTAGGCAAGTTGGCAGTTCTTGGAAATATTTTCCACATGTAGATAACCTGGACAGTGCAGTGATTAATGTCCAGTTGTTTGGCAATTCTTTTAAATCCCTTCCCAGATTCATAGGCTTCTAAAACATCCTTTCTAAATGCCTCCTACAGCTGTTTTAATGTAGGGATAGTGATAACACACACTTTATTAACAAAGAGCAAACTAAGCGGCTGATTTATCAATGTTTGAATTCAAATTGTTGCAGCGATTCAATTTTTTTTTTTTTTTTAAGTTACTGTGACTTAAATGTAATTTACAGTTATAAAAAAGTAGTACTGTTGTGATGATATCATATTTTAGTCTGGTTTTAGTGCATTGCATAAATTTATGTTTTTAGTAATTTTTTTGTGTGAATTAGAATTGGGAAATCTCTGACTGTATATCCTAAAACTCCATTTAATTTTTTTCACCTCTGCCAGGAGTGTTATGTAAAAGAAATAGACAAGGACAAAGAGAATATTATCCTCATAAACAAGGCTGACCTATTAACAGCACAGCAACGGCAGTCATGGGCAGAGTTCTTTGAGAAGGAGGGTGTGAAAGTCGTATTCTGGTCTGCGTTGGCAGAAGGACAGAGGTTAACTGCTGAAGGGAAGGTATGGCACTCAATATCTTTACTAAGTATTACATAAAATGATATAAACATAAATACATATTACTATGTATTGGTTTGTTGGGTTTTTTTGTTGTATGTATTTCTTGTTTAGGGGTACACTATCCAGTTATAAATATTGAAATATACATCTTTTTCTATTCATTTAGGGTTATTGGTGACAGCAACTGCATAACATGAATATATTCTATAGTTTTGTCATACCATAGCAGGTGATGTACATGTCATATGCCACCCTGAAGGACAAGTTATAGAACATTTATGTTATAGGGGTTTTTTTTTTAAAAAAAAAATGGTAAATAAACGACAGGGCAACTCTGCTGCTTGCGAGCAAGTATTTTTTGGCAATAGCTTATCTGCCTGAAACTTTTATATTGTCTTCTTTAAAGTCTATTCTTTGGGCAGAAAATAGATCTGGGAACTGGGAATAGCCATTGCTTTTAATACTGGCAAATGTTGAGCAACAGGTTGATAGTCCAGTGTAAAAACAGCCTGTTTTTTTGAATTATTACATAAAACCACTACTTTTAGTTTGCTTCAGTGTAAATATATTCTAGACAAGTATTATGCTATTTAATGATAAGCTTTTTCCTTGTCAGAGTATTTTGTATGTGTGTTTTTTACCTACATTTGAAAAATGGTTGTTGCTTGATAACAGGTTGAGCATCTGGATGAAATAAAAGAGAATGAAGGAGATTTTACAGATGAGGAAGAAAGTGAAAGTGAGAGTGAAGAGACACAGGGTGAAAACCTTCATACTAGGGGGAATTCAGGGCTTGATAATGACACAAGTGAGGAGTATGAAGACTGCGAGGAAGATGAAGGTTGGCAGACTTGCTCTGAAGATGCAGATGATGATGATATCATTTCTCAAGATAAAGACCACACAAGGACAGTGGGGGATAAACTTATTACTAACCAAAGCCACCTAGTGGAAAGAGATGAGTTACTAGAGATCTTTAAGTCCGTACATGCAGGGCAGAGGATCAAAGAAGGACAGATCACAGTGGGGCTGGTAAGCATGTGTTTGAAGTGTTGTACCCTTTTGCATTAAAGGGGATGTCCATTGAAAAAAACTAATGAAAGTAATCTAATTCTAAACTAACTAAAGGAGAATGCAAGTCAAAATTTAAAAAGCATACTGCCAAATAGTCCTCCTATCGTTTAGTAAAAACGCCACACTTTTAGCTCACCTAATCAAATATAATACTCACACTTAATTCACATTTTCTAGAACAGGCAGCCATCTCTAAAAAGGTATTCTCCCTTCCTTTCCCTCCTTGCTTCATACTGCACATGTGTTTCATTCCCTCCCCCCCCGGCAGATCCGCTTCTGATTGGCTGGTGGGCATGTGTAGCTCAGACCAGGAGACAGGATCTAGTTACACACATGCTTAGAGAATAGGAAGGCTGCCGCTGGCACCTACAGGAAGGGGAGAGAGATTTCAGTGATGTCACTGTAGGCTTCACACTGCTGTAGGCTGCCAGCACCATATCTCAGAGAAGCAAGCAGGGATCTGGGAATTTAGATATGCAGTAAGTACTTAAAAAGAATGCCTTTAGACTTACTTTTAATTTATATTAACCTTTCATTGTCCTTTAAAATATAGTTTTTAGTATTTTCTTTCTTATCTTACCACTTTTTCTTTTAGGATTACTGGACTCATTCCCTAAACATAATTATGCACATGTACAGTCTTAGGGTTTCTTGAAGGGTTGTTTTTTAGTTTTACTTACTATTATAAAATGGGGCTGCTGTAACCATTGTGTTGTTGCTATAAACACCTTGACCGTTTTATTCGCTGCCCCCTTTTTTAGGTGGGTTACCCTAATGTTGGTAAGAGTTCAACTATAAACACTATACTGGGGAACAAGAAGGTATCTGTTTCAGCAACACCAGGTCACACAAAGCACTTTCAGGTATGCAAATTGGTTGTTTAAAATGTTAATTTTATACTTGCTCCTCAAGTGTAATACTGTATAACTTAAGATAAACAGTTTATGTGCATAGGGATTAGCTAGGTATAAATATCGTAATAGACGAGTTCCAATATCAGGAGGAGCATTCCTCCTGCTGTTGGGTTAAAAGGATTAAATTACCCCACAGTGGTAAGTAGCTAGGCTAAGCCTTTAGCATTTAGAGTGGTCTGTAATAAATTACAAACGTTAAATAAGTATAAAATGTGGTTGGAGTTACCTTATTTCCTTATGTAAACATTATTTTCATGTACATATAGTTGGAATGTCAAAATGGTTTTGAATAGGGGGAAGCAAATATAGTTTCTGAATATTATATTATATATATATAATTATATATATTATATTCTTGAAGGGTTTTTTTTTAGTATGTACCAGAGGTGATGTTTAATATATCATACTAAACTCATTTCTTGAAATCAACTTGGAAGTAAAATAATGCATTTCTGGTGATTTTAATTGTATACCAGTGAATATACACTACATTTTTTAACTATATTTATGAGTGATGCCTTTTTCTAGTTAAAATGCTGTTAGGAGTCTTGGGTGATTGGTGGCTATACAGATTGTTTGGAAGCCCTGGATAAGGCATATTTGGCTTTATTAGTTTTTTTTCAGCTACAGTGCAATTGAAGGCTTTATTTTTATTGCAGACTCTGTATGTGGAACAGGAGCTCTGTCTTTGTGATTGCCCTGGACTAGTGATGCCTTCATTTGTCTCCACAAAAGCAGAGATGATATGCAGTGGCATTCTACCAATAGATCAGATGCGAGACCATGTCCCACCTATCTCCCTTATATCCTTGAAATACTGTGCAGCTCACTGCTTCTGAATTTTTTTTTATTAGTAGTTTTAGTAAAAATAATTATAAAGTATTATTACACACATTGAAGTGAATGCCAGACCCACAGTGATTGGCCAGTTTCCTGGAGACAATATCTGGTTTTTCTTCAGCATTTTTTACACACTGGGAGCAAGTAATAGGTATTTCACTGTGTTGTGTTTCAGCACAGTATGTGGCCTAGGGCTGTTTACCACTCTGACTTTGACCATGAAGTCTGTCTATTCCACAAACCTATAGTGGATATTTTACAAACATTGTTTATTAAACTTCACTTATAATTTGGGTCACAAACTAATTTACCCTTGATCAGTGTTTGTCCGACTTTTTAAAATTTTTCTCACTTCATTAAACACTAGCTCAGTGAAGCTTGTTCTGTGCACTTTCCTTGACCAACTTACATTGCTCAGCGTATCCCACGTCATGCTCTAGAAACCATATATGGAATAAATATCATTCGACCAAGAGAAGATGAGGATCAAGACCGTCCTCCAACATCCGAAGAATTTTTATGTGCCTATGGGTGTAAGTCATGTCCACCTTTCACATGCTCTGAGGATTGCTTATTCAGTACTTGCATCTAACATGTTGTTAATCAGTTTACAAGTACAATTTTTGTATAGCATAAAGAGGAACTTTACTTATGTTTTCATGTAATTTTGATATAATTCTTCTTATAGATATGAGAGGATTCATGACTGCTCATGGCCAGCCAGATCAGCCAAGATCTGCCCGTTATGTACTGAAGGATTATGTCAGTGTAAGTTATCTCAGGCTAGCAGTAGAAGTTAGTTTTCATAAAATTATTAGACAATAGATACTTTCTGTGAAGTTGCTGTAATGACCACCAGAAACAATAGCTGTCCATTAACATGTGCAGCAAAAACTATAACAATCTTTTTTGCTCTGGCAACTTGGGTCATATTAAATCTCATGGCATTGCATTGCCCTACCACATTACAAAAATGTGGTAGGGCGCATGGAAAAGCAGGAGAAACACTGTGCCTCTTGCACTTGGGTGCATCCTAAAGCATCCAAGTGCATGGTTATTTTTTTTACCATACCATCTTATGATTTGGTATCAGCAGATGCAGAAATGAGAATGGCCCCCTCTAACATTCAGATCTTCCATTGTTCCAAACAAATGGATAAATGCTATGTAAAATCTAGGGATGCACCGAATTCATTATTTTGGGATTCTGCTGAACCCAAAAATCCTTTGTGAAAGATTCGGACGAATACAGAACTGAATTCAAATTCTAATGTGCGTTTTTAAATTAGGAAAAGGAAGGGTTTAAAAGAGAATGTTCTCAAAAATTAAAATAAATTTCAACTTCCTTGACAATAAGACACATGATTTTAAGGATTTGGTTTCGGCCAAATCATGCAGAAAAAAAGCTGAATCTTGTCCAGATCCTGAATTCGGTGCATCCCTAGTAAAATCCCTGTTGCTGACCAAATTAAGCAGTATATATGGTCAAGTTACCACAAATTAATATAAATGTGATTGGAATTAAACATAGCCACTGTTCAGTAATAATTTTAAAAAATTACTTTTTAATACTTACATTAAAGGACATGTAAAGACTACATTTGCCTACAATGTACATCAGCTGGGCATGTCTCCCCCACCCAAATGGCATTATTTGTATTGCATATATCCGCTTGCCAGCACCATCCCATTTTCCTAAAGCAAATAGCAGCTTTCACCTGGTGGCCATTTTTCCTCTGATACATAATCAGTTACATTTAAATCTGCAAACAGCATATACACACACACAGACCCTTATTCAGCATACATTTCATCAAGAATACAGGCTCACACAGGCACAAATGTCTTTGATAAAAGTTCTTTGTTTGAGCTGAGCTCAGGAGAGTTGGTTGGGAGAAAAAAAACTGAAGCTGACAGATAGAGCTGAGTTTCTATGGGAACCAGCAATGCCATCTCTTCATTGGCTGCTAGACTAGGGTGGCGTTGTTTAGTAATCTGAGCTTAGAACAACTGAGTATGCCCACAAGCCAACAGCCAAAGTAAATTCCTGAGGGGGGGGGCGAGTGGGTTACAGGAGGAGGAGGAGGAAATCTAAGTGATTAAGGAGATGTTGCAGCCTTACTATTAACCTCTGGGCAACCAGAGTGGCAGGTATTGAAAGATTTCAAAGAGGCTGTTTACTGATTACATTTTTGTGTGTGGGGTTTACATGTCCTTTAATAGGCAGATTCTGTTCTTACACAAACCTTTTTTATTGTGGAGCTCTCTTATCTGTTTATGTTGCTAATATGTGTTTGAGTAGTTTCAGATACTTTGTAGACTCTCTACAAGTTGATCCAATGCACAATATTCCCCTTGACTTTTCTGTGTAGGTATGCTGATGCTAAAATGGCACTCCAGTAGAGCCTTAGATAATGACTACTTGTCTTCAGTTATTTCTCCCTAAGAAAATATTTTATGAATTGCCACACAATGCATTGTTAGTCACGTGATTATATTGTAATTATAGGGAAAGCTGTTGTATTGTCATCCTCCCCCTGGAATTGAACCTGCAGAGTTTCAACCACAGTTTGTCAAGTATGAAGAAAAGAAAGGCTTGAAGATAAGTGGTGAATCACAAGCTCACAGGGGCAAGAAAACAAGACAGATAGAAAATGTTGTGGACACAAACTTTTTCCATCAGGTAATGTATCTGACATACCATTGTCAAAATGACTTTGATGAAAAAAAATCCAAATTTTTTTATTGACCAAAAATAAATTCGGATAAAGTGGTTTAAATGGAAACTGCAAGCTCCAGACAGAGTTTGAACGTGTCAGTAAAAAGCTCTGGGGTATTGAGTCTCTCAGTTAAGAGTTAATTTTCTATTTTATTTATTTATATTTAAATGTGAGGGAATTTTTTGTTTATGGTCGAAAGATACTTAAAGGGAGAGTTCCCCTGACACCTTTAAACCATTTCATTTGTTGTGGATTTTAAATGACTGCCAATTCTGTTCTACCTCTCTCCTACATAAAATATAAAGGACAGTTTAATTTGTAGAATAATTTGATTTTATTTTTAAAGCATGGTGATATAGTTTTGATTCTTAGAAACTTAACTGCAAGTTATGGCTAAGTATTTGCACACTGACATCCTGTTAAATGAATTACAGCATTTTGCAGCACAGAGACCTATGGCTGCCACTATGCATAAAATGCTACCTGTTCTTGGCAGTGCTGTATTCATATGGGGGGGAGAGGGGGGAACATATATATTTGCACCACAATAAACACTGGGCCCTTTAATGTTACTTACATTATTTTTCACTTTTCAGGAGAATGTTCGTGCTTTGACCAAAGGCGTGCAATCAGTAATGGGATACAAGCCAGGCAGTGGCCCAGTACCTTTATATGCCACCAGCTTAGACACAGTAGCAGGAAAACCCTGGAAAAAGCATGGGAACAAAAACAAGAAAGAGAAAATTCGGCGACTCAACAAGCACTTGGATGCATGAACAATGGCTAATAAGGAAGCAAAAACTTCATAATAATGTGTTTTCATTCTGCAGATATCTGTGTTTTTTATCATTACACTTTACCTTTCCATGAAACATACAATTCAGATGCAAAATGTGATGGATTGGGAATAATAATACAGCTGTTCAAAGGCTGAAACAGATCTCTGGTGAACTAGCAGGACAGGCATCCTAAGCGATTCTGGATTCTTATTGCATTCGCCTTAAATTGTGAAATGTCATATTTCAAGGATAAGAAACCCTTTTTCCCAAACTCTTGGTACCGCCTTAGGTGTGTTTCCAGACTAATCATGCTATAACTATAAAAGTTCTATAGATAAAATTGTTTCTTCGCTACATTTTAACAACCCAAATAAGCAGACACAATGCTCCAAGGTTTAATATTTTTTTCTTGCCTGTGCTTATATGATGGATACAAACAAGTTTCCTAGACTAAAGGAAATGATAGAGAGTTCTGGAGATGCAGAAATAACAATGCCAGATAATTTCCCCTCTAATTTAATATTTACTTTGTGCACAAAAATCACCTTTTGTGCAAACTTTAGAACTGAGTGCACAGAGAAGTTGGAGGATCAGAAAAGTACAAAATTAAATTTTTACTGAATAAGCTTTGTGCACCATGATTTGTTGTGTGTGCTGGACTCAAAATGTGTCTAAGCACAGCTTAGAGGAAACATTGGTGCCAGCTCATGTTCCACCACTGCAATGCTGTTGGTGTGCCTACTTTTTAAACATATAACTTAATGTCATGTGCCAAATTCATCTTTATTTTGTGAGAATAACCATTTAATATAGTGGTTCCCTAACTGTGGGGCTGCCCCCCACCAGGGGTCACAGACTGATGGCCCAATAGAGTAATATTTGGGAAGAATGCCTATTTGCTGTCCTAGAGTAGAAACTCTATTTTAAGTGTTTCAGAGGAGCAGAACAACGGTGTAAAATTGGGGAAAATGTAAAACCAGGGAATGTTTTATGTGTTATTTACTGGTAGGACCACAAGAGAAAATGTAAAATGAAGGAAAACTTAAAATTAGGGGATATAAAATTGAGGTTTCACTGTACCCCTGAAAACCTAGTTAGACACTCGAGTATGGTGACATTTTGAGTAAACACTTATTTCTTGCCCTAAATATTATTGGAACTATTAATGAATTGTATACCAACTACTTGTGCATGCAATTCACCAACTGTCAAAAATCTTTGTGCACCCCAAATCTGGCAAAAATGTTTGCTGGCTAAAAATATACTGTACATTCCCAGAGTTGTACTGTGCATTTTTTAAAAAGTGAGCCCTACAATCTCCTGCTAAAAATAAAAATGTACATATATATATATATATATATATATATATATATATATATATATATATATATATATCAATGTATATATCAATATATATATCAATGTATATATCAATGTATATATATATTTTTTTCTTTTTTATATACATACACACATACACATAGACCTCATGTATTATCTGTCCATGTGTGGGCCCTCTAGCTTCCTGGGCCCATTCCTTGAGTGCTTACCTTACTGTTAAACCCCAGGTTAGGCTCCAAAACGACGAAATAGCTGTTTGAAATCCAGGTTCAAGACCAGTTGATAAATCTGAGCTGAGAATTAAGGCTGAAAGAAACAGAAGAGTTTGCATTTCAGAGCTGATATCCACCTTGGCTGAAATGGTCCTGGGTGAAGGTAAGGTAGGAGGCTGATGCCAATGGAGGGGCTGACTTTTGGCCTGGTTTCCTTCACCTTTGTCCCCACTGCTGTTCCCATTCCCAACAACTTGCGGTAGGCTCAATGAAACATGGTATGATATTAATGGATAATTAAAGGTAGAGCCCACATACAACATATTAGCTACCACCATACCTTTCGTACACTTGATTTTCTATTTTCATTGTAGTACCATTAGTCTGCATGCTTCACCATTAACAGGGAATGTGTGGTTTGAAACAATGGCACAATGTTTCATGACTGCAGTGTTTGCTGCAAAATCCTAAACAAAATGTTTGGAACTGCTAGCAGCCATCTTCTATTATATTCTATTGAAATTGTATTACTTTGGAGAAAAATTAAATTTACTAGAGCCTATGAATAAATATACTGCAGCACACAAAATATGATGGTTTAGGTCATTCTGCCAATGCTCCTTTTCTATCCTGATTTGGATTGATGACTTGCTTCTTCAGATGCAGTAGTATCTGCTCAACAAAGACCAATGATAAACTGGGAGATTTGTTGACTGCGTAAAAAAAATACTACCGTTGGGGATAATTATTCCTGAAAATGCCTTGCCCTATGCTAACATGGGAATCGCTGCAAGTAAATTATATTGCTTGTGATTCAGCTTAATCACAGGAAAATACCTGCTTTCACATTTTTCCACGATTAAGCCTGAATCACCACAAGTAATGTAATTTACTTACAGCGATTCCAATGTTAGCATAGGGAAAGGCATTTTCAGGAAGATTTGTCGCCTGCGGTAGCAATTTTTAAACATGCATCATTGCCCTTTGACAAATTCTTATTCTTGTTTCCTTAGATTGCATAAATCAGCAACTGGAGTCACCAGATGTCACTTTAAAAAAGTGGCTTCTGTACTATCTAGAAACTACCCTGCAGAAAACAAAAGGCACACACAAAATAGGGATTAAAGAGATATACAGGTAGCCGCACCCTACCTCTTTTTAAACTTATGTGGGATAGGTCACCAGACATAAGCCCAGGTATTGCTATTTTTAAGGTAACTGGATCCACATACAGTTGTTTCTGCCAATGTTCTACTATACCAAACATCTACTGTTTTTCTTGATGAGTGTTCTCTTTAGGGAGTGTCTAGTCAAATTGTGCTAAACTATGCTGCTCTTCCTCGTAGCAATTATAAAATGCCTTAAAGGTAAGGCAAGGTTCACATGGACATAACTATGTACTTTACCAGCGTGCTAATTTGTAAACCTTACAGCTCATACTCACAAGCATTTTCTTACTGTGTTCCCCTGCGGTGGCATCTCCTGTGTTCCTGTGCAGGGGAGTGCAGGAAGAAATGCATGCCATTCTTCCTATGTTCATATACATTTCTATGTAGCGTTCCACCTCTGTTCTGCAGTAACATGTGCCTATTGAAAATGTAATTGCTATTAAAGGCAATATATGCCTGACTTTACATCCTCTGCACTCGTCTCTTGAATCAATGTCGGAATCCAGCTGATTAAAAGACCTAAAGTAGAAATCACTCCTGTTACATGTTTTAAGAGTCAGGCCCAGAGAAAAGAAAGTGACCACCAAACACTGAACACTGAATTACATTTACAAATGATATAAAAACCACTGAAAATCGTTAAATGTGATGCAAAAGTAGTAAAACTACAAGGAAGTGCACATAAAATAGATTTTGGACTCCTATACAGAGAGGAGGATTCAGGAAGCAGCAATTCACTAATTCACTTGTTGAAGGTCACGTTTTAGCGCCGAGCATTTGTTGAACTGGTATACATATACAATCTTAATTTATTGCTTGGCATTGTATTTTCTGTAATAAAGCAAAAACAGGTTTTGGGTGGAGGACCCATTTTCTTTCAGACTTTATGCTGGAACTCCGGCCCTGGTTTGCCTTGGTGTCACCTTTGTGTGTGTATTTTAACGTTCTTTACCCAAGTTCATATTATGTTTCTTTATTCCATAAGTATTTTTTGTGCACTTGACACATTCTGCACTGAGGGGCATATTTATTATGCTGTGTAAGAAACGGTAGCAAAATTCGCCACCCATCAGCAGACTTCACCGTGTAAAAAATGTGTAAAATCAGCGTATTCGTTTCTTCCTCTGCTGGAACTTATGTAAAATAACAGTGTAAAATCTGCTGTTCAGATGGTGGACTTTTTTCATTTTACACAGCATAATAAATAGGCCCCTAAGAGTTAATATTTTTATAGATTAATTGGGATTAAAGTTTAGCAACTGGGGTGAGTGGGGATACCTTACAAATTAGCCCTCGCATGGGTTGTTAGCTTTGCTTTAAGATTACAGTATTTTCTAACATCAGTTAGGGGTTGTACTTATGAGAGTTGGAACGCACCGCAGGGTACAACCATTAACCAAGCACTAAAACTGCCTGAATTCTCTAATGCTGAAAACATTTATGAATGTGGGCTAACCTTAAAAAATGTTTTGTCCTTTATTCCTCCTCTTTGCACTTTCATGTTTCTTAAAACATTTCCTGCCACTTCCTGCAACAAGTCAAAAAGGTATAGAAATCACTGCCTCTCTCCTGTCCTTCCCTTTGCTTTGTTCCATAGTTCCTAGTTAACTCTTTCTCTTCACATAAAACAAGAACATACAAATTCCACTATCACCTTGCATTCCTCTCCTATCTGTTACTTGCAGCTGGTGACATTTCCTCCAGCCCTGGCCCTTGCCCCATCCCTGTTTTGTCAGGGCCACGTTCTCCAAACCCACCTTGCACCTCTTTTAACTTCTCTTTAGTTTTCGTTTCACTCAATTAGGCTCTTCTCCTTTGGGTTATCTCTGTGCTCTGATTCCCCCTCTCACTCCAGTGGAAACTCCCTGGATGTTATATTTACAAGATTCTGTTCAATATCCAACTTTACTAACTCCCCTTTTTTCCCTATCTGATCACAATCTGATAACATCTCTTGTCTTAATTAGGCCATCTCTGTTTATTACAGCACACTCACCACTACCCTTAATGAACTTGCTCCCGCCAGGACAAAATGCATAAGGCCCAAACCATTCCAACCTTGGCACACTGCTCATACCAAAGCTCTCCAAAGACAGTCATGTACACTCAAGCGCTGCTGGCGCAATTCCAGGTCAGAATTAGATTTGTGCAGCTACAATTCTGCTCTGCTCTCCTATAATACGACCCTCTACCAAGCTAAACAAACCTACTTCACTGCACTCATTAACTCCCTCTCTAAAAAACCTGCCAACTTATATCTAACTTTAACTCTCTGCTGTCCCCTTCCCCACTCTGTGTGCTTCAGTCACTTCTCAAGTTATTGCCGAGCACTTTAAGAACAATTTACACCATCAGAAGTCTGCTATCTCTACTTGGATGTCCCAACGTTACCTTAAATTAAACTTCTTTCCCCTATCCAACACCCACATTGTTCCTGAGGTATCTATTAGTTAACTATTCCACTATCACCCCATCTTCTCAGGCCAGGTGCATTGGGGTTATCTTCGATTCTGTCCTGTCCTTCACTCCTCATATCCAGTCACAAAATGTCATTTTCACCCAAAAAATATTTCCTGAATACGATCATTTATCACCCAAGATGCTGCCAAAATTCTTATCCAATCTCTTATCATATCACGCCTGGGCTACTGTAACTCTCTGCTAATTGGCCTTCCCCTTTAGGGCTGTGGCACACGGGGAGATTAGTCTCCCCGAAATGCCATCCCACCGGTGACGCAACTAATCTCCCCGTGTGCCACAGCCCTTAGAGACTGTCCCCTCTTCAGTCCATAATGAATACGGCTGCCAGGTTCCTACGCCTCTCCAACCGCTCCTCCTCTGCCGTGCCACTCTGCCAATCCCTGCACTGGCTTCCACTACCATCCAGAATAAAATTCAAACTTGTGACCTGCACATTTAAAGCAGTTCTGCCCCACCCTACATCTCTGAACTTATCTCTAGATACCAACACTCCTCTACTGACCTACTTCTCACCTCCTCTCTCATTCCCTCCTCACACACTCGCATTCAAGACTTTGCAGGGCCTGCCCCCCTTCTCTGGAATTCGCTCACACAATCTGTCAGACTTTCTCCCAATCTCTCTGCCTTCAAGAGATCTCTAAAAATGCATTTATTTAGAGAAACTTGCCCTCATTTAGTTAAAGATAACCTCAGTAGTCTGCTAAAAGCAATAACCTGTGCCACACCTCTCACAGTGCTTAATTCTGATCTTGCCCACTCCCACACCTTGTGTCTCAAACCTTTCTCCTTGTAGATTGTAAGCTCTTTTGGACAGGGCCCACTTCACCTCTTGTATTGGTTATTGGTTGCTATATATGTTACTCTGTTTGTCTAATGTATGAACCCACTTATTGTTCAGTGCAGCGGAATATGTTGGCACTTCATAAATACATAATAATAATAATAGCCTGTTGTAAAATTAGTGGTAAAACCCCAAAAAGCAGTAAAGGTTACAGGATAGCACAAAATATGACATACAAGTCTGTTTATTTAAAATGATTATTAGGGACATTTGCCAGAGGGCTAATGTGATACAAGAGAACTATGTAAAAGGGATTATAATGTGACACACCTAAATAACAAACATGCTTCACACGGTCTCGGTTATAAAAATACAACTGTATTTCACATACCCCTATTTTCTAAGGTTCCATTTTAACATGCACTTGCTGTGGACATATTTTTAACACATGCACTGCCGCTGGCTGAGTGGAATAAAACTACAGGGCAGTGCTTGTTTAGACAACTGGCAAACAGAGGTTTGGTATGGCATACGTACAGCAGTAATGATGGCTACCACACACAGAAATAATACCTGTAAATTTACAAAACCTTTTACTGAGCTGTAACTATTCAGGGCTTTTCTAAGTCATCAAGCCTCTGATCAATATGCACTATATTTGTTTATACACTGTGCTTGATGATTTTAAGCACCTGAGAATGTCTTTATTCATAGCATAAAAATGGGGTTCAACTGCTAAATGCAGTTGAATACATTCTGACAATCAAATCAGGAAAGCTGTCAGTTTATTAAAACAGTTTAATGACTGTCAGAAAAATGTTAAATTCAATAACTGTAATAAAATTCTGACTTCGGGGACTACATCAGTATCGCCCAGTTTATTTTGCCCCTGATTATAATAGGCAGGCATGACAATTACACACACAATTTTGAGTTGGGTAAAGCATGCAACACTGTGGGGCAAATTTATTAAAATGTTTAGAGCTTAATATATAAAAACTCACCCATGGTCATATTAATTTCTATGAGATTTTTTTGAGTGTATTTATCAATGGATCAAAGTGTGACTGAAGTTTATCAGAGCACAGGTCAAATGGCTGTGGCACCCTGAAAAATCTAGAATATGGCTAGCCTATGTGAAATTTCAAAATTAAATATAAAAAAATCAGTTAATAGAGCTTCTCCAGCAGAATCCTGCATTGACATTCCTTTTTTTAAATACACAAACAGATTTTTTTTATATTTAATTCTGAAATTTCACATGGGGCTAGCCATACCTTTCATTCCCCAGGGTACCACAGCCATGTGATCAATGGTCTGATAAACTTCAGTCACACTTTACTGCTGAGCTGCAAGTTGGAATGATATCACCCCCCTCCCACCAGCTGATCAGAACAATGGGAAGGGAGCCAGATAGCAGCTCCCAGTAAATATCAGAATAGCACTCAATAGTAAGAAATCCAAGTCCAGCTTGGGACTCCTCCAGTTACATGGGAGTAGGAGAAACAATAGGTTATCTGAAAGCAGTTCTAATGTGTAGCGCTGGCTCCTTCTGAAAGCTCAGACTCTGGCATATTACACTGGGATAGCGCCTACACACCAATATTACAACTAAAAAAAACTACATTTGTTGGTTCAAGAATAAAATTTAAATGGCCGAATGAGTTATTTGATTTGTAAACCTGGGGGATACATGTGAGTGCTGAAAAAAATGGAGGCATGCTCTGTACAAAAGATTACCAGGGAAGAACAAATTAGCAACCCACAATTCACTGCACTGTACCTGCGGCTGCAACCCTAACCCTGCACCCCTCTAGACATTTTTTTTTAACATTCCCCTAATGCACCCAAAGAAGATGCTGGAATCCACATATGAAGAATGCCCAATCACTTTTATGTGTACTAGAGTGAGTGAAAGCAACAATGCGGCATAATAAAACGAAGGAGCGTTTGGGCTGTGAGGAGGGAGACGTAGTGCAGGTGAGGCAGACTTCCTGCTTTGCAGGGCAGGTCTGTTGGGGAAGCCGCAACAGCTCACACACAATTACGTGTTACACAGATTTCTGCTGCTCTCAACTACTCAATTCGGCGGGGAGACTGAGTAGCGGCGACAAATCGCAAGAGTGGCAGTTCTGTGCGCTGCTCAAATCTACAGTCGCCAATACAGCAGCTCACTGCTTTGTTAAATAAAGCAGCATGTGATTCCTAGAATGGACAGGTGGAATGGGTGCCAGTCAGTATAAATGGACGAGACCAAGAATGGAAGCGCCGATAGCGCGGGGGGAGTCGGAGTATGGAGCTGGGACTATATGATCGCCTGCTTCGCTGAGGAAAAAGTTTGCGTGTCCTTCGTGCTGTGGCTCCTTTCCTGCATCTTCTGGCTCACCTCCTGCTCCATGTAACGCAGCTTGCTCTCTTAGTTTTTTTGGGGGGTGTATACAGAAACCATTTGTTCTGTGGTGCACTTGTCTTTGTGCCACAGTGGCCACTCATTGCCTCCAGCAGGAACATACAGTCTGTCCTTGTATCATGCTTTCAGAGAGAGTGAGAGAATTGAAAACGTAATAGACAATAATTGTACAAATATAAGAATATTAGAAGCTACTGAGGACATTTATTGCCATTGTAATGTCATATGACATGAGTGACATCGCTGAGCACAGATTAGGACTGATGGCATCCCTAAATGTTTTTAAGGATAAATTCTATAGGTTGTTCATGGCATGTGTATTATATTAAAATAAAGTACAGTTAGGCGCCAAGCATAATCTGGGTGGCTTAGTGTTCAGCAATACTGCCTTGCAGCCCTGTGGCATTCTGGATAATCCATGTTGGTGTTAAAATAACCCTAAAGGATTTATTACATTTTCATATGATTTTTAGCAGTCTTAAAGTATGGAGATCCAAATTATGGAAAGATCCTTTATCCAGAAAACCCTTGGTCCCGAACATTCTGGATAAAAGATCCTTTACCTGTACACTGCTTTATTGTATGACCAAAAAAACTTTTTTATTTGCATGAAAGTATTCCTCTAGCAAACTGAAAGGCTGTCATATTTTCTCTCCTTCAGACAAATTAACTTGCGATGTACAAGGAAATCCAGTCATGAGGCAACCGTGTTTTGGGATATATATAGATTTTTTGGCTCCATGTGTAACACTATTGGAGCACTGCTGTCCAAGCAACTCACTATCCAGGTATGTTATGGGAAACACACTTTGTCTATAGAGTGGCTATTCATCGCAAACTTATTTAAAGAAAAACATAATCTTTAAAGGTATTTGTGTAAAGGGCATAAAAAGCAAGCTATAGGTTATGGTAAGTATAAATTTAATTAAGCTGCTGTAGGATCTAGAGACACAGCAGCTCTAGGACAGTAAATATTTCCCAGTGGATTTTTTCTTGGAGTGCCTCTGTGTATGCTTTGAGTGAGTGCTTTGTTCCGCAACTGAGCATGCATATTTATATCCTGGAGGCAAGCCAAAAAGCAAAGCTCCGGAGCAGGGCTGCCATCACACCAGAGCTGGCTGGTAGAAGAATGTTCAATGATTCAAGAGTTGATATTTCTGTCATGACTGCTGTATACTTATGGTCATATGATTCCTCTGGCACAGATTTTACATTCTTTTTGCTTTGTTTACTAAGAATGCTTCATTTTTAAAGTGTATAAAATACTAATTGAGTTTCTGGCAGCCACAGTGTACAATGTAGTTTAAGAACTGCTATTGGAGATGATTATAAGCTAGGTACCTTTTATAGTTGGTTTTAACATGTGTTTGTTGTTTTAATGTTAGCTATAAAATTAATATAATAATATTAATATATTATTATATAATAATATTAATAATATATAATAGCTAGCATTATTTTTGAGCACAAACTAATTACATTGCCGGTGAATTTGTAATCCCTAGTTCTTCTTTCTCTAGCCCCCCAGATCCACCCCATTCGGCCTACTTGCTCCCCTTCGCATCGCCTATTATCTCTTTAACCCTGTCTCCTCACCAGTTCTCTGTCTGCTTCTGCCACCAATGGCACATCCTCACCCCTTCTGAGTCCCGCCCCTGCCGGTAAGGGCCCAGTCAAGAGGTGGCAACCCTAACTCTTGCTTATTTGAAAAGGAGCTATAGAGGTTAATCTCCAGAGCGATGGGGATTGGTTTACTCCACTTCAAGTGCATGTTTTCATGGCTTGGGGGGCATTGTCCCTTTACCATCAGTGTTCAATAGAAACATTTTCAGGAAGTTGAGATTTTCTGGCAGTCCAGCATGAACTTAACCAAGTCTTCTAACTTCAAGTAGGCCACCACATAAATGGGACAGCTTCCGGGCAGTGGAATTTTAATTCTGTGTATTGTTGTATTGTATTGTATCATTTGCAATACTTTTTAAAGGTGTAAAAACATAGGCAAGGTAATGCATTTGGATAGAAATAAGATTACATCCGTGTGGAGAGAACATTATTTTAAATGGGTCTGTTCTACTGCAGTGTAATCCTTGTTGAAAATTTAGTCTTTGCTCATCTCCTGATTTGCTTTCATTTACTGTTCTCTCTTCAGGTGTCTGCTAACTAGTTAATTTGGTTTATAGTACAGGTATCGGACCCCTTATCGGGATACCCATTATGCAGAAAGTTCTGAATTACGGAAAGGCCATCTCCCATAGACTCCATTATAAGCAAATAATCCCAATTTTTAAAAATGATTCCCTTCTTCTCTGTAATAATAAAACAGTACCTGGTACTTGATCCCAACTAAGATATAATTACTTTTTATTTGGGTCAAAACAATCCTACTCGGTTTAATTGCAGTTTAAATAATTTTTTTAGCAGACTTATGGTAGGAGATCAGAATTACGGAAAGACCCCTTATCCAGAATGCTCGGGACCTGGGGTATTTCGGATAACAGGTCCCATACCTGTACATGGAAAAAAAAGGATCCCTTCTTTGCCAGAAGTTGCATTTACAATTAAGTTGTTAAAACAAATGATTGTAATTTGGTATTTTTTCCTTTTGATTTCTTGCAGGTCATTACTGGATTCTATATGGCCTTAACAGATGTTGTACACTTTTTATTAACCCTTTTCCCTGTTTGCACCTACAAAGATAGACCCCGATCTAGTAAGTAAAAGTTGGTAAACAGATGTTCCATTTATCATTGGCAACTCATTAATGAGGATTAGTTAGGTAAAATTATTAAATGGAAACCAAGTCACAGAGTTCTACTGAATAATCTTTTTACATGGCTAATCTACAGCTTCCCATGTATAGCAACCCTATGCCAATATGTGCCCACTCTTCATCTGCGTTTCCAGGTGTTTGGCAGCTCATTCCCTGCCCCCATCCCTCTTCCCTGACATTGGCAGTTGGGCATGTGCGTTGTCAGTCTGAATCCCTGGCTGTACAATGTGCAATAATGACATCCAAACTTCACCCACAGGGTAAACTGTAGGCACATAATAGTATCTTTTTAGGTAATATTTCTGCTATACCTGTGGCTTATTTGCCTTATGTCCTGTAATGGTTCTAGACCTCACCTTCTTGTAGGTATGTGTCATGTACTTTGATGCAAGCACTTTTCTGTTGGTGTGGTATAAGTGAATTCTTTACAGATGTGTCACACACTGGTCCATTAAATCCACAAATTTTGGGTTTGGCCAAATAGTGAATTCCTCATACAAGATTCAACTATACCAAAAATAAGTATCTCATGATACATTTTTACACAAGTAATTTCTGTAGATAAGCATTTAAGATCTTTGTCCCTGCAACATGACATGACATAGTTTTATAGTTAATTTTGGGTGAAAAAATACCAAAGCCCATGAAGTTCAGCTCCTCCAAATAATGCCCAGTGCTTATAAATACATACCAAAAAAAACAATTTAAGTAGAACCTATGTTAAAAACCATTTATTTTTGTGACATTTAGACCATCGTTCTCGGACAAGGAAAAAGTCAATTCTGTCTGCTTTGTCAGTCACATTATTTGCAGTTGTTGGGTATAACTTACTGAATGCCCATAATTTTGCATCCTATGATGTGTCGTATATTCCACAAAGAAGGCTGCTTGAGTCTGCACTACAAGTAAGTAAATTGGTTAGCATGCCTGACCAATCATTTATTATGAAGTTGATAATAAGGATAATTTAATCCAGGCTAGCATTTAAGGTTTTTCTTGTTATTTCTATTTCTTAATATAAATCTATTCTCATTTCGGAGCTGAGAGAATTTATTTACCATCTGCACTTAATAAGAGTTTGAAAATGTTTTATAAACTCGCTCATCAAGCTAAAAGAGTAAATAAAATTCTAGTAATATAAATTATTTACCTTTTTATCATCTATTTTAAGTTGCCAATAAACTCTTTTTTTTTATATGAAAAAAGCATAACGGTATGGGTGCAGTGCTGTACTCTGTTACCCTTAGGCAGGTGACACTCATTTTACCTGCCCTCACACAGCTGGGTGAGGGACAACTCCCAGCACAAGGATGGGCCCTCTCTGTGTTATTGGAGAAAAGGTGGAATAGTTGGTCTACAACTCTCGGGTTGAATAAATCAGTTGGGCACAAGCTGTTATGTATCAAGTTACAAGTAACTGTTACCTCTATCTATAAATCTGGCCATGCACTGAAAGATAAGCTAGTTTGGCAAGGTTGCCTTGAGGTGGGCGATATTAAATTACATTGATGGGATGTTGGGGCAAGGACCACATCAACAAATCAACATGTGCTCCTTGCCCCACCCGAATTTCTAAACCTGCCCAATCAACAGCTGGATGTTTTTGGGGCAGATGTCAGGTAGGCCTGACTGAAGGTCCAATACCCATAGATCTCACCAGGATTACTAATTCTTCCACTTTATTCCTTGGAACACCAGACTGCTCACTAACTACCCTGATCTTAATGGCCTAGCCGCACTAAGTTTTTTATCACCCACTGGGAAATCTCTTCTCCTGCAGTGGATGGAAGCACCTGACTATACCTGGCCATTCCCATTAGTTGTGATTGTTGCATGTAAAACATATTACACGCAGCAATTCCAGCTAATGCGATGGGGCAGGTATTGTTGGGTGCTTAATCACCTGTTGGAAAAGATATTTCCTACCAAGTCACTTGTGTGACAAAGCCCAAATTCACGTTTGTCCTTTGGACCTCTTGGGATTTTTTTTTTGCATGACACAGTGGCAGCTACTAGAGGGAGTTCTAGAGTGTATTTCCCAAAAAGAAACACTGTAGGTATCGGAGAATGCACAAGCCCCTTTTTTGGATTGTGGCAAATCTAATCTGTTACCTGTTTTTACTACTCAGGCAGTGGTTGCTAAAACTCACAAGACAGAGTCATATTCATTTAACAAGTAAACATAATCCAAGGTATAGAAAGTAGTAAGAACATTGTCTGGTAGTAGAGACCATTTATGGACTACACAATAACATCTCTGTTTTTGCAGAACATTAACATTCCACAGGAAAAGATTTCATTATACAGTAGGAACCCAGGTGCTCTTATTGTTTATTCAGAAGGAACCGCTCAGTTACTGCATATGTCAGTGTGGTTTAATTAACTGCTTGTAATGAATATGCCTTCAGATGCTTCTTAAGAATGAACCTTCAGATATTATGATCTATGTGATTGTAATCCCAAGCTTCGCTTTAATAGATGACCTTTAAACTTTCATTATTAAGCAATTAATACTTTGGGATCTCCATCACCCTTTAAAGTCTGTCTTGTTAATGTATGCCAGATTTCATTTTTTACTATATAGGAGGTACTGTAGTCCCATTTTAAAATAAAATGACATTAAAAATATGAAGAGTTTCATGACCATGTAGACATGTGAGGCCACAAGGTGAGTTTCATGACCATATAAAAGTATGACGCAAGCATGTTGATGGCCAAAATAATAATGATTATTAAGGTGTTTGATTTCATTAGCACTGGAGAGTAAAATGGGAGTAATATAATGTAAGGCACAAAGTTTGCTACAGGGTTAGTCACCTGTAGCAGTCAACATTGTGCCTCTTATTGCATGTATGAATGTTTACATTATTCTGTTACAAGGTGTATTTCTAATAAATTATGCCAAAAGACAAGACTGTAACATGTGCAAAAGTAAAAACTTGCCAAAAGGGAGAGCTGGTCCAGGTGCACCAGCCCTAGGCCCTCAGCCAGGGTAGTAGACCTACATAGAGACTCAATAATTACTTTTTACATAGTTACATAGGGTTGAGAAAAGACCAAAAATTCATCAAGTTCAACCCTTCCAGTTCAATACTTATTATTTTTTTTTGTGAAAGACCAGATCAGCAAGATTTTGTGCCTGGAGGGTGTTTTTGTCTTGTCCAGCCTAATTCCAGATGGCAGATATTTGCATGCTGTGCTGTTCTGCCCTACAGAATAGGCTTCTTCATTTTTTGCTAATACACCAAAAAACTAATATTTTCTTAGTTTTTCACCTCTGTAACTTCTCTTTGAATAAACATATTAGACATTTTAAGATTTAGTATGAAGAAATACATTTAATAAAAAAAAAAAAAAAAAATTTTGAAAGTGAATAGCCCGTGAAATTAATAACATAAAATGAAGAATTTCCAAGATATTTAGTTCTGCGGCTTCTCTTTGTCGGTCTTTGCCAGTCTTGAACCAACCCCCAATTCCCTGTTGAGGTTTCCTGTTTCTGTCGCCTGCAGAGTGCCGAAAACCCAAAGTGCTATTGTGCATGTGCTTTACTTCCAGTTATTTTGTATGTCAATGATCTGATGGTTGGCACAGTTCTGCCAACCAGAGCAATAACATTTAAATTAAAGGGGTGTGCACAGTAATGCTGGATTCCTGAACTTACTACTTCATCATTTGATGGGTAGGATCCATTGTCGCAAGCAAAGGGTCAGGGGAATTGGAGATTTGTTTAGGACTGGCAAAGATGAGCTGCAAAGCAAAAAATCTTAGTATTGCTTCATTTAAAAAAAAAAAAAAATCTATATAGATTAAAAAAGTTTTCTAATAGCTGTTCACTTTCAGAAATTTGTCCAATGGTGAACATGCCCTTTTAAGCTGTCTTGTTGTAATTCATTTTATTAGATGTTCCTTTTATTTGTAATTGAAGTGCCAAGACACAATGTTTCCTTTTCCAGGAACGCACCGACATTGTGGGCTTCATGCTGGGAATTATCGCTGTTATTGTTTCATGGACAGCCAGGGTACCCCTTTTAACAAAAGTAGTAAGTGCAAAGAAAAACCTTCATTTTGAGAGTGGTAATTATTATATAAAATGTAAAATAACTTTTTATTAACTGTTTAAATCAGTGCAGTCCAACTTCTGTGGTACCGGAGGGCTGGAATTTTTCTGGTCTACATGGTAAAGAGCCACTACCACTCCCCTTTTTTAAACTGCACCCACTTCAAACCACACCTATGTTATCACAAGAGCTTTTAAAACCATAACCACATTAATGGTGGTAGCGCAGCAAAAACCCAAATGGTTGGTGCTCACTGTGGGGATATCACCCATCATTCATATGTGAAAGAATTATATTACCGGTATGTCATATTAAGACATACCCTTAAATCCATATGCCTCCTCCCCTGTAGATAGCACAGCAATCCTCAGCACATAATTATACACCTTAGGGACCATTTATTGACTATTTCCAACTGCTAACAAACTCCCAAAACAAACCATTGCCAGGTTCAACTCCCACAGGCAGCATAGGGCAGACAGAGTACAATGTGTGTGCCATACTCTGCTTGCCCTATGCTGCTTGTGTGTGCCATACTTTGCCTGTGTGTGCCATACTCTGCCTGCCCTATGCTGCCTGTGTGTGCCATACTTGCCTGCCCTACCCTGCCTGTGTGTGCCATATTCTGCCTGATCAGATATCAATGACCCAGAGAGTACATATTTTCTTAGTGGATTAGTGCAATTTTATTGAGACATCACCACACGATGTCTTGGTAAAATTACACAAATCCACTGAGAAAATGTGTACTCTCTGGGTCATTGATATCTGATTTGGAAATGTTGTACAGCCAGCACGGGTTCTGTAACCTGTTAAGGAGTACCTACTGATAACATTGAAGGCTACTGCAGGACTTTTAATTTATATTGACCATATTCTGTCTGCCCTATGCTGCCTGTGTGTGCCATACTCTGCTTGCCCTATGCTGCCTGTGTGAGCCATACTCTTCCTGCCGTACCTTGTCTGTGTGTGCCATACTCTGCCTGCCCTATGCTGTCTGTGTGTGCCATACTCTGCCTGCCCTATGCTGTCTGTGTGTGCCTTACACACAAGCAGCATAGGGCAGGCAATACATACAGAGACACAGTGCTGGCACTGCTCCTGAGGTGTGAACAATGCAGGTACTGCAAGGTGTACAGGGATTACATGTATAAACAATAAAGGGGTTTAAGGATACCATTTAAAGTTTACACAGAGGTAAGCAGTCACAGCAGCCAGACAGGTGAGGGGCCACACAGAGGGGGGTTGCAGGCCACCACTTGGACAGCACTGGTTTAAATGATGGAATATTTTTGTGCGATTTCAATATTTTCTCAGTCATTTCATAAAATAATCTCTATAGCTTTGACTGCAGAAATGATTCTGATATAAATTGTTTAGACTAAAATGCTAGCAGCATGCACTTTCATAAGATCCATACTATAGCAAATTACCTGACTAGATAACTATCTTCAGCATAGATTGGGATTTAGTATCCTAAAGGTTTGCATCAGTTATCTGTCCAGTTAGTCGTTCAAGGTATTTACCTGATTGTTTAAATGCTAACTAACCATAAGCACGTTTTTGTTTGCAGTGTAAGGGGAAGGTATTCCCAGTTCTGCATATCTGGGCTATCTTCTTTTCCTCTCTCGCCAGCATTATGTATGCAATTTCTGTCATGTCTCATGATCGCCATCCTGCATACTTTATAAGGGCCATTCCTTGGTTTCTCATCTCTTTGGGAGCTGCTGCTCTAGATGTTGCCGTATCCTTATCTAAATGTCACCAATAAGACATCATTGGCCTTGTGACAATTTTGTGTGGTAAAAAGTGTTGTGTGAAAAAGTGCCTTTCCCTGTGGCACATGCTTATTGCTGGATCTACCCCCATTCTGAATTCTTACAGTCACATTTGTATGGTTTGTTATTTTGGCTCTTTCTCGAAAACCCTACGCACTTCTGTAAATATGTTGTCTCTATATAAGCAGCTTTGAATTTGACATGGCAAGAGCCAGCCTGTAGCCATTCAGGGCATTCAGACACAGGATAAGGACATCCTGTTGTGGGATGTTATCAGTTTAATTGTTTAGAGAGAACTGATAACACCACAGTTCCCAGTTCAGGTTTAGTTTAGGGCTGAGTCAGAGTTACACCTGTTTGAGTTTCTCTTTAAAATGCCAATTTATATTCTTTATAATAAAAGCAATTTTGTACAATCCGATAATGTATGCTTTTGAACAGATTTTTAACCTTTTAGCTAAATTTTTAGTATGATATAGAGTGACCATATCATAGCAAATTTTTAATTTTTCATACCACAATTATTTGTCACCTTCTTCTGCCATTCTTTAAATTGGGGTCACAGACCCCAGCAGCCAAAAAACTATTGCTCTGTGAGGCTACAGTTGTATTGTAACGTTTTATTATTTATCTTTCTGTTCAGGCCTCTCCTATTTATATTCCCATGTCTTTCATTCAAACCACTGCATGGTTGCTGTGGTCATTTGGATCCTAGCAACCAGATAGCTTCTGAAATTCCAAACTGGAGAACTGCTAGACAAAAAGCTAAATAATTTAGAATCCCACAAATAATAAAAAAATGAAGGCCAGTTGCAAGTTGTCTCAGAATATCACTTTCAAAAGGTGAAGGACCCCTTTAAAACCTGAAATAAAAAGGCCCAGTGGATGGTTGAAAAGCAAGGATGAATATTAACCAGTCTAAGTAGATATGCCTTATTTTAGTGCTGTTTATGTTTCTTAGTATGGTG
The DNA here is from genome assembly GCF_000004195.4 of Xenopus tropicalis. Taxonomy (NCBI): domain Eukaryota; kingdom Metazoa; phylum Chordata; class Amphibia; order Anura; family Pipidae; genus Xenopus; species Xenopus tropicalis. Next base: position 106,716,120 of record NC_030681.2, read on the forward strand.
AGTGTAACAAAACATTTTAATGTATTGGTCTCTCTTTTTATACAGCCCTCATAATAGCACCACATACTCCAGGTTAAGTTCTTTTGAAAACCTATGCTACACTATGCTGTAATTTGTTGTGGTTTAGTACTTAACATACTGATTCTGTAGCTTATGTTCTTGTCCTGCCTAATGAAACATAAGTTTATACTTCCAATGACATTGGTTTCTATGCCAGCGGACATTTCAGACCAAACTGAGTTGCTTGCACAGGATGAAGAACATGGGGAAGAAACAGATGGAAAGCACAATCCTGCAGAGAAGAAACGGGTATGCAGAGAATATAATGTGTATCATGCAGTGTGCTTCCTTATTCCATCCACTACTGGTGAATCTTTTGCATAACATAGAGATTTATCAATTTTGCAACATTAAAGGAAAAATGAAAGATTAACAAAAAATTAGACTAGACATACCCAAGGCCACCACAGCCCTTTAGCGGTGAATATCTGTGCTGCAAAAGATCCCCCAGGATCCCCAGGTCACTTTTTTCTGTTGATTTATAGCACGCGTGCCATTACCTTACAGTACAATGTAAAATTCATAATATAAGCCTGACTAATTCAGGTTCACATTACAGTGCAGCATAGACACTAGTGAATTATACATCAGAATTATCAGCCCTGTATAACATCAACTTCTATGAAATATGTAGTCTTATTTTCTGCAAGTTTTTCATACTTTGCTATCAGGTGTTGGGTTTCCCTGTATTTGCATCTCCTTTCATAAATGAGTTCTTCCAAATCGCCTTTCTCAGACCCACATTAACCAACTATTGAAGGGCACCATCTTTCGCCTTAACTTATTTCTAATGTTTCATATTTCATATAAGCAGTATATTACAGTTTCTCACCCCAGTACTATGATAGGTTGCAAATAAAAAGCTAGAGGTACCTAGCTAGTAGTGTTGCACAGGCCAGCCCAAGACCCACAGGTTTACATGCAGGTCGGGTGGATTTGGGCCAGCATCCACGCAACCTTTGCTGGTCGTGAGTCGGTTTGGGCCTAACTTTAAGTGTCTGTCTACCCTGCCCAATATTTAAAGACTTATGCCTATAGGATCTATAAATACCGGAGGCTTGGCAGGTTGGGTCGGGTGTGGGTTGTACACTTGTCCCCATAGTGTACTATAACTAGTATACTTGCTCTCTTTAAATGGCCTTGACTTGACTGCTCCTTGGCATATGTGAGAGACTCTTCGGCAGAACTACTGGGGGTGCAGAGGGTGCGATTGGTTGCACCAGAGCGTATTTGGAGCAAAAAATGCATCCAGCTTGAACTGGAACAGATCACCCCTCCATTGCCTGCCACACTAGGACACATTTTTATATAAGCTGATAGGATTGTGCCCTTCAGCAAACACAGTCAAACAGGTTTCTATAAAAAGTGTTCTGTTAGGGTGAGTGTGGTGTGGGCAGGAGCAGACCTGCTCAACTTATTGGATGTTGTTCCAAAACATATTGAGCAATAAATATGCATTACAACATTCTTTTGCTGTACATATATCTACTCTAGACTAGCAGCAGTATTTTAGTACTTAAAGTAGATATTCACAGACAATAGTGTGATTTTGAACAGCCCCTGTCAGAAAAAACATTTTTGTAAATCATCTTTATTATTTAAAATGTTTAGTTTTGAAGCTATAAATCATGGTCAGTGCTGCTAAATCTGTCTCTCCTCTGCTCTCTGTAGGGGATTTCCCAGACCAGGACTTGGTTCACACTGAAATGGTTACTGCCTTCCCTCTCCCTCTTCATTTGTGTATCTTTAATACCATTGGCTGACAAGATTCAGAAAATTAATGAAATGCAAATGAAGTAGGAGATGGAAGGCTACACAGTAACCAGTTCAGTTTCAGCTTCCTGTTTGGGTAGAATGCAAGGTGGTGTTGGCAATCCCTTCCAAAGAGAGAGGAGAGGAAAGAGCAGTGCTGATCCTGGTCTTTAGCTTCAAAACTAACCATTTTAAATGGAATGAAATTTTAAAGAATTACAAAACTGTTTTTTTCTGACAGGGGCTCATCACCTTCAGACAATAGTTGGTCATTACATTTACAGTTAATGCATATAAACTTCCACATAGATACCTTATAAATATTTCTAAACCAATATTTTATATCATATGTTTGTAGAAAAGTTGGACTCCATTAAATATGATTCCTGACAGAGGGCAGAACATTAAGAAAGCACTCGGACGGTACGTGAGACTAAGCATTGAACAGGTGCAGGAGGTAAGGCCTGAGCACTTTGAAAAGGGGAGACTTTACCCACACAGCTACATGTATTAATAATGGAACATTCTACATTTAATGTTATTGCAATTTGATTTATAACCTAAAGATGCCATAGTAATAATATGGATTGGGCACAGCCACTACAGAATAAGGGTTCAGTCCCGTAGGGTAATTAGAATATAAACTGATGAAAAAAGCATAATTCAACAAAACCACATTTTAATATAAGATTGTGCAGTTATTTCCCACTAGTTTAGCCTGACTGATCAATCACATTGTACTTTTCTTCCACACTTTCCTGTGTCTTTATCCCTTTACTGAAGCTTAAACCCAATTTAAAATTTAGATGAAGATTTACAGCAGGGTCTTTGTTTAAGATGTAAATATGTTATCCCTTTCCCTGTAATATGCTTAAATTAGCAGTTATCACAGATATAAAAGAATAAACACACAGAAGCAGCTGGCTGGATTGGTGACTAAAACCTTTAGCCGGCTTCAAGGAAAAAGGGGTTTGGTGGGACACTGATGAAAATAACGACTTGTAGAATCAGTTATGCTGTATATTCAGTGCAAGATATGTTTCCTCTTGTTTGGAGGACGAGGTTTTGAAAGAATTTGGCACAAACCTTGCCTCTATGCCAGAGTTTAACAGGAGTGTTTTGCTGAGCCTTGTGTTTCAGATATATGACTGAAAATAAACACTTCATGGAGGCAGCTTGTATTGGGTTTTTTTTATTTGCATTGGGTTATTTGGGTTTTTTTATCTGCATTGTTGGCAATATTTGTTCTTTGATAGGAATTGTCTGCTTGCAGGAACACCCCCCTACTCAATGCTGGCTGAGAGAGAGAAGATCCAGCTACTGACCCAGCCAGCTGCTCCTGCGTTTTGTTGGTTTAATTTTTGTATTCCTCTGATACGTGTACTTAAAAGTAATTACTAGGGAAATGGTTAACATAAGCTAAAGACCGTTTTTCAGTACAGTTATATGGTGCATAATTGTGCAGTGCACAGTTATTTCTGGTGTCAGGGTCACTTTATTAATGTCTGTAAAATGAAGATAAACATGCTTCTTTTAATCTAGCTGTGCAGAAAGAAAACTACTGTTATATATTGTGTAATTTGGACATCTACACAGCTGGAACAAGCAGGAGTGAGACCAAATTGTATCTCTTTTCACTTCCAAAACTGGTGATTCTCACCAGTTTGCCAAGATGAGGCACTGGCAAAGTAGATTTTCAGTTTGGGCAGATGGATGTCCTGTCAAAACAAAAGCATTCCCATATGGCAAGGCAGTAAGGGCATAAATAGCCAAACTACCCAACCAAAGCTGGCATGTATGGCCACCTTATGACAGAACCAATTGCATTGTATTCTGAATGTGTAGTGAGAGAGTAATTTATTTTAAGATGTATTCTGGGAAAATAATTATTAGGGCCATTATATTTAAATGGTAAACAACCTGTCACTTTTTAAATATAACTAACTATAAACCAATAGGGTTGTTTCACCATTGGTTTAAATAGGACACTATGGTATTACTATAATACAAAGCTTTCTTTGCTTTGCTATCGCCACACATCAGACTAATTTGGTGTTTACAGTTATGTAACTGACAATGCAGAACAAGTTTGCTGAATCCTATACCTATTCATTATTCAATTAAACTTCATATGCTTGTGCAACACAAAAAAATGTATGAACTTTGTGGCTGTTATATTTGACAAATAGTATTTCTTATTCTCTTTGCCCTGGTCTTTTTAATTTGTTTAGTTTCCTTCAATGTTTAGGTAGGGAGTGAAGTGAGGTTACCCGGTGATGGAGAGAATAATACTGGGACCAACAATGAGCCTATTTGTTACCTAGACCTACCTCTGTATCCACCGGATCATGTTACCTTAGCTAAGCTGTGCTCTACCAGTTCTTCTGAGGTCTCTTCTTCTAACAATGAACTGGAGGTATGTGGTATTTCCTTCTCCAATTCCCTTTTTGCTTTCTTTATCTATGAAGAGGGCATGAATGGATTGGTCTCAATGAAAGTTTTAAAAACAAATTAAAACTTACATAAATCACAGTTTATTGGGGAAAAAAAGTAGAAGGAAAAATAGTCAAGATAAAAAATTTACTTTCCCTTCTGTTTGTAGTCACTTTTTTGGGGAGTGAATGGAATAGTGTGTGACTTAAAGTGATACTTTAAAAAACTGCTCTTCAAAATATTAATGTACATTTGGGGGCTGATTTACTAAGACACGATTTCGAATCCGAATTGGAAAAATTCCGATTGGAAACGAACATTTTGCGACTTTTTCGTATTTTTTGCGATTTTTTTCGCAGTCTTTACGATTTTTGCGTAAAAACGCGAGTTTTTCGGCGTCTTTACGATTTTTGCGTAAAAACACGAGTTTTTCGTAGCCATTACGAAAGTTGCACAAAGTCGCGATTTTTTCGTAGCGTTAACACTTGCGCGCAAAGTCGCGCCTTTTTCGTAGCATTAAAACTTAAAAGGCGCAACGTTTCGCGCAAGTTTTAACGCTACGAAAAAATCACGACTTTGCGAAACTTTCGTAATGGCTACGAAAAACTCGCGTTTTTACGCAAAAATCGTAAAGACGCCGAAAAAATCGCAAAATTACCGATCATTACGAAAAAAACGCAATCGGACGCATTCGGCCCGTTCGTGGGTTAGTAAATGTGCCCCTAAAAGTTACCTATAGGTCATGTTAATCATTTTTCACTGAAAGGTCAACTTTTGTAAGTAATTGTTACTTGAAGTTCCTAAACCTGACTGTTTGCCAACCTGACTGTCCCCTCTCAGCCTGTCAGTTATAGCTTCTAATGCTAACAGACTCCTGCAGCACAAATATGGCAGCCCCCTCATAGAGGAACATGGGGGATTAGATAGGTAACATAACGGCATCAGGCAAATACTTTTAAGGCAAAATTCTAAATAGCGTGCGTGTTATAATAGATTAAAAAATGATTTAATTTCTGGTGTCAGTATCTCTTTAAAGTGGTGGTTCAACTTCAAGTTATCTTTTAGTATGTTATAGAATGCCCAGATCTTAGTTCTTGCATTTCCTACCTACACTTCTTTATGGAAATTTTTTATACAGAGTTTCAAGGGTAAATTTATTCACAGAATCATGCTAATGTCGCACTTAAGCGCAAAAAGCTTTTCTCCTCTCGCCAATGTTGGCTTGCCAAAATATTATAGTCCTAAAAACTCATTCAACTCTATGCTGATATACCTATTGGTTTGAACTAACTCACAACACCTAGCACCTTACTTCATTTTTTGGCTATAAGTGGCCTCTATGATTTATATGGTGCACTCCTCACATACCCTGTGCACCAGTTGCTGAATTATAAAAGTAAGGAAGGGACTTTGTGTGAGAAAGCAAAGAGTTCAATGAGTGAGGAAATTGTCAAAGCTTGGGAAATTCTGTGAGAGGAAACCGGTGGATGTAGTAAAAGACATTTGTGTTTTAAGCGTGCACAGAAAATAATTCAGCAACGATGACTAATGTAGAAATGGCTCATACCTTTAAAGGAGAAGGAAATGTAAAAACTAAGTAAGCTTTATCAGAAAGGTGTAACAATACTTACCCCTGGTGGTCCCCGCCGTCTTCCCGGCAGGGACGCCTGCCGACTTCTCATGGATGCGCACTCGGCACCCGCGTCCCTTTTAAGTGACAATCACACACCGCGAAAATGGAAATATTTAAAGCCTGCTTGCGCATGTTTCCTTTACCCAACGTAGGTTCAGCTGCTCTAACGTTCCTGGGTGTGTTTCCTATCTGAATTTTCGTGTTTGACCTAGCCTGAACCTGTTTTTCTGACGATTGCTGCCTGACCTGATCTCTTTGCCTGATTTTGACGCTTTTGGATCCTGAATTTGTACCTCGCTGCCAGTATGGTTTTGACCATTTGCCTGTTTTTGACTAAGCCTCCTTCCTCTGATTTTGTACGCTTTGGTTCCCTTGCCTGTCCAGAACATTTGCCCTGGTTCTCTCGCGGCACCCAAGTAGCGGAGGGCTCCTCCAGAAGCGATAGGTGGCTGTTATAGGCAGAAGAGTGAGCTCAGACCAGGGACCTTGGCTTTTGTTCTGGGTTTTGGCCTCCCGTGCATTACAAAAGGTCTATGTAAATACAGCCATAAGCACTCACAAAAAACGCTGCACTGAGTCCTCTATCAAAAGACACACAGGATTTCTCGTCTCCTTTTTTCCTGTGCCAGCTCTCACCTCTCTTCCCTCTCCCATAAGAATGCTAAGAACTCCCCCACCCTTTAGGAATGTGGATCTGAGCCATACAGCTGGAAGCTTCCTCATAGTCTTACAAACTGCGCATGTACAGGGGTCTTGGTCTTGGTGCAGGAGCGTGGCATTATGGGAATTTTGTACAAAGCTCAGCGTTTTTTTTTCCTATGATGCTTCTGATCATCTGAACAGGCGAAATATGGGGGAGACTTAAGGGCACTATTGAGACAACTGAAGGTTGAGATTAACTCTTCATTAGCCTTTCCTTCTCCTTTAACAGGGTGAACCACTTTACATGTGGTAACCATAACCTATATCTCTGCTACTTGAAAAACATTGTGTGTGACATTAGCCTATTGGTTACTGGATGCTCCAGGAAGAAAGACTGATATCAGTGCACACATATTTCCCATTGAGTCTTAATATTGAAAAAAAAAAAGCCTTTGTCATTTTTATGGTTCAGATGTTAATTTAAACATTTTTTAGGTTGGAGGGTCTATTCTGGATATCTGAAATGGGTTACTGATCACCCAGCATGGTAACCGTGCTACTTGCACTTCTGGCTGTTGACAATAATCACTAGGGTTCCTATATCTGTGCATAACTTGCCTGATAATATTGATGCTTCCAATACTTCTATTATACTGTCATATAATGTGCAATCAGTGATGGGTTCATTTTATTGTTTTATGTCATTTTTTCAGTGGGACTTTGAAGATATTAATCCACAGTGGAGTAACAACTCTCACATACCAAGTATTCATCCCAAAGACAGCTCTGTATTGAGCACTGGTACTGAACAGCAACTTGCCCATTTGTTGTGAGCAATCAGCAAGGATTTTACAACCAATAAAACAACAAACTGCAAGGCTGTCAGTACAGGCGGCCATCAATTGAGAAGACTTCAGATAAGCACTGAAAATGCAAATGTTGCCTCAACAACTATAGGGGAATATTTCTTTCACTTGTGACTGTGTTTCTTTGCAACTGGGAATGGACTGCAGCAGCAGGAGGTTCTATAGAGGTCATTAGAGCAAATGTTGTACTGTTATTGTGTTTCAGAACTGAATACAATTATCTGGAAACTGTATAATTATAGAGTGGCTTTTGGAAGGTTTTTGAAATAAATATGAACACATGTTATACAGAGCTTGAATAATAAAACAGTACTTTGTATTTGATGGTAAATAAGCTGCATGAATCCATATTGGTGGTAAAACAATCCTGTTTGGTTCATTTAATGGTTAAATGACTCTTAGCAGGTTTATGGTATGATGATCCAAATTATGGAAAGATCCCTTATCCGGAAAACCCCAGGTCCCAAGCATATTGCTTGTGCATGCACAGTAGTTTAAAATCCTTGGTTAAAGTGACCACATATAGAGAGAATTCCAATATACAGAAGCTGTGAAACTATTGAGTAAACTGAGAACACATTTTTAACTGATAAATTGATTTAGACATTTCCAGCTTGGCCTTCTGTACAGAGACGAAAGGGCACATTCACTTACCTTGATGCAGTATGCAAAGTGCAATTTTGGTAGCTCTATTCCCCTTGTGGCAGTAGACTCAGCAGTGCCCAAAGGACTCAGTGGCACAGAGTGTAACTCTAGGGAAGTGCGAAAAGCACATTTTGACAAAACAAGACTTTAAACTAATATTTTTGCAAAATACACATTTATGAAAAAGTCAGCATGGATCAATACTTACTTTATACCCCAAACTACCTGCAATTTACGTTATTTCCAAAAAGGACTCAAAAAAATCATCTCATTTCCCATATGTTCTTGAGTACAAAGACAAAACATCATAAAGCTCAGGTCTTTTACAGTTTGTTACTAACTATTTGTAGGATATGCACATTTTTACCTATACAGTTGGACTGTATTGACTAGCACATTCAGATTGCCATGGCTAACACTTCAGCCCCTGAAGAAATAAACTATCTTAGCTGGGAAGATTTCAAGTCTTTTATTGATAATATTGTTGATGAATCCACTGATTTGAGTTCCCATACCTGTGCATACAAATTAGTGACAACCAAGTTACTGATCTAAGCCCTACAAAGCTGAAAGCGCTTATTTGTATTCTATTTGCAAATGCTTCAGTGTCTATAACATTGAAATGGAAGGCGCATACAGCCCAACCATAATGTTTTGGAGGAACCAGGTAAAGTACTACCCATGTATAAACTGTTATATAGTAAGAGCGGGTACCCCACAAAATGTGAAAAAATATTATCCTCGCTGTACAAACACAATATGTAAGGTTAGCACCAGCACATCAGCCCCAATATGCCCCAACAACTGCTAAACATGAATGGCCTGGTGTCTAATAGTAATCCTATAGGGAAAAAAGCAATGCACAGTTTATGTTTTATTTACTATTGTAAACTTTAGATTTTTAAATAACAGTTTAATGGATGTACATGCAGCATAGACATATGATGGAAACTGATAATAGATTTAATGGTTACTAATGCTGATATAAACAACAGTATTTGTATCATATGAATCTGCTTATTATAATCTGAATGGAAACTCTGTCTGTACTCTCTTTCTTCATAAAGTACTGGTTAAAAAAATGAAGTGACACTCTGTGGTATATTCTTGCAACTACATTACACAATACATACAGAAAAAACGCCAGAAATTTAAGTAGCTTGGTAAATTATATGTTCAAATATTCCAAAACTAGATACCTACATCTGTCCAAAACAATTGTTAAAGGGATTGTAAACCCTAATGCTCAGAATTTGCAAATCTCATAGTTTTTTTCTCTATATTTTGATATAATAGTGATTTTTACACTGCTGATACCGACCGTCTACTGACAGTAGAGAGAAAATATCCGAAAGGAAACCCCAGAAAAGAATGGCAAAACTGTTTCAATTTCATTAATTGCCATCATCTTCATATGTAGCAAAAATGTATGTAAATGCTAAATCTCAAGTTAAAAAGGGTTTACTTTTTCTTTTTTAAAATGTCCTATTGATGTGAGTACCTGTTAGGATTAAATCCCATGATATATAGATTTTTTAATTTAATGGGAAATATTTAAAAATAAACAGTATGCTAGATAGCATTATCATAATAGACACGGTATACTGATTAACTCACATACAATGAATAAATTATTCCTTTACGGTATAAAACTGTTGATAAAAGCACATTCAAAAGGTATAGTACATTTGTGGACATGTACATATTGTACCTTTTCAGTTTTGTTTATATGCCCTGTGTGAGATGGTTAACAGTGGCACCCTTAATGATGTTACTGCAATTTTGGCAGTATGACAGGCTCTGAAGGGTCTGTGAAGTCTGTGGTTTACCCAAAAATATTTATGACCAAAAAAAAATATCTATGACCACTTGTTGAATTAAGGGCCCATATGAAACAAAAAATAAGTGGATGGATAATTTACCAAAAATGGCCAATACTGCTTTATAATTCTGTGTATTTCCTTATAACGGCTATGGTGGTAACTAGGATTTTATCCATAATGGAGTTTCTTTGGATCAAACTTAAGACTGTGTCACTTGTTATATTGTCTACCTCGCTCTTAGCTTTAAAGGACAATGAAAGGTTAATACAAATTAAAAGTAAGTCTAAAGGCATTCTTTTTAAGTACTTACTGCATATCTAAATTCCCAGATCCCTGCTTGCTTCTCTGAGATATGGTGCTGGCAGCCTACAGCAGTGTGAAGACTACAGTGACATCACTGTAATCTCTCTCCCCTTCCTGTAGGTGCCAGCGGCAGCCTTCCTATTCTCTGAGCATGTGTGTAACTTGATCCTGTCTCCTGTTCTGAGCTACACATGCCCACCAGCCAATCAGAAGCAGATCTGGCAGAGGGAGGGGGGGAGGGAATGAAACACATGTGCAGTATGAAGCAAGGAGGGAAAGGAAGGGAGAATACCTTTTTAGAGATGGGTGCCTGTTCTAGAAAATGTGAAGTAAGTGTGACTGAGTAAATATTTGATTAGGTGAGCCAAAAGTGTGGTGTTTTTACTAAACAATAGGAGGACTATTGGGCAGTATGCTTTTTACATTTTGACTTGCATTCTCCTTTAAGATAATAAATGGTCATGGAATCCTTATTCATGAAATATTTTAAAAACTGCCTGGCTTATTTGTTCATAAATCATTTTATTTTAAATAACACACTTACATCTCATCAGCTGGGTATTTAGTAAACTAACTGCAGTGCCAAGCGGGTGGAAGCTGTTATACAGCAATTTAACTTCCCACTGAAAGTCAATGGGTGACATTTGATTGACGGTTGGTGGCTCTGCCCACTTTTTCTAACCTGGAACTGCAGTTACCCAGTTACTAACTGCAAAGTTTAGGGACCCTAGGATTAATAGTTAAAGAATGGCAGCAGTTTAAATTTAAACCAGTAAAAGTCAATAGGTGAATTGTGGTTGGTGGCCCACCCACTTTTTCTAACCTTGAGTCGAAGTCACCCAGTGACAAACTTCAAAGTTTGGGTATTCTGGCATAAATATTGTGAGAATTACAGCATTTTATATTTAAGTCAATGAAATTCAATGAATGCAATCTGATTGGATGTTAGTGGCCCTACCCACTTTTCCTATTTTTGAACTGCAGCCCCCCAGTGACCAGCTCTGCAAAGTCTGAGGCATAAAAATTGTGGGACTGACAGCATTTTACATTTCACCATTGAAAGTAAATAGGTAAAATGTGATTGGCTGTTGGTGGCTCCGCCCACTATTTCTAACTTTGAGCTGCAAATACCCAGTGACTATCTCTGCAAAGTTTAACAACATTAGAACTGTGCAAAGTTTGGGAACCTGTACATAAATAGTGTGAGAAAGGCAGCATTTTAAATTTAAATTAAAAAAAAGTCAGATTGGCTGTTGGTGGCTCCACCCACTTTTTAAAATCTAAAAATGCTGGTGTTAATACTGTGAGAATGGCAGCAGGTTGAATCTCCCCATTGAAATTCAATAGGTAAAATCTGACTGGCTGTTGGTGGCTCCACCCACTTTTTCTAACTCTGAACCACAGTTACCTGGTGACTAGCTCTGCAAAGTTTGGGGCCCTTAGTATTAATATTTTAAGAATGGCAGCAGTTTAAATTTAAACGTTTGAAATCTATAGGTGAAATCTGATTGGCTGTTGTTGGCCATGCCCACTTGTCTAAACTTGGAACCTAGTAACCCAGTGACAAACTACGCAAACTATAAGTTTGGGGACTCTGACATTAAACATGTGAGAATGGCAGCAGTTAAAATTTCCACACTGAAAATAATAAAAGAAATGCGACTGGCTTTTGGCAGCCCCACCCACTTTTTCTAGTACATAGTCACCTAGTGACTGTGCAAAGTTTGGGAACCCTGGTGTTTATACTGTGAGAATGGCAGCAGGTTGAATTTCCCCATTGAAAGTCAATAGGTAAAATCTGATTGGCTGGTCACAGCTCCGCCCACTTTTGGGCATCAAACAATCATCATATTTTCATTCATGCTGACCCCATGACTATGTGATTCAAGTTTGGGGGGTGTAGCCTCAAAGCTGTAAGATTGGCAGCAGTTTCAGTTGCCCCATTAAAGTCAATGGGTGAAATTTGATTGGCTGTTGTTGTCCTTAAACCACTTTGGGTCATCCAACAAATGTTGCTGTTTCATTCGGGGTGACCCCATGATTATGTTATGCAAGTTTCATAACAGCAGTTTGAAAATCTTCCCTGTCAAAGTCAATGGGAAAATTGAGGTGTTCAGAGCGGCGCCACAAAAAGACGGGGCGGGATCGCTTAGAAAAGCACAAGCAACCTGCTCTGCTATGGGGCGAAAAAGTTTGGAGAGTTTGGGTGTTGTACCCCTTAAACTGTAGGAGGAGTAGTGTTTAGAAAATGGGGGGCGCTAAGAATAATAATAATAACAAAAAGCGGAAAAATAAGCTGAAGTCAAAGAACAGTCTGTTGAGTAGTGGTTTAATGACAGCATGTCAGATGACTAGGAGAGGACATGAAAGGAAAGATGAGTAATAAAAAGTATTGGAGGCAAAGCAATCCTATTGGGTTTATTTAATGTTTAAATTATTTTTTAGTAGACTAACTAAAAAATCCAAATTGCAGAAAGATCCCTACACAAAACCCCAGGTCCCATAGCTGTACTGATATACATTTCACTGGATTTATTGCAAAGTTACAGCTGCATTTGTTAGGATGTTGGTTAGGATATTACCGGTATATATTCCGCAAGCGCACGAAATGCGTCAGTCGCTTTGTTTTTACATGGAATAATAAAGACCGGCGTTTAGTAGACTTCTGTATCCAGTGAAGTCTCTTCACTTTTCGTTTAGTATATTACCGGTAAGTGCATAGTGAAAATGGAAAAACCAGTAGTGAATGTGTGACTGAAGAGTTGAGATGTTAGGCAAGCGGTTAAGTTGCGTAGGACTGATCTTATAGGCTTAAATAAAAAGGTGGGTTTTAAGTTATCATTTCAAGTTCTGGGGACTCTGGGGTATCTTATGACATGAGGATGGAGTTCCAGAGGATGAGTGCGGCACATGAAAAGTTGAGGATGTGAAAAAGTAATGCGTTAAGAGGAGAGAAGGAGGCCATATATTAACTAAAGGTTATGTCTAGGGATGTAATTAGTAATGAGAGAGGTGATGTATGGTGGTGTGACATTGTTGAGGGCTCTGTAAATAAGTACAAGGACTCTGTCTATGACAGGCAGCCAGTTCAGGGACTGACAAAGACATGCAACACTCATGGAGAAGAAGCAGAGGTGTATGAGTCTGGCAGCAGTGTTGAAGTGGGGTCAGTTTAGACAGGGGGGTGCACAGAGCAGTATATATATCTATATCTGCTTATGCCATATTTTTAGTGTTCCTGCTAGGATCTCATAAAAACTGGGAAATCCTTTGCAGTATTCAACTGGTAACAGCCCTTTTGTCTTTATTTACACCTGTAAGTATTACATTATGATGTGCGGATTGGCCACTCACTCATATGTGCCACAATGTTTGGTGAATGCTGATTTATATCACTACAGTTATACAGTTAGAATTGGCCAGTCACTCTGTGTCGCAATGCCTGATGATGTCACAATGCCTGACATCACATGTGCAGTAGGCTGTTAGCAAAGAGTTATTCACTTGCTTGTTCATTTCTCACCATAATAGCAATGGAGAGACACAAGAAAATACTTTTATTTATTTTACTATTGATCTTAATATTTTCAGCCAATCTTTGTGCCAGTCAAGGTAACCGTTTAATCTTGCTAAGAGAGTGTTCACTTTCTCTTTCCCCCCAATTTCTACTTCACTTCACTTGAATTTTGTTTAAAAGACAAAATTCTGACAAAATGACTGTTCTGTTCTGCATGACAAATGTGTCAGTTCTTTAGGCTGATGCCACACGTGGCGTTTTTACGCTGCGTTTTTTCTCAGCCTAAAAACGCAGCACAAGCCACACAGCCCCTAGCTATGGCGTTTTTCAGCCTAGTACTGGTGACGTAGCAAATCCCGTTTCCATGGTGCTAATAGTGCAAAATAGTAAAAAACGCCGCGTATTTCAGCTAGGTCTGGCAGCTGCCTTTGTGTATACATAGGAATAGTTTGCTTTGCAAATACTGGCGTATTTCAGCCAACGCTTGAAAAATCCGTGCTAAGGCGTTTTCTAGCGTATTTACGCTTTGTGTGGTTTGCTTCGAGTCTTTTCAAGTTATTTCTATGGATGATGATATCAAGCGTTTTTCAGCCGCTGAGAGAATTAGAAAATACGCAGCGTAAAAACGCCACGTGTGGCATCAGCCTTAACACATTCCAGACTGCTGAGAAACTTTTATGACTCCCCACTTTAATATATTGTCCCGTTATATATTTCTGCTAATGCCACACGGGGCGTATCCTTGGCAAGCCGAAAAACGCTTGCTGAGAATACGCCCCACTACTGTAAATTTGGCCTACCTGTGCCTGCACCTGAATGAATGGAATACACTCGGGTGCAGGCACATGTAGCCGATATCCTCCTAAAAACGCAAGACTTTGCATTTTCAGCAGATATCAGCTACATGTGCCTGCACCCAGTTGTATTCCATTCATTCAGGTGCAGGCACGGGTAGTGGCATTTTTGAGTGTATGGAGCGTATTCTTGGCATGTGTTTTTCGGCTTGCCGAAAATACGCTCCATATGCCCCTTGCAGCATTAGCCTTAATGTGGCCACACACGTGGGGATTTGCGATCTTTCATGCGACCATCGGTCGCACGAAAGATCGTTAAATCCGCCACTAACCTTCAGGGCTGAAACAGCAGATAAGGAGGTAGAAACAATAGAATTTTTACCTTCTTTTGCCGATTCAGCCCTAAAGGCAGATTTTGCTCAGGCGCCTTCTATGGCACCGGATCAAAATCTTTTAACCTGGCCGATCGGCGAGTCGACCGATATCAGCAGCCTCCTGCGATATCGGTCGACTCGCCGACTTGCCATACACGCACCGACTATCGCACGAAACGAGGTTTTGTACGATATTATTGGTGCGTGTATGGCCAGCTGAATCCTGTCTCCAGAATTAGGACAATAAGGTAACACATAATTGCTTTGAGCTGGTAAATTTAAACTGGTAGAAAAGTACCCAGGACTGGCTCCATAGGTATCTTTGCTATGATTGGGAAAAGTACAACATGCAGGTGTGAGTGCCTTCCAACCTAAAAACTCTCAACAGAGCATTTTCAGACATCATTGCTGATTGACAAACAAAGGTTTTAAACTGCAAAGTGCAGTTGTCCATATCAGCCAATCATGTCTTTGCTTTCATTTTCTCACTAAGGGGCATATTTATCAAAGAGTGAGGTCAGAGCTCACCAATGTCCAACAGAGTAAAATTCCTCCACTCTTCATAGAGAATGGCAGAAATTCACTCTGACAGGCTATGGTGAGCTCTAACTTCAAAGTTTGATAAATATGCCCTTATGTGTTCATAAGTCAGGCCATGAAAATATACTCACATGTTTACTTGAACATATTTCCCATGAAAGTCAGTTTGAGCCATTGGGAGGCAGATAGGTCAAGTAAAATACACTGATAAAAAGAGCTTTGCGTGCTACAGACTTTGCCTTATTGTGTTCTCTGGGCTTGAGGAGCCCATAGACAATGCCAAGGGTGACCATGTTATATTAGGCAAAGGCCTTGTCTGCAGATGACCATTTAACATGTACCCAGTGAATTTGTCTCTGTCAGAAGAACACAAAGCTACCAGACTAATATGAATGAATAGATGCTTGATGTCATATCTTCTCTTCCTACAGATTCAGAGAACATCTTTTTAGATTATGTCGATGAGGACACTGTGGCTACTACAATTCTGGATAAACCAGTCTCAGGTAAGATTTTTTTTTATACTTGTTCCATTTGAATTATTATTAATTATGTTTTTTTTGGTTCATATACATTTTACACCTGATTTTTTTATATTTTAATAAGTAATGTTTTTCTTTGGTCATTCTATAGAAATCACCACCTATGTCAGTACCACTCAATCATCTCCAGTCACAGCTCCTGATGAAGGTAAGGATTTTGTTTTAAATAATGTCAAACTCTTCCTTTCTGTAAATGATGCTAAATATAGGCCTCAACCCGTTATTATCAACCAACTAGAACAAAACCAGGTGCTAACAACCTTAATACACTTTGCATTCAAATTATTATTTTTTTTAAATAACAATGAAACCAGCTTACAGATAATCAAATTTAGTAAATCAACATTGTGCATATCATACCAAATAAATCATTGGGCACCCCTGATGCAGCACTCAATAGCAGGAAACACTTATGTGGCACTGGGATGCACCTGTAGGTCATTTGGTATAGTATGCACAAATCTGATTTACTAAATTTAAGTATCTGTAACCATAAAATGTTTTTTTATGTAACACTGCTGATTTGCTTGTTGTTCAATATTATTTATTCAGGGCCTTAGTGATGAATTACATGTAGATGGCTTTCTTGTATCACTGAAATAGTTATTCGATCATTTTTTTCCTGTACACTCTAAGGGGCAGATTTATTAAGACACGAACCCTCCGAGCGTATTTTCGCCAAATTTTTCGTGTCTTGCGCGACTTTTCCGACACCCGTGCGACTTTTTCGGACGCTTGCGTGAAAAAATTGGAAAGGTTTTCTCACTGTTTACAATTGTTTGGTACAAAAATTTAGTGACTTTAGAATTGCCAATACGATATTATCGTGACTAATACGATTTTCGTAAGCATTTTCATGATATTTGCGATCATCACAAATTTTCGTATCCAATCCGAATTTGTCCCATTCGGGATTCGAACTCACGTTTTCATGAATGTGCCCCTAAATGTACCTTTTTTGTCCAGCAAAACGCTCTTGATTTACTAAAGCATGAGGAGTCACTTATTTTGCCCCAGTGCAAGAGTGCACTCCTTAGTGCTCATTTACTGAGCACTTGCTCCCTGGGTAATGCTACTTTCTACACCAAGTGCAGGATCAAAAATCCAACACGCCTATGTACCTCACTCTGACCATCCCTCTTGAATAGGGCGCTGCCACAGGCCTCTGCACTCCAACATGGAGCACAGAGACCTGCAGCAACCTACACAAGGGGGCTGATTTACTAACCCACGAATCCGACCCGAATTGGAAAAGTTCCGACTTGAAAACGAACATTTTGCGACTTTTTCGTATGTTTTGCGATTTTTTCGGATTCTGTACGAATTTTTCGTTACCAATACGATTTTTGCGTAAAAACGCGAGTTTTTCGTATCCATTACGAAAGTTGCGTAAAAAGTTGCGCATTTTTCGTAGCGTTAAAATTTACGTGAAAAGTTGCGCATTTTTCGCGTAAGTTTTAGCGCTACGCAAAATGCGCAACTTTTTACGCAACTTTCGTAATGGATAGGAAAACTCGCGTTTTTACGCAAAAATCGTATTGGATCCGAAAAATTCGTAAAGAATCCGAAAAAATCGCAAAACATACGAAAAAATCGCAAAGTACCGATCATTACGAAAAAAACGCAATCGGACTCCATTCGACCCGTTCGTGGGTAAGTAAATCAGCCCCAAGGTGTTTTAAATTGTAAATGGCCCCTGGTTTTTCTCAGAAACCAGAACAAACTTGAGATATCTTCAAGGTATATATGTTTTTATTTTCTGAGCAGAAATAACTGATGTTACAGATATGGAGGATGATGAGAAGGATGAAAAGGAAGACACACCAGTTAATGACCTTGCAGATGAAATGTATAATGACATTAACGAAGATAAATCTAAAAGCAGCAGAATCCTGAATGGTATGATTCATATTGTATCAAAGAATATTACCTGGAAATGTATTTAGCTTATTTTAGTAATAAATATTATTTTCCTTCTTTTTTTTCCCACAGCCACTACTCAGGCTAACAATTCTACTGCTACAGACACAGCAGCAGCAAAAGGTAAAGCCATTGTTATATTACTGTATGTCACACTATATTATAAACACTGTACTCAGCTAAAATCCCAGCTATATTTTGCCATGAATGCAAGCCTCATTGCTACCTTCTGTACTGTACAAGAATTAACTGTTTCCTATCTCATTTCTTTTCAGAAAG
Source organism: Xenopus tropicalis (assembly GCF_000004195.4). NCBI lineage: Eukaryota > Metazoa > Chordata > Amphibia > Anura > Pipidae > Xenopus > Xenopus tropicalis. Next base: position 106,734,243 of record NC_030681.2, read on the forward strand.
AAAAAACCTAATTATCATTGGTTCTCTTTTGGGCAGTGGATGCCTTCTGCTTATTGTGTTACCATGTTGCTGTGCCTGTTTCGTTTTTCGTTTGAATGCGTATGTATTTTATTTATCTACATATTTTTATCACCTTTCTTTTTCACAATTTAATAATTTAATTTGTTTGACTTTTTTGACAGTTCTAAAGATGAATTAAGAAAAGCTGAAGAAGGTAAGTGTGTAAGGGAAAGATAAATCATATTTATTGCTGTTTGCATAAAGACTGATGAATACTTACTAAATCTGCTCTTATCTAGGAAAAATAAATCATGAGAAAGATGAATCAGAAGAATAATCCTAATATAAAGAAAAACTTTCAAACATGGTAAGGAGCAAATAAAAATGTACAGCGTGAGTGCAATAGCACCTTCTCTGGAACTGTATGCCTGCTTGCTGGTGTACATACCCCTCTATCCATTCCCCTAACCTGTAGTGTTTGCTATTTCATTGCTGTCTGATTTCTTATACAATTTCTGTGTGAGCTGTGTTTTTTGCATTGGATAAAGCACTACCTATTGGTAGTATTGTATGGGACTACTAGTACTGCATAAGTGAAAATGCATATTACCTTGCTGTTTGCTTCCATTTTGTAACTAATTGTCTAGAGCAGTGCTGTCCAACTTCTGTGGTACAGAGGGCTGCAATTTTTCTGGCCTACATAGTGGAGGGCCGATAATGGAAGCCAGTTTTGACCACTCCCCTTTTTTAAACTGCACCCACTTCAAACTACACCCATGTTATCACAAGAGCTTTTAAGACCATCCCCACATTAATGGTGGCAACACAGCAAAAACCCAATGGTTGGTGTAGGTATATCACCCTTCATTCATATGTGAAAGAATTATATTATGTCATATTAAGACATACACTTAAATCCATATGTCTCCTCCTCTTCTGTGGATAGCACAGCAACCACCAGCATATAATTACACACTTTAGGGACCATATAATGATTATTTCCAAATGCTAACAAACTCCCAGAACAAACCCTTGCCAGGTTCACCTCCCACAGGCAGCATAGGGCAGGGAGTGTAAGGCACACACAGGCAACATAAGAAAAGGCAGAGTATGGCACACGGGCAGCATAGAGCAGGCAGAGTATGGCACACACAGGCAGCATAGGGAAGGCAGAGTATGGCACACACAGGCAGCATAAGGGAGGCATAGAGCAGGCAGAGTACTGCTTGCCCTACCCTGCCTGTGTGTGCCATACTCTGCCTGCCCTCCCCTGCCTATGTGTGCCATACTATTCCTGCCCTCCCCTGCCTATGTGTGCCACACTATGCCTGCCCTATGGCACACACAGGCAGCATACAGAGACACAATGCTGGATGTGTCAGAGGGAATGTCTGAGGTGTGAACAGGTGAACAATGTGGGTGATTACAGCCTGACCCTGAGGTGTGAACCCTGCAGGGGGAAAACAATGAAGGCATTAAAAGGTGTGAACAGTAGAGAGGATTACATTATTAAACAATACAGGGGGATTACAGCCTGGATCTGAGGTGTGAGCAATGCAGGGGGCCAGTTAATCTCAGTATTGATACCATGTAAATCTTACACAAAGGTAAGCCATCAAAACAGCCAGACAGGTGGGGGGGCCACACAGGGGGGGATTGTGGTTGGACAGCCCTGGCAGGGCCGGATTTCTGTTTTGGACGCCCCGAGGCCGCCCCTGTCGGTCGCCCCCTCCCCACCCGTGCGCATGCGCGAAATCGCGCCCCCCGTGCGCATGCGCGAAAGCGACCCCACCAGTGCGCATGCGTCCTTTAAATTCCCATACGGAGCAGAGGGGAGAGGTCCCGACTGCTCCGTATGGGAGCCAAATTTAAAAATTTTTTTGCGGCGGGGCGGCATGCCGCCCCTAAACTTCTGCCGCCCTAGGCCCGGGCCTTTGTGGCCTCTCCACAAATGCGGGCCTGAGCCCTGGTCTAGATCATGCTGAGGTTCACCTCTTGTTAGTTATCTAAGAGATTTACCCTGGTATTTATTACTTACTAACTTGCTATTGCTATCTTTTTTTGTACAAAGGAACCCCTGCTGCCTGCCATACTACTGCTCACTACTGCAGTCTCTGCCAATACCTTTTGTACATCTAAGGAACCCAAGGCTGCTTTAAAGTACAAGCAGGCCCAGGGCCCTGAAGGAACCTTTGCTGTTATGAGTTGAATGCTTAAAAGAATGGGAGAAAAGCAAAGGAAGAACTGCTACTTTATGCCTTTGTTGAAGCAGTAATAAAACTTTTTGTTTAGTTGAAAATTTTAAAAAAAAGCAGTAAAAGTGAATTGTAAAACACTGCTTTTCCTACCTGTTCATTTCCTATATCTCTTTTTGATTGTTATCTTGTTTAACAAAGCCAAATAAAACAAAGATTATTTTAAAACATTATGTTCTACTTTCTGTGATGATGGTGCAGGGTCGGCCAGAATGCCAGAAATGTGCCAATCCCTGCTCCCATCATTCTTAGTGCACTGTACATATTTTGGAGTGAATTTTGACTTATTTACATTTGAATGTATCATATGCATCTGTGCCAGTTACTATAGATGAATTCCTAAGAACTTTCATGTATCCTCATTTGAATATTTAAATTAATACTAAAATAGGCATGTTGATATATGCAGCCATCTTAATATGGTTTTATCAGTGTAAAAGTTCAGTGACAGTGACCAGCACATTTTGTGGAACTGAGTGACACTGTTGCATTTAAGTGTGCTGGTTGTCTCTAAGGTTATGAAGTAGGTGTCTCACAGAAAGCTCAGAGGGTCTGTCTAAATGAGTCTGGTACATCAACAAAATTTGAAATAAATTTTGACATCTTCTTACCAACTGAAGACTCTTCAAGTCTCACCGCCGACACGGACTCTGCTTGCACATGCACAGTTAAAGCTGATTTCCTGCTACCTCCAACTGCACATGTGCAAGTAGGTTTCGTATTGGCGGACAGACCCCAAGTGTCTTCAGTTGGTAAGATGTCGGCCAGTTACGCTGCTGCGCTACTTTGCATTTTTAGTTAGGGGTTTAGCGATAGGGACAACGTTTAAACCTAGGAACTATGTGATAAGGGATAGGCGAGGGGGGTCAAGGAAGTGATAGTTAAGGGGGCTTTTAGCACCCGGGGGTATAGTTCTCCTTTAAGCTGGCCATACATGGTAAGATCTGCTTGCTTGGTGAGGTCACCAAGGGTCACTATGAGTGGGTGATATTGGGCTAATTTGGTTGTATGTCCCTAGGGCCAAATTATCAAATTAAAATGGTGGGTATTGGCGCAGTTGGTTCAGGGGCCGCATCAATGAAATGATATCAGCAGCTAGAATCGGCCCATGTATGGTCACCTTTAGTTCATTCAACCCCTGTCAAAACACTATACAAACATATCCAGAAGATGGCACACAATTCCCTTTAGCAGCCACCAGATCAGCCTCACAAGAGGGAAGAAATTACTTCCTGACACCAAAATAGCAATTGGACTGCGCAGATACTTTTGTAAAATAATAGCAGTATTGTGGACCTGTTACTGTCAGACTGGGTTACCTGGGGCCCACTGGAAAACCTGACCTCAATGGCCCACTACTTTGGCTTCTGGTAACACCCATACACCCTGTGCCACAAACCAACTGGTCTCTGCTAACCTCAGAGGGTATGCAGCTGGCCGGGGTAGTGTAGCCCACCAGGGTTTCTGTGGAAACCTGGACCCGGATTAATGAATTAACTGCATCTCATTTATTTTATTAACTAATAATTGCATTTCAATCCAGCAAACTAAACAGAGCAAACAATAGGCGTTTTTGATATCAGAACAGAAGGTAGCAATGGGCTTGGAGTGGCCTTGGCCAATTCCGCCCGTTACTCACCCTTACACTCCTCTCCCGACACGTGAAGAATACAACCAGCTGATGGCGTCGTGGGTATCTAAGTCTAACTTGACTTGCAAATTGGGAAAGAATAAAGGACCAGAAATGTTCGGCTGGTTGAAAACAACTGGTGGTGCATTTAACAGAGAGAGTCTTCAGTTAGCAGCACAAATGCAGCAAAACAATGTAATATAGCAACAATCAACAGACAAGCCAGGGCCCCTCAGAACGAGGACCACTGGGATTTTTCCTGGTATGCCTTGTGGGCCAGTTTGACCCTAGACATGGCTAACTACCATAAGCAACATCTAACTAGCTGGATGCACAATAAACCCTTTCTAAACTCAAGATTAACATTTTCATTTATCAAGCTTTGTATAACTACAAAACAGGATAACTAACAGGGAGTGCCTTCAGTGGGGTAATTTAGGAAGACTCAGGGCAGGGGCACACTGAGTGGATCGTCCACTTCCTGCATTTTGTAAGTAGGTAGAGAAGAGTGGATGCTCTTTCGTGTAGCCCTATTGACAAGCAAGGCATCGGCCTAGAAAAATATTTATCATGTGAAAACTTGATTCAATTTGAGATGCAATTCAATTAAAAAAAAAAATCTCGCTGATTATCACATGGCAACTCTATTAAAGTCTATAGGAAAAAAACTTGAATTGAATTGGGAGAAAAGTTTTTCTTTCTCAAATTGAATCAGGTCCATAAGTTTTCACGTAATAAACCATGAGATAACCTTTTCTCGCTGAATTTAATCTGGCCCAATAATTTGAATTTTCGCACCAAAATCCACTCAGTGTAGCTCCACACAAGCCAATATTTTGCCTGTCAATGGGGGCTACATGACACCACTAAGCTGAGGAAAGTGGATGAACTGCTCAGTGTGCCCCAGCAGACTAAGCCTTTATCTGCCAATGCTGTCTTTACTCTGTAATATCATGGATCCCCAACCTTTTTACTCTTGAGCCACACTCAGATATAAGAAGTGTTGGTGAGCCACACAAGCATGAAAAAAGTTATTTGGGGATGGAAAATAAGGACTGTGGTTGGCTGTTTGGTAGTCCCATGTAGACTGCTAGCCTGCAGGATGCTCTGCTTGGAGTAAAACTGTGTCTTTGTGCTTTCAAAACTTGTCTTTAAGCGAAATATTTAATAATGGGCAGCTATTTTGAGGCCACTGAGAGCAACATCCAAGGGGTTGGTGAGCAACTGTTCTAATACTCTCCCTTCCTGTTACATTGACTTCCTGTCTCATTCAACAGCTGAACTAGTAATAACAGATTGGGAACACAAGAGGTCGCCAAACAGGTAGACTATAAGTGGAAGAACCAGAACAATTGACTATGAAGATTTTCATTCATCCATCATTTGACCTGGAAGACCAGAACAATTATAATACAGTTTATTATCAAAAGCACCTCATTCTTCTTAGCCCTCAGTGTAGATATCAGTTTCTAATGCAGGTGTGCTGTGTATTATCTTGATATACTCCTGTTGCAAATATATGTATTTTAATACTAGCTTTCTTGCAATATTTTTATATACCACAAACAGGTTAACCAGCAGTAATAATTCAGTCCATAAAGAAATACTGAATCTAGTGTGTTTGTCACTTCTAAGAAATACCATTTGCAACAGATATTTTTGATTAGCAAAAATGGCTTCCTTTTCAGTGACTTGCTATGAGACTGAAGGAAGATCGATTACCCCTGGTAAGTTAAAATATGGAAAACGAGACAATAGACAGATATAAGAACACAATAGAAGGAAATGCTTTAGCTGTATTGCCTTTTCCCATTAAGATAAGATAGTGGCGGGACTTAATTTATTTTCACACAATAAGGCAGCTTACTAAGAATGCTAGCTATGGCCTATGTGTTTTAGAAAGCATTAATCTTTGGGTCAGAGTCAATGGCTATTTGTAAAACTGCCAAGGAGGAATTCAAGTTTAGCTAGGGATAAGGTAGTGAAACACTGTTGAAGTTAAAGTAACCAGTCAGTACTCTATTTGCACTTGTACTTTCCTTTCAAAAATTTGTAGAAACAGAAACTAAGGATATTATTTTGTTGCCCATGCAGATTTCTTTCAGAATCATGGTATGCCCAGTTTCAAACTCTGGCACATGCTGTTGTTTGTCTCTGATTCTGATTTGATCAGATTTTTCTTCATCTATCAATCAAGACAGCCTATTCCTTGCTCAGTTCTTATTACTAAGCTTAATGCCGATAAGATTCCTTTTGTAAGGATTTTCTGGTGTTGAGTACTGGCCTGTTATCTGAATGCCATTCACCTAAAACCTGTTAGCAGACTTGTCTTTACCAGTCACCAGCTTACCACGAGCATCTATTATTTGCCATTTAAACAGACTCCTGAGGCAGTGGTCTACTTGTGTTACCCAGCCAATTGGCTCCTTCATGCTTATACCCAACTGGTTCACTTAAACGGTTATCTCAAGAAAGAGATAATTAACTGGCATTTAGTAGAATGGTAGGATAAATAATGTTAGCTAAAAAAAAGCAAGCAATTATCTTTAGGGCCGTGGTAGACGGGGAGATTAGTCGCCCACAACAAATCTCCCTTGTTGCGGGCGACTAATCTCCCCAATATGCCATCCCACTGGCTTGAATGTAAATTGCCGGTGAGATGGCATATGCGGCAACGCGATTTCCCAAAATCGCAGAAGTTGCCTTGAGTTCCTTGCTTTTTCAGATATTCAGTGCGGATCAGTAATAATATAGCTTGTTTCTCTGCCTTACTTGAATCATTCTCATATGTCTGGCATTTCTCTTTCAATGTAAGGCCCTACCCTGCATTCAGTCGTCATTAGAATAATCTTACTGACCGGTAAATTGACCGTTTCCACATTTTTTTTATTTGGAATATAAACTGACCTCTTCAAATCTACTGGCTATTGAATCATTTTCCAGACATAGCTGCTTCATTGAGCCAGCAGTTTTAATAATTCTTTTACAGCTGCTTGTAATATTTCCTTTTTGTTATTGATGGCTTTCCTGTATTCCTTGCATTTTTGCTTGATCTTTGTTTTCATCTTCAGTGTTTTTTTCAGATGGCTTAATATTGGTCATTGTCTTTCCTGGCGGGTCTTTGGAATTATTTCTTGAAAAGATCTTTATCCTTCTTTATTTTGGCTTCTGTTGTTTTTTCCCACTATTTCCGCTGCTATTACCATTGTGTCTTCTGTCATCTACTTTAAATGTCTTCATCTTTTTCATTTTTTTTAAGTTTTTCAGCAATTCATATTGATGACTTCCTTAAAGGTGGCCACACACGTGGCGATTTGCGATCTTTCGTGCGACCATCGGTCGCACGAAAGATCGTACAATCTGCCACTAACCTTCAGGGCTGAAACGGCAGATAAGGAGGTAGAAACAATAGGATTTCTACCTCCTTCTGCCGATTCAGCCCTGACAGCAGATTTTGCTCTGGCGCCTTCTATGGCGCCCAATCAAAATCTTTTAACCTGGCCGATCGGCGAGTCGACAGCAGCCTCCTGCGATATCGGTCGACTCGCCGACTTGCCATACACGCACCGAATATCGTACAAAACAAGGTTTTGTACGATATTATCGGTGCGTGTATGGCCAGCTTTACTTGCACCCACAGCTTATCTATTAAGGTAAAGCTTTTGAAATAGGTTTTCTTTAAAGTTGGTATGATCTCCATACTGTATATTTAATGTATAATGGCTTTCCAGATATCATTCATCATCAGTCAGTTAGCATTAACATTGGTCCCTGCACCAGTTCTCCACTGTTAAGTCTAAGTTCCTTTTAAAATTCAATTTTAAAGCCCAACCTCAAGAAGAATGGTCACCAAAGTGAATTCACAACAAAATTACCGGCACAACGTGTTGATTCTGTACAGGGTATCCACCCTTGCAGCTTTATTGCAGAAATAATATATGGGTGGATACCCTGCACAGAATTGCCACATTGTGCCAGAAAATTTATTGTGAATCCATATTGGTTAGGGGGTGCCATCCCCCATAAGTACTGAGCCCCAGGCGAAAATAATAGGAGCGCATAGTAATAGTGTGCATGTGATGAGATTTTCTACTATTGTCACCAAAGTGTGTGGCAATCTTCCATCTACAACCACATTGCCATTGGCCAGATAGTCTGGCAGAGATATTTTTTAGACATTAGCAAAGTGGGAAGAATAGGGCACCACAATTAAAAAACATCCAAAGACTGTAACTATCCCAGCTCACATGCATGCTTAAAGGATTTCCACTAAAATATGAAAATGTCTGGCATGGATGGCCATCAAAGCCATCTCTACAACACAAGATGCAATGCGGATTAAATTGTTTTGCAAGCAGAATTATAGCTTTACCATTACTATGGGTAAAAATGTAATATCTAGATTTTTTTTATATCTAATTTTACAATTTCACATGGGGCTAGCCATATTCTTCATTTCTCAGGGTGCCACAGTCACATGACTTGTGCTCTGATAAACTTCGGCCACACTACTGCCAAGCTGCAAGTTGGAGTAATATCACCCACCCCCTCCCAGCAGAACAATGGGAAGGTAACAAGATAGCAGCTCCCTGACAGCTGTATTGCTAGAAAGTGGTAGATATCAGAATAGCACTCAATAGTAAGAAATGCAAGTCCGACTTGGGACTCAAGTTACATGGGAGTAGGAGAAACAGCAGGTTACCTAAATGCAGTTCTAATGTGTAGCACTGGCTGCTTCTGAAAGCTCAGGCACAGTGCACTTAGATGGCTGCCTACACACCAATATTGTAACTATAAAAAAATACATTTGTTGGTTCAAAAATAACATTTTAAATGGTAGAGTGAATGATTTGCTGTGTAAACAGTGTGATTTAGAAATAAAAAGTACACCATAAAAATCATGACAGAATCCCTTCAATGCTTTTTTGGCTTGTGGGAAAAGTAAATTTGTAATGTCTCTTACAGAAAATATGCACAGAAGTATTTATGAGTTTTATGCACATGTTGAAGAGATATCCCTGTCATAAGCCTTCCCTTTGCATGACCTTCTATTATGACACGCAGCTGATTAGATAACATTCTGACATATGATAGCAACTATCATTACAAATACTGCCTGTCACTTGGGTACTGTCGTCACTTGTTCCTTATTACACACAGGAAACAAACTGAACATTTTTCCATTTTTTTCCATTTTTTATTAAACAAACAAAAATAAATATTTTCTTTTTGATTTCAGTTTGGTACAGTGGGTTACCCTTTAGAGCAGGGGTGGGCAAACTTTTGGGCTCACGGGCCACATTTACTTACCCCCAGGCTGGGCCGGACCAGGGCGGTCAGGGCCAGGCCAGCGTTAAGCCCTCCTTCGTCTCTTTAATTCCGGCCCGCCAATGACACCAAGTCTCGCGTGATGAGACTTGGCGTCGTCGGCGGGCCGGATTAAAAAGGCCAAGGGGCCGGATGTGGCCCGCGGGCTGTAGTTTGCCCACCCCTGCTTTAGAGACTTTGGGGCAAAGTAATCAAATATCGAAGTGGGGAATACTGAAGAGTTTCCAGCATTTAGACATTACTGTCAGCAATATTTTCAAGAAATTCAGGAGCGTTTTTTTTTTTTTTTAACAAAGTGACACGTATTAAAACTGATACCTTGGTCAGTACCTTGTGTTTTGTTTGTTTTGACCAGTGATTCTAATCTACTCTGCGGCAGTGCAGCTACAAAGAGAAGTTACTCTTTTAAGACAGGTATAGGACCCATTATCCAGAATGCTTGGGACCTGGGGCTCTACAGATAAGTGGTCTTTCTGTAATTTGGATCTCCATAACTTTTTATCCACTAGAAATCATTTAAACATTAAATAAACCCAACAGGATTGTTTTGCCACCAATAAGGATGAACAATATTTTAGTTAGGATCAAGTACACATTTATTTTTTATTATTACAGAGAAAAAGGAAATATTTTTTTTAAATTTAAATTATTTGATTAAAGTGCAGTCTATGGCAGATGACCTTCCTGTAATTCGGAGTTTTCTGATACCTGTATTGGCAAAATTTGTGGTATTCAGAGAAAGTACTCAGCATACTATTAACACTAAACACTAAAGTGTTAGACTGCATCAGCTGGAGCCTGGAAGAATAATGCAAAAACCTATCTACACAAGCACTACGATACCAGTGGTTTGCAAGGCCCTTACCAAGACAATCTTCAAGCAAAATAAGGGCCACTTAATGACATTATATATGGCTACATTGTAAGGGTACTGTCTTTCACATGTGTGATGTCAGGCTTGGTGATGCAAGTTCCAAAAGGCTGAGGACAACTGTAAACAATACCCCCATCCTATCAGGAATATGGCCTACACGCCAAATAAAGCATCAACTGCTAGGACATCTAGGAAAAGAGCTAAGTCAGACTCCAACACAGGTCCATAACGGGGATATTTGGGTTGGCAGGGGGGCATGGAGTGTTTATTAAACAGATAGTGACACATTTCTGATAAAAGTGGAAAAGTGTCACAAGGGTTGAAGCCTTGGGCCATTATATGCCAAGACTGGATACTGTACTAGTGCTCCAAGAGGTAGGAAATAAGTTCAGTTTTGAAGAGGATGAGGGAGGGTTCCATATGAGGAAATTTGCAGATAGTATTCCAAAGTTAGGCTACTGCCACATGTGGCGGATACTTAGCCTGAGCATAAACGTAAGCATTAGCCTAAAGGGCTTTAAAGGAACAGTTCAGTGTAAAAATTAAACTGGGTAAAATAGACTGTGAAAAATAATTTTTTCCATATAGTTAGGCAAAAATGTAATCTATGGCTGGAGTGGACGGATGCATAATAGCGAACATAATAGCCAGAACTCAATTTCCTCCTTTACAGCTCTCTAAGCTGTTAGCAGTCAGAAACCAATCAGTGACTTGAGGGTTGGGGCATATGGGACATAACTGTTCAGTTAGATTGCTTTTAAATCTGACCTGCATGCTTGAAAATAAACTGAACAGTTATATCCCATGTGCTCCCCCCTAAAGTAATTGACTAAGTGGTTAGAGAGCTGAAAGCAGGAAGGAGTTCTGGCTATTATGTTAGACATCTGCTCATTCCAACCTTTATAGATTACATTTTTGTAATTCCATTTTGTTTTTCCAAAGTCACCTAAAGTTTCAACTGCCTCTTTCATACATTAATGTGGCTAAAGTTTTAAAGGGGTTGTTCACCTTAAAACCATAGGTGGAGAATCAAGAGAAAGCTTAAAAAGAAAGATAAGCAATTAAAATGTGCCTGATATAGATCAAGCCATACATTCAAATGTTACTTTCAGTTTAAAGGATAATAAACTCATCTTGGGAAAATATACCTATATATAGCTACAGCTACCGCCTTCCATGTTTGGCTTTTGTAACCCCTTCATGTCAATATAATATATCACTTATTCTGAATAAAAATATCAAATAATACCAGGAAAACCTGGGTCATACATTCTTTGTTCTACCACAAATGCATCTTTGACCCTATTTAACATGCCTGACAAAATTCCAGTACTTTGCACGGCAACCCCAGTGCATTATGTAACACTTTGTTTCATTTCAAATACTTACCTTGCTTTATACAAAATCATATATAGCTGCCCTTGTAGATGTAGGGCCCAAGGCAAAATGCTCTATACCCATTGTTTATGAGCTAACCTGCAGTTTTTAGTTGTTGTTAGACTAAAACACATATTATGCATCTTAGGTCATCTGGGTTATGGGAGTTATAGCAAAACAACAACTTTATGCTGCAGTGTGATATGAATGATTTGGGCACAGTTAAAAGCATAAGGCTATAACTTTTGTGGGTCAGTTCATTATTTTATAAATGTGCACAGTCTTTTTAAAAATGTTTTAGAAATACCCTTATAATTACTGTGGTCAGATTACCAGGGGTTGGTAACTTTTAAGAGACAAAATTCAGTTTTTTTTTCATCAGAATCTGGCTCTTCTAGTGCAGAGAGTGCAATTGCTCTCTCTGTGCTAGCGATGTGGCCCCCTTTCGACCTGTGCTGAAGCTCTGTAGGCGGGGGGGCGGAGTCATTGGAAAGTCCACCTCAGGCCTCAGGGCGGCCAAGGCCGTAGAATCTCACCTGTGTCTTTCCTAGCACTTATTCATATTTTATTCGTGGGGGCAAAAAAATGACTGTGAGTTAAAAATACTTCAGATGTGGACTCCTTCTGTGACATACTTTCTTAGGTAAAATGATTACCTTATATACTAGAGTATAAGCTGATCAGAATATAAGCCGAGGTACCTAATTTTACCTAAGAAAAGTGGAAAAACTTATTGACTCAAGTATAAGCCTAGGGTGGGAAATGTGCAGCTACTGCTAAATTTCAATAATCAAATTATTTAATAAAAGGACACTCATATGTGCTTACATGACTACCATATTAATAAACACAAGGTATGGGCTGGAAAATCAGGCGCATCCAACATAAGATAACCACATGCAAGGTTGTACAGGTTAATATCTCAATTTAATTGCTACATTTTTTAATCATATTTTATTACATAACTCCCACATCATGTCACCCACACCCCTTGGTGATATGGCAAGCACAGGGACCCAACACACACTAATAATATGGCAAGTACAAGCGCATGCCGCGCACACGGTGGGAGGGGGGTTGCGAGGCGCGACGAGGATTCCTTTTTTAGCACATTTTGAGTGCTGGAAAACTTGACTTATACTCGAGTATATCCGGTATAATGGTGGGTCCTCTAATAGGACCCTCCAGTATTTATCTGCCAAAATCTGTCCTCTATGTCCACAGATTGTCTGTGCATATATTGCAATATAGTCAAGCTGGCCAACTATTTCAGTCATCCTCGGTCTGTCCCATCATACACTCACTTTTATCTTATTCGTTAAGTTTTACCTTACTTGCTTTCAAGGTTAAAACTCCCAAATGGTTGAAATATATGGATAAACAATTCCTGTTTTGCTTATTGAACAAATTGTCTTACTATCCTTAGCGTATTGGAATGGGTGAATGCAGAGTGAATTTTGCGGTCACAACATCATTGACTGCCTAAAGGTTTAAAATGTAGTTGTGAGCACAAATGTTATACATATATAGAATAATAATCTGCCTATTATTATTATTTCAAAAGTGCCTGTTTAATATGCAGCAGAAAATGAAAAAAAATAAAACTTAGCACATTAATGTGTTGTATTACTTTTATTCCTTCCTTCTCTGTTTTTTTGGGGCATATCTTGACCTCACTGGATTCCCTGTAAAAATAGGATAATCTAGGTCCATTTTATTGCTGGTATTTTTACCACTCAGAACCTTACCCCTAACCCTTTTAGGGTTGTCTTCAGTGTATAAAGTATCATGTGTCCATTTGTGTATTTTACATTGTAATAATCTTTATTATCCCTGGGTAACTTGTTTTTCTTAGTACAGGTATGGGATCCCTTATCCGGAAACCCGTTATCCAAAAAGTTCTGAATTATGGAATGGGCCATCTTGTAATTGATCCTGAGATATAATTAATCCTTATTGGAGACAAAACAAGCCTATTGGGCTTAATCAATATTTAAATGATTTAAGTAGACTTAAAGTATGGAGATCCAAATTACAGAAAGACCCCTTATCCGGAAAACCCCAGGTCTTCATTTATTTATATGGTGCCAGCAAATTACTCAGCGCTTCACAATAAATTTAAACAAACAGGGATCTTAAAGGTTTAACAAACAAGTAGCAATAGGATCAGAGGGCCCTGCTCACAAGAACTTACAATCTACAGGGGTTAGAAACAAAAAGAGTGTGGATGTTGATTGATGATTTATGATACATATATAAATGTCTGATCAGCTAATATACATTGCATATGCTTCCCTAGACAGATGGGTCCTTAGGGAGCGTTTGAAGGTTTGGAAGGAAGGGGAGAGTCTGATGGGCCAAGGCAGAGAATTCCAGAGACAGACAGAAGCCCAGGAGAAGTCTTGCAGTCAGGAATGGGAAGAGGTGATGAGAGGAGAATAGAGGCAAAGGTCAGAGGCAGAACGTAAATTGTGTGAAGGAGTGTATTTTTGGATCAGAGCTGAGATATAGGGAGGGGCTTCATTAGTAAGGGCCTTATATGTAAGTGTTAGTAATTTGAATATAATTCTAGAGGAGATTGGGACCCAGTGAAGAGATATGCATAGTGGAGCAACAGATGTGGAACAACGAGATAGATGAATGAGTCTGGCAGCAGTGTTTAGAACAGATTGGAGTTGGGAAAGGTGATGTGTTGTGATGCCTGTAAGGAGTAGGTTACAGTAATCAAGTTGGGAAACGATGAGCAACTGGATGAGTGCTTTAGTTGTGTCTAAACTAAGGGCATATTCGGGCAATGTTGCACAGGTGAAACGGCAAGATTTGGCAAGTGATTGGATGTATGGTGTAAAAGAGAGTTGGGAGTCTAAGATAATTCCTAGGCAGTGTGTCTGAGTGCTTGATTGAAAGGTGATGTTATTGACAGTGAAACCTGAGGGACAGGAAAGGATGTTGGAGGAAAAATAATGAATTCTGAAAGATTCAGTTTCAGATGGTGCCGTGACATCCAATACAAAATAACCTGTAGCACTTTTTATTGGTTATACAGTGGCCTCATGGTTACAGCTGAATGTAACACTATACTGCTTAAGAAATATTAAAAATAGAACACAGCTACAACAATGTAATGAACTGTATTATATTATCATGTAGTTACCAAAAAAGGCAAGCATTGTGCACTCATACAGGAAATTACATACTGATCCAAGGAGGTGGCATACAGGTTATAATGCAAAGGAAATTACATCATATATGTTGTTTCTTAGGCTAATGCAACACGTAGAATATTCTCAGCAAGCCTAAAAACACTTGGTGAGAATACGCCCCTGCACTTGAAAATACTTCTACTTGTGCCTGCACCAGGAAGCATTGAATACGCTCGAGTGCAGGCACATGAAGCCGATATCTGCCAAAAAAACACAAGACTTCGCTTTTTTCAGCGGATATCGGCTGGAAAAGCTCTATTAACTTATGCATTTTGTAAACATGTTTTCCCATGGCACTATTTATTTAACCCTTTTACTGCCAACAACGTACGGCGTACGTTGTTGCAGCAAAAGGCTTTATCTGCCAACAATGTGTGCCGTACGTTGTTTGGCAGATAAAGGTACTCTCTGCAGAAGCGGCATGTGCCCCCTGGGCAACGAGCTGCGTCTGCTGCTTGGTCTTCCTTCACTTCCTCCTTCCTGCTTCCCCCCCCCCAAGCGCCGCCCACGGATGAACACTGCAGCAGGAGGACCAGGACTGCGATCCCTGCTTCAGGACAGGTAAGGTTGTTTTTTTTTTTTTTTGCACTTACACACACTCACACACACTTACTGTACACAATTTAGCAGGTTTTTTTTTTTTTGTTTCTTGTTTTTTTTCATTTTGCACTTATATACACTAATATACACACTTACACACTGTCACACAACTTTTACACATGTACACACAAACTTTCTTTTCCCTAAAAACTATATTTTATAGTGTGACTATTGGATTAGATATTCTGACCACTAATTACACTGTTGTGTGACTTATTTTGTCGTTTCACTAATTTGCACAATTTTTGTGGTTTTATTGCATTTTTATCCCTGTATTAGTATTCCTGATCTGTTTTTAGCATAGCTTTGCCATGTGTAACTTTGGTGTAGAAAAATTACTTTACCTATTTTTAATTCATCAGAATGTGTACTTCCCAAAAATATTTGGTTTTCTGGGGGTCTCTGTATAGTTAGGGAGTGTTATGGCACATAATACACTGTCAGGGGGCTCTGTGCAAAAGCTGAGTTGGCAGGCGAGAAATCCATATGCGCTATTTTTATTTTGGGGTCAGTACATACCACAGACTTTGGGATATCTATGCATATTGGGCATCAAACTGTTCAGTAGACCTTAGGTGTTTCTATTTGGGGTGATTTGCCTTTGTATGCAAGAAATTGTGTGAAATAAATGCGTCAAATTGCTAAATTTTTAGGCGATTTTCTGAAATGTCATAAAAATCGGCAAACAGGAAAGCTTTACAGCTTAGTACTTTGGAGTAAAAAGAAATGGGTATCCATTATAAATTCGGGGGGATGTGTACTTTCCAAAAATATATGGCTTTCTAGGGTGAGTGTTCTTTTTTTGTACCATTATCCCACATAAAGGATGTAAATGTGTTGATTTTGCAGGAGCTGAAATGACAGATCATATGGGGGTATCTTCCCATTGGGGCCCCTACATGCCACATATTTGGGTAAACCTATACATATTAGGTATCAAACTGTTCAGTGGATCCCAGGTGTTCAAATGTAGGGTGTTTTATCTTGGTACCGAATGCTATGTGGGAGATAAAATGCTGCAAAATGGAAGCTTTGAGGGGATTTTTGGAAATGTCATCAAAATTGCTACATTTAGAAAAGCTTTGCGGCTTGTTACTTTGGAGTAGAAAGACATGAGTACCCATTTTAGATTCAAGGGAATGTGTACTTTCCAAAAATATATGACTTTCTGGGGTGAGTGTACATTTTACTAGCTTTATCCCACATATAATGATGTAAATGTGTTGATTTTGCAGGAGCTGAAATGACAGATTATATGGGGGTATGTTCACATTGGGGCCCCTACATGCCACATACTTAGGTAAACCTATACATATTGGGCATCAAACTGTTCAGTGGACCCCTGGCATTCATATTTAGAGTGTTTTATTTGGTTACTTTTTGACATATAGGAAATAAGATACTATAGACTGGAAGCTTTGAAGTAATTTTTTTAAAAATTTCACAAATGGAAAAACACCAAAATTCTACCATATTTTGAAAGCTTAGGTTGTCCTGAAAAAAACAATATATTGTTTTCCTGGGTAAACTAAAAGCCCCCCGAGGAAAGGCCCCTAAAGTGAAATAGTGCAAAATGTTCAAAAACTGTCTGGCAGTAGAAGTTCCGCTTTGACCAAAACGGCTGGCAGTGAAAGGGTTAAAAGATTAAACCTTTCACTGTATGATTTCCAACAGCTGGATCTTAAAAACGCTAGGGGGGAGATTTACTAAGGCACGAACGCTCCAAATGCGGTTTTTTCAACAATTTTGTCGCCGTCACGACTTTTTCGTATCTTGCGCAGATTTTTCGTCGCCGTTGCGACTTTTTCGTACTTTGCGAAAAAAATTTGCAACAAATTCATATTGTCGCGCCGAGTACGAAAGTTTCGCATTCATTCAAGCTTCGGTATCGTGACTTTCCTTGGGCCAGGTTGGAGCTGTAGAGTGCCATTGAGCCCTATGGGAGACTTTCCTTGGGCCAGGTTGGAGCTGCAGAGTGCCATTGAGCCCTATGGGAGGCTTTCCTTGGGCCAGGTTGGAGCTGCAGAGTGCCATTGAGCCCTATGGGAGGCTTTCCTTGGGCCGGGTTGGAGCTGCAGAGTGCCATTGAGCCCTATGGGAGACTTTCCTTGGGCCAGGTTGGAGCTGCAGAGTGCCATTGAGCCCTATGGGAGACTTTCCATGGGACAGGTTGGAGCTGCAGAGTGCCATTGAGCCCTATGGGAGACTTTCCTTGGGCCGGGTTGGAGCTGCAGAGTGCCATTGAGCCCTATGGGAGACTTACCTTGGGCCAGGTTGGAGCTGCAGAGTGCCATTGAGCCCTATGGGAGACTTTCCTTGGGCCAGGTTGGAGTTGCAGAGTGCCATTGAGCCCTATGGGAGACTTTCCTTGGGCCAGGTTGGAGCTGCAGAGTGCCATTGAGCCCTATGGGAGACTTTCCTTGGGCCGGGTTGGAGCTGCAGAGTGCCATTGAGCCCTATGGGAGACTTTCCTTGGGCCGGGTTGGAGCTGCAGAGTGCCATTGAGCCCTATGGGAGACTTTCCTTGGGCCAGGTTGGAGCTGCAGAGTGCCATTGAGCCCTATGGGAGGCTTTCCTTGGGCCAGGTTGGAGCTGCAGAGTGCCATTGAGTCCTATGGGAGGCTTTCCTTGGGCCAGGTTGGAGCTGCAGAGTGCCATTGAGCCCTATGGGAGACTTTCCTTGGGCCAGGTTGGAGCTGCAGAGTGCCATTGAGCCCTATGGGAGACTTTCCTTGGGCCGGGTTGGAGCTGCAGAGTGCCATTGAGTCCTATGGGAGACTTTCCTTGGGCCAGGTTGGAGCTGCAGAGTTCCATTGAGCCCTATGGGAGACTTTCCTTGGGCCAGGTTGGAGCTGCAGAGTGCCATTGAGTCCTATGGGAGACTTTCCTTGGGCCGGGTTGGAGCTGCAGAGTGCCATTGAGTCCTATGGGAGGCTTCCAAAATTGTGCACAGTAGGATCAAAGTCGGAAAGGTTTTCCCACCGTTTACGATCATTCAATACGAAAAAGTTGCGACGGTGATGAAAAAGTCGCGCAAGATACAAAAAAGTCGTGACAGTGACAAAAAAGTCGCGATCTTGAGAAATTATCGTATCCAATCCGAATTTTTCCCATTCGTAATTCGAACTCGTGTTTTAATGAATCGGCCCCTAGGTATTGATAATATTGCAAAATTATACATAACTCAGCAGTGTACAGCACAAACAAACCCCTCCACATTAGTGCAAAATAACGCATAGGACTTTGCAGCAGTCGGAGAGCCTGCGACCCCTGTCATGCTAAATCCAGATGCTGGGCAGCAGTATGGGCAGTCCGTACATGTACATCATACCCACAGCGACCTGCGCACACAGCCCTCCTACAGCTGCTCGGCGAATCCCCAATGGAGGAGAGCACCAAATAGAGTCTACACTCCAGCTTCAATTACACCCGGCCCCAGTGCATGCTGCGTATTTTAGTTTTATTTAGCGAGCAGCAGAAAGCGACAGCTACAATAAGAACTACATTACCCATCATGCAGTAGGCAATTCGTCAGGGAAAAGGGAGAGGCGGGCCAGGTAGGGCTGAGCCTGAGAACGTGCTGTCACGCTTGTAGTTTGCATGAATTATTAAATAAATAAATGTTGGCGGGTTTTTAAAGCCCAAACCCGCAGCAAGTTCTAAAACTAACCCAAATCTGTACACTGGCGGGTTTGGACTTTTACAACTCGCCACTAAGTTTGAAATGTAGCGCAATTTGGCTGGAGAACTACCTATCTGGCATGTCTCCTCCTCCCCTACACCCCCCTGTCTCTCACTCTGTTGGCCTAGCGAACTCCTCCCCCATCTCTCCTCCCCTCCAGTCGCCCAGTGTATCTCCATCATTTTCGCCTCCTCCTCTTACTCTCTCCCGCCTGTGTCGGTGCCTTCGCCTCCTGTCACTCTGCCGCTGTCGCATTCAGGCTCCCGGCCTCGCACACAACATGGGCCTCAGGTGATACTACCGACAGGTCCGCCGGATACAGCGGGCGGGGAACAGAGCTAAAGAAGATCGGGCCTGACCGCCCGCACCGGGGGCCTCACTCACCGGGTATGTCTCCATACAGCTTCCTTGCTAAGCCCGTACGTAGCTTCTGTCTGTTAGAGGCGGAGGGTTACGGTTTAATAGATAGAGGCAAATCGTGGCTCCTCCCGCACCGGCTCACCATGCTGGGCTGTCATCCAGTTTGCCTCGGTGCCCCCCCTTCTTTCCTTCTCTAACCTTTAGTCCCCGGCTCTCCAGCTGCTTCCTTTTCACGGCTACTCTTTTTAGTTGGCTTTCGTGGGATGCTGGGAGTTATAGTGTAACAACACCTAGATAGTGCCAGCTTGAATATTGC
The DNA here is from genome assembly GCF_000004195.4 of Xenopus tropicalis. NCBI lineage: Eukaryota > Metazoa > Chordata > Amphibia > Anura > Pipidae > Xenopus > Xenopus tropicalis. The sequence goes on from NC_030681.2 coordinate 106,753,868, forward strand.
CAGAGAAATGCTCTGTTGCCTCGGTTATTAAATCCCGTTTGTGTCTCTCACATCTGCGCAGACTGTCAGCGCTTTGGCCGCGTCTCCCATGGTCGCTGCGTCGCACGTGGTGTCTTTCTTGTCACGCTTCTACATGCGCTGCGACAGTGCCGTGTTGTCCTACGGTCCGCCCTCTGCCTGGGCTACATGAGACGCTACTTTGTGTGTCGTTCTTGTGGGGCCCAAGTATGCCCAGGGGTGTAGGCGAGTACAGAGTGGCGCTCTGTTTATTCCCCCTACCTAGTAACACAGAGTGCTTATTAGTGAGCTAGAAACCAACTAGAGCAATTCCCTGCCAGTGGCAGCGCTGTATGCTGGGCATGCCTGGACTATGATAAATAAGCTTCCCCCGGAAAAAGACCAACCAACTTGTCCTTCTCTGAACAAACCTTGTGTTTACCAGCATTATATAACTACATGAGATTGGACCCCAAGGGAAAGGGTTCCCACAGCTGCAGGGTCTGCTTCTTCTGTAGTTTAACTCTGGCTGTGGGGTTTGTTTTCCCTTTATAATAGACCAAATCTGCAAGTACAAATGAAAGGATATATATTTTTTTCACAGTTTAGTGCTGTGAAATGTGTGGGGTTGGTTTACTGAAACCCACAGACTCCCTTCATTTGCTGCTTGCTGTAAGTTAGGGGACTGCATTGTTCTTATAACCTAATACAGGTTTATTGTAAGTATTTGCAGATTTATTAAAGGGAGGATATACCCCCTCTTTTTGGCTTGCTTGTTCAGTTGGGCTTATGTAGAAAGGTTGCATAAACACTTCCTGAACTTTAAATAAAGAAGAAGGTAAGGAAAAAAACCAAGCTTTATCAGAAAGGTCTATGTAAATACAACCATAAGCACTCACAGAACTGCTGCTCTTAGTCCTTAATGAAAAGAAACACCACATTTATTTCCTTCTGTCCTGTGTACATGATCTTCTGTGTCAGACTTCCTGATCTCAGAAAAATTCTTTGGGGCAGGGCCTGCTCAGTTTGGTGCTGTAATCTGAGCAGAGAGCTGTTTCCTACCTGGAAGGGAAGTCAGACCAAGCTCAAATGGCAGCTGCTACCTTAGACACAGAGGTAGCTTCTAGGGCTGTAAATCATTTTGCAGATTAAATATAGTGTTCCGGCTTGCACTATTGTGGTTACTCTATTGGAAATAAAATACCTGAGTAGTTTTCCTTCTCCTTTAATAATAAGTATAAATGTATTGTGTTTTTTTTTTCTTCTTTCTACACAGATATTCCTGATTCCGCAGTTTAAAAGGAATATTATAGTCTGGTTGCATTATGCTCTAACCCCCTAAATGTAATAAAATTCACATAAAGTTCATTAAAATGCAGTAACCCATAGCAACCAATTAGATGTTTTCTGTTAAACAGGTGCCTCCTGGACAGAGTCTACAGCTTATTGTCCTGTTTATGGGGCCTGCCTGACAGATATCTAGCCTAAAATTGGCCAGATATCTATTGGGCAGGTTTAAAAAGCAAGGACCGAATTTGCTTTCTGACAGCCTGGGTTACTTTAATTGTGGTCCAATTGTTTGGCCCTCGGATCAGCTCAGTACCAGCTAGCTCAATGTGGGCATATTGGAGAAGCCTTCGCCAAACTAATCTTAGTGTTTGGCCATCTTCAGCATAAGGGGAAGTTGGAAAATGTTTCTTACAAGTGAAATGGCTTCCTTTCAATCCATCATTGATTTATCTGACAATGAGTTTACACAGTGTTTTGGTGTAAAATATTGGACACGGCTTTATGGCCTTGACAGATGGAGTAGTTTGTCACCATGGGAAATCTAATTTCCAACGCACCACAAAACGCCCATCATGTATAATAGCATAATGTATCCGAAAACTGTGCCTGTTGGTCATTTTAGTTAGTTAACCCCAAAGTCTGCCTTTGTATTGTCATCTTAAGTCCATGATTTCCCAATAACCACAAAGATCCCAACATCAGTGTTAGTTACAGTTAACCCATGTCTTCTACATGACAAGAAACACTCTGTTTGGCTGTTAGGATGCCCACTTCTCTTGTGTAAGTAGTAAATTTGATGTGTCCCAACATAAGACTTCCTCTGATTCTGATATTTATTTTACTCCTACAGCATAGCATTGCTTTTATATTATTGTTGTGCTCAGATTGTTTAAATCTTTAAAGTGCTGAATCATTTAATAAAATAAAAATCTGTACCTTTATACCAGCATTAGACCTCTACAGTTTGGGCAGTGACACTGGTTAGTAAATATGTGCTTGGCATTTCTTCCTGCTCTGCACTTTATTTCTATCTTCTGTACCTTAGCCCCAGGTTGCATATTGAGCCAGAGGTGCTAATAAATAATTAAGCTATTTTACAGACTTTTGTAACTGAATTTATGGTTTTGCAGGAAACAGATCACAGGTCATTTGAGGATCTGTAGGCTGAGCTGTATTTTTCTACATGTCAGGACTTGAATAACCTGTAAAATATATTATGAATGGTTCTTAGTGATCACTTGTGTCGTGTGACTCAAAACTTTGAAAATATTAGTAGCCACCATAATCTGTATAAAAGCATTTGGAACACCATCATAATAGCTTCTAAAATCTGTAAGTGTAATCAGTGTATGTTTAGAAATATATTGTCCTGACATTTCTCTACTTCCATTAGAATGGCAAAACTATTCCACCCTTTCCAAACTTGTATCTATGAAGGTAATGTATAATGGAATTTATAGACCCCATCTACTAGTTGAACAAACTGGCGGTGCTGCCCATGGTGCTTCTACAGCAGTAACAAATTTAATTACATTCAATCACCATTTAATTAAGCCTACCTTAAAAAGGCGTTTATGCTTTGCCTTGGGTGAGGAGGGCAGATGGCAATTTGTCAGCCATAGGTGACAAGTTGCCTGTAATAATGATCACCTCAGGAAAAATATATCAGTAAAGATATAGTGCAGTGAATATTTTTTACCAATGGTATTTGTTATTGTTCCGTTGCTGTCTTATTGTAAAGAAAATAACCTAAAATAATTATAATTATTTGCTTAAAATTAACTTTAGTTAAAATGGACTAACATTATTTGGAGATTTTTGAATATAGGGTTGAAAATATTCAAAGATCCCATACATTAACTGGAAATTTTCATTGGATTTAAAAATTTTTGTAAGTGTAATTGCTGAAGCAGTTTCTGTCTGTTTCCGAGAGAGGAAGTCAGATACCAAAGAACATGTTTACCAAAAAGGAGACAAGAAATTGTGTGTTTCTTTTGATAGAGGACTCTGCAGCTTTTCTGTGAGTGCTTATGGCTGTATTTACATAGACCTTTCTGATAAAGCTTACTTAGTTTTTACCTTTCTTCTCCTTTAAAGGAGTTTCCCTTTGATCACCCTGACCTAACTGATACATAGCAAGTAATTCCTAAATAATACACACATGCATACCACACAGCATAATGGTGAAGACACACACTACTAGTAGCAGCTACTTAGACAATGCTGATCATTTACTGATGACAGTCTCTATATATGTTTTAGCAGAAGCAATTCTCAGTATTTTCTATGGCAGGGTATTTTCAGTAGCCATGAAAAAGTAGTTGCTACTAGTAGCTCCATGTGTCTTCATCTTTAAAGGAGAAGGAAAGGCAAAATCACTTGAGGGTGCCAAAATGTTAGGCACCACCAAGTGACTTAAATCGCCTACCTTTTACCCCGGGCTAGTGCCCCTGTACGGAGAGAACAGCACCAGTCCGGGGTAGCTGCAGCGCTTCCTCCTTCCTGCTTCGCTCACACGCGCATGCGCAGTAGAGTGAAAAAGCAGAACTTTAACAGAGAAGTCGGCTTTTCACTCTAATGCGCATGCGCCGGTCCCGGGAATTCGCCCGCAAAATGAAGCAGGAAGGAGGAAGCGCTCGCTACAGGTACCCCGGGCTGGTGCGGTTTTCTCCTAACAGGGGCACCAGCCCGGGGTACAAGGTAAGCGATTCAAGTCACTTGGGGGTGCCTAACATTTTGGCACCCCCAAGTGACTTAGCCTTTCCTTGTCCTTTAAGGCCAAAAGTACAAATGATGTCAATGTTTTGGCATACAGTCCTTATAAAAGGGAGTATGACAAAGGCTGTGTGCAAGAAATGTTGGAGTAATTCAGACTGTCCACATTTCTGACACTTTTTGGGCTTTATTCTGCTTGATATGTTAAATGTAACCGTATTAGTTAAATTGCTACATTGTAGAATTAAAATTAAAACAGGACTGCTGATTACTGACATCCAAAAAGAGAGCACAGGAAGACTATACTTGAGGTGAAACACATTTCACTATATTGTAAGAAATTTGACATTATAACCAGATTTAATGTTGCTTTTGTGAAGTTGGTGACCTTGCTATGGAGGCTGGTGTCTGAATATTTGTATTGTAATGTCAATATAAGTGATCCTTTTGCTGCTTGCTTGGTGTTCTTGCAGTGTTACTCCTCACGTGTGAAGAGCTCATCATGTGATACGTTCATTGTGATGCTGGTTTTGTAAAATATTTTGCTTTTAAAGCAAAATTAAAATTGATATAGTCTTCTCTATAGTACTTTGTAGTTTATTTATTTTTTTGTTTTCCCTGATGCAAGTTTGCAATACAAATATCTACATGCTTAGTAACAAGGTGAGTTGTGGATTTCAACAAGAGCTTCTGTGTAGTGATTAAAACAGCCATACGAGCTGGACAACCTAAACCAGGGGTGGCCAAGACGTTGATCACGGTCCACCAGTCAATCCCCCGTGGATTTCAACCCTTCCAAGCAAACCCAGCACACACAACCTATACTTGCCAATCTATACACTTGCATACATAAACTATATATATATATATATATATTATATATAGTTGGACTGAGGACCACATCAATGAACTGATAAGGTCCCCAGTCTGATTGGGAAATCAAACCTGCTCGATCGAGTTTTAGGCCAGATATCAGTCAGGTAGGCCTGTCAGGGGTGCCCATACATGGCCAGATAAGATGCTAAATCCTTCTTCCCCCTTCATTCTCTCTCAAATTACTCCCCTTTTTAACCTCCATATTTCTTTGCAACTTTGTTATACAATCACCTCACTTTTCTGCAATTACATTATTTCTTGCTATGCTTTATTCTGCTAACCTCCATATTTTCAAATACTTGTTTGTAACTTGATACTTTTATCTCTACGTCATATCGTAGGGTAAAGACATGGAGCTACTTCATAGCAGCTACTTGTCATGGCTACCAGAAAATGCCCTGCCATAGACAATACCGAGAATTGCTTCTGCTAAATCACACGTAGAGACAGTTATCAGTAAATGATCAGCACTGTCTATTTTTGTTGCCGTGACAAGAAGCTGCTACTATTGGCTCTGTGTGTCTTCACCCTTAACTTAGTTATCTTTGCTTCTCTTGCTTTTCAAGCACACACCACACGCTGTTGCTCACTCTGATCCCCCTGCCCCATCTGTTACACTGGCTCTGCTCTCCTGCTCCATGCCTCATTTCATGACCTTCATGCTGACTTCATAACGACAAAACTTGCCAAGTCGGATAGGGCACCTCTTCAAAGAGGACCTGTCACCCAGACATAAAAAGCTGTATAATAAAAGCCCTTTTCAAATTAAACATGAAACCCAAATTCATTTTTATATTAACACATCCAAACCCATTGTAAAGGCATTTAAAAATCCCAGCTGTCAATCATATATTGGTTGCGCCACCTCTATGCCTTAGGCATAGAGGCGGGGCAGACAATAACTTTAGCTTTCCATTCAGCACTACGTAGATGTCACTGCACATCTCACTTTTCCCCTCCCTCCTCCTCATCTAACTGTGTAGCCAGTGCATGGGCATGGGCACCTGGTCCCCCATTCTGGCACATAAATTAGATTTTGGCATGATACACAGCTTGCCTTCGTAACAGTGTCCACAAAATGGTGCCTGTCTGCTGGCTTTGATTGATTAATTCCAATACGGAAGGAAACAAGATTTTTATTTTATATATAGGTCCTCTTTAAAAGAATATGCTTTATTTAATCTGCATTTATTCCATGAAGCTTCAGGGACCAGAAGACATATACCTGTAGGCCAGTTTGCCAACACTGGTCTATATCATTCATATTTTGAATGCTTTATATTTGTTCTTAAAAGAACATTAACATAAAAAAAAAATGTGTTTTACAGTAATTAAAATATAATGTAGTGTTGCCATGCACTGGTAAAACTGGTGTGTTTGCTCAGAAACACTACTATAGTTTATATAAATACCCTGCTGTGTAGCCGCGGGGGCAGCCATTTATGTTGGAAAAAGGAGAAAAGGCACCGAGTTACATAGCAGATAACAGATAAGCTCTGTAGAATATAATGGGTGGGGCTTTATCTGTTACCTGCTAAGTAACCTGTGCCTTTTTTCCTTTTAATGGTTGCCCCAGGGGCTACACAGCAGCTTTGTTTATATAAACTATAGTAGTGTTTCTGGGGCAAATACACCGCTTGCAACAGTGCATTATACTGTAATTACTTTTATACACTTTAATATTTTGGTGTTACTAGCAGTTGCTAGTTTGGCATAGAGAGTCATTTACGGACTTTAAATACATTACAGCGTGAACTACCTAAAAATATATGGTTTTCCTGGATAATCTTAATGTTAGTGGCACATTTTGCTTGCAGTATAAAGTATGATGTGGTGCTTGGGAAAGTTGTGACTGCTGTGTTTTATTTATACAATCGGTAATCTTCATAACACCACATATATTGGGTATTGGCATGCTCAGGATACACAGGGCTTTTCAAATGTGTTTTCATGCGTGTAATAAAAATGTGCCATATCTTGTTACAGAATTAGTATTTCTCAAACATTCAGTGTTTCAAGTTTAAAAATCTTAGCTGTCCTGAAAAACAAATATATGCAACTTCACGAAACATGTTGTGATATGCAGCAATAAAAGGAGAATTGCAGACTGAAGTACTGCGGTTTCTTTTTTTTTGTAACTCATATTTTATTGAAGTTTAGTACAAACAGAGCAGAAAATGTTCGCAGTTTTATACATTATGGTTCAGGAAATACGGCACAGTTTATGCATTTTGGTTGTAAGTGTTCTGACAGTTATCCAGAGTTATTTATGTCATTTGCAAACATGGAGTAGTAGCAAGACACACAAAACATGGATTTTCGTTGGGTCGCCTTAATTCCTGAGGGCAGATGGTCAAAAGGTATTGTGTGTGTGAGGGTCTTTCTCAATGGAAGTTAAGATTAGTAAAAAGGAGGTTAACATATTTAACTTAGAAAAGAAAAGGAGAAGAAAAAAGAAAACAACTATACAATTCCAAGTATTGTAACTATATGTCACATTAGGTGTATGGGGTTGGGTTGATGTGCCTGTTTGTTGAGTTATCCTTGTGCCGGTAGGAACAGTTCCCATGGGGTCCAGACCTTGAGAAATTGGGGTACTCTGTTTTGTATGTAAGCAATTCTATATTCAAATTCCATATTGCTATTTATTTTGCGGTAGATCTCTGCCCAGCTGGGTGTGGCAGCTGTTTTCCATTTAGATGCTATTGCTGTTTTTATTATGGTCAGGATATGATTTGCTAATTTCTGCTGTGGGTGGGTGAGGCCTTCAATTGGTTTGCCCAGTAAAAATGTAGTAATTTCTTTAGTAATTTAAATCAACACAAAAGTTTTTTAGTGAAAAAAACAGACATTTATTGGCTCAGAAGATTTAACACAAATTCAAAAAAACATAAGCCATACTATACCACAGTGGAAAGGAAAACCCAGTGCCTCATGGTACCCACTCTCCTTCCTAACGCGTTTCGCACCATTAGGTGCTTCATCAGAGGAAGTGTGGTATGAACATGTCACTTCCTTTTTATACCCTAAAGGTGTTAATTTTATACAAATTCCAGGGCCACCATTAGAGCCCTGCAGCAAGCACATACTATATATAACCTTTATGAATACATCACACAGGGTTCACAAAGTGGCCTAAATTCAGCATAATTAATAACAAATGATTAAAAAAGTGAAACACCTAACAAAATGTGTGTCAAAATTCAATATGTTCGGAATAGATAAAATTGATGAGAAAGGTGAGGGGAATCCTGTCACTAAACTTCTGAGATTAGAGTCCAAATGGATATTCACACTAGACACTGTTATACCGAGGGGAATGAACACAAAATTTGAATTGAAACCATTCCTGGTTTCAACTTGGAAATAGGCTACAAATGGAATTTTTTGATATATTGTATGAAATAGATCTGCATGGACTATATAGTTCCTTACTGGTCAGGGTCTTTCTCATGGAATAAGGTATTACATACCTTAGTTTTAATTGATGAACGGTTTTAATTTTGTATTAAAGATTGTATTGTTGCATTTTAATGTATGGGAATTTGTTGCGCCTCAGTAATATCTGATTGTGTGATTAGCAGTAAGCAGATATAAAGAATGGTATGAGGATATTCAACTGTTATCACAGTTGGATGTTTCTGACGCGCAATGATAAAACATAAATAATGATAATAAAAAAGTTTGTGATAGTGATTTGGGTATATATTTATATATGCTATATAATCCAATTGTGTGATTATACACACGTTTACGGGCTTAGAACTGTTTAGATGCATTAGTATATGTATGTTTATTTTAATTTAGTTTATGTATTTATAAAAATTCTTTTTTGCTTAATATTTTTTGACACACATTTTGTTAGGTGTTTCACTTTTTTAATCATTTGTTATTAATTATGCTGAATTTAGGCCACTTTGTGAACCCTGTGTGATGTATTCATAAAGGTTATATATAGTATGTGCTTGCTGCAGGGCTCTAATGGTGGCCCTGGAATTTGTATAAAATTAACACCTTTAGGGTATAAAAAGGAAGTGACATGTTCACACCACACTTCCTCTGATGAAGCACCTAATGGTGCGAAACGCGTTAGGAAGGAGAGTGGGTACCATGAGGCACTGGGTTTTCCTTTCCACTGTGGTATAGTATGGCTTATGTTTTTTTGAATTTGTGTTAAATCTTCTGAGCCAATAAATGTCTGTTTTTTTCACTAAAAAACTTTTGTGTTGATTTAAATTATTTAATATTCAGGACCTTTTGGTGAAATTAACTTAAGTTTTTCTGCTCAATTTATATTTTTTCTTAATTTCTTTAGTAACCATGCCATGAAAGAGATTTGTCAGCAAAATTTGGGTTTCGTCCCAAAGTGGCTGGATGTGTGGGCAGAACCAGAATATGTGGGGTAGGTCCCCTCGGGTGTCGTTGCATCTCCAACATTGGCTAGGGTTGTTCGGGAATAGTTTGTGTATTCTGGTGGGGGTGAGGTACCAAAACATCAGTATTTAGTACTGCGGTTTCTATGTTTGTAAGTTGTTTCTAAATCTCATTGTGCAATTGTTATCACACTGTGGATGGTGTGTGTTGAAACAGTGGGAAAAAAAGGCAATATCTTGGAATTCGCTCTTATTCTTACTACAGACATGATACAATGCAAACACTTTTTATAAAGACAATATTCTTACTCTGTAGCTCCATATGGTGAGACTAAAATGCATTGTACATTTCCAAAACAAATCTAAATTTGATGTTCAACTTTGTAATTTTCTTTGGAATCTAAAAAAAAATGCAGCAAGTCCAGTTGATTTGACTTGTTACTATAGATATAAATTTCCTGAAGTTCATATTTTTGAGCTTTTCTCCTGTGTACCTATATACCTATTGACATGGGGCATAAGATGAACGGGTTCTCCAATATTTCATAAAAACTGTCAACTTTTTAGCAAAATGTTGCATTTTGGTAGTTGAAGCAAAAATACATATTTACCCATTTTGGATTCAGCAGAATGTATACTTACATTGCTTCTCGGGGCTCTTTTGACACACAAAATTCATGCAGGTTGCTTGTTTTTTATTTACATCTCCTCTGCAATGAACAATGAGAAGATCTTGGGGGCTGGGAGGTGGGAGAGAGCTAAGGGAAGCACTATGTTACTTATTTAATTTGTAGTGTATACTACAGGTATGAGATCTGTTATCCAGAATGCTTGGGACTTGGGGTCTTCCGGATAAGGGATCTTAACATAGTTTGGATCTCCATGCTTTAAGTTTACTAAAAAATCATTTAAACATTAGCTAAATCCAATAGGATTGTTTTGCATGGAATAAGGATTAATCATATCTTAGTTGGGATCAAGTACAGGGTACTGTTTTAATATTACAGAGAAAAAGGAAATAATTTCTAAAAATCATTTGTTTAAAATGGAGGGTATGGGAGATGGCCTTTCTGTAATTCGGAACTTTCTGAATAATGGGTTTCAAGATCCTATACCTGTACTTGTTTGGCCTGTCCTCTCTTACCTTTTTAATATTGCCTCCGAAGATTTAAAAATTGTTTGATACCAGGTGTTCTTTTATTTACTTTTTATTAACCCACAATTTAGCTGTATCTGCATCACCCATTATAAAGTTCCAACAGTATATGTTTCTCAATACCAGGTTGACAATGCTCAGTCCTTTCAGGTTGAACTCCCTCGGACCTCCTCTCACATGCAATGCTTGTGCCAAGTGGAGGATCGCTTCTTTTTGGTACAGACATTGCTGTAATTTCTGTCCTCAATGCCTGTGCCAAGCAGGAGAGATCTCTTGCTTGGCAAAGGCGTTGCAGACATAATTGGCATTTCCTGCTCGAGCTGCTTTAGCAATTTTTGCTGGGGTGTTTTGTAGCAGATTTGCAAGAAAAAAAAAAATCACAGGAAATGTTGGAGATTTTGCTGCAAATTCATCTTTGGCAAATGTTTTTGTCCATAAATAGTTATGACTACTGACGTGGGAGATATGGTACTGTGAAATGTAGGCTTTGAGGCAGGCTTTTATATTGATATTTAGAAATATCAGCTTTAGTTGTTTATTGTTGGTTAGTTTGAAATAGACTATTTCTGAATATCTAATTTCCAAAATATACTGTGACTGATTAATTTACCGTAAGTGACATTTTGTTGCAAAAGTGGAATTACACAAAAAAAGGCAGATTTAGAAAGCTTAGGTTGTCAAAAAAAAAACTTATGTAAGTAAAAATAGAGTAAAATTCCTCCAAGGACTGTTGGACAGACAGATCCTTGGCACAATCTGTTAATATATATTTACATGATGGTTCTGTCCTCTTGTCATCTATAAAAATTAGAGAACTTTTGAGTATTCAGACTCTTCTTTTTATGACACAAGCAGTTGTGCATGCTTTGCATATGTAAATACAGCATTTCCATGGGATGACTACAGAGATTGGAGAAGGTAAAGCTTGCACAGGTGTTTGGTAAGGTAATACTCTTTGCATTGGTACAAGAATGATCACAACTGGAAAGAGATTGCTCTCCTAAAGAAATCAGAGTATGGATTATAGGTGGCCATACATGGGCGGATTAAAGCTGTTGATTTGGGTCCTTCGGACTGGCAGAACCCAGGGTAGATGAGGCTCCTCCTAGTTGCAAGGCAAAGGGGAGTCCAACGAACTGTTGGGGCTCACCCTAGTTTCGGCGAAGGTGGACCCACACGCCCATGCTGTCTGTTGGCTGGTGCCTTAGAGACATGAGCATTGGAGTCCATGCCTTCGGGTAGGAATCAGTGATGATTCAATATCATCTGTCCTGTGTATGGGGCCCTTCGGTGGGCCTACCAGACCAAAATTTGGCTGAAAATCAGACAGATTAGACTTTTAACGCAAGATCAGTGAGTTGATGCGCTCCTCAATCTGATGGTTTATATTCTCATTGTAATTCGATCGTGTGGCCCTAGGGCTTACTTATTGTGGGTATTTGTATTGTGTTAAAACCAACAAAGGAATTTTTTAAAATTTCAGGCATTATTAGAGGTGAGTGTAATGAGTGAATAGATTGTCCTCAGCTGAATGTGAGGCTCAGACACATTGTATTGGATGATGACAATTTATACAATGTATGAAGTGCTACAAAGGAATGTCTGAATAAAGGCCTGAATAGCAAGATAAGTAATAATAAGAAACAGTAACAATAAAACTTTTACCTCACAGAGCACTAGTTTTCTGGCTGCCGGGGTCAGTGACCCCCATTTCAATGCTGCAAAGAGTTAGAAAAAGAAGGAAAATAATTAAAAAACTATAAAAAAATAAATAATAAAGACCAGTTGCAAAGGCCATTCTGCAACATACCTTTAAAGCATCAATGACATCCCTGAGGCCTGTTTGCTTAACCAATATTAAAGTGGAAATACATGAGCTGATGACTTACAGACAGGTTAAAGTGTGTCAATGCGATCTTCTTCCTGGCAGCCAAGCAATTCAGTCATCCCAATTTGGCCCATTGTGCTGCCACATTGGGCAAAAACCTGCTATTTTGGCTGTCTCTCCAAACAAGCAGATCTGGCCATGTGCACCCAACTAGTGTTTTGGTGTAGAGGTCTCTCTGTCACCACTTCATGTGTGTCAGCCAGTGCACTTCTTATTGTATAACACCAGTGTTGGGCACAAAGGGGCTTTTTGACTGATGCTGTTCTCTGCCAGAGCACAGTGGCGGTCAAATTGTACCATGTACCATTGCCCTTTAAATATTGTAGCAGGGATTTGGCCTAGTAATGAACAGATAAGGTTATTCATTGGAATTTCATTGGTAGAAATAACCCATTGAATTAATACATAGGCAGTACAGAGAACATAAAGGTATTTCCAACAGAGATGCAACCCCTACTAATCAAGCTTCTGCAGAAAATAGTAACAAAAGTTTTATGATATGTTAGTCTGAGTTGGTTTTATGAGGGATCTATTAGTGTACCTGCAAGTGTTTAGGTTCCCATATGCATTCTATATATTTAGCGGTCCGTACCAAAATAGAATACTTTAAGTATTCAGCATTCCAGAAATGTAAATATGTGCCTGCATTTGCTAACACACAATAGTCTTCCTAAAGTCTAAACACTAAACAAAAGCGAGCCTCAAAACCCAAATTCTTAAGATAGGAAGTGATTAAAACGAGGGAGTATAGAGCTTTGTGTTCATTTTCCATGTATTCATGCTGCTATTATGTCATTCCTATTGTTGGCAACTTCTATTGCTGAGCGAAACTTCACGTTCTTAGTTTCCTTATTATGAACTATTTTGCTATTTTATTATACAAGCTTTGGAAATCTCTGCTGAGGATATGTAATGAATATGAAAAGTCAATATGCTGACTTACATAGCTTTATATATTTTCTATGTATCCCTTAGTGCAGAATTGCCAATATATTATGAGGATATTGTGAAAACATATATTGCCATGGAATGCTGGCCAGTTTTGGGAAGTAATGGTCGAACGGTAAATCAATCTTTTGTTTCCAGAAATGGTCTTGAAATAGAGAAGCAAATGGTAAACTAGAAAGGGAAGTTTAAGAACAAACATCATGTTGGGTTGAAAAACGTGAAGTCACTGAGTGAAATCTGATCTGTTGTTGGCTTCGCCCACTTTTTCTAACCTTGGACCACAGTTATATAGTAAAAACCACTGTGCAATTTTTGGGGCCCCTGGTTTTAATACTGTCTGAATGGCAGCAATTTAAATTTCCCCACTGAAAGTCAACCAGTGACATCTGATTGGTGGTTGGTGGCTCCACCCCCTTTTTCTAACCTGGCACTTCAGTTACCCAGTGACTAACTCTGCAAAGTTTATGGACCCTAGGATTAATAGTTAAAGAACAGCAGCAGTTTGAATTTTAAACCAATAAAAGTCAATAGGTAAATTGTGATTGGTGGGTGTGCCCACTTTTTCTTAACTTGAATCGAAGTCAAACAGTGGGCACTCTGGCATAAATAGTGTGAAAATGACAGCATTTTACATTTAAACCAAATGAAAATTCAATTGATTAAATCTGATTGGCTGTTAGTAGCCCAACCCACTTTTCTTATTTTTGAACTGCAGTCCCCCAGTGACCAACTTAATATATAAAGAATGGCAGCAGTTTAACTTTAAACATATTAAATCTACATAGTAACATAGTAACATAGTAAGTTGGGTTGAAAAAAGACATACGTCCATCAAGTTCAACCATAATGCCTATATATAACCTGCCTAACTACTAGTTGATCCAGAGGAAGGCAAAAAACCCCATCTGAAGCCTCACTAATTTGCCACAGAGGGGAAAAAATTCCTTCCTGACTCCAAGATGGCAATCGGACCAGTCCCTGGATCAACTAGTACTAAGAGCTATCTCCCATAACCCTGTATTCCCTCACTTGCTAAGAATCCATCCAGCCCCTTCTTAAAGTTATATAATGTATCAGCCAGCACGACTGATTCGGGGAGGGAATTCCACAACTTCACAGCTCTCACTGTAAAAAATCCTTTCCGAATGTTTAAATGGAACCTCCCTTCTTCTAAACGGAGTGGGTGCCCTCGTGTCCGTTGGAAGGACCTACTGGTAAATAAAACATTAGAAAGGTTATTATATGATCCCTTTATATATTTATACATAGTTATCATGTCACCTCTTAAGCACCTCTTCTCCAGTGTAAACAGACCCAACTTGGCCAGTCTTTCTTCATAACTGAGACTTTCCATACCCTTTACCAGCTTAGTTGCCCTTCTCTGGACCCTCTCTAACTCAGTAATGTCCCGTTTGAGCACTGGAGACCAAAACTGAACAGCATATTCTAGATGGGGCCTTACCAGCGCTCTGTAAAGGGGAAGAATAACCCCCTCCTCCCGTGAATCTATACCCCTTTTAATACAGCTCAAAACCTTGTTTCCCCTTGCAGCTGCTGCCTGGCATTGCTTGCTACAGCCAAGTTTATTATCTACAAGGACTCCAAGGTCCTTCTCCATTATGGATTTGCCTAGTGCAGTCCCATTAAGGGTATACGGGGCTTGCATGTTTTTACATCCCAGGTGCATGACCTTACATTTATCCTCATTAAATCTCATCTGCCACTTAGCTGCCCAGATTGCCAGTTGGTCAAGATCCTGCTGCAGGGATGTCACATCCTGGATAGAATTGACTGGTCTGCAGAGTTTTGTGTCATCTGCAAACACTGATACATTACTCATAATACCCTCCCCTAAGTCATTTATGAACAAATTAAACAAAAGTGGACCCAGTACAGAACCCTGAGGGACCCCACTGAGGACCTTATTCCAAGTAGAGAATGTACCATTAACAACCACCCTCTGTACCCGATCCTCTGATTGGCTGTTGTAGGCCAAGCCCACTTTTTCTAACCTTGAGTACAAAGTCACCCAGTGACTGACTGTGAAAAGTTTGGGAAACCTGGCATCAAACCAATAAAAATCAATAGGTGAAATCTGATTGGCTGTTGTTGGCTCTGCCCACTTTTCAAAACGAAAACTGCAGTCCCCCAGTGACCAATTGTGAAAAGTTTGGGGACCCTGGTGTTAATTCTGTGAGAATGGTAGCAGGTTGAACTTCCCTATTGAAAGTCAGTAGGTAAAATCTGATTTTGGTGGCTCCAACCCACTTATTTATAACCTTGAACTGCAGTTACCTGGTGACTAACTCTGCAAGGTTTGGGGACCCCGGCGTAATTAATATGTAAAGCCCACTTTTTCTAACCTTGAGTACAAAGTCACCCAGTGACTGGCTGTTCACAGCTCCGCCCACTTTTGGTCATCCAACAATCATCGTATTTTCATTCAGGCTGACCCCATGACTATGTGATTCAAGTTTGGGGAGTGTAGCCTCAAAGCTGTAAGATTGGCAGCAGTTTCAATTTCCCCATAAAAGTCAATAGGTGAAATTTGGTTGGCTGTTGTTGGCCCCTCCCACTTTAGGGTCATCCAACAAATGTTGTTGCAGGGCAGTGACACACGGGGAGATTTGTCGTGCCATGACAAATCTCTGTTGTCGTGGGCGACTAATCTCCCCGCAATGCCATAAATGTAATGCTAGAATGTAAATTGCCAGTGGGATCTCCCGAGTCGCCTGAAGTTTTCTTCAGAGGAAACTTTGGGTGACTGCGGGAGATCACAGCGACACAAATGCCATCCCACAGACGATTTACATTCTAACCGGTGGGTTGGCATTGTGGGGGGATTAGTCACCCGTGACGATGGAGATTTGTTGCGGTGCGGGTGTCACTGCCCTAAGAGTGGCAGCAGTTTGAAAAACTTCCCTGTCAAAGTCAATGGGAAAATTGGGCTGTTTGGAAGCGGCACCACAAAAAAATGGGGGGCGGAATCGCTTAAAAAAGCACAAGCAACCTGCTCCACTGTAGGGCGAAGATGTGTGGCGAGTTTGGGTGTTGTACCCCTAAAACTGTACGAGGAGTAGCGTTTAGAAACCGGGGGGGGGGGGGTGCTAAGAAGAAGAAGAAAAAGCAGAAGAATAAGCTGAAGTAGATGAACAGCATGTTTGGTTTTTCAACCCAACATAATTATCTCTAATAAAATAGAAACTTTAATCCACAGAGTATTTAAATGCTGAGGGTTTAAATTTAAAATTTTCTTATGAACTACTTTTTTCATGTCTCCCTTGTCCATATTCATGCTTAAATACATGTGACAGATGAACCATGTATAGAAACTGTAAGACACACTGCATAGCCTGTGTAGCTTGTCACTTTTGATTCATAATAAAAGGTGCTTTTTAACTACTTTGGAAAAACAAGAAAGGGCTGTTACCTGACATATATAACATATAAGTTATCTGTAAGTCTTTAACCTTTGAAGGACGTGATAGATCCTTGATTTAATATGTGATCCCCCCCAATATACTGTTGGCATTGCATGGTTACTTTGGAGGTTTACATTTTTATGGGTTTTTTTTTCCATTGCTGGTATTGCTCTACAAAGATCTTTTCATTGTAAATGAAAGGAAGGGTTTGGTCAGCAGCATAATATCCTATAGTATTTTAGCCGCGGAGATAACATCAAGACTCATGCATGCACATGGAACTCTGTCCTAGAACTTTGTGAGCTGTCTGTTAGAGTTGAATAGAATGAGCCACAGCACTTGTCTGGGTTCTGAAGGCATATCCTCTAAGAGGGTCCGATTAGAGCTTGCAATTGTTCCAAATAAACAAACAGTGCCAAATTTGTTTGATACTGTAATCTTCAGATAAAGAGGTCTGAAAGGCCCTCCGAGACCTTTTTTTAGATTTTTAGACAAAATAGTTGTGTAACAGGACTTCCCTTCTTGATATACTGTAAGTTAATAAGACCTGCCTCATTTGGCCATTGATAACCCAAGGAATCAGAACGAGAGGTTGATCAACCCCAGCTAGAAAGAGGTAATCTTCTCAAATGTGTCTTTTTTTTACTCTTTTCATGTGTTTTTTTTTTATTTTATTCTTGCGTAATGCATTTGTTTACTTTTACACGTTTACGTAAATATTTCACTAATAATTATACTTTTAATTATACAAAACACATAATTGTAGAATGTTACCTGGTTGGAGCCATTCAGCTGAAATATAAAAAAAAAAGTTTGCTTTTAAATAGTCTTGCTTAAAGTAAGAATAAGATAAATGAATTATGTGACATAGATACATCAATGTTCCCTCCTATATTTTTTGGCTATGTGCCCAAAAAATGGTCCTTCATTTACACTTTTGAAAACCATGTGTGCTGTGTTTTTTTTTTTTTTTTTTAACAGGCTCTAAGTGAGTCAGAATAAGTACAAAATTATGTGTTTCTAAATGTATGAAGTGCACCACAGTTGGTTCAGTGTATAGTGTTCAGTGTATGTGGCTTGGAGTCAACATTGCTTACAGTTTTGTTTTTTATTATGAATAATTACAAATGGCTCCCCTTCTTAGCAAGCTGGGTGAATCATTTCTCATACTGAAGTGACTTTCATTGGTTTGGCTCTGTTGCAAAACTTCTAAAGGCTTTATTGGATTTAGCCCTACTTTCCAAAAAGGTTGGGAAATGACAAAAGAAAACTCCTTTATAATAAAAATAATTTATTTTATATCTGCCTGGATTAGTGGCTTCAGCTGATGGGCAGGAAAGTCATTTACTTTGCACCCTGCCCTTCTTGTCTGAGGAGTGCACAAATTAATATACAGATAATGAAAACATTTGCATACTTTGTAAATCCTGCAAATGCTTTTGAAGCAGGAGCATTCATAACTGTATATTTACTGTGTGTTTGTATCATTATTTTTCTTTATAATTAATGTTTAAATAGTTTTAGGACTATGGCGCATAGGGCGTTCTCGCTGCCAACTAAGGAGCACCCCTATCTGCCACTGTCATCTTCAGTTGAATGGAAAATATATAACGATGGCACAGGCAGTGCAGTTTGAGACTAAAATCACCAGTATCTGTGATATTACATTGTGCTTTTCAAGAAAATGGGAGGCAACAGGGATGTTTTTGGAGCTTCTCCTCTGGCTGAAAATCTAGACTGGTGGTGAAGTCAGCCTTGCAGCAAGGCAGTACATCCTTATTCATCCAACTGTTATAGAGTCATCTTTCTCTGTAAGGGGGTGGGTGCTGTTCTAATGGAATGACTAAAGTGGTCATTCAGGGAAAGAAATTGCATGTGCAGCTATAACTTCCAGCTTCTCCTACCTTCCCCCAGAGGGAAGCAGCAAGTTGTGCAACAGCTTGAATGACACTATTCCAATAATATTATCAGCAATAAAATGTTATTGTGTTCAAAACTGCAGTTACTATGTCTTTTTTGAACTGTGTTGTAACTTTAACATTTGCAGTTTCTTTTAATTTCTTTCCTTCAGGCTGAACTTCAATGTGTGACATCTTGTTGCTGTGCACGGCGCTATTTGCTATAAACACTGAGTCACATTAGCAGAGTTCTGTGTTTCCACAGCCACCCTTGTGTATAATCCACTCAATGTGAATTACAGGGCATCACATGTGACTCAGGGCTGCTTGCTGTGGAAATCCCCATTCTCAGATACCAAGAGGGCTTCAGACGATTTTGGTGCCTTGGCAATATGCCACATACTCTCCTAAATGGGACCGATTAGTGACATTTTTAGGCATATTTCTGGAATGACTTGTAAAACGTTAGATTAGAGCTCAGCACAGAAAACTTCACCCACTTTCTATTTATTCCTGTGGGATTTTTACAAGCATATTTATCAATGTGTGAAAGTTAGTTTGCCATTTTTATAAATGTGCCTCGTAGTTTGCAAAGTAATTTTAATTTATTTCTAATTTTATCTAACCTCTACTATGGATACTCTGGTGCTCCTAGCTTACTTGATTCTTTGCACTTTATGTGGTTTGTTTTTTAATGACTGAATTTACTAAGTTGGGCAATTAAGTCATTATGTAAGAGAACATGAACTGTTTTTGAAGAGTAAAAATAGGATAAATAGTTGTTTGTTGCTCCGTTGCTTAGCTGAGACTGCTGGTTTTGGGCAGAAAGTAATGTAAATGACCTATTGTGTTTGTTTAACAGTGTAATGGAAATAACTTTAGGAATGCATGTCATTGTCTTATAACTGTTGGTGTACACACACATAACGTATATAAATACCTTGCTAAATTGTCTGAACACCTGACCACTTATCTGTTTAATGAACAACAAATTCTACACAAATCAGTTTTGACATTATATTTGAACAATATTTTAATACTGTTGAATGTAAAGCATCCTACACAGAGCTGTGACAGGTGCTGGATGACAGCAGCATAATAAATACTCCATGTGCCACTGACCTAATAGTCCCTCTATAATGATGCTGCCGCCGCCACAATATTTTTGTAGGAATGGTATGTTTTTGTGGTATAGGTAGTGTTAGATTTTTTGCTAAAGATGTTCTTTAGCATGGTTCTTTTTCAGTAATGGCTTCTTGCCACACTTGCATAAAGACCACAGATTTTATATGGTTGACTCATCCCCTCTGTGTGCAGAGCTTTTCATATAGTTGGCTCATTCCCTCTTAGTGTGCAGAGCTGTAGGTACAGTCCTAGCCCTGGGAGCTTGCTTTTACTGTGAGCTTAACAGCCTGATCAAGGTGAGTATTCCAGGGAAACATCTTAACTTGTATGACCAACTAATGCAAGTAAGGTACATGTAACTGTAACCCATTCATATTTTGTTTTATTCCTAACAGTCCATGGGCATAACTTTACAAATTCTCATTAAAGGAGAAGGAAAGGCAAAGTCACTTGGGGGTGCCAAAATGTTAGGCACCCCCAAGTGACTTGAATTGCTTAACTTTGACCCTGGGCTGGTACCCCTCCAGGTACCCTGGGCTGGTGCTGTTTTCTCGTAACAGGGGCACCAGCCCTGGGTACGCGGTAAGCGATTAAAATCACTTGGGGGTGCTTAACATTTTAGCACTCCCAAGTGACTTAGCCTTTCCTTCTCCTTTAAGCAATAGCTGACCTTGTGATTCCTGCTAATTGGTTCTGTGGGTTAAGTTGGCTGCGCATACCTAGTTACATAAGTTTAGCTTGATAACCAAACAAGATTTGTTGGCTCTTGTCAGATGCAGTTCTTGGATAACAGTATTTTTCATTTTGCGAATAGGCTACCAAATCAAAACTTTTCAGCCAATATCTGCTTATGTATGACCTTATTTATAAACTTTAGTTGCATGGGAAGTACATTGCCTGTATAAGGAGCTAGCCCCGAAAAGATTGTTGCATATAAAGCACCCTACTTTAGCTGAAGGAAAGGGCATGGGAATACTTGCAAAGGTAGAAGGTGCACCAATGTCGGATGTATAACACCCACTGTACCATCAACCTTAGACTTGGGCAAAATAAGCAACAATTGTATAGTGCTTTTTAGCTCCGTCACAGGCAAGTGCCTTGCTCTTTTATCCTGTAGTGGCAGCTAAGCTTTATCCAGATGAGTAGGAATCGCTGGAGAGAACTGTTGTAGAACACAGCAAGCAGCACTCAATATAGTCATCAATATATAGAGATGTGTGCAGTACTGGAGTCACCCGCTAATGCCAGCAAAGACTTGCAAGGACACACTCCCATGTCCAACTACAAAACTCGCTCTCGCTCGCTCGCTCGCTCTCTCTATCTATCTATCTATCTATCTATCTATCTATCTATCTATCTATATATATATATATATACAGGTATAGGACCCATTATCCAGAATGCTCGGGACCAAGGGTATTCCGGATAAGGGGTCTTTCCGTAATTTGGATCTCCATACCTTAAGTCTACTAAAAAATCAATAAAACATTAATTAAACCCAATAGGATTGTTTTGCATCCAATAAGGATTAATTATATCTTAGTTGGAATCAATTACAAGGTTCTGTTTTATTTCTACATAGAAAAATGAAAATCAGTTTTAAAATTCTGAATTATTTGATTAAAATGGAGTCTATGGGAGACGGGCATTCCGTAATTCGGAGCTTTCTGGATAACGGGTTTCCGGATAAGGGGTCCGATACCTGTGTGTGTGTGTGTGTGTGTGTGTGTGTATATATATATATATATATATATATATATATATCTATATCTATATTTCTCTCTCTCTCTCTCTCTCTCTCTCTCTCTATAGATATATAGATATATAGATAGATATAGATATATAGATATAGATATATAAATATAGATATATAGATATATAAATATAGATATATAGATATATATGATGAACACGAAGAAGTCGCTCTCACAGGTCTTATGTGCAAAAATAAAGTATCTTTTTTTATTGTATGGTGAACTGACGTTTCGGCTGAACACCTCAGCCTTTCTCAAAGTTTGAGAAAGGCTGAGGTGTTCAGCCGAAACGTCAGTTCACATACAATAAAAAAGATACTTTATTTTTGCACATAAGACCTGTGAGAGCGACTTCTTCGTGTTCATCTTCTGTTTCCTATTTTGAAGGCTGCACCCAGGCAATCTTAACTCTGTATACGTGAGTGCCAGTGGTTTTCTACTTATAGATATATATAGATATTCCACTTTCAGGATTGCAATTCTCAGATGCTGAAGCAGCTAGCATTTTGTTTGAGGAAACTGCCGATGATATTGTTCCTACTGCATCCTTTAATGACATTTATCACAACCTGCTAAGACTGAAAGAAAGAGAAATAGACCTGGAACTGCATGGTATTTATCTTTCAGACTTTTATAAGAAGCAGCACATACCCCGTGGCTTCAGAGTTAGAAATATACCCACCATTGGACGTAATAATACTGATTTTTGTAAACGCTGGTGCCAGATATTGAACAAATGTTCACTGGACCTAATGCTATTGGTTATTGAGGAGGTATCAAAAAATCTAAACGTGGTTCACACTGAAATTGCGGCTTTTGAACAGGCTAACCTCACCACTCTACGCTCTGACAAGCAAACAAAGTGGCTGGACAAGCTAGACCAACAGCTGATCCACTATACTGCTGAATTACACAAATTTAAAAGAAACTAAGTCCAGATTGTTACAGCTGACTATCAGAATAGGCGTGTGTACAGGTGGCTTACTGGGGGTGAACAACCAACTTAAAGACAACACAGACAGAACAGGGTACACTTTAGAACCAGCACAGTTGACTCTTCTCCTTATTCCTCTTCACACTCTGACTCCTTTATTAGAGGTAGGGGCTGGGCTAGGGGTAGATCCAATACGACTACCAGCTTAGCTAATTACTCAACCTCCTCTACCCCTGGCTCCCTTTTTTTAGGTTCCACCACCAGGTCAAGAACCAGGGGAGACCGCACAAAAGACGGGGTGGGTCTAAACGAGCGCACACCAGGGGCCAATCCCCCAAGGAGGAGGTAGCCTTTAAGTTCCCACACATTAACAGACGCTGAGAAACAGGTCCTTACTAAAGGACTCTCATTTGTACCTACAACTACAAGTAATTCCCTTGACCTTATGATTGACATTCACAAATTTCAGAGAACAATGGAATTAAAAGAACACTTCAGAGCCCAAACCACAACCAAATCTACACCCTTTCACACAAAAAGTGATTACGAGCCCCCTAACACCCCTAAATCAATAGCTGCATTTACACGTCTTTTGATTGACGAGTCCCTGAAACCCATATCCAAAAGTCCTCGCAATAATCTCACATATGCTGAAAAAGTAGCAATCTCCACACTTTCCAATAACCCCAACATAGTCATACGACCAGCAGACAAGGGAGGGGCTGTAGTGGTACTCAATTACTGTGACTATAGAAAAGAAGTACTTAGACAACTGAGTGACATCACTGTATACAAATGTCTTGACGGGGACCCCACTGCCCAATACAAAAAACGGGTGGATTCTGTCCTACAATGTGCACTTCTACAGGGTCTCATCTCAGAATCTACACACTCCTTCCTTACACAAGACCATCCAGTGTGCCCAGTTCTGTACACATTACCAAAGATTCATAAGAATGACGTGACCCCTCCGGGGAGACCAATAGTCTGTGCCCGTGATTCAGTACTACAACCTCTGGCTATATATGTTGATTATTATCTTCAACCCATTGTTTTTCCTTTCCACTACCTCCCAACACACTACTCGCCACGATGGATGTCACATCACTCTACACTGTCATCCCTACAGACCAAGGAATTGATGTTGTTCGCAAGTTTCTAATACAAGCTGAGAACCGTATTAGACCCAAAACAGAATTCTTGATTGATTTACTTGAATTATGTTTATAACTGAATTATTTTAAATTTGAACTCAGCTACTATCTACAACTAAGTGGTACAGGTATGGGTTCTAATGTGGCTCCAGCTTTCGCCAACCTGTATATGACTGAATTTGAGCAACAACATAGTTTTTCTGCTTATAATGATTACATTTACAGAATGTGGCGTTTCATAGATGATCTGTTTCTCCTGTGGACAGGCACCACCGAGCAGTTCCATGTGATGGTTAATGAATTAAATTCCTTACCCTCCCCTATACGCTTTAAGCTTGTTGCAGTTCCACTGATCTACCATTTCTGGATTTACAGCTCTGCATCACTGGTACCACCATCAGCACTAAAACATACAGAAAGCCCACAGATAGGAACACCTTATTACATCACACGTCATTTCACTCCCCACATCTTCTATGGAGTATTCCATATTCACAAATCCTGAGGATGGTCCGCAACAATTCCAGTCGTAATACTCTGATGATTCAACTTGATGAACTGGTGGAACGGTTTTCATACAGAGGCTACCCCCTGCATGAATTGCTAGCCAGCAAAGAAAAGGCTATTCTTTCTTCACAGGACTCTATGCTCATAAGGACTATGAAAACCAGCAATAAGGCACAGGATGACCGACTAACTTTCTTGACAACATACACCCCCTCCACGAGAAAGATCACTGAGGCAATCCACAATCACTGGTCAGTATTACAAAAAGATAAAACCTTACCTCCTGTGTTTAAGGTGTCCCCAAGGATAGCCTACAAAAGAGGACGGAACCTAAGGGACCTACTGGTTAAGAGTGACCCCACACATTGCTACCAACGAACGGAAACCTCGACGTGGCTACCCTCCACAAAAGCAGGTTGCTACCGATGCACAGACTGCACTACATGCCGACAGATGACAACAGGGGCCACATTTAACCACCCTCATTTTGGTAGGATTATCCACATCAAGCACAGGGTCACATGTACATCAAAATTTATAATCTACATCATCAAGTGTCCCTGTGGTTTGGTTTATGTGTGTAAAACCATCACCAATTTCAGGGACAGGATGGCCAATCATCGATCGGCAATACGGACAGCTCTCACTACAGGTAAAGGGGATACACCGGTGACCAAACACTTTCTAGAACTTAAGCACACACTGGCCAGTATGAGGAGTATGATCATAGATTTTGTCCCTAGCCCTCCAAGAGGGGGTGACCGAGAGAAACTTACTCAGAACTGAACTAAGATGGATACATAAGTTAGACACTATCAGCCCACGAGGACTCAATGAACTTGTCTCTTATTCTCCATATTATTAACAACATGCATATAATGTTTGAATTTATGTATCCCTCACACTCCGTATTATTAATTCAATAGCCCCCACATGTGTATTTTCACTCTTTCCCTGGCACTAGCACTCATCCTCCTATTTATCTTTGTGTCCTTTACACTTTCTATACTTCAGCCCCCACTGGGTATAATACTTTATTATGTTGGGTTGAAAATCCCAACATACCGTTCTTCGACTTTGGCTTATTCTTCCACTTCTTATTCTTAGCGCCCCCCATTCTCTAAACGCTACTCCTCCTAAAGTTTTAGGGGTACAGCACCCAAACTCTCCACACTTCTTTGCCCTATAGCGGAGCAGGTTGCTTGTGCTTTTCTAAGCGAACACCCCAATTTTTCCATTGACTTTGACAGGGAAGATTTTCAAACTGCTGCCGCACTTGCAGCTTTGAAGCTACACCCCCCAAACTTAAGTAACATAATCATGGGGTTACCCCGAATGAAACAGCGACATTTGTTGGATGACCCCAATGTGGGAGGGGCCAACAACAGCCAACCACATTTCACCCATTGACTTTAATGGGGAAATTGAAACTGCTGCCAATCTTACAGCTTTGAGGCTTCACTCCCCAAACTTGAATCACATAGTCATGGGCTCAGCCTGAATGAAAATATGATGATTGTTGGATGCCCAAAAGTGGGCGGAGCTGTGAACAGCCAATCAGATGTTACCTATTGACTTGGTGGAAATCCAACCTGCTGCCATTCTCACAGTAATAACACCAGGGTCCCCAAACTTTGCAGGGTTAGGCACCAGGTAACTGTGGTTCAAGGTAAGAAAAAGTGGATGGAGCCACCAACAGCCAGTCAGAGTTTACCTATTGACTTTCAATGGGGAAATACAATCTGCTGCCATTCTGACTGTAGTAACACCGGGGTCCCCAAACTTTTCACAGTTGGTCACTAGGGGACTGCAGCTTTAGTTTTGAAAGTGGGAGGAGCCACCAACAACCAATCAGATTTCACCTACTGATTTTTATTGGTTTGTTCCAGGGTTCAGGGTTCCCAAACTTTGCATAGTCAGACACTGGGTGACTACGCATTTAAGGGTTTTTGTATTTTTGCAAGTGGGTGGAGCCACCAACAGCCAATCAGATTTTGCGTATTGACTCTAAATGGGGAAATTCAACCTGCTGCCATTCTCACAGAATCAACACCAGGGTCCCCAAACTTTTCACAGTTGGACACTAGGGGACTGCAGTTTTAGTTTTGAAAAAGTGGGCGGGGCCACCAACAGCCAATCAGATTTCACCTATTGAATTTTATTGGTTTGATGCTAGGGTTCGCAAAATTTGCACAGTCACTGCGTGACTTCGTACTCAAGGTTAGTAAAAGTGGGCGGGGCCACCAAAAGCCAATCGCATTTCTTTCATTGTTTTCAGTGGGGAAATTTTAACTGCTGCCATTCTCACATGGTTAATGTCAGGGTCCCCAAACTTTGCACAGTTTGTCACTGGGTGACTATGTTTCAAGTTTAGAAAAGTGGGCAGGGCCAACAACCTATCATATTTCACCTATAGAATTCATATGTTTACATTTAAACTGCTGCCATTCTTTAAATATTAATACTAAGGTCTCCAAACTTTGCAGAGCTAGTCACCAGGTAACTGCGGTTCAGAGTTAGAAAAAGTGGGTGGAGCCTACCAACAGCCAATCAGATTTTAACTATTGATTTTCAATGGGGAAATTCAACCTGCTGCCATTCTCACAGTATTAACACCAGGGTCACTAGGGGACTGCATTTTTAGGTTTTAAAAAGTGGGTGGAGCCACCAACAGCCAATCAGACTTCACCTATTGAATTTTTTTGTTTAAATTTAAAATGCTGCTTTTCTCACACTATTTATGTTAGGGTTCCCAAACTTTGCACAGTTAGTCACTAGATGACTACATATTCAAGGTTAGAACAAGTGGGAGGAGCCACCAACAGCAAATCCATTTCCACCTATTAGATTTAATTGGTTTATATTTAAACTGATTCCATTATTTAAATATTGGTTTCAGGGTTGTTAAAAGTTTCCAGAGTTAGTCACTGGGTATTTTCCGTTCAAAGTTTGAAAAAAAATTGGGCGGGGCCACCAACAGCCAATCACATTTCACCTATTTACTTTCAATGGTGAAGTGTAAAATGCTGTCAGTCTCACAATTTTTATGCCCGAGTCCCCAAAATTTGCAAAGTTGGTCACTGGGGGACTGCAGTTCAAAAATAGGAAAAGTGGGTTGGGCCACTAACAGCCAATCAGATTTCATCCACTGAATTTTATTGGTTTAAATTTAAAATGCTACCATTCTCACACTATTTATGCCAGGGTGCCCACTGTTTGTCACTGGGTGACTTCGACTCAAGGTTAGAAAAAGGGGGCACACCCACCAACCACAATTCACCTATTGACTTTTTATTGGTTTAAATTTTAACTGCTGCCGTTCTTTAACTATAAATCCTAGGGTCCATAAACTTTGCAGAATTAGTCACTGGGTAACTGCAGTTCCAGGTTAGAAAAAGGGGGTGGAGCCACCAACCGCCAATCGGATATCACTTGTTGACTTTCAGTGGGGAAATTTAAGTTGCTGCCATTCAAATACTATTAAAACCAGGGTCCCCAGACTTTGCACAGTGGTTTTTACTACCCATTCAGTGATGTTTTTCAACCCAACATGAAGTTTGTTCTCAAACTTCCCTTTCTAGTTTCTTCTTGGGCTCCGAACCCTGAGCTTCTTTGGTAACTGGCTACAGAAATAATTATATACCTCGTAGTGTTCAGGTATCCGCTGAGGTCCCCTTTGCATAATGACAAGGAGAAGAGAGGTTTCTTCTCATTGTATTACGCAGTATGGCTAATTATGGGCCCCAAATTCTCTGTCTGGTCTGGTCTACAATGTTTTCTGCTAACCTTTTACTCACCAGCAAGTACCCTCACACTAAAGGGTTGATTATACTCTGCCTAACCACATTTGGGTACACCTGTTCGTCACCACTGGATGCTTTATTGGATGGGTGGTGTGTCCCTTGCCCCTGGTTACTCCCTAATTCCTGTATGGGTTTTGACAGGTGGTGGACCACACCTAGTATCCAGCGTCCTTTTGGTTCTTTGCACCATCTATTATACTCATTGGTGACAAGATGCCTCCACAATTGACCAACTGACCATGACAACTGTGTTGTGTGTAGTACCCACCTGAGTCTGAAACCCTCCAATGGGTGCCCTTAACCCTCTGCCGTAGACTGCGACACTCCAACAATACTCTTCTTTGTCCTTTTCAATCAGAGGTTCCTCTCCTTAGCCACTTACCTTTATTTTATCTCTACTTTTCTCACGGTGTGCTGCTCTACTTTGAGATAGCTTTCAACATGTCACTTTCTTTCCATATCAAATCACATCTGTGTATTATCTCCTACTTTAGACAGGGATATGTTATCCCCTGCAAAAATCCGATGTTTTATGAACCACAACAAGCGTTTTTGATGATTAACCTGGCATTTTAACCTACTTGACTCTGGTTACTATGATGCCGGCAACCTAGCAACCTATTCCTTGTATGTATATTCACACCCCACATACATGGATTTGTAATCAAATGAACTTATTGTGATGAACCTCTGATTACTAATACTTTACCCCTACTGTCCCAATGGGGAGTGGTGTAAAAATTGTAGTGTTACCAAGGCAACCAGTTACCATAGCAACCCGTTTTAGTCCTATTTAAGTTTCCATTGACTGACCAAGTTTTCTTGATTATGAGTCTATTTCAACTCATGGGGCTTATGTGAAACAGAACTGTATTGATACAAACTTGTTACTTTCTCTGCCCACCTCTAACAGCTTGCTACAGTAGCATGTTAATTATGATACTTTTGTTTCTGTTTAAGCTGCTGCTTAGACCTTTTGATTACTTGCTTGTACTTATTATTTCCACTTTGTGCTTTTTAGACACTGTGTTTGTTGTATTCACCAGTTTGATAAAAGCTAGAGTGCTAGCCGAAACGTTAATCTCCTCTTTAATAAAAATAATTTGTTTGTATAAGTCCTGTGAGTGCTGACCCTCTCTCAAGCACCTTATATATATATATTTATTATCTCTAGATCTAGATCTGATTAGGATCTATCTTCCAACGTTGCCCACACAAAAGTGTATATGGCTAAAGTAGCACACGTGCATTAATTCGCAACATTGCGCCTAAATTAACGCAAATATCCTTTTAGTGAATCGTGCGTTAAGACACAATAAAATTTTTACTGCATAGTATAAATAGCGCTTGTTTTAACGTACCTTAGTGAATCAGCCCTAAGGTTTCCTAAGTATGTATTTCGTGTAAGATAAGAGATTTTGGAAAATTGAAACGTTTAATACTGAATTAATTTTATTTGTTGCATTTCAGCATATAGCTGGTGTTCTGAAGATTGTAAGACAGTCTGAGGAGTCCAGAAAGTATGGAGAAAGGAGAAAAAATTAATAAGGGGGAGGAGGATGAAATGGTAAGTCTGTGTTAAAACTCTCTCTGAATATTGCTCTTTAAATTCTTATAAATAAAATATGTAAATATTTATGTGTGTTCTTGCAGGAGATTGATGGATATAATCTGTGCCGCTGGAAGCTAGCTCTTGTAGCTATAGGAGTGTTGTGTAGTGGTGGCTTCCTCCTCCTCCTCCTGTATTGGATGCCTAAGTGGCGTGTCAAGGCAACATGTACTCGAGTGACACTGAAAGACTGTGATGTTGTGCTGTTGAGAACAACTGTAAGTCTGTGAAATACTTGTGGAATGAAATCTGGCTAGAACTGGCACATGTGCACATTATCTGCTGCCTCTGAGCTTACAATGTTTATTGCAGCATTCCTATTCAATTTTGCATAGAAGCACTATACTATAGCATATACTGAAAAAATAACACTCTTAACACTCTTTGGAGGAATTTTTGTGTATGTTTCCATTTTGCTTGCTTACTGTTCTTTGTTTTTGATCTGTGCGCACACATGCCTGAATTCCTAGTTGATCCCTGTTTTGCAAATACCTGTGGCTGCCATAAGCGGCATATCTCCCATTCATCTATATGGCTACAGGGCAGATAAAGAGCATTTTGGCTGCTGCATGTCCCGGTTTATTGGCCACGCTGCTCTGCATAATGAATGCCTCCCTTCCCCTATTCCCTGTTGCCGTATTACCTATTTGTAAGAGACTAAAGGTACTAAGTTTGCCCAGGAGCAGTAACCCAGAGCAACCAATCGACAGGATGCATTTACTATTTAAAAGCAAACATCTTATTGGTTACTATTCGTTATGTTTACCAGTCTCATAGGTTAGAATATTTGATATTCTACTTACTACAGGCCACAGGCTGACATTCCTGTTGAAAAATGCCCTGACCCAGGGTCTCCATTTCTGTGTGATCTTTGGCATTGTTCCAGACAGTCAGCAAGTGTAGTAGTGTTAAGCTCTGTATTTTTATTCTGTTGTTCATGTGTGCTGTTTAGAACAGTGCAGTAGCTTTCTTTGACATCTGGAGAGATGGCGGCAGAGCACTCAAAGAACTGTACCACAACCAGTGACTTTGCGTTCACCTACTTATTTTGCCCTCATCTTATTTTCATGTTTTTTTATTAAGCATGTTTTATGTAGACTTTTTCATGGAATGTGTCTTCTTTTTTTCATTTTGAAGGATGAATTCAGGCAATGGTTTTGTGCAAAGGTGCGCATTCTCTTGTCTCCGGTGACTCATCCATTCCAGATTCCTGAATCCGTAGCAGGCAAAGTGACAAATGGGCACATAGGACACCTTCCAGAGAGCCACACAGAGCACCATGAAGACCATCCAATGAATAATGCAACAGTTCCATTACATGAGGTAAAGTATTTTGTTTAGTTAATTTTTTATTTACATTTCCTTCTTTAAAAAAAAAAAAAGATATCATAATTTCTCAATACAGATTAAGTTGTAACTTGAATTTGTATGATAGACAGAGCATTATTTCTTAGTTTCTGCTCCCAGTGATTTTTCCTTTAGTTTCTGAAGCAGTAGGTATGCCGTGTGGCGCTCGTATGCTGATTGTGTGTTTGGCCCATAGACTGATCAGTCAGAGTGTTCCCTATCCACAGTCTTTAGTAGTCGATGTAGTGTCAGCAAAACAACCTAGGAATCAGTAGCTTTTTTTAGCCTGTAGCACAGAAGAGCAGCAGAATTCCTGAAATGAATATTCATAAATCTGCCCGTGTGTTTCTGCAGGCTTCTTGTACCTAGCAAATTCTGAATTGTGAGGTTATACCCTCTTCTTTCATGTGAACTGCTGAATTGAACCCAAGTTCAATGTGAACCAAATAAATTGAGTTTGTACTGAAAATGTGTTGCCTATGCTTTTAATTTAAAAAAAAAAAAAAAAAAAAAGTGTGTAAAACTAAAAATATCCTTAAAACGGCTAAAAATTAAAAAGTGCTCAGAAGAACATTCTGAGCAAATTAATTTGAAATGTTTTTGGGGAAATTTAGTGGCCCTATAAATAGTCCTCAAACTGATGCTGTTGTCCCATCATAGACATGGCAGCATATTGTTGTTGACTTTAAATTCTTCATGGGGAGGTTAGTTGGACAGCCAGTAACAACTATTTAGTTTAAAATATAGAATACAGCTATTATACCTTGTTTCAAACTTTGTGAGTGTTACAAGAACTCTAAAACTCTTGTTTTGTAGGTACGTTATTTCGTGCATCACAGTTTGACTTACTACTGGAATGATGTTCACCAAACATTCAGCTTGTTTAAGTAAGTGTGTGTATATTTTGCACTTCCCAATCTGGGTGAGTCAAGCAGTTCTGACCCGCTGGTAACATTCATGGTTTGTCATTTTTGCATACCAAGTTACAGCTATTCAGTGTAAAGTCTGCCCCAGGTGATTATACAATGTCCTTTTCACTTAATAGAGTAGCAAATCAGTTATTGTTTATCCATTTATTTAAACATTTTTGAGTAATATGTAACAAAATCATATTGTAGCTTAGAAAAAAATGTAATTCATAATAATAATAGAGCTGGGCGGTATGACCAAAAATTTATATCACGGTATTTTTCAAAATTATATCGGTATCACGGTATTTGACGGTATATAAATAAAAAATAAATAATAAATATTGGTGGCCCCCCACCCCCCCCAACAACCCCAACACCAACCCCAACCCCAGCCCCCCCAACCCCAGCCACAACCCCCCCAGCCCCCCCAACCCCAGCCACAACCCCCCAGCAGAACTTACCCAACTTGTGGTAGCTCCAGCGATGCGTCCTAGCGACGTAGCGTGCGCGCTGACGTCACATGCGCGCCGACGTCACGTACGCACGGGCGCAACCCGGATGTGATTGGAGAAAAACAGCAGGAGGCGTGCATACCGGTATAGCGGTATGTTTAAAACTCATACCGTTTTTTTTTAAAACCGGTATACCGCCCAGCACTAAATAATAATAATACATAGTTTGGCTGAGCATATAATACTGTTTTGTACCTTAACATCACAACCTGGATATTTAAGAAACTTAAGGCCTAATTTTCATAAAATGTGCTTCCTTCCTAAACCTTTATTTATTCTACTTAAATATACTACTTAAATATACAGAAGTGCTTAATAGAACACCAAAAATTTTAAATAGCACAATTTGCCAAATTGATACATTTTCTTGTACTGATTCTTCATGGCAAAGAAAAATTATTTTTAAATCTGAATCAGTCATATTTATTTCATGAAGTGAAAATACACATGAAAATTTTCTACAAAATTTTGTTTTATATACTTTTAGTATAGGTACAGGGAGGTAATGAATGAGTGGTAGTGAACTTTGTAAAAAGCTTCTTTTCTATGCGGCCTGTGCTTTCAGATCAGATAAATAAAAACTTCTTACATGGGTGAATAAACTAGAAGGAAATATTAATTTAATATGGGCTATTGTAAAATAAGGTCATGTTCTGAGATATCTTATATAAAGGAAAGAATTGGCCTGCCTTTACATGTTTCAAACAAGTATTGCTCAGTTGGCTTTTTACTTTCATACTGTTGCTGGTCTATACTGATTATTTAATATTCTACATCTGAGAGGGAAAAATGTTGCCCATGTACAAGTGCTCTCATTTATAGGAGAACAACTTGCATTTTTAGTCTGCATCAATATAAAAGGCTTCAGTACATTTTTCCAATCTGAGTTGCCCAGTGCAACAAGTAATCTCTTGCGTTGTATAACTCCTGCGCTGAGCTCTGATAAAGATCCTTGCACAGATATTCTTTTATGTATTACCATTGGCCTCTGAAAGATTAGCACCAGGAGAGTAAAGGGAAAATATACCTACACGAGCAGTTAGGTCCACATAGAAAGGGTGCATTAATGCTACTGGAACTTCTAGAAATAAATAAATATATATATATATATATATATATATATATATATATATATATATATATATATATATATATATATATATATATATATATATATATATATATATAATATATATAATTTTTTTTTTTTTTTTTTTTTTTTTTTTTTTTTAATATAATAACCATTTCACAACCCCCTTCAGGCTCACAATGTAATGCAGTCTGGGACTTAAAATACCTCTGCTTTCCATAGTGGATGGTTCACAGATCTCTGGAAAGCAGAGAAACTTCAAGTCCCAGAATCCATCACTTTTCAACAAGGTGAGGGAGGGGTCTGATCCATCTAGAAAACTGTCTCCTGAGCACAGGCAGACTATCATTGTTTTCTATGAATATGTGGAATCACATGTGTGTCTTCGTGAATATATAAGCTGTAGAAAAACTATAGTTAAATATTGTTGCAATATGTGTAGAGTTACTGCAGAGTGAGTATTTAAAATAAATAAATAAATTAAAAAAAAATGCATATACATATGCACAATCAGATATCTAGCTTCTTAAGAGCTTGCAGTTGGTTACTGATGTACATATCTCTCCTCCTCAGGGGCTTGGATGAAGGTATCCAGTGTTCTGCAATGCATCGTGAGCACAGCCAGGGATTATGTAAAGAAATACACGATTACAGGTATGTGGATGTTAGAAATTGTTTTCTATTAGGAAGGATTTGTTTAGACCATTTAAGCCCATTTCTGACCTGAAGGGTAACAAAGGGTGCAACCCTGAAATGTATATAGGTGTGTGTTGTAATAATATCATTGTATACATACATAACCAGCATGGTAAGGAAATATACATAGAAGTGGCAGCACAGTGCCTCAGTGAGTAGCGTTTCTGCCATGCATTGCTGGGGTCCTAAGTTCAGTCCCAGCCAGGGTACAGTCTGCAAGGATTTTGTATGTTCTCCTCATGTCTGTATGGGTTTCCACTCCAAAAATATACAGGTAGGTTAATTGGTTTCTGACTAAATTGATCATAGTGTGTGGGAATGCCATAGGGACCTTATACTGTATGGCAGTGCTGTCCAACTTCTGCGGTGCAGAGGGCAGGAATTTCTCTAGTATACATGGTGGATGGCCGCTAATGGAAGCCAGTTTTGACCACTCCCCCCTTTAAACCACACCCACTTCAAACCACACCCATTTTATCACAATGGTGGTAGTGCAGCAAAAACCCAAATGCTTCGTCCTCACTGCAGGGATATCAACCATCATTCATACGTGAAAGAATTATATTATGTCATATTAAGACGTACCCTTAAATCCATATGCCTTCTCCTCCCTTGTCTGTAGCACAGCAACCCCCAACATATAATTACACACCTTAGGGACCATTTAATCGCTATTTCCAACTGCTAGCAAACTCCCAAAGCAAACCCCTGCCAGGTTCACCTCCCACAGGCAGCATAGGGTAGGCAGAGTATGGCACACACAGGCAGCACTCTGCCTGCCCTACCCTACCTGTGTGTGCCATACTCTGCCTGCCCTACCCTGCCTGTGTGTGCCATACTCTGCCTGCCCTACCCTGCCTGTGTGTGCAATATCCTCCCTGGCCTATGCTGCTGGTGTGTGCCATACCCTCCCTGCCCTATGCTGACTATGTGCCATACTCTGCCTGCCCTATGCTGCATACACAAAGGCAGCATAGGCCAGGCAGTACATACAATGTCTGGTGTGAACAGGAGAACAATGTGGGTGATTACAGCCTGAGCCTGAGGTGTGAACAATGCAGGGGGTGAACAATACAGAGATTAAAAGGTGTGAACAGTACAGGGGATTACAAAATTAAGCCATCAAAGCAGTCAGACAGGTGGGGGCCACAAAGAGGGGGGTCGCGGGCCGCCAGTTGGACATCACTGCTATATGGTAAGCTCCTCTGGGGCAGGGACTGTAAAGTGCTGCGGAAATGTGTCAGCGCTATATAAAGAACAGGAAATAAAAATATAGCAATCATACTAGAGGTACACATGTTTAAAAACATTTTAACTGGATGGTTATACATTGTTCCTTTTTTTCTTCATATATTATTAAAAATAAGCAAATATGCCACTGCAAAAAATCCAACTGCATAGGATTTGCAATTAATTATAAATGGAAAAAAAAACCATGTGCAGCTATCATGGGCTAACACCACAAATCTACATGCCTTTCCCTTTTTTGCGCATTTGGTATTTTTATCTGCATGAACTATGTAACTACGAAGTATATTAATCGATTTGTTTTTCTTTTTATTATTCAGAAAATTATTTTATGGAATAAATGAAATCACTGTTAAAGTGCCTTCTCTTTTTAAACTTCTGGTTAAGGAGGTAGGTTCAACAATGTTTATAAATAATACAGCATAGAAGACAGGAGGGCTAAGGAAATTATAATTTAGAAGGGTGTAGTTATTGGTGATTCCAAAGTAATGCCGGGTTGTGTAAATGTTGCCTGTTTAATATTATCTTTTTTTTTTTGTTCCAGGTCCTCAATCCTTTTTACATTTTTCAGTTGTTCAGTGTTATTTTGTGGTGCACAGATGAATACTACTACTATGCATCAGCCATTTTGCTAATGTCTGTGATATCCATTATCAGCTCGCTGTATACCATTAAAAAGGTAAGTGACCAGTGCTGTACATTATCTTACTTAAAGGAGAAGAAAAGTTACAATCACTGGGGGGTGCCAAAAGGTTAGGTGACTGTAATCACTTACCTGAAACTCCTGGCTGGTGCTCCTGTTAGGAGAAAACTCCACCAGCCAGAGTGTATGCAAGCTAACAATCCTTCTTCCTGCTTTGGTCTTTGTGCATGCGCAGTACAGTGAAACGTCTGCTCTCTTTCTCAACTGCGCATGCATTGGCCCTGGGATTCTAAACAAGACGGGAGGAAGAGGAATGCTGGCACATACCCCGGGTTGGTGCAGTTTTCTCCTAACAGGAGCACCAGCCAGGAGTATCGGTTAAGTGAATTACAATCACTGTGGGATGCCTAACATCTGGCACCCCCCAGTGATTTAGCCTTTACTTCTTCTTTTTAAAGGAACAGTAACACCAAAAAATGAAAGTGTATAAAAGTAGCTAAAATATAATGTGCTGCTGCCCTGCACTGGTAAAAGTTGTGTGTTTACTTCAGAAAGTCTACTATAATTTATATAAATAAGCTGCTATGTAGCCATGGAGGCAGCCATTCAAAGGAGGAAAGGCACAGGCACATAGCAGATAACAGATAAAACACTATTGTATTCTACAGAACTTACCTGTTATCTGCTATGTAACCTGTGCCTTTTCTCCTTTTTCCCCAGCTTGAATGGCTGCCCCTGTGGCTACACAGCAGCTTATTATATAAATTATAGTAGTGTTACTGTTGCAAACACACCAGTTTTACCAGTGCAAGGCAACAGTGCATTATATAATATATTTTTATTACTTTAAAGCTCTTTAATTTTTTGGTGTTACTGTTCCTTTAAGGTAGAAATCCAAGGCTTATTTGCAAACAATTCTGACCATAGAATTGTCTGTAATACCTTCAGTATCCAGCTTGCTGGGTAGTTTATCTAGAATAGGCTTATGTGCTTTAGCAGGTAAGCACATTAGTACTTTATAGCTCAATGTTTAGCATGCCACCTGCAACTCTGTTAATTGAGTATGTACTGGGTTGATAACCTTGCAAACTTGCAGTGTACCAAGTATGCCTTCATGTTTTAGGTCTATTAAAATGGTCATCTGATTACAGTGAAACCTTAATTTTACATACCCTGATTTTAAGTTTTCCCTCATTTTTCAATGTTTTTTGTGGTCTACCAATATATAATGCATTTTCCCAGATGTTAAACCATTTTTTATTAGTCCTAAAAGATGATCTTTTGCAAATTTATTGTAGTGACATATAAATATCCTTTTTTTCCCCAGCAATATATAATGCTACACGACATGGTTTCTGCTCACAGTATTGTCAGGGTGTCCGTGTACCGAGGAAAAAAGGGTAATATTACGAATTCTGTTTTCTTTTACATCACATTTTCAGCAGCTGTGATCTTTTTTTTTTTGTTCTATGGTTACTTGTTTTAGCTTATTTGCTTAATTGGTTAAAGGATAATGCAACCAAAAATCATTAGGGGGGTGTAATTTGTGTCTACACATGCCCTCACTCAGGAAAAAGTTAAATATGCTACATTGCCCTCTGAAAAACAGACACAGGCACAGTGACATTTTAAAGAAGAGGAGCACTGGCCCATGGGTCCCACATTAGCATTTAGAATGACCCCAGAGTGATTTTGACTTATCTTTCCTACTTTAAGATTTTAGCAATACAATATTACTGGCCTGCATAGTCCCCTCTCACCTCTCCCTTCTCGCATTGTGGATAACTTTAAAAACTAGCCCTGTCAAAAAACCCAACCTAAAAAAAGCAGGGAAGTGTAGCAGTGTACCTGGGCACCATCTTTTGTTCATTTGGATATGCTTCAGGTCTCACCGCTGACACGGACCCAGCTTGAGCATGCGCAGCTGAAGCTGATTTCTGGATAGCCTCAACTCTCTTTTAAGAAATATGAAAAATGTTGGAGGGTAATCATGACAAAATGTATGCAACTTTTCCAAGTTTTTTGTTTTCGAGCACTAGCATGTGTAAGAAAAAATGTACACGTTTTGTCACTCGTAAACAAACTTCACATTTTTACAATTACTTTAAGTGAGGCTATCAGATCTGTGCTTGGAAAAAAGACAAATTCAGACTTGAAATCTTCAGAGACTCTATTGACTTCTAAAGAACTCGGCCTCTCAAATATTTGCAGTTTCTGTCTTTTCGCTGCATTTTTTTCTAAAATCATGGAAAAAATCAATTTTAATAAATTTGCCCCTTTGTGAGTGCATATTCTGAGATATAGGGGCAGATTTATCAAAATTTGAGTTTGTAAATAAAAAAGTGGCTGTAAAAAACAAATTATAAATCTTGTGCATTTTTATTTCTTGAGTGCTTGCTTGTTTAAGAAAAAAACGTGACAATATTCCTGCACTCTGAGAATTAAATTGTTACATTCACTTTCAGTGATGCTAAAAAATCCATGTTTTAATAAACTGGGAAAATGAATAAAGTTGTTCGAGACAATTGTATGTATGTATTAATCCCTTTGGGAATAAACATTTTTTTCCTCTCTTTTCACTGTATTTCACTGTTCTTAATCCAGAAGCAGAAGAGATTCTGTCAACTGACCTGGTGCCTGGAGACATCATGCTGATACCCCCTAATGGAACAATTATGCCTTGTGATGCTGTTCTTATCAGTGGAACGTGCATTGTAAATGAAAGCATGCTAACAGGTAGTTTTTTTTTTTTTACTTGTTGAGAACATTGCAGTAGGTATTGGTTTGGGATATTATAGGCTGGGATCTAAGTTTTTCAACAAAGCTCTCTGAAATTAGCTTTTAGCATAATTAGCTTTTAAAGCTGATTATGTGTTTTAATTGTGTTTAAATTTTTTTTAAATTTTAAATTGTATTGATTTTAACAATATTTACTAATGGCAGCGTCCATCATAGTTCAGTCTCTCTATATCATATTTCTTTATCAATATACATTTTTAACTCTACTCTTGACTCCAGAATAACATACCTTTCTCCCTGCACCCATTCTCATGTAGGTTCTGTATCACTAAGTGTACTCAGGTGCAAAACCCACGCCCCTGGCTGAATGTGAGCACCAAATTCTTACTCTCCTGTACGAGGTCTGTGGAACGTATGTGGAGGAAATCCCGTACGCAAGCAGACTTTATCCATTATAAATTCCTATTGGCCTGCCTCAATTCTGCCCTGTCAAAGGCTAAACAGGAATACTATAACACCCTTATAAATAACAATAAATCCAACCCGCAACGCCTGTTTTCTATTTTCAATACCCTTCTGCGTCCCTCACAGACCCCATTACCTCACCCTATGCACTCTCCCCAGGACTTTGCTGAGTTCTTCATGAACAAAGTGGAGTCCATCCGCAATCAGATTCCCCCCTCTACTAATGCTAACCAGCTCCTCCTTCCTCAGCCCCCCTCTGCATGTCTTAACTCTTTTGGTCCCGTAACTGTCTCTGAAGTCTCCCACCTTCTTTTGTCAGCTCCGCTCACCACTTGCTCTCTTGACCCTATGCCTTCTTCTCTGCTAAAACACTGCATTCCTGAACTTACTCCGGCTCTTACTCACATCTTTAACTCTTCTCTGACCTCTGGACGCTTTCCCTCTTCCTTCAAACAGGCCTGTGTCAAGCCCATCCTAAAAAAGGCCCTGCTAGACCAGTCCTGTCTCTCTAACTACCGCCCTGTCTCACTTCTACTGCTCGCCTCCAAAATCTTAGAGCGTATTGTCTTCTCCCGTATCACTAACTTTCTTAATGCCCATAATTTATTAGACCCTCTGTAATCTGGTTTTCGGCCTGCGCACTCTACTGAAACTGCCCTGTGCAGAGTTACAAACGATCTTCAGGTTGCCAAAGCCAAAGGTCACTTTTCCATACTAATCCTCCTAGATCTATCGGCTGCGTTTGATACGGTTGACCACTCCCTCCTGATGCAAATTCTGCATTCGATTGGTCTCCGTAGTCAGGCTGCATCCTGGATCTCTTCTTATCTCTCTAACCGTTCATTCACTGTCTCCTACTCTAATAAAACCTCATCTCAAGTTCCTCTTAATGTGGGGGTACCTCAAGGCTCTGTACTTGGGCCGTTGTTGTTCTCCCTTTACACGCTGTCTTTGGGAGATCTTATCCGTTCATTTGGCTTTAAATACCATCTGAATGCTGATGATATCCAAATTTATCTGTCGACCCCTTCGTTAACAGTTGAAACTGTGACTCAAATCCCTAACTGCCTCCTGGCCATCTCTAACTGGATGAACCAACACCACCTTAAACTCAACCTAACAAAAACTGAACTAATGATCTTTCCGCCTAAGCCTGGTCCTACCCCCCCCCCCCTTTTCTATCTCTATTGATGGCACCCTCATCAACCCCGTTGATTCGGCGCGTTGTTTGGGGGTGATCTTTGACTCCAGTCTCTCCTTTTCTAACCACATTAACACCACTGTCAAAACCTGTCACTTTTTCTTACGCAATATTGCCAAAATTCGTCCCTTTCTTTCTACTGCAACAGCTAAGCTGCTCATGCATGCTCTCATCCTGTCACGACTGGACTACTGCAACCTGCTATTAACCGGCCTCCCTAACTCCCATCTTTCCCCCCTACAGTCTATATTAAACACTGCTGCCAGAATTCTCCTCTCATCCAGGAGAGTTCAGGCCCTTCCCCTGCTAAAGGCCTTTTGGGGTCTCAGATACTTTGGTAATCCAATGCACAATGGGCATCAAACTGTTCAGTAATATTTTTTTCTTCCCTTTTTAGGAGAGAGTGTTCCAGTAACAAAAACAAATTTGCCAGATCCTACGACAGATTCCAGAGCACCTGAAAATGAGATATATAGTACTGAAATTCATAAGCGGCACACTTTATTTTGTGGGACGAATGTTATCCAGACCAGATTTTATGCTGGAGAGTCTGTCAAAGCCATAATTGTTCGGACAGGTACTACTGCTACTTACTGTAAAATACACAAGCAGCAAAATTTATCAGAATGAATTACCAGTTTTCTAGCAGTTTGAATGAGGGGATATTGACTCTCTTGCCCTCTTATCATTCTTACTAGGTTATAAATTTGTAACAGTAATTTCAGCTGACGTTTCATTGCATCTGGAAAGAAAGAATGAGCTTGCATTCACTCATGCTAATCTGTTTGTTTTGTCTTCTATCCACAGGTTTCAGCACTTCTAAAGGGCAGCTTATTCGTGCCATACTTTATCCAAAGCCAACAGACTTCAAGCTTTACAGAGATGCCTATCTCTTCTTGCTGTGTCTTGTAGCAGTGGCTGGAATTGGATTCCTTTACACTATTATTAACAGTATTCTAAATAAGGTGTGTATATTTGGAGTATTACTATCTAAAAAAAAATACATTTTGAAGGAGTAAATTAAACCATATATTTTCCAAAAGTTCATATTCTGAAATACATCTTTCTACTGCAAACTACAAAGCTATGCTAAAGGGTTTTTATGAAATTTCTGAAAATCATCGCAAAGTTTGTATTTTATCCCATTATGTACCCCACATTTTGTAACATATCAACATAAAAACAATCTAAATATGAACGTCAGGGGTCTACTTAACAGTTTTTAGGCCCCTGGCAGTCATATTTAGAAAGTTTTATGTTGATACGTTACAAAATGTGGAGGTACATAATGAGGTAAAATGCAAGCTTTGTGACGATTTTCAGAAATTACGTAAAAATTGCTACATTTAGCTTAGCTTTGCTGTTTGGTGCTTTGCCACACAAAGACATA
Source organism: Xenopus tropicalis (assembly GCF_000004195.4). Lineage (NCBI taxonomy): Eukaryota > Metazoa > Chordata > Amphibia > Anura > Pipidae > Xenopus > Xenopus tropicalis. The sequence continues at coordinate 106,795,559 of NC_030681.2, forward strand.
TTTACCCATTTTACATTTGGCAGAATAAGTATTTTCTGAAAATATGAGGTTTTCTGGGGTCAACTTACTTATTTCCCACATTTATTTCTACTACCAAAAAACACACTGCCTAATTTATATACCATGAAATATGTATGCACTAACTTCCTTTTGGGGTCTCTAAATTCCAGATACTTATGCACAGTGGGCATCAAATTGTTCAGTGGACACTTGGCTTTCATATTTAGTATGTTTTTTCTTGGTACCTAATGTTATGTGGGAGTTAAAATGCTTCAATGTGGAAGGTTTGATGAGATTTTCAGGTATTTCATCAAAACCAATTTTGGGAAAGCACTGCGACTCTAGTTTGGAGTAGAAAGTCATGGGTACCAATTTTGATTTTGCCTTAATGTGTACTTTCCAAAAATCTATAATTTTGGGGGGTCAATGTATTTTTTCTGTTTTTACCCCCACAAAAAATGTCATAAATGTGTTGAATTTTAAGTAGCTGAAGTGATCTCCAGGGCAATTTGTATGAACTTCCTTTTGGGGTCTCAGATACTTTGGTAATCCAATGCACAATGGGCATCAAACTGTTCAGTAATATTTTTAGAGCATCAACAGAGAATTATTTTTATCCTGTTATAATTAAGCCCCTAAACTCGACTTTGTTAATAAAGATTAATTTTAGTTTAGTGAATCTTTGCATGCATGTGTTCTTTACTGCACCTGACTTACAATTGTGATTTTACTTTTAGGTACCAGCAGGCATCATAATCATTGAATCGCTTGATATAATAACCATAACAGTACCTCCTGCCCTCCCTGCTGCCATGACTGCTGGCATTGTGTACGCACAGAAACGATTAAAAAATCTTGGCATCTTTTGTATCAGTCCACAGAGAATAAACATTTGTGGGCAGCTAAATCTTATCTGCTTTGATAAGGTAAATATTTCTGTGTACAGTTAACTCTATATGGATGTATAATTCTATACAAGTTTTGTAGCCTTGACTTATTAGGGTGCAGGCTTGGAACTAAAAGATGAAGTTTACATAAAATTAAATTTCAGCATATAGAAGTACTAAGCTATGTTTCAGTTGCTATATATATATATATATCTTTTTTTTTTTTTTTAATTGCATATGATTTTTCATGTTATCCTCGTATTCTGCCTTTTCCCAGCCTGCAGATTAAACGTATTCCTTCTTGTTGGGGTTATTGACCTTGCACCCAAAAAACATACTGAAAGGGTTTTATTGATTTGTGACATGTTATTGTATATTATATGTATTGTATGTTATTCTGTCATTCTTAACAGTATTAGCTAGAAAAATATTTTTTTTTATATGTGATATTGTCTTTCAGACTGGCACTCTTACAGAAGATGGACTAGATCTCTGGGGCATTCAGAGAGTAGAGGATGCTCGGTAAGAAGCTCTTATGTTCACTGTAAATATATGTTAGTCCTAAGGACTAACCCAACATCACTGTTAGCCAATGGCACATCAAAAAGCAATCTTTTGTACATGTGTACTGCTTTTTACATTTTAAATAAGCAGTGACCATTAACTAAATCTAACCAAGTAGTTAAGTGTAAAATAATGTTTTCTTTTTGTCCTTCTCTTAGCTCATTTAAAAACATTTTAATTTTCTGGTAGTTTTGTGGAGATTTATAAAGAAATTCAGCTTCTAAATGACATAGGGGTACTCATTCCAAAGAATTTATCCTGGCTCAGACATGGTTTTGGCTTGGAGTGTAAAATTTTTACCTAAATTAATGTTGATTATGTGGGTAGGTAAAGCTATAATTACCTCAAATGATGTAAGTAAGGCTGCGACCTTCAGTGATGACTTCATTAAGTCCACTTAGTGGAGTGGAGTGTTTTTGTGAGCAGTTAATGCGTGCAGCAGGAAATCTGTTTTTGGAAGCACTGTAGCTTGGACCGACTAGTCCATGTTTTCAGCTTATTAATTGATTTAGCTTTCAGTACATCATACAAGCTTTTAGACAGCAAGTGAAACTATAGTTGTATTTAGCTAACAGATTCCACTTTGCCTTCTTTGTAACTAGTTCCTTCCTTTAGCACCGATCAGCATTAAGTGGGTGTTATGATTTCCCCTGCAGTTAGATGAGAGAAATACATTAATAAAAATACTTTCTAGAGTGACAGAATACTCCATTTGTTACATTTTCTTCAGGATGTAGCTGCTTTCATCTACCTACATATTCTTGCTGGTGTATGTTAAGATACTGTCAGTTAATTGGCTATGGACCCTCTTATATGATTTTACATTTTCACTTAGTTAGCCCCTTGTTTACTATGTGCAGCATAACATCTACAACAGAAAAAATAATAAATTTACATAAAACCTTTTTGTATCACTAATCCAGATGATGCGAAATTGGATTCTAAAACTAATTCCCAGCATTTCCTCTTAGGTTTCTTTTACCTGAGGAAAAAGCATGCAGTGAGAGCTTGGTTAAGTCTCAGTTTGTTGCCTGTATGGCCACCTGCCATTCACTTACAAAAATTGATGGGGTACTTTCAGGTGATCCTCTTGATCTCAAGATGTTTGAAGCTATAGGATGGGTAAGTTTATAATTTACCATTTATGTGTTTTTTTCAATCATAACCATGGTTTTAAAAACTCCCAATAAATTAGACTAGGAATGCTATACCTTATGTTTTGCGCTTCTGTACTAGTCCAAAACTAACACAGCTCCTTTGCAGTGATGATTCCTTTAAAAATGCCCACAGTAGCACCCCATCAACTTTTTTGCTGATATATTGCATCCTGAACTACTGTCAATTAACAGAACTTAGGGGCTGCAGTGTATATACAATATAAATGCTTTTGTTGCTGGCCCCTAATCTTAGCTTCTCAACAGCAGCCCAGTGCACACTGACTGCATTGTCAGTGACAAAAGATAGTGAGCTGCTGAGTCTGTGGGCTGATACAGAAAGTTCAGGATATAAATTACAGTTTTACTGGCCATATTTTATTATAGGCTTTAGTTCTGGTATCAAAACAAACGTTTCACAGTTCATAATGTTTTAGTAAAACTGAAAGGCTTGTTCTTTATAATTGCAATTTTTATTTGTGATTGGATGAAATCAATCATGATAAGATAATGTTGTCTTCATAAGACATTAGGGAATCAACTGTTAAAAATATAGAATCATGGCCCATAAAAATTTATTGTGGTTAATTTTAGTAGAATTATATCTTCACTGGCATTTTATAACATAATGAGCTAGCTTTCATTCCTCCTGGGTGGTACAATTTTCAAATGTCCATTGGTGGTTTTGTTGTACAAGATTACTTTGGGGAAGAGCTGCATTGGGGAAGAGCTGCATGACACAATTTTTAATTCAAGATTTGAATGCCTTTATCCAAGCAGTTTTTTTAGAGATTGTAAATGTAATACTCTAGGGCTGACTGATAGGTAAGCTGTGTGAGTTGATTTGCTGTTGGCCTCTTGCATTTCTTTTGTGCTAATATTTGAATGTGTATTACATTCTATTTAACATAGTCCTCAGGAACCTCTTAGTAAATCAGTTAAGGTGGCCATACACCTTACAACTATGTTCCCAGCCTCCACTGATGTTCAGGAGGGAATGGTCAGATATGGAGGTAGAAACAACAGGGATTCTACCTCTAACGCAGATTTTGCTTGGGTGCCTTTAACGGCGCCCGATCAAAATCTTTTGGCCCACCCGACAGACGAGACAACCGATATCCGAAGGTTTTGCGATATCTGTCGTCTCGCTGATCCTCCATACACGCACCAGATATAGTATGATCTCTGCTACCGTGGGCAACTAATCTCTTTGAAATGCCTTTCCACCAGCAACAAAGAGATTTGCCTGTGGTTTTCTGAAGTCGCATGAGTTGTCTGCTGGAGGAAAGTTTTCTCGACTTCGGAAAACCAGAGCTTTGTGTAGGCCTTTCCACAGGCGATTTCCTTTATTGCTGGTGTAACTACCCGGGAAAGATTAGTCACATGGGTAGCAGAGTTCTGTCGCGGATGATTAATCTCTCCGTGGGACATTAACCTTAGAGAGCTTGATTCCCAAATATGTATTCAGTTTTCATATGGTTGTATTCATAGCTTGTGTTTTGTCATCTACTGCCTTTTGACTCATTGTTGTTAACTCTTCTAGTGGTGGCATATAATGTAAATAAAATACTTACTGAGCAAATGTTATCTGGATGATTTACATTAAGTGGCTTTTCAACACCTTTTATCTGTGATAATCAGACAGCCAATGTAGTATTTATAATTGCACAATGCAATAAAGTATATAGCTGAGATTTATCCCTTTGCTTTGTGCTATATATGGCGTGCTTACAACCCTTACAAAATGCTTCATTTGACAGAAAAATATTGTGGGTAAAAAGACTGAAAAATGTTTTTAATATCTTTGTATGACATGTGTTTATTTGTTATATTTTATCTAGATTCTAGAGGAAGCTACTGAGGAGGAGACTGCACTTCACAACAAAATGATGCCAACTGTTGTTCAGCCTCCAAAGCAGCCAGTGACTGACCAAAAACCTGCTGCAAGTCAGGAAATGGTACTTTTATTTGCATCTTTGAATTAGTTTTAAGTGCCAAAGGGGACAAACTATTCCTGTTTCTTATTCCTGTAGTCTGATTGCCACAAGACACAAGATGTTGGTGTGAAAAATTTTGCCTGTCTTACAGCTTGTTCTCTCCAGAGAAGGCAATTTGTTACCCATAGGCTAGTGCCACACAGGGCAGATTCTATCTGCAGGCTGAGAATCTGCCCTGCCGCTTTAAAAATCTGTTGAAAAGTTGTGCCTGCACCCAAAAGTATTACTTCAGCTGGGTGTAAGTGCACACAATCTACATCCGCCCGAAACTGCTTACTTGAGCAGTTTCTGGCTGAAATACGCTGTGTGTGCCTGAACTTGGGCCAAAGCTTCAGGGTGCAGGCACGATTTTCAGATTTTTAAAGCTTAGGCCTTCTTGGCCTGTGCTTAAGCCAGACTTGGATTTTTACAAAGGTAGCAAGATAGCAGCTACCTGACACCTGTTTTGCTAAAAGTGCTCCCATACCCCACCTAGTGGTAAATATCATAATAGCACTCAATAATAAGAATCCACGTCTGACTCATGACTCCCTCCAGTGACATGGAGTACGAAAAAAACCCCAAAAAAAAACAGCTAATGTATAGCGCTGGCTCCTTCTGAAAGCTCAGGCTTAGGCACAGTGCACTGAAATGGCTGCCTACACACCAATATTACAACTAAAAATATATATTTGTGGGTTCAAGAGACACAATAGCAAGCAGTTCTCTTACTTTTGAGGAGGCATTAATTTAGAACCGGTTCATCTTCTCAATTCTGAAGAAAAACTAAAAAATCTGTCAGATGAGCAGACTTCACAAGTGGGACTGCATATTATACAGGCTGAGTATATATTTGACACAAGTAGAACTTATCTGCTTGATAGAATTGTAAACAAGAGGTTACTCCTCTGTTTTCCACATGGAAATTTTATGGCCTACTCACAATTTGGGATCCCCTTTTTCCTGTGCTATGACGAGCAGTAAGTGGCCATGGAATACTTCTTTCTTTTATGTGCCATATGCCATTGTTTGTTACATGTTCTGTTGATTCTGCATGTCGCTGAGGAAGGAAAAAGGGGAGAACGCGTTTACAACTATACATAACAAGGTTAATCATGTATGGTGAATCTAAGTGTTATTGGAGTTGGTATCACTTTCAGATCAATTTTTGAGCACATATAACTCTTCCTTTTGTATACTTCACAGGAGCTGTTTGAGATTCCGGTGAGTGGCATTTTTTTTTTTTTATCTTGTTCAAATTGACTCCTCTATAATACAGACTTACAAACGTTTGTCATTTGAGATTTCTGTAAAAGCTGTTGGCGAGGGCAGTCGTCTTCTTTTTTTTTTTTTTTTTGTGATTCACATGGCACCTCCATTGCAGCACCTTTGCAGTACAACCTTTTCTGCAGACAAATAATCCTACTTATTTTTTCTGAACTTCCTCATAATGGAGCTCACAATCGGGCTCTTATTAGGTTTGCTAGCATTTTAATATTTTCCTATTTATCAAAACTTTTCTGGAACGGTTTCCCTGACATAATGGACATATTTTCCTGATAATAAATAGAGAAGTTTATTTATGATAAATGCAGTTGCATACCATTCTGACCACTTATGTGCTAATGCTTGCTGGTAATGTAGCATGGCAAAATCCTTGTTCCCTGTTTGTATCGCACGTGGGTAGAAAGTATTTGTACTTATACTGTACTGTAGTCTTTTGCAATGTGCATTGGGCACACAAGCATTGGAAGGTGCCTCTATGGATGCAGATTACACATATAGGTTTGATGGCATTGTATAACAGAATTTCTGGATTTGTGATGTATTGTTGATTTTTGTAATTTAAATATGGAGCAATTCCCCCACAGTAGTTATATTGTCTTATTATTTTTTCCCCATACCATTGATTTTTGTACTGTCAAGGAGTTGTGGACATTATAGTTATATGACATACGCATGTACCCAACCACACATCTGTCATATCAGTCAGTTTTGAAATTTGATATTCATTAACAGGCTAAGCTTTTTGATTTCAACTCCAGATAATTACAAATTCTTAATGTGGTCTTTGGTTTTAATACCCGTTTTCTTTGGTGAATCAATAAAGGTATGTTTAATTATGCATTAATATCTGCTATGGTGTGTTCCAGCAATAGGTGCTTTATGGTTTCTTGTCAGGAAGGTGGGGGGGGGGGGGGGGGGTTGGGGGTGTTTTCAGACTCATGTGTAATCCATGGAACTCTCTCATTTATTATTGCAAAGCGGATTAAATTAAGATTGTCGTATTCTAGAGGAACACAATGATTTCTTCAGTTTTACTTTGTTTTGCCATTTTAATGATGCATTATATGAAACATTTACACTCTCTGCACAGTTGCAGTAGTTACAGTGGCCAGCAGATGGCAGCAGAAGTTAAAGCAGTTTGGTATGCGTACACTGCCTGTTACATGGGTCTGCTGTTACATGTGGCTTAAGCAAGTTGGCAAGGAGTGTCTGTAATGCAGCCCAGACTGAAGTTTCTTCTGGTTAAAGTTTTGAGCACAGTCCTTCTAGGATATAATTTTATTATTATGATGCCAGCATATTCTACAACAGTGTATAATGGATAATCCCTAATATGCTTAGCCTTTTGCCACAGCTTTTATTTCGACCAGTAAAAGTCATTGTGTGTTCTGGTACTAAATGACCTGCCAATGGACTTGTGATCATTTCCTGTTGTTTCATACGAATATTGTAATCGTGCCTGTTTTCCTGTAAACCAGCAGAGCCTTTTTCTGTGCAAAAGCACTTATGTCACTGAAAAAGTAATGATCTAATAGGAGAAACATTCCGCACTGGTAAAGAGCAGAGTTGTTTTTTCCCTTCCCATTTGGTCACCCACATGCAATCTTTCAGTAACCACTGGTGCTGTTTTTGGGCCAAAGAACTGCTGGACGGTTGCAGAGAGTGAGTTCATCAGTTTATCTGAGGATCTCTGGAGAGTCGCTGATCTGGCACAGCAATAGAGATAGTCCAGGATTGCTCAGCAGTTCAGTTATTAATAGAAATTATTTTCGAAATTGCCCTCTGATATGCCTTTTTAAAACTTATTGTAGCTTAAAGAACTAAACCCTAAAAATGAATATGGCTAAAAATACCATATTTTATATACTGTGCATACTGCACCAGCCTAAAGTTTCAGAATCTCAATAGCAGTACTGATCCAGGTCTTTATAGTTGCCACTGGGGCTCCCCATCTTGGAAAGTGTCTGTGACACTCATAGTCAGAGTGCTCTGAGCAGCTGTTGCTAAGCTTAGGGGTTATAGCAAATTATCAAGCAGAAAATAGGGTTTATCTGTCATATAAGCTGATGCTACAGGGCTGATTATTATTTTCTGATGCTAATTGCACTGGTTTCTGTGCTCCGCCACGTGAGGCGGATTCTGTAGTTTTCAGTGCAGGCACACGGCAGCGTAGGAAAGCGGATCTGCTTCTCTTAGCCTGATGGAAAAAACACTGGGCTGAGAGAGAAGCTCTTGTGACTTAGCCCTAAGGGTTCCCTCAAATTGTACAAAAGTAAAATGTTTGTTTGCAGCCAATCAAACCAAAATATAGCAAAGAACCTTTTGACTACCTGCTTTTCAAGAAATCCCAATGAACGAGGGGTTTGATAACAATATTGATAGGTCTGGGTGTGTTCATGGCTTAAGTGTTCAGCAAGCTCTGGGCAAGAGCAGCTGGAAAGGAAATGAGCTGTAAACAGTCTCCATGATTACGCAGTATGTGTGCAACACACTTCCAGATGGTTTATTGTAATAAATATATTACATATCGGTGTGCAGTCATTTGCTTTCCCTATTAGTAATTAAAAAAAATAAATTAAAAGTGAAAACATTTCATAGCAATAAGGAAACCCTAACTTAAAGAAGAAGGAAAGGTGGAATCATTGGGGGATGCCAAAATGTTAGGCCCCCCCATTGTGCCAGCCTGGGGTGCACGCAGGTGAGCGTGTACCTTACCCACCAAAAGGTAAAAAGCTACTTATGCATTTTGTTTACACCCATTATTCTGATTATTTAAACAGCTTAGTAAAACATTTTCACAATATTCTCGGCCATATTTAGTACAACTAATATATGCCCGACACATGCCTTCCCACTTATAATCTGTATGTACCTTGCAATTTCAGATGCTTGTTTCTTCTCTCTTTATAAAAAAAAAAATCTTCCTTTGTTTTTACCTTTTTACATGCTGCAATCTCTCCCTTCATACTTTTCTATTATTCTGTCTCTTTTTCATTGGCTGTTCTGTCTCTCTTCCCCCTTAAAGGAGAAGGAAAGGCTAGTAAAGAGTTAATCTCAAGCTGCAGGCATACCTTCAGTTGTCTCAATAGTGCCCTTAAGTCTCCCCATATTTCTCCCGTTCAGAAGATCAGTAGCCAAACAGGAAGAAAAAACAGTGAGCTGCGTAAAGAAAGTTCCCATAATGCCTCACTCCTGCACAGACACCCAGGCCAGTGTACATGCTCAGTTAGTAAGACTATGAGTCAGCTTCCTGCTGATTGGTTTAGATCCACATTCCTAAGCGGGGGAGTGAGTTGTTAGCATTCTTGAGGGAGGGGGGAGCAGCAGAGAGGAGAGAGCTGAAAGCTGCGTGTTTCTGGCAGAGGAAAACAGACACAACTTATCTTTTTTTAGAGAAGTCAGTGCAGCATTTCTGTGAGTGCTTATGGCTGTATTTACATAGACCTTTCTGATGAAGCTTACTGAGTTTTTACCTTTCTTTCAACTTTAATAACTGTTCCTTTTCCCTTTGCCTTTATAATGCAACATATCAGTGTCCTCCTGTGTGCCACACTAATACATTGATTAAGTATTATCCTGCTGTTGAGTCTACCTCAATCAGCAGCTGATTTGCACTTAACTTTTCTTTGAACAGTTTGCAAGCCATTCAGAAGGACTGGACAATGTGCAGGAAGTTGAACTGGCCCCTGCATGCTGCTGTCCAGTTTCACCACATGGCTGAACAACATATACAGAGAAGTTCTCTATCCAAATCTGCTGTTGTGTATTTGTGTAACTGTAGCGGGCTCAGCAGGAGGAAAAAAATATAAGAATAATTCGTATGGCTGAGGGCAATCATTGAGCAGTGCAATACTTGCTTTCAGACCTGGGGCACATGCTAGAGCCCATATAATAGCTAATAGGATGTTGGAACGAGGCAGGGAAGATGTATTCTGTTTTGTTGGTAACTGTTCAGCTTAGCTTAAAGCAGGGGTCCCCAACCTTTCTTACTCGTGAGCCACAGTCAAATGTAAAAAGACTTGGAGAGCAACACAAGCATCATAAATGTTAGGCAGCCTCAATGCACACTATCAGCTTACAGGGGGCTTTATTTGATAGTAAATCTTGTTTTTATTCAACCAAAACTTGCCACCAAGTCAGGAATTCAAAAATAACTACCTGGTTTGGGGGGCACTGATAGCAACATCCAAGGGGTTGATGTTGCTCACGAGCCACTGGTTGGGGGATCACTGGCTTTAAGAAACAAAAACTTAAACAGACAAAAGCTTATGGTCTATAAACTCACAGTTACAACATGTTTATTTGGGTTTCAGTACTAGCCCACGGCTACTGCAGCTCTTTAGTGATGACCTCTGCCTCAGTAGATGCCCAAGTATCCCCCCCTTCTTCTTTTCTATTCTGGCTTGCTTTTAGCTGCTTTGAGGACAACAAAGCAGCTAAACATCAGCTGCTGTGACAGATGTAATTTTCTTGTAATGGTTTTACCTTTTTGTGGACCCTTAAAGCTTTGGTTTACAGCATCCCAGAGCACACTTGAGCACATGCAGTTACCAAAGATGGGGAGCTCCTGTGGACAAATTTGACATGGAGGATATAGGGCTACTGAATTACTGTGCTGATTTTATATGTTCTGTGTATAAAATACAACCATTTTTTTGTTTTTAATTCTTTAGTTCTCCTTGATATCCTTCATTTGGCAATAAAGGAAGTATGTAGACGTACAGGGCAGGTTGTTTGCTATTTACATTTTGTTGTCGGCTAGAGCACTATCAGTCATTTTTTATTTCCCTTGAATACTTATTTAAGAGTACGGAAAGCCTGTGGTTCTGCAGAAATGGGGAATATTTTCCACAATTTTTTGTTTGTGCCTGTTATCAAATCACATTAGCTAGAAGTAAAAGTGCAGCTGCTTTTAGTTTCATCTTGTATGTTGTACACATTATGAATTACTTTTATGTTAGTGGAGATATATATATAATATTAATAAAGTATTTTATCTTTTGCAGACAACTTACGAAATTGGAATAGTACGTCAGTTTCCTTTCTCTTCAGCACTGCAGCGCATGGCAGTTGTTGCTCGAATTCTGGGAGAAAAGAAGATGGATGCATATGTGAAAGGGGCCCCTGAAGTGATAGCCAGTCTGTGCAAACAGGAAACTGGTGAGGAGGTGAAACTCTGTATACACACACTCACAGTAATTTGTTTCAAATGTGACATGACAAATTGTATCTTTCATTAATGTTTACCAGTAATTTGTCAGTATTTCTCTGGAGGTCTACTTTAGAGGTGCATATAGGATTATCTTCTTTTTTTTGTGCCATCCCATGTTGTTGTTAAGGTGATGCTAACTTAGCTTGCTGTAAGTGCCCTGCATTAGCTGCTATGAGTCAGGCTATGTTGGTCACATTTATTATTATTCATGTCATCACTTAATTGGTGCTTTGTAATGTTACTTTAGTCACATTTCTCACTGAAACTTGCAAAAAAATTATTATGTCACTGCAGACTTTACTCAACTGTAAAAGTCTGCCCTTATGTGGTAAGGGATTTCTTATGTAAATGCCAAAATCCTTATATATTACTTTTAAAGGGGTATAATAGTTGATATTTCTAGTCTTGAATAGAAAATTGTTTAATGCAATGATGATCAGTACGTAGCTTCTCTGTTTCTAATTTGCAACATCCTGCATCTGGGTGCTCGGGTAATGGTTGGTAGTACTGTGTTAGCTAGTTAAAAACTTAAAGGTTAAAATGTTTAATATAATACATAACAATACTGGTGTAAAAGTTTGATACTCAAAGCTGTACCCTCACTTGTAGGACCATGGTTTAAAGATAGCAAGAAATAGTACCATAAAAAGTATTTGGAGGGGAAACTCTTCTTGTATATGGCAGCATATATAGGCAGCCCCGCCTTCTGAAAATTTTCATTTAAAATTTGTTCAAAAGACTCAACACTATAATGATAGCTGTTCTACTCTGTAACAATAGAGGTAGCTGTCATATATTGCTTTGTTATATTTGTTGAACAAGACCACAACTAGCTTGCCCATTACCATTAATTGTGTAGTCATATTTGTTTATCAACACTGAAATAATGTTTTTCACTGTACACAAACTTTTTGCATGTGGGCTAGAATGAGAAAGCAGTAGCAGTTACATAACATCAAACCTAGCAGAACTTCTGTATTGTGTTAAGAATTTTATTTTTAATTGCAGTTCCGCATGATTTTGCTAGTGTATTAGAAGAATACACCAAGCAGGGATATCGTGTCATCGCACTTGCACACCGAAAATTAGAGTCTAAAATTTCATGGCACAAAGTCCAAAATATTAGTAGGTATGCAAATTATTGATGTGTGTCAAGCTGTTTGTGTTAGGCTGTTCATGAGAGGTTATCAGATGCATTTGAAAATTTGTGAACCCTTTAGAATTTTCAATATTTCTGCATAAGTATCATCTAAAATGATGTTATTCATGCAAGGCCAAAAGATAATGAGAACCCAATTAAACAATTGAGTCATAAACATAGTGCTGGGCGGTATACCGGTTTAACCGGTATACCGGTTTAAAAAAAACAAAAAAAAACGGTATGAGTTTTAAACATACCGCTATACCGGTATGCGCGCCTCCTGCTGTTTTTCTCCTATTACTTCCGGGTTGCGCCCGTGCGTACGTGACGTCGGGGCGCATGTGACGTCAGCGCGCACGCGACGTCGCTAGGACGCATCGCTGGAGCTGGAGGAACCACAAGTTGGGTAAGTTCTGCTGGGGGGGTTGTGGTTGGGGGGGTTGTGGTGGTTGGGGTTGGGGGGGCTGGGGGGTTGTGGCTGGGGTTGGGGGGGGTTGGGGTTGGGGGGGGTTGGGGTTGGGGTTGGTGTTGGGGGGGTTGGGGTTGGGGGGGTTGGGGTTGGTGTTGGGGGGGGTTGGGGTTGGTGTTGGGGGGGGCTGGGGTTGTTGGGGGGGTTGGTGTTGGGGGGGTGGGGGGCCACCAATATTTATTATTTATTTTTTTTTATTTATATACCGTCAAATACCGCGATACCGATATAATTTTGAAAAATACCGTGATATAAATTTTTGGTCATACCGCCCAGCTCTACATAAACATCATACTTGTTCTTTTATATGAGGAAAATGATCCAGTTACATATTTGTGCTGAGCAAAAGGATGTGACCTCCTAGGATTCTCAGTTGATTTTAAGGGGAAAAGAGAGTCAGTGGGATGATAATCAGGTGTGGCCCTGCTAGTTTTCTGGCTTTTCACTATCCAAGTCTGATATTATTCAATCAATCTATACAATCAAACAATGTAGGTCTCTTAAAAAATATTGCATAAAGCAGCTTATATGCAAAGGCCTGCTTCATCTAAATAAACCATTTTCATAAAAATGTACTTTTTAGCAGTATGTGCCATTGGCTAATCCTAAATAGAAATTTGCCATTTTAAGTACTAAGGTCCACCCCCCGGATCATACAATTCACAGTGCACGCAAACAAGCCAAGGCACACATACATATTAGGTCACACCAGCCAATTAATGGACAGATAGAGCAAGTAGTCTGGAAAAGGTATAAAAATATTTCTGGAGGTCTAAAAGAAACCCAGCCTAATGTCCGAGTGCTAAGGGCTCGTACTCACATGCATTTGTTTAGCGTTCCCCTTTGGTGACGTTCTCCTGCATTCTATCTCAGGGAAGTGCAGAATTAAGCGCATTTTATACTTACATATGTGCCTGTACTCTCAGGGCTCATGTAAGTGCTGAACATTGTGGGAAAGCAGCATGGAATGGCCTAAAAGTCCTTGAAGCTGATGTGCAGGACTGATCAACAGTTAACATTTAGTTGGTTAATGCTGTCCAGGGGGGGGGGGGGGGGGGGTCACACCAGTTATTAGTCATTGCTTACTATAGAAAATTTGCACATACTTTTGCCATATACAAATATGTATGTGATCATTTCCCAATAAATAAATGAACATACATTATATTTTTGACTCGTTTGTTTAATTGGGTCCTATTTTTAATATTAAAAAAATTGTGTTTTGTTGGAAAATCTGGAGTTATAAATTGTTAAAAATTATTTACATTTGCATAGGGATCCTGATAAAGTACCCTTCTTTTTCCTTCTCAAAGCAACTCCTAGTGGCTGAGGTTGCTGCTTAACTTGTATTGTTTTCAAGCTTAGAACACACAGGACAAAAAAGCTTCGATAATTTAAAAAATACAAAGCTAGAACTGAAGGCAAGTTGCAGTTGTTGTTAGAATTCTGCTGTGTACAGCATACAATGTGCACGAATGACATCTCATCATGAATTAAAATTCAGACCATGAGATCTCGATTGACGTGCCTTCTTCGTTTTCTTAGAGTCACTCTTAATGGCTGAGATAGTAGTTTTCTATATAATGTATTATGCAAACCATGCCTCTTTGGCTAGTGCGTATAAATGATTTGCTGCTGTATGCTCAGCTGCTGTATGTCAGCACACTAACAGACTGCTGTTTTCAGCATACTAAGTTTTTATGGAAAACTCCTTTTAATGTGTTTAGTGGGAACTTAACAGTAAGCCTTTGTATGTAAGGAGTATGCACAAATTACATCTTCATATGTGATAGTATAGCGTACATGCTCACAAAGGCAAAAAGACCCTTAAGGTTTTCATAGGTATTGTTTGTGGGTAACTATTCTTTTCTGTTAAAGAACCATTTCAACTTAACCCTCTTTCATGGTTTAAACTCTTATAACAGAGATGCCATTGAAAGCAACATGACTTTTCTGGGGTTAATAATTATGCAAAATAAACTTAAAGAAGAAACTCCATCGGTTTTGGAAGACCTACGCAACGCCAACATCCGTACGGTCATGGTCACAGGTGAGTCTACAAAAGACCAAATTTTTGCTATTGACCATGTTTTTAAAAAAAAAAATATAATAAATAAATGTTGAGCTAATCTTGTTCCATTACAAGCCATGTTAAAGGCTGATATTGTTATTTGTGATCACAGCAATGACATTTGTTTCAGTTAATACTTTGTAGGTTGAGGACTTAGACTAGTAACACCAAATGCTTTGGTGTAAAAGCTATTACATGTAATGTTCCTTTAGCAAATACTTGGACATGAATACCATAGAAAGTATTAAAACAAAAAGCATGTTCTTCCTCCTTTGACCCGTAGGCGATAACATGTTGACTGCAATTTCTGTTGCACGAGACTGTGGGATGATTCTACCTCAGGAAAAGGTCATTGTAGCTGAAGCACTACCTCCCAAAGATGGCAGGGTTGCCACGATAAGCTGGCATTATGCAGACTCCTTGCCAAGAAGCAGCTTAAACACTATTGACTCAGAGGTATTTTAATGTCTTTCTTTTTGATTTTTCAGCAGTGAAACAATTGCAGAGGGAAATCAATGGTTGTATAAAAGTAATAGTGACATTTTCCTGTAGAATTCTTTTAGGGCCAGACACAAAAGTTCATGAGGATTAAAGGAATACTGTCATGGGACAATATGTTTGGTTTTTTTTCTTTAAAATGCATCAGTTCATAGAGCTTCTCCAGCAGAATCCTGCAGTGAAATCGTTTTTCAAAAACACATACAGATTTATTTTTATATTTAATTTTGAAATTTCACATGGGGCTTGCCATGTTTTTCATTACCACAACCATGTGACCTGTGCTCTGATAAACGTCAGTCACACTTTGCTGCTGAGCTGCAAGTTGGTGCAATATCACCTCCCCTCCCAGCTGCTGATCAGCAAAACAATGGGAAAGGGATCAAGATAGCAGCTCCCAGTAGATATCAGAATAGCACTCAATAGTAAGAAATCCAAGTCTGGCTTGGGACTCCTCCAGTTACATGGGAGTAGGAGAAACAATAGGTTACCTGAAAGCAGTTCTAATGTGTAGCGCTGGCTCTTACTGAAAGCTCAGAGTCAGGCTCAATGCACTGAGAAGGCTGCCTACACACCAATATTACAACTAAAAAAATACATTTGTTGATTCAAGAATAACATTTTAAATGTTAGAGTGAATTATTTGCTATGTAAACAGTGTAATTCAGAAACAAAAAGAAGTTGTGGCTGAAGTTATGCAGCAGCCTGATGGGTCCTGGGTCCTCCCAGAACCAGTGCTGACCTGGGGCAAATATTAACCTTAGTTGAAAGCTTTCTGTGCACTAAGAACACAGGCACTAAATATAACTCAGTACACTTATATATTTCCTTCAATAAACTCAGTCCTTAATTTTTTAACTGAAAAGCGTACCTACTGGCTACTAAGATTAAGTCACAATGAGATGATGTCAGTTCTCATCATGACTTCTATTTTCTTTATTTTTGTGCAAAAATTCCCCCCAAAAAGTCAAAATTTTGCAGTTTTGGCTTCAGGTTTACATAGGTCCTAATTTGGGAAGCATAGGTGCAGTGGATCCTTAAAATCCCACCCACACATAGGTGACTTATGATTTGCCACTGTATTGCCTAGTATTAATATAGCCCTGTACTTATATGTGCCTTTAGCTCCACACTAATTCAATAGCAAATGAAGAGTGTTGTAGGAAAATGACCATTTCGCACACTGTGAGGCAAGCTTCTTAGATGCAACTTGTGTGTACATTGTTATACATTGGGCTAATAATATACATATATGTGTGCACAAACACAATTGCAAAAATACACAAATTTGTTTTTATTTCATATTGTTTACTTATATGCTGCTTTATGTCAAATGGAATTCATCTACAGCAAAGACATACTCCTATATTATACTTATATCACTTTCTATGCTGAATTTTCCAAACTGCATAGTAGGTGTACTTTGTATGTGAATGTGTTTTATGTCTGGTAGGATGAATTACAAGCTAATGGATTCAACGTTTTATGAAGAAATTTATCGTCTGTTTCCCATGTTTTAGGATATTCCTGTTAAGGTGGTGAGTGATAGTCTAGAGGACAACTATGTGGCCAATTATCACTTTGCAATGAATGGCAAATCATTTGGAGTCATCTTGGAGCATTTTCCTGATCTGGTTCCCAAGGTAAATGCCATTTCTTTGTTGTTTTTTTTTTTTTTTTTTGTGGCTCTTGAAACTGTGCACATTTTCCTTACTCCTGTAATTTTCTTTTAGTTGGTATTACATGGTACGGTTTTTGCACGTATGGCACCTGATCAAAAAACCCAGTTGGTAGAAGAGTTGCAGAATGTTGAGTGAGTATAACCATTTATTGCAAATCTATGATGCATTTCATGCATGCTCAGCGTACTGCTTTTTGCTATCTGAAACACTGCAGGTCTATCTAAGTGGGTTTTTTTAAGAATCTTTAAAAAAAAAAAAAAAAAAAAAAAGCCCTGATAACTGCATTAGGGTAGGTACACAGTGTAAAAATGTGGGGCCTGAATTGATTATGGTGAACACCTACGTCAAAGGAATACTGTCATGGGAAAACATTTTTTTTTTTTTTTTCCCAAAATGCATCAGTTGGAAATCCTGTATGGAAATCGTTTTTTTTTTTTTTAAAGTGCTAACAGTTTTTTTCTATTTAATTTTAAAATTCCACATGGGGCTAGCCGTGTTCTTCATTTGCCAGGGTGCCACAGCCATGTGACTTGTACTCTGATAAACTTCAGTCACACTTTACTGCTGCTCTGCAAGTCGGAGAGATATCACCCCCTCCCTTTCCCCCCCAGCAGACGATCAGCAGAACAATGGGAAGATAGCAAGATAGCAGCTTCCTGACACCTGTTTTTCTACAAGTGATAGATCAAATAGCTCTCAATAGTAAAAAATCCAAGTCCTGCTCATGACTCCTCCAGTTACATGGGAGTAGAAAAAACAATAGGTTATCTGAAGGCCGTTTTAATGTGTAGCACTGACTTCTTCTGAAAGCTCAGACTCACAATTCACTGAGATGGCTGCTTACACACCACTATTACAACTAAAAAAAAAAAAAACAGGTAGAGTGTTTTTTTTTTTTTTTGCTATATGAAAAGTGTAATTTAGAAATAAAAGTACACCATAAAAATCAAGACCGAATCCCTTTAAAGGACAAGGAAAGGCAAAGTCACTTGGGGGTGCCAAAATGTTAGGCACCCCCAAGTGACTTTAATTGCTTACCTTGTACTCCGGGCAGGTGACCCTGTTAGGAGAAAACAGCACCAGCCCGGGGTACCTGTAGCACATCGCTTCCTCCTTCCTGCTTCGTTAAGCTGTGACTGCGAGTTAGGCGCATGCGCATTAAAGTGAAAAGCCGACTTCTCTGTTAAAGTTCGGCTTTTCACTCTACTGTGCATGCGCGCGCGGCAATACAGGAAGGAGGAAGCGATGCAGGTACCCCGGGCTGGTGCTGTTCTCTCCCAACAGGGGCACCAGCCTGGGTTAAAAGGTAGGTGATTAAAGTCACTTGGGGGTGCCTAACATTTTGGCTCCCCCAAGTGACTTTGCCTTTCCATGTCCTTTAAGGTAGTTTAATAATAAGTAAACCTTTTTTTTTTTTTCTTCGATCTGTAAAATTACTCTAAACAGCCTCCAGAATTACCTACCTTTGTCCCTGCATTCAGTCAGACCTGGCTCCTGAGTTACAAGTTGAAATCTCCTGCTTGTTTCCTTTGCTTCCTTGTGCAGAGTGAAGCCCTGCCCCCACTTCCTGTTCAGTGTCCTCATCAAAAAAAAAAAAAACAACCTGCCCATTCACAGACTGGCTGCTGCTACCTCCAGGCATGCGTAGAAGGCTCTCCACTTCAACTACAGTAGGCCAAGTGATGAGGGAACTGAACAGGAAGTGGGGGCGAGGCTTCACTCTGCACAAGAAAGCAAAGGAAAGGAGCAGGAGATTTGTTTTTTAATGTCCTTCTCTTTTTTTATTTATTTACAGTATTACTATAGAAAGTTCTAAAATAACTTTGTTTCCTGTTATAGTTATTATGTTGGGATGTGCGGAGATGGAGCAAATGATTGTGGTGTAAGTATTTTACTTTACAAAAAATTGTGTTTGTATCTGCTGTAACTATGTGTATATAGTAATGGACAGTAGGGGAGATGGCCTTCCCATAATTCAGACCTTTCTGGATTTGTGGAAAAGAGATGCCATACCTGTATACCAAAACTTAGTTCCACAGAAGAGCCAAAATAACCTCCACCCCATCCCCTGCACAAGGTACTGTTTTAATATTGAGTGTGTGTTTTCTTTAATATAAAAAATATCTTGACCACATAGTGCTTAGACTTGATTGTTTGCATTTTATTCCAACATCTGCAATTTAAAATAGAGGTAAAATATGTGAAACCACATAGTTATGTTTCTTTAACCCAAAAATGAGTGTAGAGACTGAATTCACACTTGCTTTCTGCAACTGCTACTGTATTAAATAAGGCATAATATACACAACATCAATACATAAAGTACTGGATAGTGCATCTGACACCTAAGGCTTAATAACTTTACCTGTATGGTTACCAAATATTAGCATTGTAGGAGGCCAGGATCCAAAGAGAAATATATTCCCAATTCTTTTGCAGTTTATAGTTATTTTCCTCCTCCTCATTTACTTTGTCGTATCTCTTATCCGGAGAAGAGACCATCCCTAGCCCTATGGAAGGAAAATGTGCTAAGGAATGTGCCATATTTCCTTTGTCTCAAATTCTAGAGATCATTTGGTTACTCTGCTGCTGACCGGACCTTATTAACCTTATCTGTACCAACCAGAATCATTATCTTCAACTTCTGTGGTGCTACAACTGGTCTGTCTCAAAGTAGCACTAATAACAGTAGTATGTGTTTTTCTAGGTCACCTGGGCCATTATCCATTAGTTTTCCTTTGTTTTTTTACCACTTTGTTCATGTGCACAGTTGCAGTGTTGTTTAGATTGCAGTGTCTTTATTTAAATATTGTCTGCACCATACTTAATTTCCACTGCAATTGATTATTGGTGAACAGAATCTATTCAAGCTGAAAGTGATGTGCTATGAAATGACTTTACTAGTCACTTTTTATATGCCCATGGATCATCAACCACAGTTCAAGATTTCTGGGGCTGCCAGCAGTAGTTGTGGATTGTAATTCATTGAAGAGATTATGGCTGCAGCAGGGCCACTATTAAAAATAAAAATATAATGGGGCCTCATACTTAGTTGCAGTTTTCTCCTCCCCAGGGAGGCTAGGTTATTAGCCCACTGCCTTGCAGCCTTCCCTGCCAACTAAGTAAAGTGGGGCCACAAGTTGGAAAAAAAAACCTACTCAAATAATATGTCACTGTCCTGATCTGCCTAGGTGCCCACCCATTTAGTCTAAACCCTTTTGTTTTTTATTCTGGACCATTGCTTCTTTCAGGGCCCCCAGCTGTGACTGGACACTGATAGGACTGTTTTTGTGTGATACTGTTTTGTGTATACATCTGCATACTAGGTCCTTATTCCAGATTAGCTGTTTGTGGTAAAGTTCCCAGTTCACCCATTGGCAGTCGAATAACATGAATTGTGTGTCTTGGCAGGCACTGAAGAGAGCCCATGGGGGAATATCACTGTCTGAGCTAGAAGCATCTGTGGCGTCACCTTTCACTTCTAGGACTCCCAGCATTTCCTGTGTGCCAAACCTTATCCGGTATTGTATATTCTCTCTCTGCAAATGTATTTCCCTAATGGCTCTTCATAAATTCTGCATTTACAGCCGTGCTGCTTTATTTTCCTGTGCTGCTACAGTTAAAGACTTCATTTCAGTTTTAACATGCTTTTGGAATAGCAAAAAAAGCCGCATAGCTGAGTAAATCTGCAGTAAATGCTAAACGTCTGAAGAATTTCAGAATTCACAATTAAACATAGAGGCTTATAGGGAAACGGCTAGAACTCTTTTTATTTGTACCAACTTTTCTCATTTTAGGAATTTTTATATTTATATATACTGAGGATTTTTCTTTGGTGTTTATGCTGCTAATACAAAAGTTCTGCTCACAAAATACTTAAACTTTGCACACCATATGCTTTCCATGCCAATGACAGGATTTCTACAGGCTTTTTTGTGGCTTCATTCCCTGCCTCTTTCTAGGCTACTTAGATGGCCCTGCACAACACCGCCTCAATAAGGGTAAAATCAGTAGTTGGGATGTGACCAGTGACTTCCATTGTTGTGCTTTAAACTCCAGTGGCTAAGCTATAGGCCGTAGGTTATTCCTTGAAAGTGGAAATAGTAGCAGGGAAACTGGGTTTCCTTTACAAGATTCTTTGAGCAGTAGGGTCTGATTTAAAATGGTATTCTTGTGGATAATTGTGTGCCTATAGTTACTTTTTCAAGGGTCAGTCAGGAAAATACAATGGGACATAAATATGTGTGAGCACAGTGATGTCTTGTGGGAATGTTTGATGTGAGGCTGTTCTTTGTTTTACAGGGAAGGGCGTGCAGCTTTAATTACATCTTTCTGTGTGTTTAAATTTATGGCTCTGTACAGTCTCATCCAGTACTTTTCAGTTACCCTGCTCTATTCTGTAAGTAAATCCATCCGTTTATATTAATGGTGTGTGATAGTGATGTTTTATGTGTACATCTGCACAACTTGCAGATCCTCCATTGAATATCATATTAACATTTGCTATGAAAAATAGCTACTACTGTATTTCCTACTTAATCTATTACCTATTATCAAAGCTACTGCTTTAAACCTGTACAAGTGATAGATTTATAAATTATGTGGTCTGAGTAATTGTGACCATACATGTAGGTATTTGACTGATCAGCACGCTGGCTAAAGAGGACAGATACCATGTACCATATACTGCATGGAGGAAGGGAAAGGGAGCTATGGCTTCTGCCAAAGCACCATAAAATAGTAGATATAGTGCACTGGCAGATACAGTATTTTTAACCTGCCAGATTCCTTGGTCAATTATATCCATAATACATCCATATTGTTTGGGATAGGGGTGCTGCTGTAACACATATATGTATCGTACCATATTTGCAGTACCTGTTGGTCTAGCTTAGGGTATTATTGCTAGTGGACTTTGCTTCCTGGCCAGGCATCCAGGGGTCAATCTCCGTTACTTTAATAGTTTAATAATTACTTCAATTCCATTGGGCTTTCCACTTAACTGATCGGGAACTGATCAGGGCCGTGAAGTATATATATATATTTTGTTTGCTGTAACAAGTAGCACCTGCCAAACATAGCCTGTGTCGTACCATGTAAAATGCAGTGTGACCTCAAGGTATATATATATATATAGCTGGAAAATACACATAAGAGAGACTTGTATAGACCTAAATACAACCATATTTCAAGCGAGTTTTTATGTGTATATGCTATATTTAAAGCGTGTTGAAAAACATTTTCTTTTTAAAAGAATATATAAAATAATTTCTCTGCAATAAATGTTCTGTTTTATTTAAGAGATTTTAGCTCTGTAATTCTATTTTCTATGTAAATGTGTGCCATATTTCCCTTTTTAAACTTTAATGGCTTTATTTAAACTGTGTTCGAGCCTATGAAGTTAACATCCAGCAAAGGTAACATTATATTTTAATGAATAAAAATGTTTTTTGTTTTTTTTGATGTTGCTGAACTTTAAATAAAACTTCATAGTGCAGATACTAGAATAATACATTGATAATGTGTTCAGCACTGTTATGTTATTAAAAGCGTGTGCCATTTTCCTGCCTTCTAGATCCTCAGCAACTTAGGGGACTTCCAGTTTCTCTTTATTGACCTGGCAATCATACTTATTGTTGTCTTTACAAGTAAGTGTTCAATAAATAGACTGGATCTTGATAAATCCATGTTCTAATACATTAACTTGTCATGAGCGCCTACATGGTTGATTTCACAGGCTTTCCACTTCTGTATGTTAATTTCCATGTATTCATTGTTTTATTTCCCCAAGAGCTGAATAATTCTTAATTGACTGGGCTCTTGACGATATTTTTGGGCTGCAGTTTGCCTAAGCCACTGTAGTTTGGTTGGCTTTCTGGTCACAAATAATGGTGCCCATACATATCCACTCATTAGGTGAGGGGATGAGTCAGTATGGGATGTCTTTTGGGCATAGTCGGTTATAGCCAGAAAACTCCCTAGATTTTTTCATAATCTGTTCAGTGTGATAACACGAATCTATGCCAACATAAGTATCTCTCTAAAGCAGGCACAATTCTGCAGAAAAGTGCAAGGTCATAGTTGTCTTTAGTAGAGATGCACCGAACCCACTTTTTTGGGTTCAGCCGAACCCAACCCAACGGATTCGGATGCATACCGGACCGAATCCTAATTAGCATAATGATAATTAGGACCAGGAAGGGTTAAAAATCGACGCACGTGGTGAAAATGTTTCCCCTATCATTTTACCCTTCTGGATGCTAATTAGCATATGCTAATTCGGATTTGGTTTGGCCAGGACTGTGGATTCGGCCAAAACTGAACCCAACCAAAAATAGCTGAATCCTGGCTGAATACCGAACCGAATTTGGTGCGTCCCTAGTCTTTAGTTTAATGCTGGGAATGTAATGAGATATGTAATGAGATAGAAATATATCGTCATTATCTGTGTAGTGCCACACTAACAGAGCTTTAACATTCTTCACATTTAAAGTATACCATACTTGTCTTTCATGCTTATTTTCTCTTTTTCCCTTCATGTGGTATGGTGCTGGCAGTGTGCGTGCAGCCTTTTATTTAAGCTTCAGAATTTACAGCTGTTTATGAGCACATTTTTCCTTTATATCACCTTGCTACCAGGACCATAACACATAACATTCACATAGCATCTTTATGGGAACATTCAGAATTTATTTACTCTGTGTAGCTACAAAGTAATTTGTTTTAAAAGGACTGAGTGCACAATACATTCTGTTGCATTTCTTGAAAATGTTGTTTCAGGATTGCTTGTCCCATGGGATAAGATTGTGAGAAACTTTACCGACTAACATTACCTTCCTAAAAAAAATTTTTTTTTTTTTAAATTTTTTATGAACTTTAATTGCAGTGAGTTTGAACCCTGCCTGGAAGGTACTGGTGGCACAAAGACCTCCCTCTGGTCTTATCTCAGGACCCCTGCTTTTTTCTGTCTTATCTCAAATCCTCATCTGCCTTGGGTTTCAGACCTGGGCTTTCCTTTGGGTCAAAGAACAGCCCTGGTATGAAGTGTGGATTCCTAATTCAAAGTAAGTCACCAATCAGATTCCCATTGTCTTAAACTGACCTAAACTTGTAATATATACATAGGGATGCACCAAATTAACTTTTTTTCAGATTCAACCTAATACTTAATATTCCAGATTTCAGCTAAATCCCGAACTATACCTGAAACATAACTTGCATATAAACAATTTAAGCATGTGAAAAAAGGCCAGCTTCTGTTCTCAGGTTGTCTAAAGTTTGTTTAAAGAGAACTAAACCCTGAAACACAAATATGATCGTGAACAAATTGTGTTGACTTTTCCCTTATTTTTCTATGTTTTGTATCTCTTTTAATTTGAATAATCGTGAATGATAGAGGTTATTGGTGAAAATTAGATATGTGAAAATTAGTATTATGATTTAGTTGTAAATTGTTTTATTACCAATAGGGGTGATTGTTAAATGTTTATGGTAACTTAATAACTGATAATGCTTCATATAGTTTCCTGTATTGCTTAACCTATCTAATGACCTAGTCTATTAAGTGAATTTATACCCAAGGCTTGATTAAGGGGCCAGAGGTCTCCGAAATCTCACTGAAATGGTGCTATCAGTACACTAATACGCAGACGTTATCTATTGATTTCTGTGTAATGTTTTGTAAATATAAACACATAAACAAACTTTTTTTTGTCTGTGTGTCACACTAAGTATGTATAGTTTTATGTAAATACCTAAAAACATAGCATATTTTCAAAAGCACCCCATCAGAAATAAGCAAAATTTGGAAGTAACCAAAACAAGCAGTAAATTGACCTTAGAAACCCTTATTTTGATGGGGGGGGGGGGGGGTAGACTAACTTTACTAACAAATTAAAAATGGGTACATATTGACTCAGAGTTTTACTGCATGTTATCTAAGAATGCCAAAGGTCTTCTTAAAAATTTGATTCGCCATGTGCAAAGGCTTACAAAAGTATGTGGCATGTAAAGACCCCAAAATGAAAATTGTGCAAGGTGTATTTTTATGGCTGACGCTTTGCCTTATGCTTAACAAGAACCCTGCTTTATGAGTTTTATGCTTTTACACCCAGAAATGCCTCAGAGCTACTATCTATGTTGATTTGGTCCATTTATCCACAGGTCATAGATTCTATGATCTCTGGCAAAGCTCTACAGTGATTTGAATATGCTTATCTGTCCTCTGTTTCTATTGTAAATGCAAATCTCCAGTGTGATTTTTTTTTTTTTTCTTTCGACAGTGTGTGCAATGTGTCTGCTGATCTACACTATGACAACCATACTGATGAGCACAACATCAAGAATTACGAAAACACAACACTTTTCTATGTCTCCAGCTTCCAGTACCTCATAGTGGCAATCGTGTTTTCCAAAGGAAAGCCATTTAGACAGCCCAGCTACAAAAACTGTATGTTTCTAATGTTATTCACTGATAATTATATACCTTATAGTCATACTGCCTCTTTCTTTGAGGGCCCACTGTATACAAAGCCTCTTCATTGTAAAATGTTTGCTGAGAGAGGTTTAAACTCGCAATAAGATGCTTGTAAAGAAGAATGCAGACGTTTTTGTTTCTTCTTTAAAGGGATTCTGTCATGATTTTTATGGTATCATTTTTATTTCTAAATTACACTGTTTTTTTAGTTGTAATATTGGTGTGCAGGCACCATCTCAGTGCATTGTGCCTGAGTCTGAGCTTTCAGAAGGAGGCAGTGCTACACAATAGAACTGCTTTCAAGTAACTTATTTTTTTCCTACTCCCATGTAACTGGAGGAGTCGCAATTTCTAACTATTGAGGGCTATTCTGATATCTACTGGGAGCTGCTACCTTGCTTCCTTCCCATTGTTTTGCTGATTGGCTGCTGGGAGTGGGGTGACATCAGTCCAACTTGCAGCTCAGCAGTAAAGTGTGACTGAAGTTTACCAAAGCCACGTTCACATGGCTGTGGCACCCTGAGAAATGAAGAATATGGCTAGCCCCATGTGAACTTTCAAAATTAAATATAAAAAAAAATAAAAAATCTGTTTTTGAAAAACAAATTTCAATGCAGGATTCTGTTGGAGAATCTCTATTAACTGATGCGTTTTGGAAAAAAAAAACATGTTTTTCCATGACAGTATTCCTTTAAATAAATGGTACTATGTTGTATTTAATGTTTGGTATATATCATATAATTTAATGTAGTGTGTATTGGTACTGTACACTTTCTCAAATACATTAATATTGCAACCATCGTACAAATATTACAATAAAAAAAAATATGCACCTTGACAAAGATTAAGTGCCACATGTTAAGAAAGAGGTCCTAGGACTGAACAGCCTACGGTCTCAGTTGACTCAAGGTGTGCTAGAACAGTTCTAGTAGTGTTGCCTTGTTGTTTCTTTGATCCAGCTTTTTTAACTATATGCTAAGCAGCATTAACATTAGCTTTGGTGCTAAATATTTTTCAAAGTATTCCTCATACCTATAGATAAGACTGAGGGATCAGTACTATTTGCTGACTTTGTCACAACTTGGGCTGTGAATGCAGCCCTCGTTAAAAATAATCAGCCAGGTTTGACCCACCACCTGAATCGAGAATTTGGGCAGATTCTCTAGTTTGGCAAACTAACAGATCAAGTGGACATATCCATTTATAGCCAGTTTAATTGTTTCTTTTGATTAACAAAACGATTCTTGTGCCCTTTTGTTTGCTTTTCCTGGTTTTTGAGTTTCAGGTCTAACAGGTATCCTTTAATCCACTCTGTTGCTGCACATAATGGCTTAAAAAATGAATGTCTGGGCAGCAAGTTTATTCATCTTGTGTATCTCATTTTTCTCTCTCTCTCTCTCTCTCTCTCCCTCTCTCTCTTACAGGGTTTTTTGTTGTATCTGTGTTGGGTCTGTACATCCTAATATTATTCTTCATGCTGTATCCCATTACACCGGTTGATGATTTCTTTGAGGTTAGTGTTTATGTGTATATGTAGGGCTAAACATATTACAAAAAAAATAAATAAATAACAAACATACGGTAACATACTGTAACATACATGTGCATTGCTGTACTCAATAAAAGCTAGTAATGTGTAGTTGAAATTCTTCTCCTATTTCATTTCTTTAGGTCTATATCATGCAGCAGTTATAGCTATAATGTTTGCTCAGAATTGATTGCTCAGATCACTGGACTGCTCAGAGTATACGATGCAGTGATCAAAACACTTATATCCACTGACCATTACATTCCCTTTTTGTCTGAATGGGAAATACCTGGTCCATACTTACCTAGAAATGAATTACAAATTGGTAGCTAGTTTTAGGAAGAAATGTTTTATCTGCTAATATAGTAAGCCTTTCTGAGTGGACTGCATTACTGCTTGTACTATATATTTGGGACAAGCCCCAGTGTTCCATTGCAACCTTCCTGTGTGAGTTTCTGAGAGTTGTACTTCTACATCTTTAGTGTCCTAGGTAGTCTGTCCTTAAGTTGAGCCAACCCAAACATACAATAAGTCACAATATATCAGGGCTGTGGAGTCGGTAGATAAATTCTCAGACTCCTCAGTTTCTGATACTTCCGACTCCACGACTCCGACTCCTCTGTTTTTAATATGCTAATGTATTTTATACATCCAGGAAGGGGAAGGGGCACTTAAAACACAACTGAACTGATAATAAACTGATAGACAATTTTATCTATACTCCTACTTCTAATGATTTCCCTCGAATCCCATAGTCATGTTTAAAGTTTAAGCTAACATTACAGCTGAATTACAGCAGTTTTTCAAATGTTTTAAAGCTTCAGTCTTAAAGGAACAATAACACCAAAAAATAAAAGAGCTTTA
Organism: Xenopus tropicalis; assembly: GCF_000004195.4. NCBI lineage: Eukaryota > Metazoa > Chordata > Amphibia > Anura > Pipidae > Xenopus > Xenopus tropicalis. The sequence continues at coordinate 106,823,368 of NC_030681.2, forward strand.
AAGTAATAAAAATATAATGCACTGTTGCCCTGCACTGGTAAAACTGGTGTGTTTGCTACGGTAACACTACTATAATTTATATAATAAGTTGCTGTGCAGCCCCGGGGGCAGCCATTCCTGCACTGGTACAGCTGGGGTGTTTGCTACAGAAACCCTACTATAGTTTATATAAATACCCCGCTGTGTAGCCCCGGGGGCAGCCATTCCTGCACTGGTACAGCTGGGGTGTTTGCTACAGAAACCCTACTATAGTTTATATAAATACCCCGTTGTGTAGCCCCGGGGGTTTCTGTAGCAAACACCCCAGCTGACTGGTGCAGGAATGGCTGCCCCCGGGGCTACACAGTGGGGTATTTATATAAACTATAGTAGGGTTACTGTAGCAAACACCCCAGCTGTACCAGTGCAGGAATGGCTGCCCCCGGGGCTACACAGCGGGGTATTTATATAAACTATAGTAGGGTTTCTGTAGCAAACACCCCAGCTGTACCGGTGCAGGAATGGCTGCCCCCATACTACACAGCAGCAGCTTATTTATATAAACTAAAGTAGATTTTCTGAAGTAAACACACTGCAGAGGAGCAGATTATATTTTAGTTACTTTTATACACTTTCATTCTTTTGTGTTACTGTTCCTTTAAACTATTGACTACCCATTCCATTCATGTATACAAGTATTTCTAGTCCTGCAAATTTTTTTTACTTAACGCACGACGCAGTGGAGCTGCCGCACCTTAACTGTGCGTTAGGTCCCATTTAGTGAAGCATACAGTCAATGAAAAGCTTCAAGGTCGCTCAACGTGTTCGTTTATGCACTGCGTGCATTGGGCTTTATTCTTATAGCAGAGAAGTAATTAATTATGACTGGTTGTGAATTGGGACATTTAAACTTGCTTTATTTTTTTTTTTTATTCCCATTTAAATTGAGTCGGAGTCGGTTCATTTTTTTCCGACTCCAGGTACCCAAAATTGCCTCCGACTCCTCGACTCCGACTCCACAGCCCTGCAATATATTATGGTACCCTGAATTGCAGAGTCAGTCTATGAATCAAGATTAAGCCCAACTCCTTAAAAGAGCAGGCCCACTTGTTAAAATGTATCCTTATGCACTGAATTTTTTATTTCTTTCTTTTCTAGTTGGTCTGTGTTCCCTTTGAGTGGCGTATTAAAATGCTCATCATTATTGTTATCAATGCTGCTGTATCAATTTTGGTAGAGGTAAGAAATTGTCTATTCTTGTGGTTAGTTGAGGGCTATAGACACTTGTTAAGAACCAGAATAGAAATGGTATTTTTGGCCTGTGTCTGCTTTGTTACATTTTGCAACTGCTGTAGGTACTGGGTTTGATGCATAGGCCCAATTCTATGTCTTGGAACCGAACATAGCATCACAGATATATGCATTTGATCTTATCCTTTAACTGGAAATGCTTTAATAGCACATGACTTCATGTTTACAACTACTTTAGCATGCTGCATTTACCAACGCCAAAAGTATGGGTTGTATGTGCAAGAACTGCAGTGCTACTGCCATGGCAGCTATAAACAGCTTATTTGTTTTTTCTTCCAGTAGTGCATTGCTGCTTTCCATTCATAAAACCATTTAATTGTTGCCTTGCTAAATAATTTGTGCACCAGTCTCTTGTAATAACTTGTTTAGCATTGGGGATGACCTATCAAAATACATAAATTGTAATTTTAATTATACACCTTTATTAAGAAAACAGCACGGTCCTAGTCTATATTATGCCAAAAGTTGCTTTTTTCACTTTTTATAATGCACACCTGTACTCTTGTCGTCTTTTGTGGCTCAAAATGAGAGCCACTAAAAAAATCTGCTTTTGTATAGGTGCATTATGTTTTATGTCATGGCTTAATTTTGTTTTTTATATATGCACAGTACAATTTAATTTGGCTTGAATTAATTTACTGATCACTTCTTCAGCAGCATTAAATTTTCATATTTTGTGTCAAGAACTTTTAAATTATATCTCTTACGGAGGATTTTAAAAGTTAAAATGTGTGTGTACATTATTTTTAAGTTCCACTACATTGCTTTCCATCAATTCCCTCTGTATTCATCTGCATCTCCTTACTGACTTTCATGCAAAAGATTTTAGTATCTGTCTTCTAGCATTTACTTTCTTTCATTTCTGTCCTTTTCCCTTCCTAACCTTTTCGGTTAATTAGTATACACTCAGTACATAGATTCATATTGATAACTACGCCATGCCTGTAACTGGCACTACACAAAGGAGTGAATAGGAGTGGATCTGCTATCCTACAAAATGCAGGTGGAGAATAGTGGATTTGCCCCATGTGCTCCTTACCTTAGGGCAGTGCTGTCCAACTGGCGGCCCGCGGGCCGCATGCGGCCCGCGACCCCCCTCTGTGTGGCCCCCCACCTGTCTGGCTGCTTTGATGACTTACCTTTGAGTAAGCATTAAATGGTATCAGTACTGAGATTAACTGGCCCCCTCCATGGTTCTCACCTCAGATTCAGGCTGTAATCCCCCTGTATTGTTTAAAAATGTAATCCCCTGTGTTTTTCACACCTTTTAATACCTGCATTGTTCATCCCCTGCAGTGTTCACACCTCAGGCTCAGGCTGTAATCACTCCCATTGTTCACTTCTTCACACCTCAGACAGGTACTGTAGGCACATACAGCCAGCATAGGGCAGGTAGAGTATGGCACATACAGCCAGCATAGGGCAGGTAGAGTATGGCACACACAGGCAGCATAGGTCAGGGAGGGTATGGCACACACAGGAAGGGTAGGGCAGGCAGAGTATGGCACAAACAGGAAGGGTAGGGCAGGCAGAGTATGGCACACACAGGAAGGGTAGGGCAGGCAGAGTATGGCACACACAGGCAGGGTAGGGCAGGCAGAGTATGGCACACACAGACAGCATAGGGAAGACAGAATATGGCATACACAGGCAGGGTAGGGCAGGCAGAGTATGGCACACACAGGCAGGGTAGGGAAGGCAGAGTATGGCACACACAGGCAGGGTAGGGCAGGCAGAGTATGGCACACACAGGCAGGGTAGGGAAGGCAGAGTATGGCACACACAGACAGCATAGGACAGGCAGAGTATGGCACACACAGACAGCATAGGACAGGCAGAGTGCTGCCTGTGTGTGCCATACTCTGCTTGCCCTATGCTGCTTGTGGGAGGTGAACCTGGCAGGGGTTTGTTGTGGGAGTTTGTTAGCAGTTGGAAATAGCCATTAAATGGTCCCAAAGGTGTGTAATTATGTACTGGGGGTTGCTCTGCTATCCACAGGGGAGGAGGAGGCATATGGAATTTAAGGGTATATCTTAATATGACATAATTCTTTCACATATGAATGATGGTTGATATCCCCACAGTAAGGACCAAGCATTTGGGATTTTGCTGTGCTACCACCATTGTGATAAAATAGGTGTGGTTTGAAGTGGGTGTGGTTTCAAAAAGGGGAGTGGTCAAAACTGGCTTCCATTAGCGGCCCTCCACCATGTATGCTAGAGAAATTCCGGCCCTCGGCACCGTAGAAGTTGGACAGCACTGCCTTAGGGCAATGTCACAGGGGTGAATCCAAGTATTTCCAGCTCAGTGAGTAGGCTAGGCTTGGAATAGCCCCCCATTCATTTCACACACTTTTGGGTGCACTTGCAGGTTATGGTTTTATTGCATTAGCCAGCATTTTTGAGTGATAATTGCCTGACCCATGAGCTTACCTAAAAACACACAAAATCCACCCGTGTTATCCTGGTGCTGCCTTCATTTGTCAGCACTTCTGAAATAGACTTCTTGCTCTGTGTTGGAAGGCGCTTTCAGTGTTATATGAAAGTACAAGCACACTTTTATTGGTATACACTTGGTATAATATGCATGCACATGTTGTATTAGACACACTCCAAAAGTTGTCCTCAAGTTTGCTGTTAACCAAGAATGCACATTTCACAGCTGCTTTTAATCATAAATATCACATTTCCCTTCCAATCTCCCTCACTGCATAAATTGTTTGTATCGAATTTTAAAATCCTTACGTATGCATATGCACTGAACATTGTGTGTTTAATTCCAGATAATGAGAGCAGTGAGATGGTGCTCTCTGAATGCTAGCCTTTCAATTCTCATATAATTTGCATGTTTTTTTTTTTTTCTTCAATGATGAACTGGTCCTTTTAATTGTTCCCACCACCCATAATTTCTCACAGAATTTCGTCCTTGACATGCTATTGGGGAAGCTTGTGTTCAGCCGAGACAAGCAAGGAGAAACCCAGCTCATGATCACCCACCCCCCACAGGTTGGAAAGCCACTGTTCATACGCATTAGGACAGTTTTCTCACTGCGTTCCTCATTGTGACTTGCATCAGCTACTGTGCCTTGTCTTCTGTTATCTCTGTTTGAGAACTTCTGCCTCTATAACATGTGTGGAGGCATTTGCTGGGACGCTTTTGTGCCTGTTGTGATCCTGCATGTTTTCATGTCCCCTAAATCTACAAACATGTCTCTTGTTTTATTAACCAATTTTTTAATAATTGTATGATTGATCATACAGGGCCTTTAGTGTATATAGCACAGGGCCTTTATGGCATATTGCATAGTACATATAAAATATGACTTGGAGGGTGTGCTTCCAAAAGTAGAGTCAAAGGCAAATTGTTTAAAAAAAAAAAAAAAAAAAAACACTTTTACAAAGAAATGCTGAATACTACAGTATTGCACTCTCTATGGTATGAAAAGTTATTATAATCTGAACTTTAAAGTTGGAGTATCATAACTTTACATATACTGGCAATGAAATACTTCGAATTTTGTCTTTAAATGTAATGTATTTTGAGATAAATGTAATGTATTTTAAGTTAAAGCAAAAAGATATTTTGCTTTAACTTACCTCCACCCCCATGCTTTCCAGAATCGGCACTCCTTTCATTGCTGCTTCTGCACTGCAACTGATTTCTTTCTATTCAGACAACACGGTCTCGGGTTTGACTGAATAGAAAGAAATAATTTAATATCAATAAATTATTAAAATGCATGTATATAACAATGTACTTATACAGTCATTTCAGGGGTATTTAGCCTTTAAGGGGCAGATTTATTAAAGCTCACCACAGCAAAATTGCCCCACTTCCTATAGGATTTTTAGAGGTGTATTTATCAATGGGTGAAAGTTAGGGTTCACCATTTGATAAATACATTTCTAAAAATCCCTTACAAATAGTGGGTGGGTAAATGTTTCTGCGGTGAGCTCTCATTTTAACACTTTGATAACATTTACTAATCCACAAATCCGATTCACGAATGGGAAAAAATCGTATTGGAAACGAAAATTTCGTAAGATCGCAAATATCACGAAAATGCTTACGAAAAAATCGTATTAGTCACGATAATATCTTATTGGCGATCCGAAAGTCACGAAATTTTCGTACCGAACAATTGTAAACAGCGGTAAAACCTTTCCGATTTTTTCGTGCAAACGTCCGAAAAAGTTGTGCGGACGCCCGAAAAAATCGGCGAAAATACGTTCGGAGCGTTCGTGCTTTTGTAAATGTGCCCCCAAGTGTTAGACATGAAGCAAGACATGAGGAGGGACCTTATAATTTACACTGAACTAAAGCTTCCTTTCTTCTTATAGGGTGGCATTGACCGGTTCGCCGGGGGGGTTTTCTCCTGGCTTTGTTCCTGTAGAAAGAAGACACCCAAAGCCAAATACATGCACTTAGCACAGAAACTATTAGTTGATCCAGACTGGCCACCAAAGCCAAGAACAACAACGGAAGCGAAAGCGACAACACAAGCAAATGGCGATTACCAAATCATCACTATGACGTAGCAGTGATTGTCGGCGTCCCTGTATTTACATATTTATTGCGTTTTTTCCCCCTTTGTGTACCCTTAATTCCAGATGAATCTTTTAGAGTTCTGTTCAATCCAATTGACCATTGATGAATTTTTCTAAACAGTAATTGAAGCTTTGGAGTGCTTCTGTCCAGGAACTGGATGTGGCCATGAATATATCTCCCACTGTCACCCGAGTGGATCTCCAGAAATAAAATCTGTGCAGCACTTTTTTGCTTGGCAACAAAAATAACTACCAACACAGCATTTCTTTCCCCCTGCCTTTCAGTAGAACCAAGGAATCACATAACAGTTCCTCCTGGAAGCAATATTGGTTTTTGCTTTTACATCATTTTCATAACAAAAAGAAAATCAGTATTTCATGAAAAGTTTCTCCTGCCATTTGGGCCAATGACATGCTGCCTGGTGCTGTTTGTTTCTGTGCTGTTTGGTGACAGCGTCTGTAAGCTTCTAGTTTTTGCTGCAGTTCTTTCGTAACACTGACCACTCTGAGGTAAAATCTTGTTTTAAAGTATTGGCGCAAACAGTATTCTTACTAATGGGATTTAGTAGCAACCCTGAAGGGGCTGCACTGTATTCAGTACTTGAAGCTAACTTGTACTTTCACAGCTGCATCAAGCAGAGCACAAACATAATGGTGGCATTAATCATACTTTTTGCACTTCTTATCGCATTCCTTCCCATTTTAAAGGTTACAATACCTTTTGGCCAATGTTCCCTCTAATGTCTTTTTGGGTGCGTAAATATTATTTGATATGTTTGCTTTTAAAACTCACACACAGAAGTAAGTGGGTCAGAATAAGTACAAAATTTACATGTTTCCACGTCATGCAGTTTTTGTGCAAGCCACAAAATTTGCTGTGTATGCTGGCCATAAAATGTGTGCACCAGCACGGCTTAGAGGGAACATTTCCTCTGTCCTATGTTTGCTTTCCTTTAAATAGTTAAGTAAAGTATAAAGGTTTCAGTATGTATAGCTTGCCTCAGATTTCATAATTACATTAAATTAGTGTTAGTTTGGTCTGTGGCAAAGCAAGCAAAATGCTAGCCCCTCCGACTAATACAACTATAGAGAAAATGCAAGCAATAACTTTATCATTTATTCTTTACGGAGTATCTAAGAGAAAACAAATTGAAAACAAAATAATCGGTCTATAAATAGGGTTTATTTTCCATTTTTATAGGCCATAAGAAGTGACATGTAGATCTTGCCCTGGCAGTAGAAGCTTTTAAGTTGTATTTTTTTGTCCATAAACTAAACATGTAAAGTGTTTGTGCATGAAACATCTGATCCCTCTGTAAAACGATTCCCAGTACAAGTTCTAATTCTGTAGGTGTGTCTTTATAAAACACAACCTGAACTTTATGTTCCTTATTTGTTTCTTTGCTATATCTATGCATTTTGGACCTTAGAGCTGTGAATTCTATGACAACAAATTGATGTGGGTTCAGTCTTACCACTGACCATTAAGCAAACCATTTTATTCTTTCCAGGCACTAGAGGGTTAAAGGTCACTTTAAAACCCTTTAAAGCTCGATGACCTATGAGATATGGTTTTGTGGGGTGAAGGCTTCTGGTTAGTGAACTGCAGGGCAGTTTATCAGAAAGCCTTCATCTGGAGAAGTTGATTTAGGCCAACATCTGTGGCAAGATTTTAGATTCATGAGCAGTTTCCTGACATTTTAAATGTTGAATCTCACAATATTCGATATCTAGGATTTACTGTTACTGTCAGCCTAACAATGTCTGAAATCGTTGCTGATTTCTCAGTGTATCAATATCACTGTACATAAATAGCCAGTCATGCACTGTACCTGCTTCATACCCAAAGAAGTAGTCTTGCCAGGGTTTGGCCTAGTGAGTAAGTTTTCTTGTTGTAGTAGACGTGTCTTTAGCTATCTACTGTATAAATACAGTATGCATTGTACAGAAGGATGCAGGGGTTCTCGCAACACATCAATATCAGTATAATCTTTCAGCAGTTCTTTGAGAGTGTGAGTGTGTGTGAAAATGTTTTTACTGAAGTTATTTGTTACTTTGTCTGATATCCATGTATTCTCCATTAAAGGAGAAGAAAAGGTAAATACAGCCATAAAAACTTACAGAACTGCTTAGTCCTCAATGAAAATACCACATTTATACCCTTTCATTCTGTATACATGATCTTCTGTGTCAGACTTCCTGGTCTTCAGGGCACGGCACAAGTCTGCTCAGTTTGCTTCTCTCTCCCTTCCCTCTCTGCTGAATCTGAGCTGAGAGCTGTTCACTGCCTGCAGGCTGCTGCCTGGAAGTGAAGTCAGACCAAGCTAAAATGGCAGCTGCTACCTTAAACAGAGAGAGCTTCTATGGCTGTTTACTCAGGTATGGTAAGGCATTCAGCAGAATAAATATAGCGTTCTAGCTTGCACTATTGTGGCTAATCTATTGGCAATAAAATGCCAAAATGCCTTTCCTTCTCCTTTAACATGAATGCCTGTTGGATACTGTAACCATAGTATTCTGGTGTTTGGGCATTCATCAAATGAAATAGCACAAGATGGACCAAGAATGATTGGGGTGTTGTAAGCATGTTTATATCCGCATCTCTTACAGAAGACACACAAACTTTAACAGTCCCCATTGATGGTTGGGCCGGCCTTCTCTGTATGTGTACATCACCCTTTGTTATATTCATCATAGCACATATTACCATAGGCTTTTAATAACATCTAAAACATTTACCTTTGTGTGCAGCTAAGTGTTTTAATAGTTGGCCCAGGATATCAGATTTTTGGGTGGCCCAGTCTGACACTGACCCCTCCTTTTTATTTTATAGTAAAATTGATGGTTCTCAAATTAGCTGTGTGTAAAACTGTTGACATTTAACAGTTAACAAAATTTCAATTCTAGATCAACTGGGAAGTTTAATATGCTGCTGCATTTTTACTTAACCCTTTATGTGCCTGGAATGTTTCGTTTTAATTGGCTTTTGATGGACTAAAGCTTTCTTCCAACTTCAGCACAAGGTAACCTGCTTGCCCTTGTACTGAGAAGAAACGGCAGCTTTTCCACTTTGCTCCTAAGGGCTTTTAATTGTGGCCTTTAACCCTATAATGCTTTTTTTCCCCCAAAAGTAAGCAAGTCCTGTAAATACTTGTTTTCCTAAGATACAAATATAGATTTTTTTTTTGCCACCTGTAAACTGCTGATACTTTGCCTAAATTATCTCTTTATTCACCAGCTATACAAGAGTTCCTTGTTTTTCCTACTGCGTGTTGAGCTATGTTTGTACATACTGCTGGTTAAAGGAGCGCACAATTGTAAAATAATATCTGGCTTTCACAGGAAAACAAATTGATTAGTATATAATTATTAAATATATATATATATATATATGAATGATTTTGCTTTTTGTATTATTGGATACATTTGTAATGAATAGAAGTATCCCTCAGGGTTTTTAATTTATATTTTCTTTACTATAGAGCAGAATAATGATCCCCATTGCAGTAGTACTGCTTAATGATCCTAACACTAAGTGCAGTCAAGGTGAACTCCCCACTTAGCACAAGGGCTATTTCTCCAGTGACATATACTCAGTTATTGAAACTGGCATGTGTTTGTGTTTCACATCACCCCAGAATGTCAAAATTATGGTTAGTAGTACAGTTAGACATTCTATTTTTATTTGCTTACAGTAGGAATGTGAAAGTGTTGCTCTCCAGGTTTGTACTACTTCTTATATCATCGCTATATCCCCCACAACAACAGCAAACCACAGTGGGCCCTTGTAATGAAAGAAGTATCTGTTCATTTTTAATATTACAAAAGAATATGACCCAGTAACTCCTAGTTTTGTTGTCAAAGGTGAGAAAATGAACAAAGGCAGTTTGTGTTTTGCCAATAATATGACTACGAATTTCTATAAATAACACTGAAGCATTGCTTCATTTCTAAGTAAATGCCACTGGTTTCTTCTAGTCCTGCTAGTGACCTTGTCTCCACAAGTGACTATTGCTAATGTTAGATTTGGGGAAACTATTTTATATGTCTGTAAAGAATGCTGCAAATAATGCTTGATTAAAAGGTATAAGTCACATACAAGAGGGCTTTTATATAACCTACTTTTTATTATTACCGCGTTCGCTGCTATTTTGCTGAATACGTCCAGCGGCGAAGGAGTTAAACATGCAATTTCTTTCTTTTTTTTTTTTTTATCGCAAACTTATTTTATAATTATTGCAATAATTTATTTTATTTATTTCCCTATTCTGTGCTTTATTGTACTTTGTGTTTTTGTAGAGTGTATTGGGTTCAGTGATGCAGTATCCTTTTTGTATGGCGCAAGTCTTTCTGTGTTGGCTTTAGTTTCACCTTCAATCTGTTTGCACTGTAGAGAATGAGAACCTATTTTAAAGCACATATTTCATAACTTATTGAAGATGCATAGTACAAATTTGTGACATTGCTTATTTTTAGCTACTCTTTGAAAAAAGTGCACATTCTTACCTAGAAAAACAGAAGGGCAACTAGAGCCCTAGATTAAATGTGTATGTTGGATGCAAAATACTTGGACTAATATTGAAGAATAGGATCCCTCTGAAGAGCCATGTTGTCCACTGAAGCTTTTGACAAGCAGCATTCTTAGTAAGCAGTTAGATCATCCCAGAGCCCACTAACCATATGCAGTGAGACAAGGAAAAGTACTTTCTTACATTAAAACAATAAAGAGCTACAGGGACACATTTGGAGACATAACTCCACTCTGATAAGGCTGCTTTACCTCTGTGTTCAGTTCAGATTCTTCTACTGGGAGAATGAAAAGGCAGTTATATACATTTTGAAGAGGTCCAGAGTACCTCAAAGGCAACCAAAAGGGTTGCCCACTCCTTAGGCACCACTTTCAGAGGCAGAAGAATATTGTTATGATCTGAGGGGTAATCTGAGATTTCCCCTCACAGTTGGAGAATGTACGGTGGTAGTTGCCTTGTACATTCCAAAAACACTGGTTCATGTATTTGAAAAAGTTCCTATACACTTTAATTATAATTTGAACTGGCATGAAATGCACAAAAAAGGGCATGTTGCATTTGAACTACCACAATAAAGTGATCAGTACAGATCTAAACAATCATGGATGCACACAAATAAGGGATCAGCCAAGAGTTGCATTGGGTAGAAGCCCGAACTGCATCATGTTTGTTTGTTTTTTTTTTTGTTTTTTTTTTAAAACCTCCCCTAAATTTATAATTTACCATCAATAGTAATAATTCACATTACCAACCTCTCCACCCCAACTTTAGAAAAAATTGAAGTGAACATGAGCAGGCTGGCTGTGGCTTTGAGTTGGGAGTTTGAGTCAGAATTGATAGTGAGAGGGTGTTTAGAACATGCATCCATTTATACCAGCAGTCAGTGGATGCAGTTGCATATCATTTAATTGTTCAGCCTGTCTTTTTGTTTTTCCCCAACCATCATGTTAGAGTCCAAGCAGCTTCTATATTCATCTACCTGAGAATATCTTGTTGCCCACACTATAGCAAAAGTATATTAGATATCTGCATATCCGCTCTGTGTTTGGAATAGTTACAGTTGCTCAACATTCCAGTTGCTTTAAAGTTGAAGGCGTGAAGGGAATGATAATGTTATTTGTGCCTTGCATCTCCATCCTTTGTGCTTTGCTCCCTGCCATTACCCTTGCCTGTAAGGAAATGGATGCTGCATCTTTAAATAAACAAATTGCTGCTGTTGACGGTACCCTACTGTAAAGGAAAAGAGTATACATTAAGAGCTGTAAATATAACATCTGTATATAGCTGTGAAAATCATTTTGTGATTAAAGCCCTTTTAAATAAAAATACAAATGAACTGATGGTGGTGCCTACTTCTTTCCTTTTTGGTTGGCTCTGTGGTACCGTTTTTACTCACTTATTTCTATTTCCCCATGCAGTTAAATGTGCAAACTCACAATTCACTGATTCACAACTTGTTTAGCTAAAATCTTTGCTATAATTGCCACCAAGAGAGCTGATCTTCTCCCGATATCCCCCACCTACGGGTGGGTGATATCGGGTGCATTCAGGCTAATTCGAATTAGAACACCGGTAATAGGCGCAATCGGTTTGGGGTCTGCATCAACGAGCTGATGTGGTCCATGATCCAACTACATTTTTTAACCTGCCAAATCGTTCTAAGGGACAGATATTAGCAGCTACAATCAGCCCGTGTATGGCTACCTTTAGATTAATGTTCATAGATGGCCTACCATGTAGAGTACAGGTATGGGACCTGTTACCAGAATGCTCAACCTGAGAATTCCTTAACTTGGCTCTATTAAATATAGTTTAAACATTGCATCAAATAAGAATTAATTATATGTTAGTTGGGACCAAGTACATGATACTGTTTTATTATTACAAAGAAAAAAGAAAATCATTTTTAAAAATTTGAATTAATATTAAACAAGTCTATGGGAGGTGGCCTTCCTATAATTTGGAACTTTCTGAATAATGAGTACCATACCTGTATAATATGTTTCAGCTAATGGCTCACTCTCAACACAAGCAGGCAAGTACATTGCTAAATCTAACCTAAAAGATAATAAAACTTTGATATACCAAGGGATAAGTGCTATAAAAATGTATTGATACAAAATAAAATAATTCACTCTACTCTTCATGCTTCAGGCCCCATTCATACCTTTACTTGATATGCAGGAGCAGTCATAATGTTTGTGCCTATTTAAGTACTTCAATTGCTTTCCTACATGAGCAGTCAGCTATTTCATATGTGATACTGTTATAAATAAGGCAAAAGTGTAATTGCAACATAATAGCAAGTGAGAAGTTGGAAAGTTGCATGTTGTAGAATATAAAAGCTGAATAGTTGGCTGAACGGACATTATCTGGAATCTTTAAAGGGGTAGTTCACCTATAAATGTAATTTTAGTATGATGCAGGCATTGATATTTAATTTGCAATTAGTCTTTATTTACTTGTGTTTTTTTTTTAGTTTAAGATTTTTGTTCAGCTCTCCATTTTAGTATTTTAGCAACTATCTGGTTGCTAGGTTCATATTTACCCTAGCAACCAGGTAGTGGCTTGAACGAGAGAATGGAATATGAACAGGCTAACAAATGAAAAGAAATATAAGTAATAAAAATTAGCAACAGCAATAAAACTATAGCCTTACAGAGCAATAGTTGCTGCTGGGGTCAGTGACCCCCTTTGAAAGCTGAAATGAGGCAGAAGAGAAAGGCAAAAAAAATATATAAAAAATAAATAATGAATAAACTGCAAAGTTGCTAAGAATAAGGCATTTTATAACATACTAAAAGATAACTTATAGCTGAACTACCCCTTTAAATGTATATACTGCCTGCTGTATATTAGAGCAGTCCAGTTTGTATAGATCATTAGAACTAAAGATATGGCAATATATTGCACACTCCTGTTTCCTGTATGCTAGGGGCTGTGGTGTGAGTGCTTGTTATCTTCAGGATGCAATGGATATTAAACACCATCCACTAATGCACTCTCCTAATGCTCATATAGAAAAACAGACCATTATCCCTGCATCATCTTGAGAGGTACGTAGCCCATTTTCCATCTGCTCATTTGTATTGCTGTAATATTACAAATAGATTCCAATATCTCACATTTTTGTAAGAACCACTGATCTTTATAGAAATAAATCTGTTACGTATGTACAGTATTTTAGAACAGGGCTGTTCGGGCTAAAAGTGTCTAATATGTCTAATGTCCAATTTTATACTGATCTCTTTCATTAAATGGCTAGCTATCTATATTTATTTAAATGACCCATTAGTAGGCCGTAAGCATTGATATTCTCAAAAGATATGCAATTAGTGTTCTATTTTTGTGCTAGTTTTTTCGTTTTAGCAGTTGTCTCATTGCTAGGGTCCACTTTACCCAACCGCAATGGCTTGAATGAGAGACTGGAAGATGTGCAGGAGAGGGACTGAACAAAATATTAGTAATAAAATGGAAAAGAGGCAGAATAAAAAGGCAAATAACTTTCAAAAACTGGTGAATTAATTTTTGAAGACCAATTGGAAAGTACCAAATAAAAATGCATTTTGTAACTGTTTGGGAAATCCCTCGAAATTTGTTTTTCTATAATCTATATCTCTCTCTTTTTGTGGGTGACATTTGATTGGTAAGTCAGTGACTATAGATCCACACTAGTGGGCTCACCTCTCTGCAAATTTAAAGTGAAAGCGGTCAATTCAGTTTAAATCTGTTTCTTTAAAAACACATTGATCAAATTTAAAGGAGTAGGTCTGATGCTCCAGTTACTGGTATGTGCGAGTGAGCAATGCTCTTTCTTTCTGCCGCTTGTGCATGGGCAGTAGAGTGAAAAGCTGAACTTTAAAGGAACAGTAACACTAAAAAATAAAAATGTTTTAAAATAATTAAAATATAATGTACTGTTGCCCTGCACTGGTAAAAGTTGTGTGTTTGCTTCAGAAAGACTACTATAGTTTATATAAATAAGTTGCTGTGTAGCCATAGGGGCAGCCATTTAAATTGAAAAAAGGAGAAAAGGTACAGGTTACATAAGAAGATACCAGATAAACTGTGTAGAATACAATGGGAATCTGCTACTTATCTGTTATCTGCTTAGTAACCTGTGCCTTTTCTCCTTTTTTCAATTTAAATGGCTGTAGTAGTGTTTATGAAGAAAACACACAACTTTTACCAGTGCAGAGCAATAGTATATAATATATTAATTATTTTTATACACTTTAATTTTTTGGTGTTACTGTTCCTTTAACAAAAAAAAGCTGCCCTTTTCACTCTATTATGCATGCGTCGGCCCCGGGATCATGAAGAAAGAAGATGGAAGGAAAAGTATTGCTTGCAGGTAACCCGGGCCAATGCAATTTTCTGCTAACAGGAGCACCTGCCCAGGGTATCAGACCCCCCCCCCCCCAGTGATTGCAATCACTTGCCTAACATTTGGCACCCCAAGTGATTGTACACTTTCTTCTCCTTTGAAATCAGTTAAGATCTGTACAATATAAATAGTGGACAAAGTGCTTACCCTTAGCCCCTAACGAATTTCCTCTGTGGAACTTCATCAGACGTGAAATGCCCCCTCCTAAGTAAGCACTTATATATCCAAAGATCCACCCATGATGTTAATCAAAACTTCTTACCTTAAACCAGTGATCCCCCTACCCCTTGGACTTTGCTCCCAGTGTCCTCAAAGCAGGTGCTTATCTTTGCGTTTCTGGCTTAAAGGCATACTTTGGTTGCAAAAATAAATGTGTACTTCCATACATAGCCTTCTGTAGGCTGCCAGGGGTACCAGTAGCCTATCACAGCCCATATTTGGTACTTTTTGCATAATTGTGTCATTCTTTAACTTTTTTTTAATATTTAAATGTGGCCCATGGGTTAAATAGGTTGGGGACCCCAGCCTTTAAGTGACACAAACCACATCATCATACTTAATTAATTTATTAAAGCACAAATTTTTCGCTACTAAAAAGTGCGAGATTGGAAAAAATTTTAAGTAACCACTATAATTTCTGATATGCAAAAATGATTTTCTTGGTCATACGAAAATGTTGTGGTTGCGATCCGAAAGTCATGAAATTTGCGTATCTGAACAGACGGAAACGGCACGAAAACCTTTCTGACTTTGATCCTTCTGTGCATGATTTTGGAAGCCTCCCATAGGACTCAATGGCACTCTGCAGCTCCAACCTGGCCCAAGGAAAGCCTCCCATAGGGCTCAATGGCACTCTGCAGCTCCAACCTGGCCCAAGGAAAGTCTCCCATAGGGCTCAATGGCATTCTGCAGCTCCAACCTGGCCCAAGGAAAGTCTCCCATAGGGCTCAATGGCACTCTGCAGCTCCAACCTGGCCCAAGGAAAGTCTCCCATAGGGCTCAATGGCACTCTGCAGCTCCAACCTGGCCCAAGGAAAGTCTCCCATAGGACTCAATGGCACTCTGCAGCTCCAACCCGGCCCAAGGAAAGTCTCCCATAGGGCTCAATGGCACTCTGCAGCTCCAACCTGGCCCAAGGAAAGTCTCCCATAGGACTCAATGGCACTCTGCAGCTCCAACCTGGCCCAAGGAAAGTCTCCCATAGGACTCAATGGCATTCTGCAGCTCCAACCTGGCCCAAGGAAAGTCTCCCATAGGGCTCAATGGCACTCTGCAGCTCCAACCTGGCCCAAGGAAAGTCTCCCATAGGGCTCAATGGCACTCTGCAGCTCCAACCTGGCCAAAAGATGTGTCAAATGTCATGATACCAAAGCGTGAATGAATTCCGAAATAGTCGTAGTCTTTGTGAAAAATACGACTTTTTCATGGAATTTAAAAAACCACAGAAAAGTTGTACTATTTTAACAATATTATTATGGTCAATACGAAAAGTTCTAACAACTAGAAAAATTACGAATTTTTCTCATTCGCGGTCAATCCTGCTTTAATGAATGGGCCCCATAATGTTAAATAACGGTCTCCAATAGTAAACCATGTGTGCCTTACACCATACATTTCTGTGCTTTATAAAAACAAGAGTACTCTCTCTTTATATAGACCACAAAAAATAATGTATTTAACATGTATGCATCATATTTATCTGTGTTTAAATCTGTCTAGGGTAGGGCATATATAATGAAACTTCCATTAATTAAAACAAGAAACTTTCCAATCAAACCCACTGGTACTTTAGTTTACAAGGCATACAGTAGATCCAGGAGGCCTCTATCTTATCTAATAATCTATTAACATCTCTTCATCTGGACCCCAACTTTACATGTTCTATACCCAGATGAATATATAAGGAGAAAGTGCCTTTTGTTTATATAAAGCACAGAAATGTATGGTATAAGTCACACATGGCTAACTATTGGAGACTATTAGTATTCAGTATACATTATATATGAGGATGTGGTTTGTGTCACTTGATTACAGTCATGTGTTGATCTTTGGATTTGTGCTTACTTGGGTGAAGTTCCCAGGAAGGAATGAAATGAGTTAGGTGCTAAGGCTATCTACACCTTTTTCATGATTAATACTGTACCAATCTTTGCTGCTTTTAAATTTGATCAATAAATGTGAGTATTTTTAAAGAAATAGATTTGGACTGAATTGGTCACTTTCACTTTTAAACAGCTTTTTTAGGACAGGAAATGCTATATAAACATGATTATTCCAAAATGCTTTACAATTACGTTAAAATATATATATATCTATATATATATATATCTATATATATATATAAATATCATGGGTTTATGAAAGAAAATCTAATGCTACATCTGTAGTAATAAGTCAAATCAACTGGACATGCTGTACATTTCTTGAAGATGTTTCGCCAGTAGTCCATTTGGCTTTCTCAATTCAGAATAAAGCTGGCCATGCACGCACCAATAATATCGCACGAAACCTCGTTTCGTACGCTATTCAGTGCGTGTATGGCAAGTTGGTGAGTTGACCGATATCGCAGGAAGCTGCTGATATCAGTTGACTTGCCGATCGCCCAGGTTAAAAGATTTTGATTGGGCGCCATAGAAGGCGCCTGAGCAAAATCTGCCATCAGGGCTGAATCACCAGAAGGAGGTAGAAATCCTATTGTTTCTACCTCCTTATCTGCCGTTTCAGCCCTGAAGGTTAGTGGCGAATTGTATGATCTTTCGTGCGACCGATGGTCGCACAAAAGATCGCAGATCGCCACGTGTGTGGCCACTTTAACTTGTACAAAGATCTTCCTGGAATAATGTTGCTCCAATCAGCATAATCTGGTTATCACAAGCAGCATGGGGTCAGGGATCTCATGAATGTGAGGTGATTGTATTAGCAATTAGCATTAGATCTATGAGATGAGGTGTTATTAACCCTGTCAGAGTGCCAAAACAGCATTGTATTTATTTTTTCAGTTTTGCACATCTTTTTCAGACACCCAGTTACTTTTGGGAGGACCAAGTTCATTTGACTATCATGCTTTTCAACTTCCCAATAGTTTTGGTGTTATTGCTTCTCCTTCTCCCAGATTTAACAAAGGCCTAAACTCATTAGCCACAAGATTTGAGCCCATCTGAGATGTTTCCTTTGTTTTTTTCTAAGCCTCTGTGCTGGTGGAGATCTTGTCTGCTCTTTGTGATCTTATGAATGGTGGGAGTCCAACAGCGCTCCCTGGAAGGTTAATGCAATCAACACCTTACCTTCATGAGATCTCTGACTCCATGTTGCTTATCATAAAAAGATTATTCTGATTGGAGCAACATTCAAGGTTATTTATTCCAGTTGATCTGACTTACTGATACAGATATACCATGACCTGGATAAATAATAACTTTCACAGATTAAATCTAATGCTGTAATTGCAAGCAGTTTGACATTTGGACTCTCCTCAGTGAAAAATACCTCGCACACTGTTTGTCTGTAATCACAAAATGTACAGTACAAGGCGTTGTGGGAGCTGGAATGTTGACTAGAGGGGAGCTGGCCTGCAATGTTTCAGTTTTATAAGCAGTTGACAGCAATTGTAACAGACGAACAATACTGTCAGTAGCAATTACATTTAAAATTTACTTTAAAATAACTTGAATTTTTTTTTTTTTAGATCGTTTCTTTTTTTGTGTGTGGATATTCTTTTTAATTTCAGCCTGCTGATGTGCATAGGCATTGATAATATTGGCTGCAAATATTATAGATAAAATATCACATCCAGGAACAGTAGTACATTTGTTAAACCCTGTTGTAGCAAAGTGCCACTGTACTAAACATTTAATTGTGCTTAGTAGAGGTGCTGTCTCTTTAAAACAGCTTCAGTCTTTCCAGTTATAGTGTCATATAGTCCATAACTGTTTTGCCTACAGCCTGTACAGATATTTATGCCATAAGGGCAATGTGTTCCTTTTTCTACATTTTAAAATAAATATTGTTTGAGGTATGCTTCATTCTGCAGTGGTTTCTCATGTCAGGCACTCTTTGTCAGACACATTTTACTGCTACAATAGCTCTTTCCTCTCTAGCCTTCTAGGAAAGATTGTTGGAAGGATTTGCTTCCTTACATACATGTGGCTGAACACTGATGTTCAGGCCAAGGCTCACGTAAGTCAAGTACTTCCACTTCCGTCTCTTCATACCATTTCTGTTTGGACAACATTGGGCACTCATGATTAATGTTAGGGGTGACCTCACTGGTAAACCCACACCTACAATACAAGCAATTTAAACTTACTGCAAGCTCTATTCAGTGTCGGACTGGGATTACAGGGGCCCACCAGAAAACTGTTGATCATGGGATCTTTCTCCAAACTATTTTTCTTCCACTAATCACTCAACCTCTATATTTTCCTAGTCTTTTTTCTTTGCATACTATAATCTATTCTTCTTAAAATTGTCTTCCATAGAGAAATAGGGAATGACCATAAATTAGGCCAAATGGTAAGAGGCAGGAGGGCCCACTGACACCTGGGCCCACCGGGAATTTTCCTGGTATCCCTGTGGGCCAGTCCGACACTGGCTCTATTTGTCTCTCTGCTGTGCAGGCCAGAAGAATGACTTACAAAATACATTTCACATCAGTTGTTAAGTCTATTGTGTGTTGAATTATTTGGAACAATATACTGATAAGCTGTTCTTTTATCTATATGGCATGAAGCTCATGTACTGATTAATATCAATATGTTTGGACACAAACACGTATGATTAAATGAGCATGTACATTTTCGTCTGTTGGTTCATCTGGATTTTGTTTTTTGTTTTTTTGTTTTTTCCTATCTAGGTCCTAGCAATGGTGACTTTCATATACCTGCTGATTGCTACCCACCTTCTGTTTGTGGGTGCCACTTGTCCTACTCTGTGTAACTGTGATTTGAAAGATGCAATTATTTGCAGAGGAACATCTATTAAAGACATTGGCTCATTACTTCTTCCATCTAACTTTACATACATTCATATAATGGAAACCCTTGCAACAGAGATAACAGATAAAAGCTTTGGTAACATGCCGGTCACGTTACGTCTTCGCTTGGAGGCCAATCACTTGACTTCCATAACCAGAAATGCATTTAAAAGTTTTCCTCATTTAAAAAGCCTGAAACTTACAGACAACAAGTTAAAGACCTTGCCCGCTGGTATGTTTGATTCATTAATTAGCCTGGAGCAGTTGTTTCTTGATAAGAATTGTTTGTCTAGCCTTCATCCAAACCTGTTTTGCTGTTTGCAGCATCTAGAAGAACTTATCTTGAACAGGAACCAGCTAACCAGTTTGCCAGATGAGCTATTAAAGAATCTCACAAAGCTTATAAGTTTAAATCTGTCCAGGAATAAAATATCACATTTGCCTATGAGCATTTTCAGCTCCTTGACTAAACTCAAAAAACTGTTCCTCTATGATAATCAGCTGGTAACCATCACTTCTTCAGCATTCAATAAACTAGGGGAACTGTTAGATCTTGCTCTTTACTCAAATTCTATCCAGTTCGTTGCTCAAGATGCATTTTATCATCTTCCTAAACTGCAGTCATTAAAACTCTCCAAAAATAAGTTGCAGTTATTGCCTTATGGACTCTTTCTGCATTTGCCTCAGTTGTCTACATTGACACTCTATGATAATCCTCTCAAAGAACTCCCTGATGTGCTCTTTGGTAAAATGGAAAATCTGACTTCTTTGTGGCTGTATAATACCCACCTTACAACCATTCCAAACTTTGTTTTCTGCAATCTGACTAATTTGCAGCTACTGGTGCTGACTAGAAATGCACAGCTTGACAGTCTCCCAAAGGAAGCATTCAGTGGTCTGAATAATCTCTTGGAACTATCCTTACATTCAAATAATCTATCATCCATTGACAACGATGTCTTCCAAAATCTTCAACTACTTGAAAAACTTTCTCTTTACAGTAACAACCTTAAGGTTCTTTCGGAGAATATGTTTTACAATCTTACTAAACTTCAAATTCTTCACCTGAATAACAGCAATCTGCACACCCTCCCAGGGCAGATATTTCAAGAATTACCCAGTCTGCAAATGGTCTATCTCCACAGTAATCCCTGGGCATGTTACTGTGAGCTTACAGATTTTAAGATGTGGTTTCAGCAAAACCAAAATAAAGTATATAATCCAATGTCACTTGTTTGTGATACCCCATTTACACTGAGCAATATATCTGTCCTGGCTGCTGGTGAATCTATATGCCACTATACAACAGCCAAACAGAACAACCTTGATACAACTGCAAACTCACAGACAACCAGCAACATCCAAAGCACTTACTCCTATAATAACATAGAATTTACTAATGTTAAAACACAACCTATTAGCTACACCACATCTCCAACTGCAACCACATGGGAGACCAGAACCATAAAAAACACAGTCTTCTTTGTGATGATTCCCACCACCGCTATACAAGACCTCAATGCAGGTGTACTCAAACCCATACCCTACGTGTCTAATGTTCCTTATAACAAAATTATTTTTTTTCTGCATCTTTTTAATACTGTATTGCAAATGTTTGCTCTATTTTTGTGTTCTGTTTTGTTGGTCTTGATGAGGAGGCTCAATAATTACTTTGAGGGTTTGACAGAACCTGTGGTTTTATTACGCATACTAATACCATTGGATCCAGTACCCTAAGATCTGCTGAGGTAGCAAAGGTTCCTTTCAAAGCCTAATATTTCCAACAACAAAGAGAAATAATTACAAAAATATTTTGTTAAACTTTGAAAAATGTGGCAGGTCCAATACACTTCAGCTGGAGAAGCCATTTGGCAGTAGACAGTTTTCTTGCAAAGACTACAGTTTCTTTTACCAGCGTGGTTAGTTGTGTAATTAAAATAGCTCATATTTACTGTAACTAGGCCTTTCATTTTAGTTTTGTAGCTAACTTCGAAAGCTTACTTTTCAAGAATTTCATTAAAAGGTGTATGTCTTGCTATAATAATAATCCACTGTTTTTTCTTGTTTATAAATTAATTAACCTAATATTTTCAGGCTGCAGCCTGCACAGTCATACTGTGGCATTTCAGATGCTCTTACTGGCTAGTTCTAGCATGAGTTACAGGGTACCAATCACCTTAAGAAATTTGAAATTCTTATTTGTTGGGTTTGTAAAGCAAAATAAATGTTACTTACATTATATATGTTATATAAAGTTTGTTTCCTTCATCTTGGAATTCATAATCGCAGCAAACAGCAGGTGCCATTTTAAGGCACACTTTGCATTATCCCAAAATGTTAATGCACCAAAATGGGGGACCCAATCCATGCACAGAATACACAATTATAGTGAGGAATGAGGGAAGTGCAGTGACATCTATGAAGTGCTGAATGACAGGTAAAAGTAACTGCCTGAGGCAATTTATAGCAGGTATGGAACAACACTATGGTCATACTTTGGTAAAATCAGCACTTTTTGAAGTGTATTGTCTTGCCTACAAAATTGCTAGTCAGCCCTGCTAGTCAGTCTTTAACAATGCCAATAATGATTCTTTTGCATAACATAGCTTTTGAGAACCTGGAAAGTACTTAGTGATTGCTTCCGTCAGTGGATGTAAGATTGTGAATTCTATTTGCAGCAGTGCATGTAATTACACTTCTTACGGAAAAATACTTGAATAACTCAAAGAATGTTACATCGTGCAATGCGATTCTTGCTAATAAAAAGCCTTTATAAATACTGGCTCAGGCAATAGCAGCTAAGTTTTAAATCTCTTCTCTTTTATCAACCTTGAACAAACACCTGAAAAAGAGGTCTGAAATTCTGCTGTTGTGATGTGAGACCAGATATTGTAAACAAAAGCTTCTTATTTATAACAATTGTTGGGAATGCTGCCCAAATTTGTACCGCATCCACAGTTGTGCAACAGTGTAGTGCGATCTGTGCTAGTAACGTGTCTGGGTCTCATTTACTAAGCTTTACAAAGTGCAAATAATCACCACAGTGTGACACATTTTTCCCATATTGCAATATTTTTTCACAGAAAACCACTATAACTGCATCTGTTGCATATCGGCAGACATTACATTGTACATTGTCATGTGGGTGGGCATTTTCTGTTCCCAGTAGTAAACTGAATCTAACTAAATTTTACTCTAAGGGGACCTAATATTTTATACAATACCTGTTTAGCCTATCTGCTTTATCTGAATAGTTTGAGACGGTTTGGAAACAACTGCTTTTTATTATAAGGGTTTTACAAGAGAGACGTCGGAGATTTAGTTTGGCACCGGGAGCAAACAGGCCGTGATTTAATTATATCAGCGTCCCTTTGCTGTGATTGAGCAGGCCAGGATCTGTCTCTCATCTGCACTGCTACTCACTTACCTAAAAACATGTGGATAGCAAACTCTGAGAATAAGTAGCTGTGGCTTCTAAGCCTGAGAGGGGAAACCAGGAGTTACAGTATTTGATCCTCAGTGTGTATATCAAGTTCTTTTCATTTTTCAGAAATGAATATCATATAATTGGAAAAGCTCACTAACAGGAGCTGGAAAGCATGTATTTTACAGCATTCCAGTAGTAGTTGCTTATAAGAAGTGGCCATGGCCAGCATGATTTTGGGCACAAGCTCTTCTGTGGCTTGGGCAATTTCATGCCAAATTACGCCCTTAAATCTCAGTTTTGCTTTCAGAGTTTTATTTATATTTTTGCATTCTGAAATCTTTTTTAATGACAATAGAAAGTATTTGCTGACATAATTTGTAATAGTTTCCTATTATTCGTGTTTAACCATAAACAGAAGCTGCAAAATGGAAAATTTAACTCAATAATATGGCTTCTGTGTCGCTTATTTCAGTTTATTAATATGCCAACAAAGGTTGCCCTTCATTTCTTGCCCCTTCAGCTTGAACAGAGTAATTACAGCAGGGTAAACTTCTTCCTGCTCCCTTACTTTTTTTGGATATAACCTTTTGCTTATTTGTCACAGCCAGTGGAAGGTCCCTTAGGGTATTGGCATATGGAGAGATTAGTCGCCCATGATTAATCTTCGCATCCGTGAGCAACTAATCTGCTGAAATGCTTTCCCACTGGCAATAATGTAAATCACTGGTGGGAAAGTATACACTGTGCTTCATATATCTGATGTTGCCCAAAGTTGCCTCTTGAGAAAACTTTGTACAACTTCAGAAAAATGAAGGTGAGATTAGTGAAGATTTATTGCGGGCATTTATACTGGCATCTCCCTGTCTGCCAGGACCCTTAGTCCTTGCCTGGTAGTTTTGGTAGTAGCCATGGAAACATGCTCAGTGCTTATGCATTGTCTTGCATTAGGAAAATTGAGTATTACAGTTAATAATGTTTATCTGTGTTATGTATATTCCAAGTGATAAAGTTATACATGGGAAACTGATGGCAAGGACTAAGATATCTGGTTATAATAAAGCTGTGGCTGACCCTTCGGCATTCTGGGTTTTTAAGAATGTAAATAAAGTTCGAGTTTTATCCATTCTCTGGCTGACCATGGTGCTTTGCGAGCCGCTTTCTTCAGAGATTTGAGTTTGCTCCCTTGGGCTACGGGTTCGGGGCTCCAAGCACCCGAACCAAATTTCGGCATCGGTGAGTGATCTTCACTGCATGTGTACTAGCATTTGAAATATTTGGCGAGGGACCTGGGGTATATACACCCAGGTCAACACCTGTTTTAGGTAAAGATTTTTGTCTTTAACTTTGACCCCTTTTATAAATTGTCTAATTAAACTGTGTTAGCACACTGTATATATATATATATATATATATATATATATATATATATATAATGTGTGTGTAATATATATATAGAAATTTTACTGAATTGGGTGTATTCTTTGAGGGTTTGTGGCTGACCCTTACCCACAAATATTCTGGTATCTGGTGTTCTTTTTTTGGGCTGGGAAGTGCAGGTAGTGCAGAAATAAAAGGAGTAGAAATCTCCACACTCTAGTAACCCATAGCAACCAATCAGTGGTTGCATCTACTGGGCAGCTGTGTGAAAACTAGGGATGCACTAAACCCACTTTTTTGGGTTTGGCCTAACCCACCCTGATTTGGATTCGGTTCGGCTGGGACAGTGGATTCGGCCAAAACAATCCGAATCCTGAACTGAATCCGGGATTTGGTGCATCCCTAGTGAAAACATCTGGTTGCTATGGGTTACTAGATGTGGGCAAACATAAGACTCTTTCCCCCCATATGTAATAAAAGGCACTAAGTTTGCCCAGAAGCAGTAACTCATAGCAACCAATAAAATGTTTGCTTTTAAACGGATGACTAGTAAATTCTATCTGCTGATTGGTTGCCACTAAAACTTAGTGCGTTTTATTAAATAACCCTAAGTATTACTTGGAACCAGGAATGCTTAACTTATGCACTTCCAACAAATACTGGACACTTAGCCCTCTTCTTGGCAGATCCTGAAATGCACAGGACTCATCCTATTCCCCTGTGAGAAGAAATGTTACTAATGGCTTAGGATCTTATAGAAAATTTCCACTAAGTTAACAGAACATTTGCACCCTGTATAATTTGCCAGCCTTCAGTCTTGCTGGTTGTCTGCTTTACAGGTATATCTGTGGAACAATTAAATGGGGATAATTTACACATTTTTTAAACAAAATTAAGATTAGGTGGAAAGACTGTGAATGTATTTGATGGAATGTTGTACAGTATGAGGTGATAATGGCAGTTGGTAAGTAAGCATTTTTCTAGAAACATTGCTAATATCTATTTCTCAAAAAAGGTTTCTGGGTTTCTTTTTAAACTTCCCGTTATCTCTTCTTTGTTTCTAATTCTGGGAGCTGAGTAATTAGGAAAGCATTTGCTGTTTCCTGTTGGTTGTGAAAGTGTGATTAGTGTTACTACAACATTCAAAACAACATTAAAAACATATTGTGGGATGGCTCATTTGGAAAGCAAATAAAGCACCTCTCCAGATAAAGTGCTTTAATTTCATAAATGAAAAAGGGAGCTGAACTGTGTGATGATGATAAATGAACCCCAAACAGAATGACACAAACGGTGCAGAATGCAGTGGTATACAGTATATGGCAGGATATTTGCAGTGGAAACACTTGTGTGATGCATGAAATGGGATATGTGGTATAGCAAGGTAGCCAAACAGAACACTAAACTGCTGCTTAATTAAATTGCATTGGGATGTAGCATGACATTGCTGAAAACATTTCCTTGTAGAGATCCTTGCTTCTTTTGTTAAATATCTGAACCAACAAGATTTGTATTAGAAGCACCTGCCTTTTTGTAGCATCTGTTGTCTTTATAAGCCAGTTTTTTTCATAGGGCTAATATTGAGTTTATTACTCTGACACATTAAGGAAATTGTTGCAGCCAGTGAAGGTAAATCAAATTCAAGCTACTAGAAACCCTTCTCCCTGCTGTCCTCACAGACAGTCCCCCTCTTTTTCATTTGCAACCTGGCCTCCCCTTTTACTACACTCCCTCTTAACCCTGGTGAGCCATTGGGCAGTAGGATAAGGTTAAAAGTGCCCATCATCCTTGAAATATTTAGTACCTTTCCTAGAGTCACAAATCCCAAATGACTTGCTGGCTCAGGGCTCCATAAAAGGCATATTTTTATCTGTCACACTTGAGCCAATTTGTCAGACAGACAAAATGCATCCTACAAGTCAGATGTAGTCGCATCGGCTAAAATATAATGGAACTGATAGAAAAATCTACACAGAAGATTTGCCATCCAACACGACACGCCTGTTGGAAGGGAACGTTGCATGCTGCATCTTCATCCAATAAGATAAAATCTGATGGTGTTTTTGAGAGACTTTTTTTCCTAGTTGAAATACATTGATTGTTGGATGGAGATGCAGGAACAAAACACACCTTATCTGATCCAAATGTACATTATTGCCTATGGAGGTCAGCTTTGTAGGATCCTACAAGATCTCGTGCTGCTGTGTGGTGTTGCATGAAGGATCACATTAAATCCATTAAATCTGACCCACAAAATCTGCTGAAAATCTCCCGTGAAGTTAAGCTCTTACTCTTGTCAAGTTTAGTTTGTATGAATATGTACCATGACTAAGACTTGCATTTAGCGCTGCCATATAGTATGTACATGTGTGTTTACATTTTTTCTTTTGAACAAATGCTTCCAGCCTGCCCTGTCCCCAGCTCTATTGCATTGGCTGCCTGGAAAAACCATCACAAAGTCCAACCCAAACCATGAGTTCAGTATAGCATCCGCAGATGCCATTTTCTAACCTATATTTTTTTATTTTAGATTAAACAGTTCATGCTGGAAAGTGTTGTTTCACAAGCAAGTTAAACTTTTTCTTTGCCCGGTGCAATATTTCCATATCTGGACACAGAAAAGGCTTTAATGCAAATATTTGATGGGAATCTAACGTTGTTGGACAAATGCCAATGACGAATTCCTGACCAAATATTTTAGAGGAAAAGTTAAAGAAAATATATCGTATTAAACACTGGCAATGAAGATTTTCCCAGCTTTTAAGAGAGATGAATGATGGGTGGAGACCCTAGCACTTCTTTGTTTGCCAAGTGGGACTCAACTCGACCTCTTCTAACAGGAGCTGGCCAGCCTCGACCATTCCTTTCATTCTGGACATGTGGCTGGAGTATTGCCATCCCGTCTCTATCCCAGTCCGGTTTCCTAATACTGCTTTGTGCTCTTAGTAACAGCACAATTCTCACTCTTGTGAAACAGGAATAACGCATGCTTTCCGAAAGTCTTTCAATAACAGGTTATTTCAGAGACCCCGGCATTTTCTTTCATATGAGTCCTCTATGACCAAACAGGCTGCTTACAGTTATTTGCTTTCTAGTCATATCTAGTACAGAAGAGAATGAGAATGTGCAAATAATGGGTTTCCTATTTTCCTGATATTGGGAAATTCCAGCAGCAGAATTATTCTTTCCTGTGTGTAAGGTCTGGACTAAACAGAATCATGTCTTCCTTAACTATTTGTGCACTATGTAACTTATTAGGTTTCTCTTATTTGGTGGAATATAATAAAAGTCACTTACACCTGAATTTATTATAAGTTTGTCAAAGTAATTAGCAAATTATCTGACAGTGTGAAAAAATTGCCATTTTATAGTGGCAGTGCACAGTGTTTTTTCGTGCCAAAAATTGTGCTCTGCCTTTTATGAAAAATGTTTATTTTATATATGCAAATATTCTTTTAGCTACATTGCATTTCAACATTTCTGTCCTAATTATTTGTGCCATTTTTGTGCTTTGTTGTATACAGTATAATAATAGTAAATATGTATTCTGTTTAATGCATATGTTTGAGGCATGCACAGCTTAAGCATTACTAGTGGGATGCATTCCCCTCCCCTGCACTTCATCTGATAGGTACTGCTCCTTATCAGGCCTAGCATATTGCTGGGACACTCCTAATGTCCATTTCAGTGAAGAAAAAATTGGTAAGTGATAAGGGACTTTGCAAAGATAGTATGACCAAATGCAAAATGCTTCTTTAGCCACTTTAAATCACTTAGAGAAGGATATTGTTTAGGTATGAAGATATTTATTAACCAATAACATAAAAAATAGTCATTGAAATTCATAAATTCATCATTGTGGAATTCACAATTTTTGTTAAAATGTATTTGTAAAGTTCTGATGAAGTGTAATGGTTTCTGTTCATCTGCTTCTTCATGCCAGGCATTTCTCATCTCAAAACAGTTAAGATTGCATTATTGCAGTAGTGTTTTTGCTCAGAAAACCCCTCAGAATTGAACAGGGTCAGACTGGGTTGGCAGGGCACAGGGAAAAAAAAAAACAGTGGACTGTGATTTCATGGGCCCCCCTCCCCACAACCAAGACCTGCTCTCCATGCACGCTACTGATGCTACTCCCCCTGTTTACTGCAGGTGGACATTGGGAGGGGGTCCTTAAGGTTGCAGCCCGGGTGGGCCCAGTCCAGTGCAGAGAATGAAAGTGTACATATATTCAAATATACAGGAATGATGTTGCAGGTTAATCTAATATAATGTATAGTATAAATATATCATAAACTTACTTTCTTGCGGCAGACCCTAAGCAGAAGAACGAAATGGCATACTTATAGCATCTTGCACTGATTCATGAAAGTATTCTGAAAGCTGCAACATTTACAAAAACAACAGCAAGCTCAAAACACAACTCACTAAATTTAAAAGCAGGAACAGGTATGGGATTTGTTTGGAAACCCATTATTTAGAAAGCTCTGATTTACAGGAAGGCCATCTCCCATAGAGTCCGTTTCCATGGGGTGGTTATAATTGCAGAGACATGAACAATTGCCTCACAAAAGACAACTGAGACTTGGAATGGAGCTTCCAAGATGGCAACCTTACTATCTCTATCTTATGTCCATCTGAATCCCCAGCTATTCTCTTTATATTCTCTATATATCCCTGACTATTGGCTGAACTTTCATACAGCAGGTACAACATCTGTGTATTGTTAGACAAGAGAGTGTGGCTTGACACAAATATGCCAGAAATGTTAGGATAGATTTTACAAAAACCTGTAACTTTTGTATGATTCCATGCTTAATTAATACAAATATTTTGCTATTAAATAAAGTCATGCTGTTAAGTTGAATACTTAAAATACTTGCTACTGACAATATGCTTCATTACAGGAATCATGTACCTCTAAAATGAAATCCGCTCCAAACCCAAGGTGCTACAGTGTGCAGCCCAGGTGCAAGTTAAGGGGAAACATCTGGAAGGCGTCTCCGATCTCTCAGAGGGTGACAGGGAAGCTATACCTCATGCACTCTGCTTTATGAATTCCAAACAAGTGTTTAGCAGCTGGCTCAGGAAGATTATGTGATTTAAACTACTCTGTTTGTTTAGCTGGGACCAAAAAGGTTGTCTTTTTTCATTTCACTTTTGCCATGTCTGAGCTTTGTCCAGCTTGGCAGTAACAAATATTCAATGTTTGTGAAAAACTCCATACACATATTAAAATCACTGCTAACAAGTTGTGTGACTGATTCCTAAGGCCATGAAAAGGGAACTAGCTCCGTACTGTTACACAAGTTTGTTTGGCTATTATGCACCCTGCCCCACTCACTGACACATTGCATTAATCACCTTCCTGTTGCGTGTAAGGCAGAACACCAGGGCTGTAACTAGGGGCAGGCAGAAGAGGCTCCCTTGCCCCACCGGCATTAGTTGCCATGTGCTCACCTCCCTATGTTAGAGGGGGAGCGAGGTGGCTGGCTGGAGGTTGCCTAGAGCAAACCCCAGCCTAGAACCTCTGCGAATGACCCCATTGTGAAAGCTGGGGAACATTTCTGGAGGTCAGTTTATGTAAATGAAGAACAGAGCGCCGCACACATAGGGACTTTATAAAACACATAACACATCTAGGGGCCGATTCATTAAAACACGAGTTCGAATCCCGAATGGGAAAAATTCGGATTGGATGCGAAAATTCACTCTCACTATATATATATATATATATATATATATATATATATATATATATATATATATATATAAAATCCTATTGGTGTATGGCTGGACATGAGGCATAGCAGTCCTGTAAACCCAAGTCCAGCTGCTTCCTTGATTTTCATCCAGTCTCTCCCCCATGTCAACCGCAATAATTTTGTAGGTCCCTATATTAAAAAATTTACTTAATCAATAAAAAATTGCTAATGATTTTTGCCATTATACGTTTGTAGAAGAAAAATAAATGGCAGTAATGAAGAATTCCATTTTTATCTAATTGCCTTTTCAGAAAACCTGACACAAGGATTCAGTTGTGTTTGGCCCTTTTGGCTGTCGGCTAGGGATTTCAAACATTCTGCAGACACATTCAAAAACCATAGCTGTTTGCTTTGTCTGGGTCGTTTTTTTTTTTACTCACTCGCTATAAGTGGGACCTTTTCAGAACTTCGCTGTCACACGGATCAGTAAATATTCATCTGTGTCAGGAAGTCAAAACGGTTTCCAAGATGAGAGACAGCCAATCTGCAAGAATAGTTTATCCCCTCAGAAAACCATTGTTGCTTTGTTGAAAAAAATTGTGGATTATTTGTAAGGATATATATGGCACATTTGTACTTTTTGGTGTGGCCAGGGCTGCCCTTAGGAATCATGGGGCCCCATACTACTAAGTTAGCAGGGCCTCCCCCCAGGGAGCCCTAATTATTAACCCATTAATCACCTGGGTGGAGGTTTCTGCCAGCAAGTAGAATTGTGGCCCCATCTTAGGTTGTAGTTGGGCCTCCAGCGCTGGGGTTGACAATAAGTACTGAACTGGCTGTAGAGAGGCATGGCATGATGATACTAACAGATATAATAATTAGGAGGTTAATTTAGATATATTTACATTATTAAGAGCAAAATTATCATTTAATAGGGTTTGGGATCTTAATTACCAAAAAAGATAAACCTGGTTGTCCAAGAGTGAACTATCTCACTGACTAATGAACCTATTGGATCACTACAATTACATACCTATGAGTGCCCGAACTGCACACTATATCTGATGTGTTCTGTATGGAGACCATCAAAAATTAGCATGTGTAGGGCCTGCTCATTAGTGCTCCTGCAGTTGCCTTGAGCTGTGAACGAGCTTATGCATTAGAGCAGTGTTATATTATCCAACCAGTGGCTCACGAGCAACATGTTGCTCCCCAACCCCTTGGGTGTTGCTCCCAGTGGCCTCAAAGCAGGTGCTTATTTTTGAATTCCTGGTAAGGAAACAAGTTTTGGTTGCATAAAAACCAAGTATAATGCCAAACAGAACCTTCTGTTGACAGCGCCGGATTTGTTCTTGGGGCGCCCCGAGGCTGCCCCTAGAACAGGCACCCCGCTATCCCCCCGCCGCCACGCAAACGCACATGCGTGAACAACCCTACCCCCCCCTTGCTGTGCGCATACTCCAATGTTGAACGTCCCTATGTTTGTGCCGCCCTAGGCCTGGGCCTTTGTGATCTTGCCACAAATCTGGGCATGTCTGTAGGCTGCCAGTCCACATAGGGGCTATTAAGGAGCCCCTGCATTAGATGAACACTGGATACAGGTTTTTAGGTGACAAAGGTATAGTATCAGTTTGCCTTTTTGGTTTTCATTTACTGTTAGCATGTGATTTTTGTAGCTAAGCGTGACAGCTTAGTATGCTGCATCACAATCAAATACAAGCAAGTTGCTCTATATGTAAACTTTTATTGCATTACATTAGGCAGGACATACATATTTACTGCTGAAGCTAGTCATCTTGATTAATAAACTCCAGCATATTTCCTCTTGCTTGTTTTTTTGGGATATTTATATAACCCAAATTCCTTAATTAAGATCTCTAATTAATCTTAGCTTCTATCAAAAAGCACCCCCACATCACCCCATTAGTGTAATGACATGGCTTCATAATCTGAATCATTTTGTGGGCTGCTGATAGTCAGTAGCAATTGGCATTTAGGTTGGTTTGCTGGGTGCCCAAAGATGAAGACTCGTAGTTGCAGTATAGCATAGTCTCAGGCTATTTTGTCTCTGGCAGGCCAAACAAGATTTCATTTCTGGAAATGATGATTCTAAATGAGTCCAGCTGTTTGTCATTACTACACACTAGAGTGGGCCAAACCCCAAAGGCTTTAATATAAGAATCAAAGACAGATCCTAGTTGTGAGAAAGAAATTCTGTCTATGCAGCAGTGTCTGAATGCTGTATATTCTGGCCACATGCTGAAGTGGCCTAAAGCTTAATCTCTTTGTTTTATAGACACATGCGGAAACATCTAATAGGTACAATTATCGCCAAGGATATGCTCAATTTGCTAAATCAGGGAGATGTTTAGATAATTAAACACATAGTTACAGATTTGAAAAAAGACAAAAGTCTGTCCAGTCCAACCTTTCCAAATTACCTCCAGTTCATTTATATATATATATATATATATATATATATATATATATATATATATATATATATATATATATATATATATACACACACACACTAACAGCAGCAGAGATTGTTGGCACTAATAGGAATTTATACAACAGAAATAAAGTAAAAAAAGAATCTCTATCAAATACAGAAGGTGAAGTTTATTGATTCCGACGTTTCAGTCCTATACTGGGACTTTCATCAGGGAATACACACACTAATACATATACAGACCTATCAATAAACTCACCTATATATAAATATATATACACATATACCCATTCTAAACTAAATGTAGAGCTATGTTTAAAATGGTGGCTCCAAATTATGCTTGGTAGATGTTCTTTTATTGGTGCTAGATAAATCCTAATTGAAGTTGTATACAATTGAATGCAACTAAGAACAATATTTGAAGGAATTGTTATTATTTTGTGGACAATAAAAAGATTTACTGCAGCACTTGTGGGAAGGAGGGGCAGGTCTGTATCTGCTGGACCATAGCTCAGTCTCCTGTTGGACTTATTAAAGATAACTCGAAGGAAACATATCCACATACTTAAACTCCCTGTGTTAACAGAATGTATAAAATACACCCAAATGAATCAAATATAGGTTCATAAAGTGGCAGATCTGTGCTACAAACCCAGCAGCCTTTGCATACGTAAGGAAATTCTTTGTGCATGAAGCACTGGAGTACATCATTTACACTTTAAATTGCTCATTATTAGGACATTTGGATACTTTTTGTAATTATATTTCTGTTGCATGATCTATGGTATGATCATGCAACTTAATATCCCTAATACACGATGCATAGTATGAGAAATGCTGCATGACTGGCGCAGGGCTAATCGGACACATTTTTCAATTTGAGGCTGAGTTTTGGGCCCATCCACCTCGTGATAAATCCAGCCATGAGTGCAATTCTCTCTTTTACAGTAGTAAATTCAGATTTATTAGTTGAATAAAACAGAACCAAGCAGGACTGGACTGGCAACCTGCAGATTCTGGCAAATGCCAGAAGGGCTGCTGTGAGATGCCATAGACAATCACTATTTATTGGGCTGGTGGGGAGGGGCTGTTTGAGTACTTGAAATGCCAAGGCCTATTTGAAAGCCCAGTCCAGACATGCAACCAAGTGCACAGTATAATCTGTGCCATATATACAGTATATGCAAAATGACTAGAAGGTGTTAAAGATGTACATTTGACATAAATTGAGAAAGTTTATTCTATGAAGGGGTTACAGTAGATGGCAGATTATAGGGTTGGTAGAATGTGCTTCAGTAGGAGGCACTGGTAAAAAGTCAAACTCCTGCTCCAAGAAGGATAAATGGGATTGGAAGAAAGATGGTGACAGATGCTAACGTCTGTACAAGTGGGTTTGATTCTATCAGGAGGAGCAGTAAGAGCGAAAAGATTAATGAACAAAAGCACACTGGGAAGGGGGAAGAGAAAGAGAAATAGAGAGCATTTGAAGGTGAGAAAACAGAGTATAGAAAATTGGGGGGTGGGGGGGGTAACTTGAGACTGAACATTATGCAGCAGCTTAAGATCATGTTTGTTGCAGAGAGGCGCAAAGACTTCCTGACCATTCCCATTATGGCATAAGAAGTGGCTCTCTTGGCTCAGACCCTGAACTCTGTAGAAAGGAAACCTTGATCATTTCTATGTCAGCTCTTTGCAACTTTATCAAAGGCACTAAAATCCTACTGTAAATTTCATTCCAGTCAGATAAGTCTCTAGAGAGTTCAGGAAGCTGTTTTATAGATAAGACATCCCGGATCTTCCCAGACATCTCATGAAGACATTTGTGCCAATGTTTTTCAAAATCATGCTTTTTTAAAAAATAAACTTTAGATTAAAATTATGTTATCACTGCTAATATTGTTTTCTTTCAGGATGTATCCAAGCAGCTTATATTACTTGGGACTGTAAAATATTAAACAATGTTCTGTTTTGTTTAATTACTTTTAATGAATGTAGTTTATAATATGAATACACGCCACATTCTATTTATTCCTGTAGACTAAGCAGCTGCAGTGTGCGTTGTTTATGGTGAGCTTCCCATCTGTTAGCTCTTGGGTAACTAGGTAATGTATTTTGTCTTTACACTGTCATAGTCACTTCATAAATGATTGTATCTTAGCAACAATAATTTTCAGTACATCAAAAACCAAGAAGAAGTGAAGGAAGAACCTGGAAGATCGCTCGTTATAAGAAATTATATTAGGGACATCGGTGATAATAATGATTAGTACCTTCAGTACCAAAATACACAGAATGAGGATGATGAGATTCAGGGACTTTCCTTTCATGCGTTTACATTCTTAAAGGAGAACTATACCCTGGGGCGCTAAAATCCCCCTTAACTATCACTGTCTAGACCCCCCTCACCTCTCCCTTATTGCATAGTTTTGAAGTTTAAACGCTGTCCTTATCACTAACCAATACCTAAAAATGCAGAGAAGCGCAGCCGCGTACCACGCAACATCTTCTTACCGCCTGAAGACACTTTGGTTCTCTGCCGATACAAACCTGCTTGCACATGTGCAGTTGGAGGCAGCAGGAAATCCTCTTCAACTGCGCATGCACAAGCAGGTTAGGTGTTGGCAGTGAGACCCGAAGAGTCTTCAGTTGGTAAGAAGATGTAGGCCAGGTATGCTGCTGTGCTTCTCTGCATTTTTAGGTAGCGATTAGCCTCAACTGCCCTAGAGAAGCCATCAAACTCTAGTGAAGTTGGGGAGCAGAGAATGAGGATTGAATGAGGATTGAGTAAGTGCAAGATTTATCTTGTTATAGCACTTACTAGGAAAGTGAGCTTTCTGGCTCCAACTAGGAGAGATAGTTGGTAGTATTCTCCTTTACAGGCTATACCGCCTAATTGTAGGGACCGCAGTACTGACAAGGGTATCAGGCATAGTCTTCTCCCTGATCCCCATCTGCTGTAGGGGATCTGGTCCAAGAAGGTTAAAACCCTAAGGATAAAGAATTTCTTACCAACTACTCTTTACATTGGTGCACCAGTACTCTGCCTTTACCATCTGCTTTGTGAGTATTAATAACCCTGCACTTGGATCATTTGTCTTGGACAATAAACCCAGTTCTGTTCTGTTTTGCTGCATAAAGAGCTTCTGGCATCCTTATTTTTACTTTTACATTTACTTTATTACATCTGGAAGTAGGAGATGTAGTTCAACAATGCCATCTGTAATGATCCTACCCCTTAGTGAAGACCCATCCTTTGGGTACCACATGCACTAACACAGCGCTGTCCAACTGGAGGCCCGTGACCCCCCTCTGTGTGGCCCCCCACAACTGTCTGGCTTCATTGATGACTTACCTTTGTGTAAGCTTTGAACGGTATCAGTACTGATATTAACTGTCCCCCTACATTGTTCACACCTCAGATTCAGGGTGCAATCATCCTGTATTGTTTAAACATGTAATCCCTTGTACTGTACACACCTTTTAACACCGCTGCATTGTTCACCAACTGCATTGTTCACACCTCAGACTCAGGCTGTAATTACCCACATTGTTCACCTGTTCACACCTCAGACTGTAGGAGCAGTGCCAGCATTGTGTCACTGTATGTACATATATGGCACACACAGGCAGCATAGGGCAGACAGAGTATGGTACACACAGGCAGCATATGGCAGACAGAGCATGGCACACACAGGCAGCATAGGGCAGGCAGAGTATGGCACATAAGCAGCATAGTGCAGGCAGAGTATGGCACACACAGGCAGCATAGGGCAGGCAGAGAATAGCACATACAGGCAGCATAGGGCAGGCAGAGTATGGCACACTCATGCAGCATAGGCCAGGCAAAGTATGGCACACACAGGCAGGGTAGGGCAGGCAGAGTATGGCACGCACAGGCAGCATAGGGCAGGCAGAGTATGGCACCCACAGGCAGCATAGGACAGGCAGAGTATGGCACACACAGGAAGCATAGGGTAGCAGAGTACTGCCTGTGTGTGCCATACTCTGCCTGCCCTATGCTGCCTGTGGGAGGTGAACCTGGCAGGGGTTTGTTCTGGGAGTTTGTTAGCAGTTGGAAATAGCCATTCAATGGTCCCTAAGGTGTATAATTATGTGCTGGGGGTTGCTGTGCTATCCACAGGGGAGGAGGAGGCATTGGGATTTAACAGTGTGTCTTAATATGACATAATATAATTCTTTCACATATGAATGATGGTTGATATCCCAGCAGAGAGAACCAAGCATTTGGGTTTTTGCTGTGCTACCACCATTGTGATAACATGGGTGTGGTTTGAGGTGGGTGCAGTTTAAAAATAGGGAGTGGTCAAAACTGGCTTTTATTAGCGGCCCTGCACTATGTATGCTAGTGAAATTCTGGCCCTCGGCACCACGGAAGTTGGACAGCACTGCTTTAACCTATCACTAACTGGACTTGTCTGTATTACAGCCAAAAAGGGGTTACATATATAAAATACTCTGTGAGACACAATTTTAGATAATTTTCAGAAATATCATAAAAACCACTAACTTTAGGAAAGCTTTGTAGATTTTCATTTTGGGGTCAGTACACACCACAGACTTTGGTATATCTATGCATATTTGACATCAAACTGTGCGGTAGACCTCTGGTGTTCATATTTGTGGCGCTGTGCCTTTGTATGCACAAAAATGTATGAGATAAATGAGGCGAATTGCAACATTTTTAGGCGCTTTTCATAAAATGCAGCTAAATTTAGGAAAGCTTTGCCATTTGGCAGTTTGAAGTCAAAAGAAATATTTAGCCATTTTGGATTTGTCTGAATGTGTTCTTTCCAAAAATATGTGTTTTTCAGGGGTCACCCTACTTTTTTTGCAGCTTTTACCCCACATAAAACTGCCTGTGTGTTTATGAATTAGATAAATATAAGCAATTCAATTAATATGCACAAGGTATATTTTGGGGTCTTTGATAAACCTATGTACAGTGGCCATCAAACTGTTCAGTATACATCTGGGGTTCATATTTAGGGTGTTTGATATGGTTACGTAATGACCTGTAGAAGATAAGATTCTGCAGATTGGCAGTGATTTTCAGAAATGTCATAAAAATCTACAGTTTAGGAAAGCTTTGCGGCTTGGTACTTTGGAGTAGAAATATGGGTACCCATTTTGAATTTGGGGGAATCTGTACTTTGCAAAAATATATGTCTTTCTAGAGTGAATATACTTTTTTGTAGGTTTTCCCCACATAAAATGCTATCTGTGTTGATTTTGCAGTTACTAAAATGACAGAAAAAATAGAAACAGAAATCATAAATCAAAATGCCACATACTTAGGTAAACCTATGCACGTTGGGTATCTAACTATTCAGTTAACCCCTGGCATTCAAATTTAGGGTGTTTTATCTTGGTACCTATACAAGTGAGAACTCTCCATAAAACTATATATATTTGGTATTGGTGCATTCAGGCAACTTGGAACTTTCCAAATCTGTTGTATTTTCATGCATAAAATACTTTTTCTTTCAATGTTTCTGATATATGTTTTATATTATGAAAAAAAATGATTTTTATTTATTTATTAGACATTTAGAAGCCTATATCTGGTTACAGAAGTGGAATTACAAAAATATTCAAGCATATTTTGAAAGCTTAGTTTGTCCCAAAAAATGATATATTACTTTCCTGGTTGAACTAAAGGTCTCTCCAACGAAAGGCCCCTAAAGTGAAAAGCGCAAAATGTTCAAAAACTGCCTGCCAATAAATGTTCCGCAAATGACCAAATTGGCTGGCAGTGAGAGGGTTAAAAACAATGATCAATGAACAATGATCCAAACACAAGGTGAATGTCATATAATGACCCAGCCAAAGCCTTAATCTCAACCCAACTGTAAATCTGTGGCACTATTGGATGATGCACTACGTGGCACTATTTCATAATAATATAACTTGGAGAATATTGGAAAAAATGCAAAGCTGGTACATACTTACTACAAATTGGTTATTAAAGGTGGTTCTAATAAAAAAAAGTTTGGGTACTGGTATCATGTTAATGGCAAATTTATGGGATTTTTAAATTTCCTTTTAACAAACATCACTTTACATGTCATAGAACCTGATGCAACAGGGCTGATTATAAAATTCTGATGATAATTGCACTGGTTTTTAAGCTCCCTAATTACTAATCAGCCTTATATTGTGACATTTATATTCCATATATACAGTATATTGTGAGTCGGCCCTTAAATTCAGTAACTGACAGTAGCAAATGGGAATCTACTGGGGGCATATTTTAATTCATAGACTTATCTGCTAAAGTGGTTGGATTCCCAGTGGGCCCAACTACCTCAGTCTGACGCAGTAACATAGTTATATGGAACAATGGAAGTCCTTGCTGCACTGTGGGACATTTGCTAAGATATTTCGTTTTCTACACATTGCTTTGTACTACTTGAATGCTACACTAGTGTGTTCTTTCACGCTTCTGCTTTACTACAGACTCTGGATCTAGTTAGTCTATTTCTTTTCTTTTCTCTTCTTCGTTTTTTTCTGCAGAGTAGACATTTTTACTTGTGCTATTTATATGACTTCACTTATCCAGATGTGTTCTTATTCATTCCAGATTTTATCCCAGAGAGACATTTTTTTGGACTTGTTTGAAAGAATAATTTCTGCTTGGGACCACCTCTTAAAAGTTAACATGCAACAGTACAACCTAGTATTACTGTATTTATTTCTTCACTACGGCAGCAATTCCAAATCATAGTCTTCAGATAGACAATGAAGCCAGACAGCATCATCAGACGCTCGCTGTCAGCGCCACTTCCACGGCAGGATTCTGTGTTTCCTTTTGTTGGTGATGGGCAGGACGTCCTTCTAACTGTATACATTTGGGTGCTGTAAATGTGTATGTTGTTTTGTATAAACAACACGTTCCGTTTTACTGTAATACATTTAGAAGCAGCTGAAATGTGAAATGCTTATGTACAACACCTCCTACAGTAATTAATAGACATATTAGAAAACATGGCTAGTGCTAAGTTGATAACTTGATATGCTCTGCTTGAATGGAACAAGGAACTAACCCTATACACAGCCCACAAGCTATAAACTGCAAAGATTTGCAGTTTATAATAGTACCCAGTTACTAAAAGGTTGAAATTTGCAAATTGGGAAAAACAGGGGCAAAACACCATATTTTTGCCCACAATGCACATTACAAACCTTCAGTATCAATACATACTAATATGCAATATACTAAGCCAGCAATGTCTGGCTGCATTTGCCAAAGCTTATGGAATCCTATCCTGGGTGCGAGACTGAAAGATATGTTTGAAACAATATGATTACTGTGTGGCAAATACACCTTAGACTTTGATTTGTTTCCAAGGATTGCTTCAGTCTGAGGCTAGCTAATGAACTGCATCTGTGCAGCAGTGTAACCAATGTTGTGGGACTGCTTGTTAATGGTTTAAGCAGCAAGTGATTCGAAATCTGCATTTAAAAAAAATTGTTTTTTCTTTATTTTTATCAAATGACTTGTTTTCAGCTTTTACTCATTTGCTTTAATGGGCAATAGTAAATGCAGTATAAGGTTAATATTAGGCAATTGGTATCTTTTTTCCACCTGACCTACTAATTTATTATATGTACACCCACTTGTGAGCATTTGTTCTATGTACCTTATGTATCATTTCATTCAGAGGTGCCTTGCACTGATAGTGTGCAGTTCTGGCGGATGATTTAGTCTGGGGAGCTCTTATCAGTGCTGCATTCTGGGAGTCATATACTTTTAAACCCTGATCGCCCCCAAACTCTCTAATTCTTAAACATCCTCAACTCCTTAATCATCTGTGCAGCCATGTCTTTAAAGTCAAATAAGAGTGACTGTGGCAGAAAAGTAACACTTCAGTGTGGTAGAGGCTGACTAAGTGGCGCAAACACATCCTGTACTTGAGTGAATGACTGAGGATTTTGCTGGGCGCTGATAAAAAAACCCAAAAACTTCTAATAATTTCCAAACTTAAAAATTGTTCCCAGCAGTTGGAACTTTTCTTTCCCAGACAAAATTTGCAACTAGCTGATAATTACTGCTTTATTTGATAATTATCTAACCCACTTTCTTATGAGCATACCATTAGAATCATTAACTTTTTTTAGATAAAGAACAGATGGAAGTCACACTGGAGACAGTGCCAGCTACTAGCCCAGAGCTTCTTAAACTTTTTTCAGGGGACTATTATTAAGCTCAGGCTTAAAATCTGATATACGGCTTGTTTTAAGTGCAGTTTTTATTGTCGCTGTATTCAGGGGGATCATGGTGACCCACCATTAGAACCCATAGGTAAAAAAAAACCTGCTGTAGCCCTTTCACTAAATATCTATTTTATTGTTTTTTGTTTATTTCATGTACCACTTAAAAAACAACATTCAGATAAAAATGTACTATTAATATATATATATATATACACGAAGTATATATAGGACTGTTTAACTATAGGATGTGCCCATTAGATGGCATCACTATTTGCAAGCAAATTTCTTTCTCTTTGTACATTAGGTTAGACCTGGGATCCCCAATATTTTTACTTGTGAGCCACACTCAGACGTAAAAAGTATTGGTGAATAGAGATGAGCGAATCTGTCCCAAGTTTGTAAAACTGCTAAAAAATTGCTGCTAAATTGCAAAATGCTGCTATTGCACAACTTTTTTGACGTGTATGACTTTTTTTGACAGGAACGTGAGTTTTTTTATGAGGCTGATTTGACGTGACTTATTCCTTGTGACCATAATCTTTTTGATGCGAAAGTGACTTTTTCCTCACTTTTTTGTTGTGGGGCATTTTACCGGCAGTTTTGTGAAAAAAATCGGCAATGGCAAGTTATAGAATTTCATAGCGAATCCATGCCTGGTGAAAAAATTCGCTTATCACTATTGCTGAGTCACACAAGCATGAAAAGAGTTCTTTGGGGATACCAAATAAGGGCTGTGATTGGCTATTTGATAGCGCCATGAGGAATGATAGCTTGGAGTAAAATCATGTCTCTATGCTTCCACCTCTTGTATCGGTTATTGATTGCTTTATATGTTACTCTGTATGTCCAATGTATGAAACCCACTTATTGTACAGCGCTGCAGAATATGTTGGTGCTTTATAAATAAATATTAATAATACTAATAATAATAATAAATGTAAAAATGGGCACCTACTCTGAGGCCACTGGGAGCAACATCCAAGGGGTTGGTAAACAACATGATGTTCATGAGTCACTGGTTGGGGATCACTGGGCTAGGCCAATAGCACCAGTTCTCCCCAGCCTAGCAACATTCCTAGGATTTGCTATAGCTCTGCCCCTTTTATGTCCAAAGTAGCACAGGATTTAACAACTCCATTGATTCCATAAGGACTGATATGAGCACTTTGCTTCATGGTCTGTTCCTCTGCACTTTACAGCTAATAAGGGAATTATAGAGTGGGTCAGAAAGAATGATGTTTCTCATGGAATATTAACTTACTCATCAGGAAATCTACATTCCACTGCAAAGCAAGCATCCGTGAGGAGGGCAGTGCTTACACCAAGAGCAGGAATACTGTACAATAACATTCTTTAGCTTGTGTGCTTATGGAGAGACTGATGGAGCTCTAACCCATTGACACGTCCCCTTTGCTGATTCATTGATCTGCTTTTAAACAGAGGGAAGGAAGCAAAAACTTCCAGTCTCCAGCTGCAGAACAGTGCACAGTAGAGCTTCAGGATTGTAAGAAACGACCAAGGTGGGTAACATCTGGATTTGT
Organism: Xenopus tropicalis; assembly: GCF_000004195.4. Classification (NCBI taxonomy): domain Eukaryota; kingdom Metazoa; phylum Chordata; class Amphibia; order Anura; family Pipidae; genus Xenopus; species Xenopus tropicalis. Next base: position 106,865,833 of record NC_030681.2, read on the forward strand.
ATTCTCTTCAGCTCTTCTGACCTGACTCAGTGCATAGCAAATCACTTTATTAGCAGAATAATTCTGGCTTGCAAGGCAGCACACTCCAACATTACTCTTTGTGTGTAGGTATTGATAATTATAGATAACCTTGCTGACCATTATGAGCACAGGTAATGTAAATTGTACCAAAATTATTATCTAAGTACACAAATGACTTACTTTAGACTCTATAAGGATCAATACAATATTAAAACAGTGATAATTTGGGGAAATAGAGGAACTATAACATGTGAAATAACATGTGTTATTACTTAAATGATTATGGAAAATACATTAGAGGTTTAATTATACTAAAATTGTACAGGGCATCTGAATAGAATAGAAACATTATGGTTATATATGGTTGTATTAAAATTATATTGTTTTGCTGTGTGGTCATTATAATAATACTAATGTTATAATAAGAACCTTCATTACTGGCCTTCATTAGAATTTGTTTCCCTGAGATGTTTCTAAATTGAGACAAAAATACTTGTAGGTAAATGAACAGCAGATTTATCTGTAACCACTGACTCATTGTTAATAGAATATCCAGAACAGACTGTTTGCCTCTATGGAAGCCAAAGCAATTAATAGCAGAAAAAAGTGATGCTACACTTTGGAAAGGCACACAGAGATTAATATTAGGACCACATGAATATATTCTGTGCAGGATTTCCTTTAACGAGTATTGTTCAAGTTTTGGCTGCAGTCAGTGTTTTACTGAGCCACAACAATGTGTAACATGTACATATAATGATCTACATCAGGGATAGGCAGAATGTAGTGCTACAGCTTTTGTATAGCTACATGTACAAACATTCCCTGCCAGCACTACCACTGAGGCATATGTATCTTAAAGGCACACTAACCACAAAAATGCAATTTATGAAATGATTCCCAGTATGAAGTTAAAGAATACAAATGGTAAAGCTTTATGTTCTTCATGTCTGTCTAACCTTTCTCTTCTCTATTTTGGTGCTGGTGCTGGTGCTGCCATGCTCTGGGTATGAGACAATTATAACAATGAGCACATCTCACTGGAAAGAGATAATTGGTCAGTTTATGGGATACAGACAGACAGAATGACTCTTAATTCATCAGTTACATAAACACTGAAGCAACATTAAAAAGGGGATTTGTATATTTTTTGCTGTTGCACACAGACTGCAAACTCTAGAAGCAGCTGAGGGGTTGATATTTTCTTCTATTCAGATTTCACTACTGTTTTCTGCTTCATGGTGCAATGGGACTGTTTAAATCCATAACAGAGTCAGTGTGGAAAATACTTTTCTCATAGCCAACAATTGAACTACATCTAATCTTTGGCTTCTGGCAGAAAGATCAGGGTATTTGAGGTGATGCCTTCTTTGGTGCGCTCAGAGCAGTGGGGCACAGTGGTTGCCCAATAGATCAAACAGTCTGATGAGGGGAAACTACGCTTAAGTGTGATGTTAATTACTGAGGCTATATGACAGACACCCGTGTAGGTCTGGCATCAGTCCCTGTTTCCATTGCCTGAAGGCTTGGGCGAGTCACTTAAAGAACAAGTAGTACAGTGATATTTAATTGTGAATATAATTGTGAATATAATTAGACCTTGGGCCGACATTCCTGTCCACTAAAAAGGGCACTGACCCGGGGTACTATTTCTGCCAAATCAACATTATTTCCTGATGCCCTAGAGATATTCTATGCTGTAGATAGTGTGAAGATAGTGTGCATGCACAGTAAAGTAGAAATCATGATTTTAAAGTTAAGGGTTCAATATTTATTGCATATTTGTGGTGTCCAGGAAAGTGGGTTAGCAAAGTTTGCTTCAGGTGTTGTCGCCTACAGATCAGGTATTTTTACTTATTAACTGCTAGTAATCATAATCCAGATTGGTTGCTAAGGGCTTGACAAACTTGTTAACCTTTTATTACCCAATAAGAGACTCTCTCACAACCGCAACACAGTTAGGGCAATGTACCCTACCAAAAGCAGTGGCATAACTTGATACGCCCCATACCGTGAAAAGGGGCCACACAGTGATTACTACACCTGCCTGCTCCCCACCGAGAATGGTTGGGGAGGGGGATTTCTATTGCTATAGAGGAAGCAGACCCCATGTTCTGGGTACAAAAGTACCCAAAAGAGCAGAACTGAGGAAGTATCTACAGGATACATTGTAGGAAATAAATGCAGGTACAATAAAAACAGCCAACAATCCTGGTAATATTTAAGATGAATGGTGTAATTCATTTTTATCATAATAGATAGTTACATAGTTACAAAGGGTTGAAAAAAGACCATCAAGTCCATCAAGTTCAACCCTTCCAAGTAAAACCAGCACACACAAACCTATACTGACCTATCTATACACTCACATACATAAACCCTATATACCAACATCAATACTAACTGTAGATTTTAGCATCACAAAATCCTTGGATATTATAAAATATTAAAGACATATCAACCCCAAAAATATTTTTTTGCCTAATAAAAGAAAACTTAATTCTAAGCAACTCTGCAATATACATTCATTACAAACTTGTAATGGTTTTTTAGTTATTTGTATATATAATTGCTATTACAAGCACTGTCTTCCTGTTCTGTTTATCCCCTGCCCTGGTGGCTCTGGCAGTTGAAACATTGTAACACAAGCAGTTTGACAGACCTGTCTTGCTGGAGGAGTCTGCCCTATGCAACATTGTTTAGAAAGTAATAACCAGGAGTTCAGCAAACGCTGCTCTCCTTTAAGGATGAAAACTACAAGCATTTCAATTTGCTCTTTAGCTGGCAGTTATTTAGTCACGTGAGAGATTTGGACCTACCCTGTGATGAAGAGGAACAGGCCTCTCTTGTGACATGACAAATTAACCATAGACATCGCCAATGATGTCACTAGATGGGCAGGTCCAAGATCCAAGGGTAAGAGGTGATTTTGAAATCTCCCATGTGAGTCTGTAACACTCGCCTAGAATAGCAATTGCATTATTATATGTGTTGCATATACATAAGCAGAGGTGGATTTCTACATACAAAAATGCAACTTATTGGGCTTCCTGCGTGGGAGGTGAATAGAACTCGCATGGTTACAAAGCAGTAAGTTCCCCTATTATTAATATACAGTGGCATCACAGAAAATAGGTCAATTTTTGCTATTTGTTATATACATGGTTTCAGTAAGGGTCATGTATCTTTCAGATACAGCACTAATAACAGGTGCTGCTATGTTCTTGCACCTACTTGTTCACTGTGGTGCAGTTGTTCCTAGCTTAGCACATCAGGTACAAGAAGAAGCTCACTCCATTGCAAGTAAAGTGGTTCAATGTTCTTTCACAAGGTTCATTGTGCCTTATGGGGAACATGTGACCAATATTGGCTTCTGCTCCTATGCAACCCAAATATACACAAGGATTAGGGTTTAAAACCCTACAAAGAATGAATTAGCAGAGTGCTTTGAATAGGATACCATAAAAAGGTGGGCAGAAAACATGACATAGCTTTAAAACATGTGACTCTATTGAACTTTGGCCATTTACTAAGTATAAAGTTAAAAAAAACCCTGCAGTTTGTCAAGATTTTTCCAAATATTGTAGCAGAATAACAGATCAACATACCCACATATTAAAGCAATGTTTTTGCTGTAAATATAGATGCATCATATTGGACTGGTTAGTAAATGCTGCACAAATGACATTTAGGTGCAACCATGATAAAATGCACTCAATTTTCTGGACACAAGACACAATGGGAAGGTGTAAAATATATTGAAAATACATTGGTACCTTGTGCTTCTCTGTGCTTAGCCTAGCGCATCAGTAACAGGAACAGGCACAATGTGTACGGCATCGGTGGTAGGTGCACACTCTTGTATGTAGCCACCTGCCTTTCCAAAATCTCATTCCAAAACCAAATGTATTAATATAAAGTGGGTTCTCCCTTTGCTAATAAAACAGTTTTTACTCACTATTTTTCTGGCAAGGCTTTCCAGTAGATTTTGCAACCATGTACCATTTGCTTCTTTTTCCTGTTACTGGGCAGATGTCCATGTATCTAGTTTGCCATTAGCATTTGTGCCTTATTGGTTTATAGGTAGACCACTCCCTTTTCACTCTAATATAGTTTTGTGTAAAGGGGTGGGTCTTTCTCTTTGGCTGCATCTGTTGACCCAGGTGGAAGTTCCACTGAGCCTGGGATCAACAGGGCCCTAGTAAAGCTATCTACCCTAGAGGCTACAACTAGCTCTAGGAAGTCAGGGAACAGGGACCCGGTGAATGAGGAATAGTAAGTGTCTGATTAATTTATAAGAGCACTTTCTAGGAATGTGAGATTAGTTAGAAAGAGCAGTTTCTTGTTCCAACCAGGAGAGATTAGCAGGAAGTACTCTTCCCTACAGGCACTGTTGGCTTAGAGTAGGACCACGGTTAAGATGCAGGTATAAGGTCGGTATCTATCGCTCATCTGTAGTTGTGAGGGCTGTGAGGGGTCCTTGACTGCTAAGGGACACCCTAAGGATAAAGATACTTGGACAGGCTACTCTCTGCAGGGAGGTCATGCTGGTTGCTGGTCCTTACCTTCTCCATCCTCGGCTGAGGTGGGCTAAACCGGTGGACATCAAATTTTTTTACCTTCTGTGCAACTATCTGATACCTCCTCTGTGAGAGTATTGCTATAACCCTGTGGATCATTTGTCTTGGACAATAATCAAGTTAAGTTCTGGTTTACCACAAAGAAGCTTCTGGCGCTCATTCTTTTAGTTGTAGTTGCACTACACCCCAAGGATATTTCCGCATAGCGAAAGCCCATCTCATGTGTAGAGTTCTATGTACCCCATGCTCTAAAGCCAATCTATCTGGAGTTCAGATCTTTCATTTCTTATTTTGTCTTAAATGGTTATTTAGGGACATTTAAGGCAACTGAATGTTTAGTTATTCCTGAAATTGGTTTCATTCATCAAGTTGTAAGAGCGACCTGGCTGCCTTTGTATCTGGCAGAACAGGGCTGTTACAAATGCTTGTGGTGTGAGTAGCACACAGAGGAATGTGCTTACTTCCATGTTCCTCGAAAACTGGTAGAAAGCTCAGTGACTGCATTAAGGGATTGGGGCAATGGGAGAGCTGGCAGGGGACAGATGTGAGCACTTGTGGTTTATATTGTACCATCCCTGCTGTTTGATTTCTGGCTAGACCTTTCACTGGTTTCCATTGATAAGATGACAGCAGAGAAGCGCTGGCTCCAGTGCTTTATAAAGGAGCAGCGTCAGCAAATCTAAGTGAAAGTGGACCCTTAGGATGGGAGGGCAGATGAGGATAAGAGGCAGCAGAGCCTCAAGTTTCATCTATTTTTGCTCTGAATCTGCAGAAATGAACTAAGCTGATGAATAAACAGAGATCTAATCGAAGTGTCTCCAGCTGTGGTAACTACATTACCCAGCACCCCCTTGAGTGAACATAGTTAACAGCAGTTGCAGTAACCCACCTTTTCCTGTCACTGGGTTACATGGTTGGCTGAGAATACTATTTTTTCATTGCTTAATAGCTATGGCTGAACTGCAACTTTCAGCATGCCAGTTGGGGTATTAAATCCAAAAAAAGTCTGCATAATAATAATAGCATATTTCATTGTAGGCAAATTTCCGATATTATTTGCAATTAACAGTACTGTAGAAATAAGCTTAATTTTAAAGTTATGTAAATGTAATTTTTATTGAAAGCAGTGTCCCTTGCTATTCACCATTGGACCCAACTACATATAAAACTGAATAAATGTGGCAGTAGTTAGCTCCTCTGCAGCCAAGCCCTAGCTTCCCACAGTGCTGGCAGAATGGTTGGTTGTCCCCCCAACATGTGGAGTGGAGTTTGTGGTTTTTCCCTGGCACAATTAATTGGGTATGCTTACCTACCTAATTGCTAGTGTGGTCTCTCTACCCAAATTGAAGTCTTGGCTGGAGGAGAACTGACCACTGCTATGTTGTTTCTGTGGTATATCTGTGGGCCAGTATATAGCAAAGCATATAACAGATTCTGCTTTCATCTGAAACTTTGTTTACTTCTCCTTTAAAAAAAAAACAAAAACACATTATTCCAGAATTTAGCATTCAGCAGGCACCAAAAATGACTAGGTCTCAGTCCGCTGGGCACTCCTGCACATGGCTGACCCCTACCCACCCTCCACTGGTCTGGAATGGATCTTAATTCACCAGAAGTAATACATTTGGTGCACAAATAAATTTATGTTCCATGTAACTTTTTTGATGATATTGTAGACTGACATGTGCATCCTTGTACTTCCTTAGCTTGTTATCTTTTCAAGATAAGGATGGGATCTGATTTCACATTCAAAGTACATTGACAGATAAAATGTAATTGTTTGTCTTTAGCTGTCAGGCTATCTTGACAAGAACAAGCTAGCAGCCATTTGATTCCAAACTTTCTGGGACAAAAAAAAAGTGTCTTCAGCATCATACATATGCTTGTCAGTGCTTGTTGATACGCATCCAGGATATAACTGGGAAGTCTTAAGAGACTTTCCAGCTGCAGTAGAGCTCTAGACTGGAATTCCTGCTTCTTGTACATTTTATTACAACTGGTGGCAGTTTTCCGTCTGGCAGCTATTTTTGTGCTGCTTGGCACAGTTCTTAATTCTAACCATTCAGCTCAGACAAACAATACAGATGTTTGGTGGTGATGGAAGTCTTGCCTACTCTAAAACATATCTACTAAACCTTTGTAGACGTTAAAGTATAAGCTTTATTGGCAAGCAGAAACGGACAGGATAATTTAATCATAAGTGTGATCAGACACTTTAATATTCAATACATTCAACCATTAGTGACTGGCCAGTCTACTATATATCAAACTATAATATATCATACAATAGATACTAAAAAAATTTTTAAATGGACAAAAAAATGGACAGGGACTGGTGGATTCGCAGTTCAGAGGACAATAGGGAGCCTCCCACGCTCCATCTGAAGCTTAGTCAGCCAAATTTAATTTAGTTCACTGGATCACTGCCTGGTAAACAGGGTGTCCAGAAAACACATATTCAAATTATTAGTAATCAGACTAAAGGAGTTACAGACAAACTAATCTGGTGGCAGAATGCCTGGGTCACATGCTGGAGTGATTATAAATGTGTTTTCCAGCAAAAGAAGATGGTGGCTTATGTAGCGCATAAGTATGGTACTTATGGTTTGGGGGAAAGCTGATATAATTCTTATATTTAAAAAGGGATTACGATCTCCAGTTATAGGCCTGTAAGTTTGACATCCGTGGTGGGCAAGTTATTTGAAAGCTTGTTAAGGGATCACATACAAAATGATGTAGTGGAGAATGGCATTATGAGCAGTAATCAGCATGGCTTTATGAAGGACAGGTCATGTCAGACCAATTTAATTGCTTTTTATGATGAGGTAAGTAAGAAGCTGGACAGTGGGGATGCAGTAGATATCATCTATTTGGATTTTGCCAAAGCTTTTGATACCGTTCCCCACAAACGACTGCTTTCTAAGCTAAGGTCTATTGGTCTTAGTGAAGTCGTTTGCACATAGAAACTGTCTGCAGAGGGTGGTTGTTAATGGTACATTCTCTACTTGGAGTAAGGTTCTCAGTGGGGTCCCTCAGGGTTCTGTACTGGGTCCACTTTTGTTCAACTTGTTTAATAATGACTTTGCGGAGGGTATTATGGGTAATGTATCAGTGTTTGCAGATGACAAAAAACTCTGCAGCCCATTTCATTCTATCCAAGATGTGGCATCCTTGTAGCATCGGTCCTGTTGTACTCTTAGTAGTATTGTTTGCCCTCATGTGCCAGGGGTTAAAAGCTCAGGTGCTGTTCTCCTTGTCTAGGAGCTATATGCACATAGAATATTAGAACAAACAATAGATGGTACTGCCTATTAAGAACACCTAATCCCTGTCAAAGGTCCAAACCTAGTTGCTCTCATTTCTATTTATATCTTAAAAGAACATGGATGACTGTTTTGGAAGAGCTAAGGTAGCATGTGGTTTTACTTAGCTGCATCTCAGCTTAGCCTAAACCTTGGCTCATTTCATAACCCTGCTCATAACAGAAACATTTAGGTTACGAATGTAATAATCAAAGAAAAACACTCACACTCAGATATATATATATATCTATAGTAATAAACAGAATCAAGTGATATCACTACTTTGGCTTTATGTAAACTTTATTTTTTATCCAAGAAAAACTCCTATAGACACTCCTATAAACTCCTATGGTCTATTACTAAAGGAGCATTTTTTTGTTTGTTTTTTCACAATAATGCTAAAAAAAATGGGTTACTCGTGGCAAGGTGAAATTTCTGTATTAATGAACTCTATACCTTCCATGGTCTTCTCTAAATGACAGGGGAAAACAATTTGCTGTACTGCTCACGTATTACAGCTAATCTTATTAATTTTAGCCTTGAAAGTATTACTACCTTTAATCTGCCAGCCTTCCATGAAGTTATGAAGCATGTTTATCAAAGGGTAAAAATATAGTTCACCACAGTTCACCAGTAGAGAACGCAGCAGTTCTTTATTCAATAGCTATCAAATGTGACCTTTTTTTTTACCCCTTGACAACACCCAGCACAAAAACCCGTTCCTCCAATACAACAGCAAGGGCCCACCCAAGTGAAAGCAGCATGCAACTGGGGAAAACAGGGGCCCTGTAAAACTATTGTGTTATATTTGGAGTACAAAAAACTTGAACAGAAAGAGTAGACAACCAGTGCAGTGCTGGAAGTGGGGGTTAGTACATGTTGACCTACACAACAAAAATGATCATAACTTCAATTCTCCTAAATACTGTAATATGCAATATCTACCTTCTAAATACTAATCTACAACAAATGTTTGCTCAACAGTGGGCAAGAGTCACATTAATATTTGATACTGCAAAGACTGAATGGGGCCAAAATAGCCAAGCTATTTGTGCGTGGGTATTGAATTCTGTTACAGCATCAGTTCAGCAAGCAGATATATAGATGTCAGTTGCACACCATCTACTACTGCACATACATGTGGGTTAAAATCTCATATTCTCTGTTTTTTCAGTGTAAAACACTACATTTTAGCTTGATGTGAGAGTTCAAGTACATTCTTGCAATAAAGAACTATTACTTTTTTGGATGATCTAATAAGGCACTCGCCTGGTCACGGCCATGGTTTAGTGCATGTAATGCGATAAGTTTGGGGAATGGCCCAGTGGTCTTAAGAGATATGTAGTGGATGATGCGATAGCAACTTTGCTGTCTTTCTATCGATTAGCACATTGTTGGGTGGAGTACTTTGCTCATAAGGTAAATGATGTATGTAGCTGTTGATGTCTTACATAAGCCAGTATAATGTGAGATTTGTGTGTGTATTTTCTCCAAAAAATATAACAATGTTCAAGAAAACTTAAGGTTCATGAGACCCTGCAATTAGAGAAATATAACCCGTAATTATGGAATGGAAACATCACTGGTTGCAGTCATTAAGTTTGCTTCCCATGAGTTGTACAGCTTCTCTTTAGATTTGTTATGTTCCTGACCTCACAGTAAGCTCTGGTGTGGTCTAAACATACTTTGTCCCACAGGAACTTCCAGCACTGCTCTGGATTCCATTTAAATTATACAAGTCCATTACATATTATACTATTTTCTTTCGCTCTGTCTTTCTCTATGTATATTTATTGTGCCCATCTGAATCTCACAAAGAACCATTAGCATAACAAATTTTTAATGCCTATGTGTTTACCAGTCTACAGTTTTGCAAACCCAAGGATCAATACCCACAGCCCCGATTTCTGCTCCCACTGTTGTTGCTCTGCTTCCAATTTACCACAAATATCCAAAATGATGTGAGAATTTGATCCTTCCCAGGCCCAATTTGAGAGAAACACAAACAGTACGGGACCAATCACCATGCTGAAAAAAGGAGGAAATTTAATGGATGGTGCTTTGGAAGTCGTTTTTAAAAAATGTATCGATAGTCTGAAAAAGTAGCCAAAAGTAATAGACTCAGAAGCATGAATATAGATGGACATTATCTTTCTGTCAGGCTACAGGATGATGAATTTCTTTATGGTACCCCTTGCATCATTGCGCGGCACCCAACCCCCCCCCGCCTGTGCGACGTCACTGCACATTTGTATGTGGGGGGATGGATGCAAGGTGATGTGGCTAGCTGGGTTCCCTTGGACACCTGGTCATCATGGCCCTCCACTGGCTACAACCTTGTGCTGGTTGTAAAACTTCCAAGTTCTTAGAAAAAGATAACCCAGAGAGCAGAAGAAGCAGCTTATGACTTTCCTAAAGTGGCTTTTATTGCAGTATTCTCAGCACTACATGTTTCAGCTTAACCAGCCTTCTTCAGGTGAATTTATACAAAGTGATAGCACTTTCATAGCTATAACTTTGTATACATACACCTGAGGAGAGCTGGTTAAGCCAAAACATGTAGTGATGAGAATGTGTCAATGAAAGTCACTTTGGGAAAGTCATAAGCTGCTTCGTCTGCTCCTTCCTGGCCCTCCAAAGACAGACAATAGTTTGTAAATTTTTTCTAATATCTGAGTAATATTACACACTTTTGTTTAACTTTTGATTGCATGAAAATTTTATCTGAGCATGGCGGCTGCGCCCCAATATGTTATCTACATATTTTACCTTACTGATAAAATAGGCTCAATACCTGAATAGGACTGCTGTTTTAGTCTCTAGGTTGATTTGAGAATCTTTATGAGAATTTGGGTTTGAATATTTACTTAAGCATAACTAGTACAATTGTTTTTCTTTGTTTTATAGGAACCATGAAGTGGAATTCATTCAGCATTCAAATTTTCTCTTTATTTGCAATAACTTTGGTTTATGGGCAGTGTCCGAGTGACTGCATATGCCCTAGGCCTGGCCAGGTGGATTGTTCTGGACCAGAAGTCTTAGTGATTCCAGATAACATTCCTCAGAACATCAGAACACTGCAGATAGTCAACACTGAGGTTACAGAGCTACCAAATGGCATTCTTCAGAATATGACTGCCTTACTGATTTTAAGGATTGAAAAAAATGAACTGTCTACCGTGGGATCCACAGCATTTCACAACCTAATATCTCTCCGATATCTCAGTCTGGCAAACAATAAACTGCAAGAACTTCATGGCAATTTGTTTAAAGACTTGGCAAAACTGGAGACCCTTATTTTGTCCAACAATCAAATCAACCAGATCCATCCATCACTATTTACAGCACTCAGTAATGTAAAAGATCTTCAGATGGTAGGAAACAATCTGGAGTCCATACCAGTAGGAGCTTTTGACCAGATGAGCGGGCTCCTTAAACTAAATTTAGCTAAAAACAGTATCAAATACTTACCTCCCCAGGCTTTTGACAAACTTGCTAAACTTCAAACACTTCGTCTGTATGAAAATCAGCTGCAAGATATTCCAGCAGGATTCTTAAAAAAACTTAGCAGCCTTCAGGAAGTTGCGCTACATAGCAATAAACTCATTGAACTCTCTACAGATACCTTCTCTGGCAATCCATATTTACAGAAAGTGTTCTTATCAAACAATGAGATTGATTCATTGCCACGGGGTATATTTCTGAATTTACCTGAGATCACCAAACTAACACTTTATGGAAATGCATTAAGAGAGCTAACCACGGGAGTATTTGGTCCTATGCCAAAGCTAAAAGAACTCTGGCTTTATGACAACCAACTTGAACAACTTACAGATAATGTATTTAGTAACCTTACAGAAACAGTGCTGCTGGTTATAAGTAAGAACAAAATCCGCTCCATCTCTACTCACGCTTTTTGTGGACTGGAAGAACTTCAAGAGCTTTCACTGCACACGAATCTTCTTACAACTTTGGATCAAGATGTTCTCAAATGTTTACCTAAGCTGCAGAATATTTCCCTTCATAGCAATAAGATTCAATATCTCCCAGGTGACCTCTTTAAAAACATGGACACTGTAATGAACATACAGCTGCAAAACAACTCATTGGAGGATATTCCACATGACTTTTTTGACTCGTTGGTACAGCTAAATGAAGTCAAACTTTATGAAAATCCATGGAAATGTGACCACAATCTCCTCTCTTTAAAAAACTGGTTATCGGAAAACATGAATAAACTTGGCAACCTCAGTCAATTAGTCTGCACCAATTCACCTTTTAATGGTATACCCATTTCTGAATTAAGTGATGAGCAATTAACATATCAGGATTTTACAGTGGAACCAGATTTGTTCCACTCCACATTCAACTATGATACAAGTAGTCCTGACAAAACATATCCTACTGCCAGTACCCCCAGGCCTACAGATACCACAATGATCCATGATTTAGAGGATGTTTCCATGATGGATGAAACACTTGTGCCAGATGATGACACAAAAGACCATGATAGAGGTAACATGGTGGGCGGTGTTGTAATTGCAATAATAGTTTTGTGCTGCATTGCCCTGGTGGCTGCTGCCATTGCTTGTATACTATTCAACAGAAGGAAGAAAAGCCATGTGATTCTCATGAGAATGAAACAACAAAACCAGTCAAATAAAAATGGTGAATGTTAACAATACACTGTTAGTCTGCTGTTTCCTTAAGGAAACAACATGGCAAGGCCTTGTGTTTTGGTATATTACGAAACAAATGAACAATTACACTAGGAAATGAGAATTTCCTTTTATTCTCTGTTTTACAATTGTTGATAGTGGGCTCTGGTTTGTGTGACAGCAAGGGTACTGTATATTTTCTGTCCAAAAAAAGTCCAAGATGCCTATAGAACAATGAAATATATAAGTGTATTTTATTGCATATGCCTATGCATTTGAACATATGCAGAATTAGCAATTACAAAACTATATCATCTGCCATCATCTTGTTCCGGTTTTTAATTTGGACCGCAAAATAAAAGAGTCTAATGGTGATATGTAATAAAAGATGTAAATGGAATAAAAGTTTACAAAGATAAGGATAAAATAATGCATTTTGCAATGCATTACTGTTCTCTACAGAGTTAATTACATTGTGAATTTTAATTGAGCACTGCGCATTTTTAATTACTTATTTTTCTGCTATATTACATTCACTGCTCTTTTGAATAAAATATTTTTTTCTTTTTTCCATTGGTGGTTAAGTCACAATGTTACATAGCTTAACTGTGGGAAGAGGTAAAATTGTTGGCACTGGACATTTTTTTCAATAACACCATTAACTGCGTTAATCTAGCTCCAAATGCAATCAACGGGTTAAGAAGCTTGGTGCTAATTTGAACGTATTGCCCATTGTGTGAAGCTACTTTAGAGGAGGAAACATTAACTCTGGGAAGTGCTAACTGTGGAAATGACACATACTATATTATATATATATATTGTATTTGCATTTAGTTATAATATATTCATTGGCATGAAGGCACTGTTAGATATTCTTTGCTAAAATATATATCTAGGGTATCTTCTGATTTCTCTGCAGTTAACAAAATTTATGATAACCCATTGGATTCATGTAATAAAAGGTGCAAAGTTTGCCCAGGTCTTATGACCCATTTCAACTAAGATGTTTGCTTTCAACTAGGATTTATGAAAAGTGCAAGCAATAATTGACTGCTATAAGTGCCTATACAAATAAGTGCCTAACAAACTGTGCTCCTTGTATTATATTACACCTAGTTTTGTAAATATTGTCAGTAGCATATTAACCTTATACACCCCATCATTTGCACATGACTGTATTATTTTTTGGAAGAAGTTCTGATCCAGTTTTGTACTCAACAATTCCTTCATGAATTAATTATACCAACAACAGCAATGGATGTATTGTGATGGTGGCTTAGTACTGTCAGTATGGGAAAATGCCACTTGCAGCCAGTTACCTCTCAGACATACACTCAAGAGCGTGCACAGAAATTCTAAGGCAAGCACACATGACAATCTATAATATGCAAAAGAATTTTGTTAGGAAACACATTCTTTTATAGGACTCACCCACTTCTCTGCTAACCAAGTGTGCACTTGGCTTTAAAAGTGTCATGACATCTCAAATGTCATTATGTTGGTCATTTCTCAGGATGCTCAAAACCCCCAAAGAAGCTTCATATGGCAGTGCCCCTGATTATGGGACATCTAGTCAGAGGCGGACCAAGGCGACCGGCCACCTCGCCCCTGCACCTTCCTCTCCCCCCTTCTCATGTGCGGGAGGGGTCATTGCCCTCACCGCGTAATGATACGTGGCATGGGCAATGACAATGCAGCGCAGACTAGGGGTAAGCAGGAGAGGTTCTTTCCTGGCGACCCCCAGTCATTGGGCCCTAGCCAGGTGCCTCTTCTCCTATTTCCGGCTCTGCATCTAGTAGTAACTAATGAGCACAAAAGCACTCTGAATGGTAAATGAGGTGTTTGGATGTGTTAAATGTACACCAACTCTGTGCAAACTGTATTTCAAACTAAGGATGAATCTATATTCTGACAATAACACTCGCACTATGGTGTTACATAGTAGTGCTTTATTTCAAGCAAATTATGAAAAGAAGTGTCCGTAGCTATCAGGCACACTGCAGGCTGCACAGACTCACACCACGGGCACAGTCTTGCATTTATCCACTTTTGCTTAAAGACACTGAGACTATTTACAAAAAGAATAACATATGTAATATATATTTATAAGTTCTTATGAAACAAAATGCATATTTTTGTTTGATGCCAATGTTAGGCTTAGTATTCCTTATCCCCACACATAATCTGAGGCTGTGGGCATACCAGGAGAGCATTTCCTACTGCAGGCATCCTAGGGGATGAAGGAACAAATGAAGTAGAAGTACATTAAAGGATTTAACTTGCACAGGGGTGTAGGGAAGCAAGGCTGGGAGGGAAAGGCTAAATCAAAAAAGAAGGGTTGGAAACCTTTACTCAGCCTTTACTCAGCCTTTACATTGCAGGGGTGGTTGTGCCAAAAGGGGTTAATTGCTGCCTTTTATACAACTTCCTACACATGCATACGTGGTAAAACCATTACCCTCTTTGTATTTGCAGGTCTTTTTTAAATGGCATTTTTCTTGTCCCTTTGCTAGATATGTCTTTTGTGAATTAAATACAAATGTTTCTACTTTCTACTACATTTATGTAAATATTGTGCAGCAACTGAATTTATTAGTCATACGTTTTATTACTTTTGTTTTTAAATAAAAGTCTGAATTTTTCATATTTTATTGATCTAATTATTTTTACCACTACTTGAGAACTGGGTGTAATACAATAATCAAAATACAACATATAAATATTTATTATTTAAATCACGATAATTATGAAAGTGTAACCCTATCTTAGCCAAAATGTGCAACAGGACGTGGTCACTAAATCTATGGGCCAATGACAAATGCATGAAAATAAGACAACTAAAGGTCCCCATACACGAGCAGATCCGTGTCGCCAAGCGAGCGGATCTTCACCTGATATCCCCACCTACGGGTGGGCGATATCGGGGAGCGTTTAGGTAAAAAAAAATAATTCGATCGTTTGGCCCTGGGGCCAAACGATTGGATTATGTGGGCGGCAATGGGGCAGTCGGTTCGGGGACCGCATCAACGAGCTGATGCCGACTGAATTTTGTAACCTGGCTGATCGATATCTGGCCAATTTTAGGCCAGATATTGGTTGGCCAGGCCGATAAGCTGCCGAATCGGTCCAAGGGACCGCGTATGGGGACCTTTAGATACAAAGGCTTCTGCCCTTGTCCCCAGACACCCCAGGCACTTCAGCATTTATAAACCCAGGTGTGCAACATTACATTATTAGTCCATCATATCACCCAATCCCAGTGTCTGTGGGCTACAATGCACTCAGAATGGAAGGGGGCATAAAAGAAAAGGGGCCTACCCAAACAGGTTGTCTTGGGTACAAGTGTCATAGAGGGAGTCCAGGAACAACTGTGGAGGTGCTGTGGGTGCAAGCATTCTGAAGGGAGACCTACAATACTAGAATGCTGGACTGCTGGAATTAAACAAATTCTAAAGGTGGCCATACACAGGCCGATTGTAGCTGCTGATATTTGTCCCTTAGACTGATTCAGCAGCTTATCGGCCCATGTAGAAGCAGGAACGACAGGCATGCCTGACTTATATCTGGCCTGAAATTGGCCAGATATCGATCGGGCAGGTTAAAAGATTTAGTCGAACTGACTGCGCCCATTAGCGACACTATAATTCGATCATTTGGCCCCAGGGATCTTAACATGTATGGCCACCTTAAGAGAACCACTTGGAAGATTTACTTTTTCACACCAGACTTGACCAGTGTGTCCTTGTAGGATAGCTAATAGGAGGAGTGTGGTTCATCAATCCTCCCCCCTTTTGTCAACCTCATACTGTCCTGGTACTTTAGGACCTTTCACCAACTGTGTCAAATAGAAAGTCCAAGTCCTGCCTCTTTTTAGGGTCACTATGAAAAAGTTCTCCTGGACCCATATGGGTCTTTGTCAACAGCTCCCCAATGGTGTTAGATTTACTATGGGGCATAGGGCATGTAGAAGCCCCAGAAACGAGAATTTGCTGGTTTATGACCTGGACATGGTTCTCAGTTTGACACGGTCAGGTCGACCTGGTGACACCCAAAAAAGTCTCCACAAGTACACTTTTAGGTGCTGACACTAAGGTACTGGACTTTGGATAATTATCAATCTTCTCCCAACCTAAAGTGGACTCTTTGACTGAGGGAGCATTGTCCTTAAGTCCACCTACTACTGAGGGGTTAGCTGTAGATGGCTGCCCCAGCTTCGACAGAGAACGGCAGCACTAGATGTCCTTGAGGCCTTGCTGGCATGCTCCCTCCAGAGCATAGACTTCCTCCCAGGATGATGAGTCACAGGAACAATCACTAATGTACTGCTTAATAGAGAAGGAATGGTACCTAGTAGGTTTCTGCATGATGATGCTTAAAGATACTGCATACACCATTAAAGTTTGAGAGGATATGGAACCCATGGCTGGAGTCTCCAGCAACTGCTATCTAAAATACTCTGATCATACTTTGTTTATAACAAAATCAATAAAAGCTGACTATTAAAAAAAAAAAGAAAAAAAAAAAAGAAACTACATACATTCAGGTATTCAGCAATCACTCCACCTCCTTCAAATGCTTCCCACAAAATGTTGACGGTGGGAACTGCCTTACAAGAACTGAGCACAAAAATGGTTCCTTGTGCCAAACGTGTGCCTTCACTTTTGGACAATTATGCCTAAGGGAGATACCTCCAGCCACAGTCCTTTGATGGAGCACAAGGCTGTTCTTTCTAGCAATGGCCTAGTATCTTACATTCCTAGAACATACTGCTCATAAATGCTAGTCCCATTGACACCAGGCTGCTCAGACACATCAACCTGGGTCAGGACATGGAGGCCAAAAGGGAAGAACAATCCCTTTCCATTCACTATATTAAAGTGTAACAGGACATGGTCACCAAATCTATAGGCCAATGACAAAGACATGAAAATAAGATATTTTCTGCCTACCGGTAACTACCAGAAAAGGGATTTCCTTCCATTTCAGGCACTGTTAAAACTATAGGCCCCTTCAAAATTTGATCTGTATTTTAGTGACATTATACTTTTCTATAATGTATATATGCTATGCAAGTCTGAAGGAAAGGCGGCTCTATGGCAACTAAGCCAGGGTCCTCCAAGATTACCTTTTAACCCAGAAATCCTCAGTTTTAAAGATACACTAAACTCTGTAGTCTTCTTGTTGAGTTGTTCAAAGGAATACTTATATTTTTCTATACAGGATATGGGAAAACATCAAGGTTTTTTTTCCTGCAGTTGTTTAACTTGGAAGGAGCAGTGGGGTTAAATAGTTGCAATAATGACACGTAAGGAAAGAGAATGGACAAAACACCTAGGGAAGCCCTTCAAAGAGTTCTCTTATAAATTCATTAATATTCCATTAGGTGTGTAAAAAAATATGGACACTGTCCCTGCTTGTGACTCTGTAGGTGTATGCACATAATGTTATGATCAGCATTTGGACAAGCATCGTTGGCTTCCAGTACCAACCAAGTCACAGCTTTACTGGCAGCTCAAGGAAGGAATCAAAGCCTGAGTGCAGAAGAACAGTCTATGTGACACAGGATATGGAAACTAACAACAACTTTACTGCCATTGAGCTTTTGTACAGTATTTTTAAATGCAGTTCTAATTTTCGTCACTCCATCGGTATAACAGATTTCTGGACATTTTCCATAACAAAAAACATATGCCGAGATTTATGTGAAATTCTTTTCATGGGTGTTTCAGGGAAAGCACAGGAAATCACAGTATTCACTTTCTTTTATGCTCAGGCTGATCAAAAAGTATGGATAAATATGACTCCGGACAATATGCAAAGGACAGTGTCTAGGCAATATGGTTACATGTTTGACAATGAGACTGACAATCAGGTGTGCCAGGCTATGAGGGGCAGCCTTTCTGATATACACTACTAAAGACTAAGTGGCAGAAACTCTTTCAAAGATACCAAATTATAACATATAAGCAGCTATCTATGATAAAAAGATATGTCATTACAGAAACTGGATTACAATTTGCAGCTCCAAATAGTACAAAAATACAATACGAAAATAACAGCCGATAACAT
The DNA here is from genome assembly GCF_000004195.4 of Xenopus tropicalis. Classification (NCBI taxonomy): domain Eukaryota; kingdom Metazoa; phylum Chordata; class Amphibia; order Anura; family Pipidae; genus Xenopus; species Xenopus tropicalis. The sequence continues at coordinate 106,884,463 of NC_030681.2, forward strand.
GAATTAGCTGCTTAAATTCACAGTAAATGGGCAGAATTGGGTTTAGTACAGGGGAGAACCAGAATCTTTTATATCTTTATTTTATGCTATTAGAAAACCCAGCAAGTTGTCCCTGCTTTGCAGAATGTCATTTATGCTAGTCAGTTTGGCTAGCCGCACTCCTAGTGATGTCATGCCATGCCCCCCTCTGACGTCATGTAATGGCAATATAAACACAATAGTAACCATGTTGAAGGTGTGGCCAGCTGGTAAGTAAAACAGTAGCTCCATAGATGAGGCTAAAACTTTAGGGGTGCTCTAGTAATGCTAACTCAGGCAGCAGTGCCCTGCAAGTTACCAGGGGCAACAAAAGAGAAATTTGACTCTTCTAGAGCAGAGAGCGTAATTGCCCAAGGGCAGCTCAGGGGCTAGAATCGTCCCTGCTAAACCTGCAGGCTAAACCAGTATTACCCTCACAAATGTCCATGGAATAAAGAAAATGGAAATTCTGCTCTTGATATATCAGGCAAATATAAGAAAAAAAACAAGGTATAGCATCCCTATAGTTTTCATTTGTTTCTCCTTTACAATCATTTATTTTGACGGATGGACATTGTGGGAAAATGTATTTCACTTAATATAATAATTTACTTAACAGGATATTTAAATGATATTTACTGACGGTAATGAGATAATGAGCACAATGAATGGCCGAACAGGAGATCTGAGGCTACAGAACATTCTGTCCTAGCAAACAAGGAGTAAATCTCGATAATCCCATACCAACGCAGATTATTCTTTTAAATCTGGACATTTTCCAAATACTTTTCCCCCCTTTTAAAAAGAAAGGGAAAGAAAACAAAACAAGTGATTATAAACACAAGATAGAAAAATAAAATCAAATAAATGTAAAACAAATTCTTCAACATCAGTCCTCAGATTTGCTTATATTCTGTTTCTGAACAAAGCAGCACATTTTTCCACAAATCGGGAAAAGAATGGTGACTTTCAGTTGTTCGGTGTTTTGATTGGTAGTTGTCCCATTCCGTGATTATAAGGCTCCGGGTGCAGGCACATCAAGAAGCTTTTTGGAGCGTAGGGGCAGGATCTCAGCTTGTGTTTATCCACAGACTGAATATTTGCCATGTCTGGCAGTAGCCTTTACACTTAGAATTATGTTTTATTTGAATGCTGAGATCTGGTTGAATCCTGGACTGAATCCTATACTTGGTGCATCGCCAATGATATGTAAATGTAAATATATAAGGATTTCCACACATACAACATTAAACAACAGTAAATCCCAGAGTAAAGCCCTTTTGCTCAAAGATATTTATATCCTTTAATCTCAGTGCTTGAAACAAAAAATGAATTTCTGCAAAACCCTAACTCATACATACAGTCCCAAGTTGTTAGGGGTCAAACAGTTGAATGCGAGTGCAGGTTTAGAAAATATACAAAGGAAAGTGGGGTCTTATATTAGTCTAATAATAATAATATTTTCTATTCTTTGGCTTTTTTTATTGAGCCTGTGGGAGGCTGCTCACTTTCAGAGATGCCACTTTTCACTTTCAGAGATGCCAACCCTGATCCATGGGGAAGTGGCCACACAAACTTCACCCCAACCACTCCATACTTTACCTACTTTACCCCAGATGCACCCAGTTGCCACCCACCAAATTACTCTTCCTGCTCCAGCTGCTTCAGAGGATTTCAGGTGCAACTTCTATGCTTTTTAACGGCAGGTTAAGCAAAGGATTCAGGTGCAAACTACTGACATCAGTTGAATTGGTTGTACTGGGAGTAACAGGGTGAGGGTAACTCCCCAAAATTCCAGGTGAGTTGACAATTCTCATTTCCCACTCAAATGTGATGGAATTCCAGCCTAATTATTCTGTGTGGCCACTAGTCCTGCACCAAAAGTGATGGTGGGACACACTGTGCATCCACAGGTTACGGGTCGTGGTACAACATAAGGGCCAATTAATTAATATTCATTATCATTCATTATAATATTTTCACAACCTTTATTTTTTATAATTATTAATAGAATTTTTAATAATTATTAGTAGAATTTTATTAAAAAGAAAGTGATAAGAATAAAAACTACACCACCTAAAACTTGCTTAGATGAAGTCAATGTAATGTGTGTATTCAGCAAGTTTTCTTTTCTCTATAAGTCATGAGTGAAAAAATGCAAATTGTGATTGCTTAGTTTGCTGTGACTAAATGTGATCATGATCAATCCATAAACTTGGTGGCTAAATATATTTCAAGGAGAATGAAAGTCATTTTGACCTTTTACTGCCAGTAGATTTGCCACATTATTGCCACCTAGAGGAAGTCAGACACCCAAACAACATGTTTACAAAAAAGGAGACTAGAATAAAGCTTACTTTAATGCAAGGTTATAATTTATTTTATCTTTTGTCTAGTAGTTTTAAATAACTAAATAATATATTTTAAATTTGATTGGACATCTTTAGAAATCTAATATTCAGTATAAAGTTTGGTGCAATAGAGAAAATAATTAATTGTTTCATATTCAGGGTATCCTGCTGTAATTCAGTCTTGTTTGGAAGGTTCAGAATATACATCAAGAGGCTGCAGTTACCCACTTGACATTTTCCAAATGCCCTGCATACTTGCAGAACTGTAAATTTGTATTTGAAGTCACATATTTTCACATGCCCCTTAAAAGTCTGTGAACTTGCATGTCTTTGGTCCTCAGTCCAAGGCATCCAATTGCATCTGCTATTTCTTAGACATGCAAGCTATCTTCAATAACATTATTATTTTATGGAGTCTAATGAGTCTCAGATTATTTCCTATGGGATAGGCAGTGTTACTGTTTGCCTCATTCAGTACAGATGACAAGGATTCCTATTCCACATAGAGTTGCCACCTTTTTATTCCCTATTAATAATATTGGCTGGTAAAAGAACATCTGTTGTAGCAATGCTTATTTCATAAGAATAGGGGAAACCTCAAAGCACAAATGCAATTTGGCTATCATGGTTTCATAGATGTAGAGCTTGCTGAGGCCTCTGGTGTTGGAATTGCCTTTATGTGGTAGAAGAGAGAAGTAATTTTTGCATCCATCAGTGAGCAGTTCAGTTTTATTCTATAATTTTCTCCTTACCAGAATGTCTTCCTTTCTTTTGCCCCCATTCTACCCTACTAATGTTTAAACACACCTACAACACCCGACAATATGTGTTTTCTTTGTTAGGTTATAATGAAATGATTGGTAGGCTTTTAATGAGCAAAACAATTATTCCTATACAGTGGACCAGCTCAGGGCATAACTAGTGATAAGCAAATTTTTCACCAGGCATGGATTCACTGTGAAATTTTCACTGCGGCAAGACAGAAATGTTGCTGAGACAAAAAATGACACAGACATTGGGTATTAGGCAGCCTCTATGCACACTATCAGCTTACAGGGGGCTTTATTTGGTAGTAAACTTGCCCCCAAGTCATTAATTCAATAATAACTCCCTGGTTTGGGGGCACTGAGAGCAACATCCAAGGGGTTGGTGAGCAACATATTGCTCCTGAGCCACTTGCATTTCATTGCAAGTCCCTTTACCATTTATTCATGCATTAAAAATAAGAGTCTAAAATAAGAAAGAGGAAAGTACAACTGTAACTAGAGATAATGTTGGTCAGGGTTGGGTGAAGTTCAGCTTTCATGGTAAGGGGGCTTGGTGCAGGAAAGTGGTACATAGCCTCACCACCAACCCCTGCACTCCAAGGCAGTTAAATGTCCATGAATTGTCAAAAAGTAAAAATGTTTTTTCTACATTTAGGCCGAAGACAGACGGGCGGATAAGTTGCTGCGACCTTTAATGAAACCTGTGGCGACTAATCACATTGTGCTAGGCACCATGACTTTTATTGGTGATGATTAGTTGCCGTGACTGGATTTTAATTGCACCAACTGTCTTCACCCTTAAAGTTTTTATATGTTGATCTAGAACAGTGATCCCCAACCAGTGGCTCGTGTGCAACATGTTGCTCCCCAACCCCTTGGGTGTTGCTCCCAGTGGCCTCAAAGCAGATGCTCATTTTTGAATTTCTGGTAAGGAGGCAAGTTTTGGTTGCATACAAACTAGGTGTACTGACAAGAATAGCTTCCTGTAGGTTGTCAGTCTATATAGGGAATACCAAATAACCAATTGTGGCCCTTATTTGGCACCCAATGAACTTTTTATGTTTGTGTTGCTCCCCAACTCTTTTTACATCTGAATGTTGCTCACATGTAAAAAATATTGGAGATCCCTGATCTAGATCAGAACAAATGTTGAAGGAGGTATTCATTATAGTTGTGTAGTGATGCATGAATGGTGTTTGACTCCTGTTTATTTTCCTATGTAAGAACTAAACCAATTGTATTCTATAGAGCTCATCTGTTAAGTAACCTTTGCCTTGTCTTCTTTTCAGTAGGGAATCCAGGATTGAATCGAGGATTCTGTTTGATTTCAGCCACGATTTAGCCTTTTTCAGCAGGATTCGGATTTGGGCAAATCCATGACTTTTCGTCACACGAACACAGAAGTTGACATTTTTTCCCCGGGTGCACAGCACAGGACTCACAGGATTCATATTTGGTTTGGGATTTGCCCAAATCTTTCAAGCAGAATTCAGGGTTTAGCTGGATTTGGTGCATAACTATCTTTCAGACTGAATGGCTGCCCCCATGGCTGCACAGCAACTTATTTATGTGAACTATAGTCGTCTTTCTGAAACAAGCACACAATTTCTACCAGTACAGGAATACAGGGCAACAGTACATCATATTTTAATTGCATTGTCACACTGAAAGACTTTTATTTTTTGGTGTTACTTTTCCTTTAACCAAAGCACAGGACTGAGGTTTAGTTCTCTCCCCATGGAGCGTTGTGGGGTAGAAAATTAGGTTCACAGCATATAAATGCATTAACCAATTTATGCAACTCACATCCACCTCATACAGCCGTGCAGTCCATATAAAGCTGATATTTACTGTATCTTTGCATTAACATCAACATGAGATTACAACACATTTATGTTTTCTAGGAGAAGACGTGGGCAAGGGAGACAGTATGCGTCAGTGTAAAAACCTCAGCATTTTTCATGTTTTGTGTACATTAACTGATCAGCTGTGGAGGCTGCAGCCGTCACATCACTGGGAAGCTCCGGGACCTTTGCCTCTGGCAAATCTATTGAGGCCTAAAGGGACACATTAATCCCCATGAATTAGCTTTTACGCAGGGCATATCAAATGCACCCAAACTTCTTTCCTATGGAGACAAAACCATGGGTGATTTGTTAAAATGCTAAAATAAACTTGTGAGTGTTTTTCAATTTCCTACAACATACTGTACACCTGGAATAGAATATTACTGGCAAGAAACTTTCCAGTGTCTGTTTACTAAAATGTTTAATAGATGTTTTACTAAATGGTGACTTAACAAATCTTCTGGAGTGAAAATGGGTGTTTTTCTTATTTTGGTACTTTTAGAGGAATTGGCACAGGAGTCACTCGTAATAAACATCAGCACCCAATTCAGGCTATGGTATGCCCCTTCTCAGTGGCATAATAATAGAGGGGGCAAGAGACAGAGGGGCCTGGACCACGGGGTCTGCTTCTTCTATTGTTGCCTGTAAATCCCCTGTCCCCACCAACTCTTAGATAGTGGGGCAGAGAGCAGGGATTTATACATGAGCAGGGCGGGGGATGCAGTAGAGTTTGCTACTCTGAGCCGGGCCCATCCTAAGATTTTATTTGCAGGGGAGCCAAGCTCAGAGTAGTTTCTCTGCTGTCCCTTCTACTGTATTCTAGCTGGAATATCAGGCTGCTTTAACTTTCAATCAGGGGCTTTTGGCACCTAGTTACCCCTGGTAACTTGAGGGGAGCTGCCTGAGGCAAATTTCTTAACTCACCTCATGGCACTTGGGAAACTCCTGCTTTCAGTATTTGGAAATGAAAACACTTCTCAGCCTTTTCTCTTCAAAGCACTATGGGCATGTAAGGTTTTTAGACTGTTTTTAGCCATTTTCTCTCCATTGTTATCACAAGTTCTCAGCATTTATTTGTCTGGCTTTATATCTGTACAAAGCTGTGTGTGTCGTAGTATACTTCCAACAATATATATAAATGCAGATATTTAAACAGAAATGCATAGAGAAGAGAATAATAATAATGCAGTGAAATACAACAAAGCCGGTGGTTATAGGGCTAGGAAGGATGTATGAGACAAAAAGCTACTGTACACAATAGTAAAAAATCAGATTGACATAATAATGTAAATATACTTTTTCAAGAAGCTCAGTTCAGTTAACCACAGTATGACCACTGTATTCATGAAAGGGATATTTTAATCTGGTTGCGATGAATTATGCTGCAGAGGCCTTGAACAAATAGAGGGCAATGCTCAGATTGGTTTTTTTAGTATTCCCTTATCAGGGCTTACACAATGTTTTGGGTCACTAAGATCCAAAGAGGGAAATTTACATCTGCTTTGTCAGCTCCCATGAGAGATATGGAGAAATATCTGTAATGCTTCATTAAGAAAGGCTGGATGATGCTGGAGCTGAATGCTAAACAGGGGGTAGTTAGAAGGTCCCAGGAGAGTGCAGTAGAACAGTGGTCAGGCTCGGATTTGTGGCGAGGCCTAGGGTGGCATGCCGCCCAGCTGCACGTACAATTTGCTGACATACAGTGCACTGGGGACAGGACATTGTAATGAATAGAAAGTGGGTACATTTTCCTGTGGTGAGCTCTAATCCCACATTTTGATAAATCTGCCTCTAAGTTTAAGGTCTATAGAACTTTATTATTATTATCCACAGTTGCTTGTCAAAATGCCCATTACCATTAGCCTCAATTAGATGTTTAAAAAAATATCATGATCTCATATTACTCCTGTAATATATTTATTATGTTGGGCTGAAAAACCCAACTTACTGTTCTTCGACTTTGGCTTATTCTTCTGCTTTTTCTTCTTATTCTTAGCGCCCCCCATTTTCTAAACGCTACTCCTCCTACAGTTTCAGGGGTACAACACCAAAACTCCCCACACTTCTTCGCCCTATAGGGGAGCAGGTTGCTTGTGCTTTTCTAAGCGAACACCCCAATTTTCCCATTGACTTTCACAGGGAAGATTTTCAAACTGCTGCCGCACTTACAGCTTTGAAGCTACAGCCCCCAAACTTGAATAACATAATCATGGGGTCACCTGAATAAAACAGCAACATTTGTTGGATGACCTCAAAGTGGAAGGGGCCAAAAATAGTCAATCAAATTTTACCCATTGACTCTAATGGGGAAATTGAAACTGCTGCCAATCTTACAGCTTTGAGGCTACTCTCCCCAAACTTGAATCACATAGTCATGGGCTCAGCCTGAATGAAAATATGATGATTGCTGGATGCCCAAAAGTGGCGGAGCTGTGAACAGCCAATCAGATTTTACCTATTGATTTGGCGGAAATTCAACCTGCTGCCTCACAGAATTAACACCAGGGTCCCCAAACTTTTCAGAGTTGGTCACTAGGGGACTGCAGTTTTAGTTCTGAAAAAGTGGGCAGAGCCACCAACAGCCAATCAGATTTCACTCATTGACTTTCAGTGGGCAAATTTAAATTGCTGCCATTCAGACACTATTAAAACCAGGGTCCCCAAACTTTGCACAGAGGTTTTACTGTATAACTGTGGTCCAAGGTTAGAAAAAGTGGGCAGAGTCAACAACAGCCAATCAGATTTCATTCAGTGATTTCACATTTTTCACCCCAACATGAAGTTTGTTCTCAAACTTCCCTTTCTAGTTGAATATGTACTCCAGAGTTACTACACATGGAGAAAGAAGGTCCTGACATACAGTATCTTCAAAAATTACCATATTATTTCAAATTGCTCATTGCTGATTGCTTTTAAAGGATGCCCCCACTCTCTGTTACCACGCGTAGCCTGTTATTTTTTTGCTTCTTGGAAAAAACAAAGCCCATACCCCCCCCCCCCCCCATCCTTCCTAGCAAAATGCTGGATCAGATCCTGCCAAACACCAAGTGTATTTAGCAATATTATGTCCTTGGAGATGTTCAGTGTCTTGTTGACTGATAAGGCGTGTGGATTCCATTCCGACCTCACACTTAAAATGGTATGTGTTTTTATTGTTTTTCTGTTTTTCACAAGAAATATTTGAGTATAACTGTCAGCACAGTCAATACATATCGTTTACATTGACCAATTAAAATGCCCAGTCATGCCATCATTGTTCTTCATATTCAAAATCACATTTTTGTGTCCATAAGAGTCCATAAGAGGGTTTTCCAATAGCTGGATGCATTACACTAAGCTGTTGTTTATTTGTTAGGTGAGCAACATCCCATGGAGTGTTCTTACCTTTGCCTGGTGGCTTACAGTTCATTCATGGTTTGCTTGGAGTTGCCCCGATTCATGTGATTGCTTTAGGAGGGTGAAGATTTTTTGTACCAGTTCTGCAATCAAAGAGGTTCCCAGCAACATCTCTGTTACTGTTACTGAACTTGTGTTTTTGGAAACTCATATAGGCACCATAGGTAACACCACTTTCATGGGGAAGGATCGGCTAAAGAAGCTGGTTTTTATAAGCAACCAGATCAAATCTATAGATGTGGGAGCATTGCACTGGTTCCCTAAACTGACAGACCTGGAAATAACAGCCAATCCCTTATCGGAGATACACCCAGGTACATTTGACAATTTACCAGAACTTCTAAAACTCACCGTGACCTTTAATTATATAGAGGAACTTCCATGTGAGCTTCTTCAAAAGACACAGAATTTACAAATCCTAATTTTACAAGGAAATAATATTTCAGCCCTCTGCAGTGAAATGTTTTCCTCCATCAAAAACCTGGTGGAACTCAGTCTTGACTCCAATGGAATCATGCATCTTCCTGTGGACCTGTTCAAACCTCTGCAAAAACTCAGAGTTCTTAAGCTCAGCAACAACAAGCTATCCAAGCTCCCGCCAGGCATATTTGATTGCTTAAAAGAACTTTCTGAGCTATATTTGAATGGAAATGGTTTAACCACAATTCCAGGGCATACTTTTGAGAAATTAACTTCTTTAAAGAAACTGATGCTTATGTCAAACTCCATTAAAATGCTGTCTGACGGCATTTTTTCCGCATTGGTTAACCTTACCATACTGAGACTAGACTGGAATCGGCTTGAATATCTTCCTTTTGGGATCTTTAATGAAACTACCAGTTTGCATATACTGTCAATAAATGGAAACAGACTGCAGGCAATTCCGGAAGGCATATTTTCTAGACTTCATCATGTTAAAAAATTAGACTTGTGTAGCAACCTTTTGGAAAAGCTACAAAATTCTACTTTCCAAGGGCTTCACTCCCTCACTCACCTTCACCTTGACAATAATAACCTAACTTTTATTGAAAACAATGTATTTAAAGATTTGAATGATCTTAAAATGCTTACTCTCCATCACAACAATCTGACAACGATTTTGGATGGAACTTTTGATCCACTGTTTAACGTAGCATCCTTGGTCCTTCATAGTAATCCATGGTTATGTGACTGCTCATTTATGTATCTTCTAAAATGGATAAAAGAGAACAGTGATTTTACTCAGGTCTCTGAAATGCAATGTGAAAAGCCTCAGCATCTCAAGGAAAAAGCTTTGTCACTTCTGAGAAAACAAGATCTTAGTTGTCCGACAAACACCAGAATTCACGTACCAGATATTCCATCCACCAATGACCAAAGAGTCATGAAGAACGCCCCTTTAAGCCCATGTTACCTAACCACTAATGGTGATTTGCATTTGACCTGTAAAGTCAATGTTTGCAAAAGTATGAGGATTCATGTCTCTCTACAGCGTGAATCAAATACAACCACCTTCGTGCGTGATTTCGGCAACTTTCAGCCTCATTGCACTGACGTAATTTTCAATATTACTATTAATTAGAAGGTCTTCTACTGTATTTTCTAAAGATCACTAGAAAGTTGCATCTCTTTCTGAGTTTCTGAGGTGGAGGAGCAAAGGTTTATAAGAGGGATTTGAAAATGGAATCTTATTGAAGAGTACTATAAACAGGGAAAACTATTTTTGGATCTCAACCAATGGGTTCTCATGTGATCTTATCATCACTACTGCCAACTCACAACCAAGTCACAGAGTACTGCTCCATAAGGCAGACTATTATTAACATGCTTGCATCAGCCCAAGATGCGCTGTATCGTGTATTAGTTTATAAGCATGTGTATGCACTGCTGCTGTCTGTTTTCTTCCTTAGGCTTAATGTTGTATGATTGTCTATGGCAACAATCTTTTATATAACAGCAAGCTATTTGGTATATAATCTGCCTTCATTACAATCTGTTATTTTTGGAATAAACAATAAAAATAACCAAATCGTATTTCTTTGAATCTGTGACATAAGGTTTGATCAAAACTAGCAATTATTATTTGCAGAAAATCCCATTTTTTTTCAACTCTTCTGATAACTATGGCTGTTAGGGTTTGCTGAACGCAAATATATGCGTGTATATGTGATCATAAAAGCAGGTTTGATTACTAGTAATATGCTTGGCTTGCAAAAACCCTCTCAGTAAAACAATACTCTCCGCTTGGCCCGATATTCCACGGCTAGGTCTGTCAGGAAGAATTTGTTCCTTTTATGTCGACTGCCAAGAGCACTGTAATGTAATGCTATTGCTACAATTAAACTGAAAGCAATCTTGTGCTAAATCTGAAGGCTGAAAGAATATTTTTAACTATTAAAATGTAATAGCAGCTAAATATAAAATAACATAAAAAGCACAAGCGTTGAGAAACAGGACATCACCCCCAAAGTTTTTTGGTGTAAAATATTATGCAACTGGCCCTACTTAACCTGCACCCCTGGTTTTGGGGAGAAGGAATTGTCCCTGTTATTGTATGGCAGCATGATAAAACTTGGACATTTGAAACAGTGAAGTTTAAAAATGTGTTAGTTACATTATAAATATATTTTTAATCATGAATTAAAAAAAAATAATCATGAATTATATTCAGGAATCAAAATATGTCATTCTATATGGGCTGTTTTTTCTTATCAAGTAGGTGCTGGAAGTCACTATTATCTGCATATGCCAAAACATCTGTGTAAGTGCCACAGTGACAGGGCCTCCATCATGGGCCCCAGAAGCAGGTACTACAGCTCTGCCCTCCCTGACTGATCCTGCAGATGACTGATAGCCGGGGGGAAGGCAGCCCCAGGGCCCCCCTTAAGACACAAATGGTGCTGAGCACTGTTATTGCCAACAAGCAGGTATGAATTGGAAACTATTGACTTGCCACAGTGAATATCAGTATACAAGGGAAAGCAATCACAATATTCAGTTTTTCAGTTCTTTGCTTGACCGTCCAGCTCTAAAGGAAGGAACATCATGTAAATTTTTAAATGTTTTATCGCATAAAAATCCTTTTTCATGGTGATGAGCAACTAAACCGGCCAAGGCAAAGATTTTTTTTAGAATATATCCTTTACCCATGCTTAGGGACTGAGATTGAAACATAACATTTATAGGTATTTTCTGTTAGAAAAAGTCATTACTTAAATGGAACTTTAGTGAAAGCTTTTTTAGAAATAACTGTTAAAAAGGTTGATATTAAACATAAATAAAAAGCATTAGGGCTACTTAGTGAAAACATTTTAGAATTATCCCATCTGTGTTTTTATTTAAACTATAAATCCCCTGGCCAAAAATGTGCTTTTTCTTTAAAGGAATACTGTTACATGAAAACAGGTTTTTTTTTTTAAAATGCATCAGATAATAGTGCTGCACTGATACCCATATTTTAAAAATGACACAATTTTAAAAATGACTTAATTATAAATTTAATTTTAAATATTTAATTTTGAAATTTGACTCAAGGCGAGCCATTTCCACAGCCATGCTCTGACAAACTTCAGCCACATTTTATTGCTGCGCTGCACGTTGGAGAGATATCACTAGCATTCCCTTATTCCCCCCACCCCCCAGCAGCCAATGAGCAGGATAATAGGCAGGTAACATCATAACAGTTCCCTAACACTTCTGCTGAAGGATTCAGCTGCCTGAACTGAGTGATACTGCCTTCAATAGCTGGTACTGGATATACAGATATATACACACAATATGCACTAGTAAATAATAGTACATTGCCTTCTATAAACAATAACTCCAGATCATAAATACATTATAAAGTGAGGGGCCGAAGTATTGGCACCTAAAATAAATTAAATACAGTGAGAGACATTGGGTGGTGGCACCAACATAGAATTAATACAGTGAGAGGAAGTGGGAACTTTAGCTACAAATACATTAAAGGAGAAGGAAAGGCATTTTGGCATTTTACTGCCAATAGATTTGCCACATTAGTGCAAGCTAGAATGCTTTATTCTGCAGAAAGCTTTACCATACCTGCGTAAAGAGCCCTAGAATCTCCCTCCATGTTTAAGATAGCAGCTTCCATTTTAGCTGGGTCTCAGTAGTTTCTTTGTTGCAGCTCTAGCTGCTGATAGGTCAGATCACACATTCTGTAGGGAGGGGGAGTGAATTCTTATGAATTCTAATGGGAGGGGGAGCAAATAAAGGGATGGGCGAGGCAGAGAGGAGACAGCTGTGCAGACTCCTGTCCTAAACCTGAAGGAGCCCTAAAGGAAAGGAAGTCAGATACCGAAGAACATGTTTACACAAAAGAAGACAAGAAATCCTGTGTTTCTTTTGATAGAGAACTCAGTGCAGCTTTTCTGTGAGTGCTTATGGCTGTATTTACATAGACCTTTCTCATAAAGCTTACTTAGTTTTTATCTTTACTTCTCTTTTAAATACAGTGAGAACCAATGTTCCCTCTAAGGTGTGCGCTCATGCGTGCACACAAATTTTGAGACCAGTGCACAAAACAAATTGTGGTGCACACAAAGAATTTTGTATGAATACACAAAATGTTGCATTTATTCTGTACAGTTTTAAAAAATTAGTTTTTGTGCCCTCACAGATGAGAAGGAATCATAGGGAGCATTGGTGGGAACTTCAGCCACAAATACATTACATACAATGAGAGGCAATCATTTCTGACATCCCATACCCCATTACCTTTTCAAAAAGCAGGTTTCCTGAATGCTGGATAAGATTTTAACCTTGTAGAGATCAAATTAATTCAGAAATCATTTGCATTTATAAATGTGAGCACGTTTAAAAAAACATATCCATTTCTATTTCCATTTTCTCTGGAATGACAGCATTAGAAGCCCAGACTATAGAAAACAGACACAGTGGCCATTTCATGACATATTGTGGCCCAAAGCATTTCATGACACTGTGGCACCTGCATTTCATGACCAATCATTGCAGAAAAGGCCAAAGAACACTCCATTAACCCCAGACTAGTCAGTAAGATCACTAAATAAATCTGTAAGATCAGTCTCAGTCAGCTCCCACACAACCAATCAGTCACACAGACAGCCCTGTCTCTTACAATTATTTTTCAGCTAGATGAGATGACTAGAGAGTAGCAAAGAAAGTTTTGCTCAGCTCAGCTGTAGCCTTGGTCCTGCAGCCTGTCCTCACTCCTTCCCAGACACAGTCAGACAGTCCCAGATAAAATGAGATAACTAGAGACTATCACTAGTAAGTGAGACTCAGTTCAACTATAGCCAGGCCCTTGATCCACTCCTGTCTCCAGCAGCTGCTGCCTGCCCTCACTCCCCTCCCAGTCCCACTCCCAGATCAAACCAAGTCTTGGATAAGGCTGACACATACAATAGTATCATACAAAATGTAGTTTGCACGATATCCAGTGTAATGTATGGTGTATGGCAGATCGTCGAGATGGCCGATATCGCAAAAGCTTCGGATATCGACTCATCGATCAGGCAGGCCAAAAGATTTTGATTGGGCGCCATTGAAGAAGCCTCAGCAAAATCTGCATTTAGGTCAATGGAGGGAACAAACAATCCATTAGTCACATGAAAGATCATTATTGGTATGTGTATGGCCACATTACGACCCCTTTTGCAATTTGCACAGCAGCCTGCACTGGCAGATGAGACTAGATCATGGGTGGCACTGGCAGTGGCACATGGCAGACAATGCAGGCCATAGGTAGCAGTGGCACCACTGGCGCTGTAGGACTGTAGAGCAGAGCTAGCTTTTACTGATGCTTTAGCAGCCCCTTTTATTTGGCCTGCTGTGTCTGTCCCTCCCCCAGCAAGCCAAGTTCCCCTTTGTGAGGGAGGGAGAGTGATGGTGTGCAGCTGCAGAGCTGGATCATGGATCATGCGATTAGATCTGGCAAGTGCCAGCCAGTTCCAGTGCCACCACAATTTTTCGATGGACAGGGCCCCTAAAACTCAGCAAGCCCTAGGCCACGTAGTGGGTATTCTGGCCCTTGTCATATCGAAAGTACATTGAGTAGGGGAATCCATAGCCTATCTGAAAGCAGTTCCATTGTGTAGTGCTGGCTCCTTCAGGATAAGGCACAATGCACTCCGATGGCTGCCTACACACTAATATTGCAGCTAAGTTCTTGACTTGTTATAATTTAATGTCACTGATTCAGAAATGGAGGTGCTGGATAGCAGTTCTGGTCAGTGGCACAGGTGGAACAAGTCCAATGGTGGGCTCCAGTGGTTATGAGAGCCAGGGTAATGGTATGGATTTACCAGACAGATTGTCTGGTCTTCATATGATGAATTTGAGTAATACTGACAACTGGTTAAATGCTATTAATAAAGTTTTAGCTACAGCCTTTCATAATCTGGTGTTGGTTATTTCTAGGCATAATGATCCAATCAATTCATATCTTTGGTCACAATCTCATGTGACATCCAGAGGGCTTAGTAACATGCCTTATACATATATATATATCTAATACACAAGAGCCATGAATATATCTTAGCCATGTCATCAGTTATAATTGTTGCCTAGTGATGTAATTTCTGTCACATAACTCACAGAAACTTGTGTATTATAATAAATAATGTGCCCTACATTGTAAAATATAAGGATATTAAAAGGCACGTCAGAGTTTCTTGACCTGTATAAAAGCACTTTGCCCTCAACCTCATACCTTTATATGGTCATTGAACTTCTCCTCCTATTTTTCAATGGGGTGGGGGTACACAATTCACTATATCAGTGTTTTTCAACCTTTTTTGGGCAAAGGCACACTTGTTTCATGAAAAAAATCACGAGGCACACCACCATTAGAAAATGTTAAAAAATTTAACTCTGTGCCCAGCAGCAGTGCCCCCCTAGTACACTGGTGCCCAGCAGCAGTGCCCCCCTAGTACATTGGTGCCAAGAGCAGTGCCCCCCTAGTACATTGGTGCCCAGCAGCAGTGCCCCCCTAGTACATTGGTGCCAAGAGCAGTGCCCCCCTAGTACATTGGTGCCCTGCCTACGGCACACCAGGCAACATCTCGCGGCACACTAGTGTGCCGCGGAACAGTGGTTGAAAAACGCTGCACTATATCAAGGAATAGAAGTCCAGTAAACAAGGAGTACAAGCAGGTTACATGTCATGTATCCTTTTGGAATTGGAATTGGAGTGTCAATGGAATCACATTTTTATGCAAAAATACAGTAATGTGACCATAGAGTTTGACCATAAATACATGGAGGCACAAAGGAGCAAGGATAGGATACAGAATGTTAACTAAAAGAGAAAATGGAAATGGAAAAACAAATGGAGGGCAACAAAGTGACAGAATGGAACAAACAAAACTTTGTTTGGATGTTGGATGTTGCCTGGCTGTGTTCAGTTGTTGATAAACCAAAATAGTTTAATTTGTAACAAGATAATCATGGTGCTTGTCAAAGTTCTTTATGTGCTGGTTCCACCCAAAGGACAGTTTAAGAACTGCACCACTTTCTCATTTTCTTTAAATTGCTATACTTTTTGGTACATGTTCAGAGAGGTTTGTGGTGACAATGTGCCGCTTTGCTAGTTTAGCTGCAAAAAGGTCAGTTTGGACTTTAACACTTTTATTTTTAAAGTATTTGATGTCCTGTATTTCCCCCCAAAACTAACTGGCTTTGTCACCAGAGGACAAAGTAGCTGTAGATTGTAAGCTCCTTTGGGCAGGGCCCTCTTCACCTCTTGTATCGGTTATTGATTGCTTTATATGTTACTCTGTATGTCCAATGTATGTAACCCACTTATTGTACAGCGCTGCGGAATATGTTGGAGCTTTATAAATAACTGTTAATGTAATGTAATGTAATGTAGGCACTTAACATTTTCTGGGTAGGTGAAACCAGCTGAATATGGCTGAACATAAAATACTTGTAAGAGAGAATGCCCACTGGTCTGTGCCACATATGCAAAGTGTACCTGTTCAGTTCAGCAGGAAAGACCCTAGTTCTTTATCTATATACCATTCTGTAAAAAGAGACATAGGAGAATAGCTCCTTTCTGTATTATTAAGTGATTCACACAATACATACTATATAACATTCATTCCTATGGGAAGAAAAGGATGGTTCTGTGTGCCTAATGTTTAATTAATGCCAGTTATTCCATGTGCACATGTGAAGTAGATGGTTGAACCCTTGGATAATCCTCTTGGTATTGCCCATATATAAGTTCAAATGCCAGCAAAGAACAAATGATCATATTTAGCACATACTACAATGAACTGTAACACAATTATTGGCTCATTCCAGAACTAACTATAAATATAGTGCACATTGCAAAGTCATAGCGGCAGTGCACTTATACATAGCGTGAGAAAGGGTACATAAACACTAGAGGGAATAATCACCAATTATCAGTTCACTCTTCACTCTTGTCTGAAATAGACAAGAGAAACTTATCTAGAACTCGCACAGTGCATCCTGTAGTACATTATCTAAACCCTCCAGGCTTGCTGGGCTTTCTGCATGTGCACAAATTCAAACATCATCATAAGACATCTCTCTGCCAATGCCATAAACAAGTTAAGAATTCTGGTCCCTTATTTAGAGGTCTGTCACTGGGTACAGTAATGCAAGACTTTCCATCTGGAAGGCTGCAGGCCAGCTGTAGCCCTGTAAAGTATTCTTATTGCCCACAGTCTGGGGACCCATAGACTTCCTTGTATTACACTATTGTTTCATAACTTTCTGGCCAATGTAAATGGATTACATTGTCTAATTGGTGTATACATTGAAAATGTATACCTATTGACCCTACTATGCAAAAATCTTCAACTGACCAGAGTATCTCCAACCATCTACCTGTAGCTATCCTCTCTCACAAATCACCATTATTAATTGAGTCACTGCCATGGAGCCTGTAGCCGATATAAAAGCATCACCAAGTTTTTTTTAGCCATGTATTAATCTTCATAAGCCCCCACTGCCTTCCTACCATAGCAAGCAGCATGGGTAATATTTCTGAGCACCAAGTAACTGCTTGCCTTAAGGTGGCCATACACGGGCAGATTTCAGCTGCTGATTCAGGTCTTTCAGACTGATTTGGCAGCTTATCTCCCCTTGTATGCGCAGCAATGTGCTATATTTTGATTGCTGCGACTTGTTTTGCATGCTGTACCTTGGATATCACAGATTGGAAGGGCATTGGTCTATTTCTGAGAATTAGAGGGACTTGGCTGGTATGTTATCCTTCATTTTAAGATTCACTTTATGCATCCATACAAAGTAACATAGGGTAAGCGCCCTTTTGCACAGTGGGCGGTAATACTATTTCTTGCTTTATGGCACTGGCTGACATTAATTGGGTTTCTGAGACTCAGCACAACCATGTATTGCACAGGAGTAGGTGCAGCTAAATACTAACTACTTAACTTTTAATCTGATTTGCACACACACACATGCAAGGTCAGCTTCATCAGAAGTCTGTCACTTATTCATTTATACATCTACTAACATTTGAAAACTAACATCTGCTCAAAAATTTGGGGTGGGGGAAATGATCTTATGAACTATGGCTCCATCATGTGGACAATCCAAACAATACATGGAGAACAACATAATGTTTGTTTACATTTATATATAACCCTGTGTATTATATTTTGTTACCCTGACTGGGGTCGAACAGTGGAATTGGGGAATAACCTCCAAGCACTTAAATAATAATTATGTTTGGATCTTTATTTTGAATGTAAATATTGATATGCAACATGCATATGTTTCCAGGCTTCTAGGACCACTCCAGGCTACCTTATCTACTTGGCCCAGCCATTCTGCATAGTTTTAAGGTAAGTTTGTTAATCAGGCATGTGAGACAGCAAAACGAAACACCACCAGCTCTAAAGGAAAATATGTGTGTTAGTACGATCACTGCTGCTTCTCAGCTGAATAATACTGGCATGGAATAAGGTAAGAATTTATATATTTACTCCTTTATTCTCCTTTTGCTCTATATGCCTACTACCCAGCAGCATATAGAGCAGCTTGAGGTGAGAGGCTTGTACTTTTGTTCACTGTTCTGTCAAAAGACACAAGGATATTCCACTAAAGGCTTATGCGTCATGTCCACCTGTCACCCCCTGCAACATTATTATATAACAAGTGTCCAGCCAGATAGACCTCTGTGCTAAAAATGTTTACTTGGTCGTGTGTGAAGGTCTGCCTTTGATTGCTCTATGGGCGTTGGACAGGGCACTTTTCATTCAATAGCATAATGAGCATAGCTAGGAGGACAGAGGCGTTTTGACCACGGTAGTTTTGAGCCAGGGGACATGGACATAACATTCTCTATGTACAGACATAGAAGCCAGTGATATTTAAAATGACTCTGACGTCTGGGAAGAGTTGGCACCATCATGTACTTGAAACTTGCTATTATGATGTGCTATTGTGTGAAACAGTGTTTTACATTAAACCTCAGCTGAACCCATACATAAACATAGGTTAAGCACCAGAGTTTCAGCCAACAAACCTTATTTAGTACAGCAGCCAGTTGAACAGATTCAGGAGCACTTGACAGTAAAGGGTAAGAATACAAAACATAACACAGCACAGAAAGGATACACACAGTGTTTATAGTAAGCATTTAGTACTTGCCCTTAGTTTATATAGTGTACTTACCTAAGGGCTATTGTTAGTTAACTCAAGGTAATTCTTTGGTACAGATGACTCTTAGATCATGACACTACAGGGCATTTATCTAGTAGACAGGTACCACTGAGGAGAAGCATTTTGAGGAACCACTCTGCTTTTGAGAACCCTGTATTTCTGTATTCAGATGGGTAACCATTTGAGACCTGTAGTCTGTTGAATATCTTCTCATTGGAGCTGTTTTCTATCCTAGAGCACACTGAAATGTATGATCGAGTTATTTCTACAATATTCCTTGTCCATTGTGGATCTCTGCTCCATGCTCTAAGCAGAACCAATCCCTCCTCAACCAAATGGGAAACCCAAGAGAATGATGCTTTCTTCACCTACACTAAGGTACCGGGGATGGTTTGCTCCTTCAAAATATTGTGTGATTACCTGAAGCTTCTCCACTGCTAGAAATGCCTCATTATCCATTCCCAGTAAGCACTCATACCCAGGGCTCTCTCAGATCTTGAAGGGGGAAAATAATGGCCAGTCTGACCACCATTATCCATGAGTCTTAAAGGTGCTCTCAGATCCCTTCTTTTATCCAGAGCAGATCCTAATGCCAGTTATTGTGCCTGATCAGACTTTATAATGCAACAACCTCTGTTTAAATCCTTGATTCCCAGACCCTATGACAACAAACAGAACCTTATTTTAGGGACACCTAGTTAGTCTTGGGCCTCTCACAGGTTCATAACTTCATCTTTAACTTTAAGGGCCTTTTAAGCGCAGATTTACTAATCTCCTAGTGTATAAGGCAGCTACAAGGAGTCTAATCTCTCTACCTCCTCTACCTTAGGTGGTGACAGTGAAATCGGGGTTCCCATTTTTCACTTTAGGTTAGCCAAAAATAACTTTCTGGCACACACAATTGAGTTACATTTAACATATACAACAAAATATGCAAGCAAATTTCTGTGCAAACTTGAAAAGACTAAAGAATGGTAGGCAAAAATATATGTGCTTAATTGTATGGCAGGATCACATTTTCTCCATCCAATAACAAAAGCAAAAGATTTAGTAGTTGACATCTCTTATCCCAAGCATGCTGAATTTTAAAGCGTCCATGCATGATATGAACGTAGTTCTACTATATGTCTGCTCAGAGGCAAGCGGTCAGTGAAAGAATTGTAATTGTTCATGATCAATACAGCATAACATAAATGCAGCTAATGTGCAGTCAGTTGTGTGTGGTTGCCACTTCCTAGTAAATGAGCCCAGCAAGTTAAGTTAAATTATGCAGGAAATTTCCCTTTTTTATTGCCATCAAATGCTCTTGCCTTTTTACCTCCACACTCACTAATGTGCTATGTACCTATAACCTTACCCAATCCATTCTCTGTGTATGCTTGGACTAGGCAAGGCACAGAACCCATCAGTCATCCAGTTATGAACAGCACTCCAAATTCAATCTTCTTGAAAATGCTTTTATTCACATAATTGGCACAGACCAGGATAGCAAATGTTTCAAATCTACATTGACCCTTTGTCAAGCTAACACACGTGTTGCAACTTTTTATAGTCTGTAACTTACTACCATCTAGTGGCCATTCATTAGAGACAAGTCAATGCAAGGTTACAAATAGCAAAAAATAGAAAAAGCCGTTAACAGAACACACAGCAGCTCTCTTTTTATATTTTGTAAAAAGTCTACTTAGCTTGTAGGAGAACTTCCTTGCTACTGCTTTCTTCGCCTAAAAGTAAATATATGACAATCTTTTACTTTATTATCATTAAAAATAATTTATCTAGAAATTGGCGTTAAATTGTATTCTTTATTTATACTCTGGGGGACAAGGTTCTCAAGCCTCCAAATCCTCATTGCCTCTTGGTGTAGGAGCTCTTTAACCCTGTCTCCTCCACAGAGAAATTTTCCCACTGTGTCAAATATTTGAAAATTTAAATGATTAACTCCATGATTGTACTCCAAAAAATGACCTAAAACCGTCTGTTCTAATTTTCCAGAGCTGATTTGTGCTCCCTTATACAGTCTCGCAACACTACAGGGCAGATTTATTAAAATGTGAGTTTGGAGCTTAAAACATAAAAACTTACCCATGTTCTATTCATTCCTATAGGATTTTAAGAAACATATTTATTAAATGGTGTGTTCTCACTTTCACCAAGTGATAATTACACTTCTAAAAATCCCATAAGAATGAATAGAACATGGGTGAGTTTTTTTTGTATTTAACTCTTAACTCACATTTTGATAAATTTGCCAATACGTGTAGTGTGACCTAGTTTGCCACACAGACATTTTATCACATACAGTAAATTGCAAACGTGCTATTACACGTAAAGTGTTTGTGAATCCATATAGGTGTACCTTTCTTAGGTTTCTTTCCTAACGTTCAGAACCCATCAGGGGGCACAATGGGGTGTTGAAAGTAAACACCACTGGGTTTGGTAATGGCTCTTTTGCCACTTGAAGAGAGTTTCTGCTGCCTTAGTAGCTCTGTGCATTGTATAAATTATATTGGTGAACTTTATATGTCCCCCTTGCCTTCATACTGTACCTCTATCAACTGTAGCAAATTAAGTAGTGAAGGAAAAACCCAAATGTAAGAACTGTTTTTGTTTTCTATTTAGGAAGATGCTGGTACACTGTATATTTCTCCTGGTACTAATCAAAGCCACTGAATCTGTCACCACATGTAACAATAAATATAAGTGCCCCAAAGATTACCAGGAAGTCTACACAGATCCCAGTCTAACTGAGATACCCAAGTCTGTAAAACCAAAAACAACCGAGATTTTCTTTGTGGAAACTGGAATCTCTGTAATCAGGAAGGATGCCTTTCAATACATGCCTAATTTGGAGAAGTTATTTTTTATTGGCAATAAGATCAAATCAATTGAAATTGGGGCCTTTGATAACTTGCACAACCTCAAGGAACTGGAGATATCTGGCCATGAGGAACTGAAGGATCTGGTGCCGGGAATCTTCCGGAATCTCGACAAGCTTAAAAAACTTGTCCTTAAAACCAATAAGATAAAAAATGTGGGAAATGGAATATTTGATGATCTGGAGAATTTAGAAGAACTTTTCTTGAATAGTAATGATATTTCTTTGCTTCCAGAACATGTGTTTGATTCACTTATTAATGTTACAGTATTGCATCTTGCCAAAAACAAATTGAGTGTGATATCCAAAGATGCATTCAGCAGACTTCCCAAACTAAAAACCCTGCGTTTGTATGAGAATCAGCTTACTGATCTCCCAGAAAGTATGCTAGACAACAATCCTGCCCTGACCGAATTCAATGTGGCTAAAAACAAAATACAGTTGTGGCCCCAAAGACTTCTTTCCAAATCACTCGACCTGGAGAAACTCTTCTTGGATGGAAATGAAATTGAAGAATTGCCCAGCAGTCCATTCTCTGGTCTAAAGGGAATTAAGCAGCTAAAACTATCTGAGAATAAACTTCACACACTTCCAGATCAGCTGACAGATCATATGCCCCTCCTCTCTGAGCTTGATTTGAACAATAATGCAATCAAATCAATTCCACATGGGGCATTTAAAAACCTGAAATCTTTAAACAAGCTGATTCTTTCTTCCAATAGAATTGACTCGCTCAATAAGGAAATGTTTTCTGGGATTCATCAACTAAAAGAGCTGAATTTAGAAAAGAATGACCTCAGGTCTCTGCAAGATGATACTTTCTCCTTGATACAGAATTTAAGGATTCTGAGACTTGGTGGCAACCAGTTTAGAAATTTGCCTGTGGACTTTCTGCACCCCTTGTCTTCGCTCTCTGCTCTTTATTTAAAAGATAACCCATGGGTGTGTGACTGCCATCTACAGAATCTTCATAACTGGATACAAAATAATAAAGGCAAAGCTAAAGAAACAAATAAAGTTAAATGTGCTAGCCCGAGTCATCTCAGTGGAACAGAGATCGCATCTTTAACCACAGACAAATTAATTTGTTTCACAACCCCCAGTATCACAGTAAAGCCATCTACTGTCTGTATCACAAGCCCTCCCACAGTGACAACACCCTCCCACACAACACGTTTTGAAGCCACAACTATGAAGATGACCACTATTTTGCCCACAATACTCCCACTCATTACAACCAAAGCAGTCACTACTCAGATCACATCCACTATGATGGCAATGAGCACAAAGCAAACGACTATATGGATTACAACTCCCCAAGAAACCACATCTATTTCAACAACCTTCCTTCCATCTCTCACCAGTGAAGCAACAAGTCAGCTAATGACAACTATTGCAACAACAACGCAAGCTACAACTAGACTACTAACAACCCAACCGATCAAGGAATCCACAACTTTTAAGGCCACAGCACAACAAATTACAACTGGTGTACCAACTACAACAAATACCCCAACACAACAAATCACCACTGGTATACCCACTACAACAAATACCCCAACACAACAAATTACAACTGGTATACCAACTACAAAAAATACCCCAACACAACAAATTACAACTGGTATACCCACTACAACATATACCCCAACACAACAAATTACAACTGGTATACCCACTACAACATATACCCCAACACAACAAATTACAACTGATATACCCACTACAACATATACCCCAACACAACAAATTACAACTGGTATACCCACTACAACATATACCCCAACACAACAAATTACAACTGATATACCCACTACAACAAATACCCCAACACAAAAAATTACAACTCTTATACCCATTACAACAAATACCCCAACACAACAAATTACAACTCTTATACCCACAACAACACAAACCACAACAAAACAAATGACAACTTTTATAGCAACAACCATTACCACACCTCAAGAAATTACAGTTCATATACCTACAACACAAACCACAGCACCTTTAATTATAACTACACCTAAACTGATAGCAACAACAAGTGACCCACAGCTGCTGGTAGCAGATTCAATAAGCTCCAGCACCTCCATACTGACCCCTTCTCCTTCAGATCCAACAATTAGTTCTACAGTCCTGATTACTACCCCTACAGTCCTGCTCCTCCTGACTTCCTCAGAGCCCTCCATACCTCAAACTACATCTGCCATAAGTATGGCACAATCCTTAGTGGAAATATCAAGCCCCTCCATTTCCAAAGTAACTTCACACAGAGAAGAAGGAAACACCACAGACTCACTGTTAATTCTAACCCAGTCTCAGGTCGGAGGCAACCTTTATGGAACAAAGATGCATCCCTGCCGTGTACTTTTTGTCTCATATTTAGCTCTGATGTGTATAGAAATCTGCTCAACTGTCATTTTACTGATATTTACATACAAGCTCCACAAATCCTTAAAGTCTGTGAAAATGCCAACACGTCCTGTGAGGCTTGTGTATATGTACATGAAAAAAGATAAAACCTAGGTAAAATGTGTGTGTATAGTATATATCTATTGCATACACTTTATTTGGTTACTACTGCTATTTCTCTGCTTTACAGCAAAGCCAGAATGTCCCTCCAGACACGGACAGTGATGCCAACATATCAGGGCAACTACCAGTAATAACACGTCCTTAAATCCTCAGCCAGTCAGCTTTCAGCTTCTTAATAATGGGTATCGTCCTAGCCAATCACTACAGATATCACTCACTAGTTGAAAGTGATGTTTTTTTCCCCAAAACAAACAT
The DNA here is from genome assembly GCF_000004195.4 of Xenopus tropicalis. Taxonomy (NCBI): domain Eukaryota; kingdom Metazoa; phylum Chordata; class Amphibia; order Anura; family Pipidae; genus Xenopus; species Xenopus tropicalis. Next base: position 106,909,157 of record NC_030681.2, read on the forward strand.
CCAAAGAACTAGGCACCACAACCCATTAGGACCTGGCCTAGAGTTATTAGTGCATATTGCTACTCTGAGCCACTCAGCTCATACAGAATAAAAATTAAAAACTGACAGTTTTACTACCTAACAACTTACTGACATTCCGTGTTTTAGCCTTCTTTTCAGGGGACCAAAATTAAGTATGGTTTAGCATTCATTATGCATTTTTACTAGAATTACTCTTGCCTATTATAGTAGGGTATTTTGCTTGATTAAAGGGGGAAAACCTGTCTAAAAACGCACTGGGACCCAACATTCGGTTCCAATCCATAGCTTAACATTCCCTCCTTTAGAATCAGGGAACCTATACATCTAGTGCATTTTTTGTACTATAGATCACAGTTATTTCTGTAACTGATAATATGGCAAACAGCATGAATTATAAAATATCTAACTTTGTATATGGGTTCCATGACCATAAAAAGGAACAGTGGTTAAGACTTTTCAGCATATTCATTTATTTGCTTTTCTTCACATCTGTTGTCCAATTTATACAAATGGAACCACTATAAAACTGAAACGCAACAAATCTTTTGAATTGGGATCAAACGAGACACTTGAACGTGTTTTCACTCCAAAGAACAAGGCTCTCACAGGAAAGCGGAAAGGTTTCTCTGTGTGCTGGCACTGACACATAATAATTGCAAAAACAGACCCTTCTTGTGCTTGTGGTTTTTAGGCAAATCTAATCTATGCATTATAAACAGGAACTCTGCCCATTACAGGAAAGTTGGTTCTACTTGTGGTTTTCAAGTAAAACTGAAGGAAAGAGCTCCTGCACCTGTTTATAAAGTCAGTGCCTTTAAAGGAACAGTGAAAGGTCCCTTTTATTTTTTAAGACAATTCAAGTATCAATAAATGGAACATACTATTAAAGTTCCATAACAAAAGTTAAACTCGCATTGAAACTATTTCTTGGTAAATCCCTTCTGTGGGTGTTTACTAAGGAAAACTGCTCAACTTTATTTCAAAACATAGACCACAAACCACAGAATTTTCTTAACTAAAAACAATAGGCAAAAAGTATGTTCAGCACAAGCCCTATTCATTGAGCTTATGTTGAACAAGGGCATATACTTTAAGTACGAACCACTGAACAAAATATAATTGCAAATGTTCAGACCCAGTGTAGCAGTGATCTCCAAATACATGAGTGGTTACACAGCAGTGACCGCCTTTAATTTAAAACACATTCTGGAAGGTGGAGTGTAGCATCACCAGGGCCGGAACTAAGGGTAGGCAGAAGAGGCAGCTGCCTAGGGCTCAATGATTGGGGGGTGCCAAGCAGGAACCTCTCCTGCCTACCCCTAGTCCGCACTACCTTGTCAATGACCCCCCTTGCGATTGACGGAACTGCGCATGCGCCTAAACACAGGAGGGGGGGGAAGATGCAGGGGCGAGGTGGCCGACCGGGTTGCCTAGGGCTTGGCCTGCCCCTGAGCATCTCCCTGAACATCAGCTAGAAAGACAAACAGGCAGATAGATAGACAGACAGAGTAAACTGCACTGACAAAGAGAAAGAGCAAGGAAACCCAAGCTTGGTGCAGAGATAAAACAAATATTAAAATAAGTGTTGAAAGACAAAATAGAAAACAAACAAACCATCAGGCACTTAAAACTGGACCACAACATATTAATAAAGTGAACGTTTTATTTAGGGAATCATCATCCCGAATCTAAGAGGAATAATCCTTTTGCATTTCATGCCTGATTGGGGCAGTTAATCATAAGCTCAGATATACTGGAAGGTCAATATATCAGTAGAGTTCTTTTAAACAAATCATTTTTGTTTTGTAATTATTATTTTAGTAATAATAAAACAGTACCTTGTAAGTGATCATAACAAAGCTCCATAAATCTATATCGGTGGCAAAACAATCCTGTTGCTTTTCTTTTTTTTTTTTTAAATGTACTTTTGTAGATTTAAAGGTGATCCAGATTACAAAAAGGTCCTTTATCTGCGGGCATATTATTGATTAGTACAGGGGATGTCCTAGCATGAACATAGCACTATTGCAAATATTTCATGTGTGACTGAAAGATTATAACAATATTTATAATACAGTATAATGACACTGCAAAAGCTTTTTTTTAGCACATTACATATTATTTTGACAGTATTTGTAATTAGTATGATGTCATTTTTTATCCATATATCTGTGTTTTAAGAATGTAATATATATTTTTTAAACATTTAATAACAATAATTGAACTCTTTAAAAATGGTGGTGTGGGCTTTATTATTCCTTTGATTATTAAACATTACCACAAGGTGACGCTGTTGCACAGGCCAACATTTCTCAGTAACACTCCAGTTTAAAGCACATACAAGGCTATCCAAGAATATCCAATCAGAATATCCAAGGCTATTGTGATACTAATATCTACAGTTAGTACTAGTGGTTGTATTTATAGTTTATGTATGTGAGTGTATAGATTGGTAGGTGTGGGTTAGGTGTGCTGGGTTTACTTGGATGGGTTGAACTTGATGGACACTGGTCTTTTTTCAACCCTATGTAACTATGTAACATACAGTGTAAGCATTGGATACTATAGTGTAAACCAGTGATCCCCAACCAGTGGCACGTGAGTAACATGTTGCTCCCCAACCCCTTGGATGTTGCTCCCAGTGGCCCCAAAGTAGGTGCTCATTTTTGAATTTCTGGTTAGGAGGCCTAATATATTTACTGTATAAAGCACTGAAATGTCCTAACACAAAATCTCAGAATGCAAAAAAAAAGTGTCAATTGTGGCCTTTTTGCACACTGCATTCTGTAAAGCAAATGTGTATTATGTGTATTAAACTGGAAAAAACCATAAACCATGTATAATTCTACTAAAACAAAATATGAACAGAAAGCGGAACAGAATTAGATATCTTCATAGAGTACATCACATGGTCTCATGCAACTGTCAGATACATTGGATATTAGACATTTTTCCACTAGTGTAACCCTTTCCACTCTGGCTTTGTACCTTTTGATTCAAGTACAAAGCAAGTTTGGAGCACCCACGAGTATCATCATGAACCCTAAAGTTTATGCTTGAAGCTGCCCAAGTATTTGACAGCTGGGCTGAGCTTTAGGCAACTTGCTTTTAGAGTTTTCTAGTTTTTCAGATTTTGCATTTTGCACCTATTAGCAATAAGTGCCATTGCTTGTGCATAAAGCTGCCAAGTTGCTGATTGTATTATAGTCAGTTGGCTAAGTTTATATACTAATTAGGACACTGCAAGGAGCATATTTATTGAAATGGAGAAGCGGAAATTCTCTTCATTAGGATTCACTTACAATAAATATACAGAGTGCAAAGTGCAAAGAAAGCTCCAAATAGCCATTTTTTGCACTTTGCATACTGCATTTTGCCAGTATTTTACATTACATTACATAAACATTTATTTATAAAATAAAGTATGGAATTGCCACTGTCCTCTGCCCTCTGCTCTGGAGCACTGAAACCTGCAGCCGTCCCCTTGAATACAACTCTGCCTGCTCTATCCAAGGGGACCAAGTGGGGGTGACATTTGGCATGCCTTCTCCTGCCCGCAATCTCTCCTCTAACTGGTGTGTCATTTATCTGGTACTTATCCAGACACTAAGTACAGGGCTTGGCTACACTTTCTGATACCAAGGGCTTTTATTTGTGATCCGGTGCTTGGTGCTTGGCAGAGAGAAGCAATCCTGGAAAGTGTTTGGTAAGTGAGCAGCAAGGTGACTCTGTGCCTCCTCTTACCCTCTTCTCCTGAGGGCTGTTTCTGGGGCCACTGCTGCTTAAGACAGCCCCCCCCCATACTTACCCACTCTGCTCTTGCCACGTTAGTATCTGAGTGGGTAAAGGGGGAGCCACATCACTAGTGCAGAGAGCAATATTTGCTGCCCCTGGCTGCTTGCTGCCACCTGAAGAAAGGTTCTCACCATGCCTCATGGCAGGAGCGGCCCTGGGTATAGTGTGACCAGCTGCAGGCAGTGCTCTATGCAAGGGGCTAGCCATAAGTCTCTGTGGCCATTCTGCGCTGGCACAAAGCAGTGTACAAAAAAAATGGATGATTGTGGCCTATTTTTAAACTTTGCATATTGTGTGTTTTAATTGTAAATAATCCCTAATGTGTATTTGGAAACATATGGAACAGTTAAAGCTGCGGAATTGTCACAGTTTTATCTTTGCCGATATTTCAAACTGCAGTTTTCCTTGGACTAGAGAAATCTTTCATGTCTCTGTAACCTGGGTTAAGCACTGCACTTCAGAAGCAGCAGGGTTCATTTCAGAAGGTCAAAGGTCCCTCGTGGTGACTTGCTTAATGACTACTAGCTGATAGAGGGGAGCCACTTTATAATGAATATTTCAGCACCAGCACAGAACCTATTGTGTGTACTGCACAGCAGCCAAGATAGTCTGGAGGAAGGCTTTACTTTTATTCTGATGTATTTAAATGCCTGTCTCTCAGTAAAAGCCATTTAAGTGTTTCCTTTTCCTTATCTTAATAAGAAAACAGCAGATGCTGCTCAAGAACAACGCAGAATGCCTTGCAGGATGTATGCAAACAGGGAGGTGCAAGCTGAGGACGGCACATGGACAGCAGGGAATGGGGAGATTCTGGGGCATTAACAAGGTCCTCTGGTTGTTACCAATGATTTTAACTGTCAACTTCCAAGTAATCATTTAGATAAAATAAATATACATTTCAGTGCTTGTGCTTAGCCCCATATAAATGCTTGGTGTTGTGCTAAAATGCCAAATAACAGCTTGCCCCGGTGCCCATGTGATGCTGGGAGCAGGATTCCCCTCTGTGCACACATCCTGGAGGAACGCTAAGCCCTGTGTTTATCACCTGTTCATTACACAGAGGTGGCTATTGTGTGCACGCCATACAGGGCAGGGGCTATATGTGTAAGGAGTAGGGAGATAACAGGGGCTATTTAGGAACACAAATTCTAAATAAATGCCAGGGTGCCTAATTATGTACTAAACAAACCCTCACTGCATTTCCTAATTAGCTGTGTTCATGATTTATACTGCAGCAACCTATAACAACATGCATTGCTTTTTGTTGCTTTTAAAGTTAAGAATTTGTTCTGTAGACCAGCGTTTTTCAACCGCTGTTCCGGGGCACACTAGTGTGCCGCGAGATGTTGCCTGGTGTGCCGTAGGCAGGGCCGCAATTTTTACTTTCCCCTTTAATAAAATCCGGGCCCTGTCATTGGTTGCGCCCCGTGTGTACGGGTGACGTCAGTACACATGGGGCGCAACGTTATAAAAGGGCCTGTGTGCGGTCGCGTGTAGGCAGAAGTGCAGAGGCGGCGCGCGTGAGGGGAAGATGCTGCTGAAGCCGCCGAACAGCAGAAGTAAAATGCTGCTGGGCACCAATGTATTAGGGGGGCCACGGGGCACACTGACTTATGGGGGCACCAATGTACTAGGGGGGCTGGCTCTTGGCACCAATGTACTGGGGGGCACTGCTGCTGGGCACCAATGTATTAGGGGGGCACTGCTCTTGGCACCAATGTACCAGGGGGGCACTGCTCTTGGCACCAATGTACTAGGGGGGCACTGCTGCTGGGCACCAATGTACTAGGGGGGCACTGCTCTTGGCACCAATGTACTAGGGGGGCACTGCTGCTAGGCACCAGTGTACTAGGGGGGCACTGCTCTTGGCACCAATGTACTAGGGGGGCACTGCTGCTGGGCACCAGTGTACTAGGGGGGCACTGCTCTTGGCACCAATGTACTAGGGGGGCACTGCTCTTGGCACCAATGTACTAGGGGGGCACTGCTGCTGGGCACCAATGTACTAGGGGGGCACTGCTCTTGGTACCAATGTACTAGGGGGGCACTGCTGCTGGGCACAGAGTTAAATTTTTTAACATTTTCTAATGGTGGTGTGCCTCGTGATTTTTTTCATGAAACAAGTGTGCCTTTGCCCAAAAAAGGTTGAAAAACACTGCTGTAGACCTCCAGTTTGGCATTTAACCTGTAGTCTGAGCTAGAGCATCAGTTTACAAAATGTGATATATGAAGATTATGGGGTTGATTCACTAAAGGTTGAAAAGAGTTATCGCATGCTTTTTTGCATAAAAATTGATGCAAAAAAATCCCGCGTGATTCGCTAAAGTATTATCGCATGCGTTAAGTCGCATATCACGTGTGTTAAAGGAACAGTAACACCAAAAAATGTATATATTTTAAAGAAATTAAACTATAATGTACTGCTGCCCTGCACTGGTAAAAATTGTGTGTTTGCTTCAGAAACATTACTAGAGTTTATATAAACCCTGCTGTGTAGCCAAGAAGAAAAGGCACAGGTTATATAGCAGCTAACAGATAAACCCCATAGAATACAATGGTGTCTTATCTGTTATCTGCTGTGTAACCTGTGCCCTTTCTCCTTTTTTCCAGCTTGAATGGCTGCCTCCGTGGCTACACAGCAGCTTATTTATATAAACTATAGTAGTGTTCCTGAAGCAAACACCCCAGTTTTACCAGTGCAGGGCAACAGTATGTTATATTTCAATTACTTTAGAACACTTAAATTTTTTGGTGTTACTGTTCCTTTAATTTTCGCGCAGAAATAATACTAATAACATAATTCACAAACACTTAGACGCGCTAAATATCGCATTAGTCTGTGTGAAAATTAAGACCTACTTGGGGCAGGCGGTAACTGTAGAAAAGTACAGATCATGAGCTTTTGGCAATAAAATATGGACTTTGCAGTGGGATTTATTCAAGTCTGTGTTGGCCCTAGAGTGATGCAGCCTCCAGTTTGCAGGGAAATGGTCATTTGCAATGTAGGTTTATGAACGTAACGGTTACGTGCGTTAAATCGTGCATTAATTAGCTTGCATGCGACAAGTAGCGCGCACGTTGCGCCAAATACCGAACGAAAATAGTCTTCGCGACTTAAATAACGCAAACAGCATCGTGTCTAAATTAACACAAGTATCCTTTTAGTGAATCGTGTGTTAAGTCGCGGAAAATAAGACGTGATAACATTTTTAACGCATGCTATAAATAGCGCTCGTTTTATCGCACCTTAGTGAATCAGCCCTTATATCTTGCATCAAAAAAAAGCCACAGCCGGTTTACTAAACAGAACACTAACTAGAAAAGGTTTGATAGTCATAAATAAATATAATAATTATAAAGCTCTAATCTGGCTATCACACTGAGATGGTCACATAACTAAACAACAACATCATTTTGGGGATATAATAATGAAAATTAAATAAAGATTAGCTGCAAAGCTGCTTTGACTTCCTTCATCTGTAACTACTTAGAAAAACTTGCCTTTTAAATAGTTTCCTTGCTTCAGTTTTACTGCCATATACAGGTATGCAATCCATGATCCAGAAGTTTCTGAATTGCTAGAAGGCCATCTCCCAAAACTAATTTTTAAATATGATTCTCTGTAATAATAAAACAGTACCTTGTACTTGATCCCGTCAAAGATATAATTAATCCTTATTGGGGGCAAAACAACCCTATTGGGTTTATTTAATGTTTAAATGATTTTTTAGTAGACTTAAGTTATGGAGATCCAAATTAAAGAATGATCACTTATCCAGAAAACCCCAGGTCCCTGGGCATTCTGGATAACAGGCCCCATACCTGTATAACATCTGCTGTGTCCTTTTTAGAGGCAGTATTGTCCAGGGGCTCTTAAATATACCTAGAACTATATCTAAGAAGCAGTTAAACAGTGTAGACATGTAGATAGCATAGTGTGGCTTCTCAGGGTAGGGGAGAACTCTACTGAGGAATTATCTAGACAAACAATTCACAACCTGCAGCTTTTTAGCTGTTGCTGAACTATAGCTCGTAGCCCTGGGTGACATAGTTGCAACAGCTGGAGAGCCTCAGAATAGGAACTACTGATCTAAATTGTAAGCACACACCAGCAAGGACATATCTAATATTTGTGTTCTTATCTATCCATATATCACGTTGCAGTACAGAAGGACCAAAATGGCCCAATAACAACCAACTCTACCCTCTCAATGGTATCCAGGGCCATTTTCTGGGCCACAGATGGAGACGGTACTACCTGTGTAGGGACTCTTGGTAGGTATGAAAATGCTTCAAGGAGTTGAACTTGATAATGTGTCTTTTTTTTACCTCATCTAATATGTATGCTACTATTTATGTATGACCTGTACTATGTATTAGACACATATTTTGGGCATTGTAGTCTACAAAATTTACAAGATCCATCCAGAATTCATGCTCATAAATAAGGGCAATATTATATATGGTGTTTTTTTCACATTAAATAAATTCTGCCTTATTGGATCAGAAATGCTCATTGAATAAAACGACATAGTCTTCAGCATGTTTGTATGAACATATGCCCCTGGGTCCTCTTAATTCTCATATACTTTTTTCATATCATATATATATATAACAGACACATAACTGTATTGATTGCATTGGTTCCATATGTCTTGGTCTGAAGTCCCTCATTGTCACCCAACATTTGCTTAGCCCCCACCTTTTGTCCATTAAGTAAAGCTGGTCATATATGGGCTGATTTAAAATGCCCACTTGGCCCCTCCAGATGTTGGTAGTTTATTGACCAATGTATGGGGTGATTCCTACCTGTCCAATATATGGCTTATAATAAGCTACTGTAGATATTAATCAGGCAGGTTTGATATGGTCCTTGGTAAATGAGTCCCCATAGGCCCAGGGGTCAGTCATCGGATGAACCTAATTTGGCCACCCATGTGTGGAGCAAAAGATCCTTTATTTAGTGTTGACACCAAACAAGAGGATAAATGTATGCACAAGTGATGTTTAAAAAGATGAAAAACAGGGAGAGTTGTTCAGCACCAATGCCCAAACCTATTTTGCTATGTAATGAATGGAAGATATTAAAGAGTAAGTTAAAGAAAAGTTACTTGAAGGTTTATTGAATAGGATTGGGTCTAAGCACATAAATACATCTTTTTTTTAAAGAAATGAATACATTTTGGTGGCTACTGTTATTTAAAAGTATCTTCCATGCTTTAATCCTACATAGCGTTGCACAGATGCAATACTAAAAGCTGTTATAATTTGTTATAATGTTATAATACTAATAGACACGAGCCCAGATGTACTTGCAGCCATATTTTCACACTGAAAACTGATGTAGTCAGGGTTTTGTTTGATAGATGTGGTTGGACTGAACTTCTCCCCGTTCCATATCACAAGGCACAGACAAAGGGTATGTTTGAGACAAAGGCCCTGTACTAATGCTGAAGATAGACTGCAGAATACCTGCCAGCATGTATTTACAACACCTGCATCCTGCTTGCTCCAGACCTGCCGCTGCAGGCTTCTTACACCCAAACCATGAGGGAGTAGCATGGCCTTTAATGTGGTTGCCACTGGTAAGAGCAACACCTGCAAATAGGTACACAGAAAGTCCGATACGTCTAAACTATTGGTTTAAGTACAAAGTTAAAGAAGAAACCTTTAACTTACATACACACAGGACTCTTATGCTTTCGGATAACCACATCTCCATTCTCAGAGTTGCTACCCTCAGAAAACATTATTCCACAGGGTTATAAAGTTGGTTGGTTAGGAAGTTGGCATATAATTCTCTTTATAGACTTAAACTGGGGGTGGCCATCAGGGCTGCTTTAGGGTACCAGCAGGCCCTGGGCAAAATTTAATTGGTGGGCCCCCACTGCCCCAGGAAATTTGTGATAGAATAAGTCCCAAACACAGAAATTTAATATAGTAGACATGATCCCCGGGTGTGCCACCCAAAATGACAAAATGGTAAACCACAAGAAAAAAAAAAAAAGGTAAAGAAATGAAAATATACAGTTGAAATGTATAAAAATTGTAAGGTTTGTTTATGACGATATAAAACAAGGTTTACCGGTACTAATGGGAAATGTATGTATAGAATGTTTAATCTTTGCATAACATGTGCCTTTCCATGATGTGCCTTTCTGTAATGATATTACTTAAATAAAGCCTTGAATAGAAAAAAAAAAGAAATGAAAATAACCAAGATTCCAAGATACTTGCCAGTAAATTTGTAAGGTTGGCACACCTACCTATAAATCCCTCCCTTTCCTGAGACTCTCCATGGCTAATCACCCTCTTTTAAGCAAAGGCTGTCGCTGACCTGCCCATTTCCCTGCCCCATCCACCCATCCTCCACCCATGCTGCCTATTTCCTCACCCCCCCCAAGTGATGTCACTACCACCCCCAACCTGAAGGCTGGTATTGTTGACGAAAAAAAGTGACAGCCCTATCGGGGGAGGCATGTAGGTGTCCTCCACTCCCGCTCCTACCCACCCTTACCTTGCACCTCAGAATCCCTACCAAGTGCAGCATGTGTAGGAGGCTGTTATTAGCGCTGGCCTTGAATATTTTATTAGCAGTTGCCTAGATGTCTAATTACTTCAAGTTCTGCTCTTCAAGTTCTTCATGTTCTACCATGTTGGTTTCTACTTTATGACTATGGGAATCCTATAGTCAAATAGCCATTGTTCATTATTGCAACCATCTGAAATCAAGCTGTGTTTTTTTACCCCATTGTGGTGTGTAAACTGTATAATATGAGAAATATCTACTCATAGAATTACATTTGATGTTATGAATATAACCAAAATGACAACTTTTATACCACTGCAGATTTGTTTATCCATAGTTAGTTTTCGATCCACAGAAATTCCACTAAAAAGTCTAGTTTTCCCTTACGGGATTTAGTAGGCTGTATGAAGAGGACCTAAAGACAGGGGCACTGCTGCCAATGGGCAAGCCGGGAAACTTGCCTCAGGCAGCAGCCTGCAAGTGGCGAATTGCCCCTGCCTAAAGAGACAGCAACTACTATAGGCCCAATTGCAACTATATAAATGGGACGGTGCCAATTTGCCAAGCCCCACAAAGGGACAGGCCTTATCTCTGAATGGGTGGATCAGTAAGTAGCACTTTTGCCTTGTAGCACTAGTACTCTGGTTTCCTCCCACACCCCAAAAACATACAGGAACGTTAACTGGCTCCCAATACAACTGACCTTAGTGTGTGCGACGTGTGATAGGGACATTAGACTATAAGCTTCATTGGGGCAGGGACTGATGTGGATGATGAACAATCCCTGTAAAGCACTGTGTAAATGAGTCAATGTGAATTAGATCTAGATTATCTAATAAAAATAATTATTTTAATGCATTTGGGCATGTCTGATCAGAATGAATTGAGGGTATGGTCTAAATGTGGGAATGTTGGGAGAGTAAAATCCATAAGTTTAAGATAAAATCAATCATTCCAGACCACTTTTTTTATTTCCAGAATTTCTCTTACACAGGCAGTTCACCATTAACTTCAATTGTAATATGTTAGAGAATGTCCTTTTCTAAACAACATTTTAGTTGGTCTTCTTTTTAGATTTTTTTTTAATAATATGCCTTCTTCTTCTTCCTCTTTCCAACTATCAAATGCTGGTCAGCTGGCAGCCACAAATATTTTGCTCTGTGATCCTGCAATTGTGCTACTCTTTTTGCTTATCTTTCTATTAAGGTCCGCTCATTCATTTTACAGTCTCTTGTTCAAACCACTGTCTGGTTGCTAGGGTAAATTGGACCACAGCAACCAAATAGCTGCTGAAATTCCAAATCAAAAATAATTAAAAAGATCATTCAGATAACACAAAAATAATAACTGATGGGCAATTGTAGAATTGTTTTAGAATATAATTGTCTACTACATCATATTGAAGGTAACTTTAAAGATGAACTTCTCCTTTAACTTCTCTTTCATTTAAACTACCAGTATAAAACAGAATTTTTCTAGGATTCCCACCACCGGGGAAAGTGGTGTGCAGGGTGGTGAGATCTTGGACCACCTTGGAACAGATTAAAAAAAAGTCCCACTTAGCTGCTGACACTTTTGCGGGCATTGACTTCTGTATAATACTGGCGGGTTTGGTTCAAGTTTGAATGCCTGCACACTTTGGAACAGCCTAAATTTGGATTGTAAACAGGCAGGTTAGGCTCAGGTTCACAGTAAAACAATATTTAACATATAAAGACAAATAGCAGCTGACCTGTATGAGTAAAGCATCACCAGCCCATAACATTGTAGCCACACACTGTATGACTTCTTCAACTCAACCTATCATCTGTTGTGGTGCTTTGCCTGGATGTCAGATGGTTTCCTACGAAGCACTGTTTGCATTTACTTGGCTATTTATCCTGTGGGTGGTTTTCTTTGTTTGCAAATGGACCTTCTGGGGAGTGTAATTTTCCAGCTAAATTATATAGCACACTGTAGCTATAAAAACACCAATGTTACATTCTGCATCTTCTGTGCTTGTGCTAATATTTTTCTCTCAAATATTCTATCTCTACCCTCTTCTCTACCAGCAAGACTGTCAATATTGGGTACATTTACCAATGAGATTAATACAAACTTGCTACAATCCTAACCTATCCCAACTTGATGGAAGCAATTGAAGTTCTGTAGGACATGAAAGCATCTTACTAGGCCCGTAGTCCTCCCAACACCTTGTATTTAAAATACTGCCCCCAACAGGCAAATATATGCCATAGAAGTTAACACTGCCATGGTGACCTTCCCCTTTTATGGACAGGTAGAAATTCATAGGTTTGGAATTGTTATTTGCAAAATGAGAGAGATATCTGTTCTACAGGGTAATAGGGTGTAGCAGGTCAGAATAAAGTTTGTGCCACAACAGCAACTTAGTATTCTGTGTAACTTGCTCAGTTTTGACTTTATTATATGGGTATTATGCAGATTGAGGTGGTTTTCCATTTCAGAACTGTTTAATGTTTTCCATAACAGGGGCACATAATAAGTACAGATCTTCATACCATGACAAGCAGTCTTAAAGTGATACTAACACGAAAAACTACTTTATAAATTATGAATCTACATAAAAAGTTACCTATAGGTCATGTTGATCATTTTTCGCTGATAGGGCTGCATTTGTAAGTAACTGTTACTTGAAGTTCTTAAACCTGACTGTTTTAGCAACCTGACTGTCCCCTCTCAGCCTGTCAGTTATAGCTTCTAATGCTAACGGGCTCCTGCTGCACAAATATGGCAGCCCCCTTATAGGAGAACATGGGGGATCAGATAGGGAATGTAAAAGCATCAGGAAATTCTTTTATGGCAAAATTATAAAGTTCATACAAAGACAATGTTATAATAGATTTAAAAAGGGTTTCATTTTTGGTGTCAGTATCTCTTTAAAGTTGGAGTACTCAGCCTTCTTTTGACTCCTTGTCCTATACATCACACCTAAACTGTATATCCCAGGTTTGTCATATTAGAAATATTATACAGAGGAAGCTTTTAATTGTATGGACCGATCTAATCCTCAATAATATTTTAGAATGGGGTTGTTATTCTATCCTAGAAGGGCTGTTCACCTTTAAAGTAAAATTTAGTAAGACATAGACATTGATATACTAAGGCAATTTGTAATTGGTTTAAATTTTTTATTTTTTGTGGTTTTTCAGTTACTTAGCTTTTTGTTCAGCAGCTCTCCAGTTTGAAGTTTTAGCAGCTATCTGGTTTCTAGGGTCTTGCTTACCTTAGCAACTAGGCAGTGGTTTGAATGAGAGACTGGAATATGAATAGGAGATGAACTAGAAAGATAAGGAATACAAAGTAACAATAACAATAAAGATGTAAGTTACAGATCAATAGATTCTGGTTGTCGGGGTCAGTGACCCTAATTTGAGAAAGCTGGAAAAGCATAGAAGAGGAAAATAAATAATTCAAAACCTAGAAAAAATAAATAATGAAAACCAACTGCAAAGTTGCTAGGAATAGGACATTCTACAATATACTAAAAGTTAATTTAAAGATGAACAACCCCTTTAAGGAGACTGAGAACTATGGGTAATATACTTTCCCCATGTCTATTGAGCAGGGCCAGAACTAGAGGTAGGCAGAAGAGGCACTTGCCTGGGGCACAACAGTGAGGGGGCGCTAGACAGGTACCTCTGTTACCAACCCCTAGTCCGGGATCTCTTACCCCCACCGCTGATTTCATGGTGCTCCACCCTCTGCATGGCGAATGCAAGCTTTATTCGCTGTGTTCCCCCCCCCAATGACACGTATGTGTGGGTTCATGCAACTGTGGGAAGCAGCAGTGGGGGTGAGGTGGCCTAGGGCGCCTGGCCCGCCTGGCCTGCCTTTACTATTGAGGAAGGATACTGATAATGAACCCACCTGGCTAGCCCACAATGGCATGTATAAGTGAGGATCAGGATATTGTATCACATGTTTATTTGTACAGAGGACAGATTAGTTTACTTGTTATACCACTGGTAATATTTGTTTTCATATACAATACAACTGAAACTACAGAAATGTTATATATCTATAAACTAGCACTAGATGTCCATTCTTAAAGGAGAAGGAAAGGCTAGTAAAGAGTTAACCTCAAGCTGCAGGCATACCTTCAGTTGTCTCAATAGTGCCCTTAAGTCTCCCCATATTTCACCTGTTCAGAAGATCAGAAGCCAGACAGGAAGAAAAAACACTGAGCTGTGTAAAGAAAGTTCCCATAATGCCTTACTCCTGCACCGAGACCAAGTGTACATGCTCAGTTAGACTATGAGTCAGCTTCCTGCTGATTGGCTCAGATCCACATTCCTAAGGGGGAGGGGGGAGTGAGTTCTTAGCATTCTTGAGGGAGGGGGGAGCAGGAGAGAGCAGAGAACAGAAAGCTGTGTGTCTGTGGCACAGGAATTACAGACACAACAAATCTTTCGACAGAGAAGTCAGTGCAGCATTTCTGTGAGTGCTTATGGCTGTATTTACATAGACCTTTCTGATAAAGCTTACTTAGTTTTTACCTTTCCTTCTCCTTTAAGGAATGGATACATGGACATGTGTAAGATGTATAAATCAAACAACCCAGCAAATACTGTATAACCAAGCAGCTTTCTGTTTGCTCCAAAGGAGATCTACATTGTTTGCTAGTAACTGGTGTAGAAAGGGTAAACATTAGATCAAGAGGAAGAGGTATGGCTTGCCTCCTTTTACAAAAGTATACTGGATTTTCTATTTTCAAACTAGAATTTCAACAGAATTTTTGAACTATTTGCCTTCTTCTGACTCTTTCCAGCTTTCAAATGCAGCACATAAACTATTGCTCTGTGAAACAACAATGCTATTGTTATTGTCATTTTTATTACTTCTGTCTTTCTATTCCTGTACTGTCCTATTCATATTCTAGTCTCTTGTTCAAATTAGTGCCTGGTTGCTAGGTTGTAAACCCTAGCAACAAGATAGCTGCTGAAATTCAAACTATAAAGCTGCTGAACAAAAAGCTAAATCATTAAAACACTACAAATAATAGAAAATGAATACCAATTGCAAAAGTTGTCAGAATATCACTCTCTACATCATACTAAAAATTACTTTAAATGCAAACAAGCCCTTTAATGCAACCTGTTTTTATTTTTTTACTTCCATATTAGTTAATTTATTGTACATCTTGATTGGTAGTTTTGCATTTAAATACCTTTTTGTGTGTTGTGTTATTTAGCCGTAAGCCTGTCTTGTTACATTTTATTTAAATAAAGTTAAATAGTGGAAAAGTTTTTGTTTAGTTCAAGACTATATACGAATACAGTGTTCTGCTCCCCCTGGCTGATGGTTTGGGGCTTGGCACCCAAACCCAATGTTTGTACTGGTGAGATTCTACTTTTAAAAACATATATAAGGTGTGTTTCTTTTTGTTTAGGACAAATAAAAATGTCCTCAAATCTATGATTATGTTCAATTCTATTTCTTATACACCAAATATGTAACTTGTTGCTACAGATATACAAATATTTATATATATAATTCCAGAAGTGCAGCCCCAATGACCAGCACACCTGTATAGGGTGAATGCCCCCATATCTAGCGCAGTAAGATTGGCCTACAGAAATAAGTCCTCCTTTCCAAAGCTTGGCACAGTTTCTGTCTTTAGCAATAGAATCATGCTCTGCTTGGAAAACATCAAACAAAGCGATTCTGGCCCACTGTCACATGCAGCCTGTTTGTTTAAGGTACAAGTAAATGATGTTAATCCTCGTCCTGTTTGTATTACTTTAGAAGGGAGTTATAGAAGTGCAGACTATATAAACTTTCTATATTGTGCAAGGGGAGGATCCAGCCTTTGGAAGTCAACTTAGGAACATTGAGGGCAGATGGAACCTGCTTTGCGAATGAAAGATTTGTTTCTGCTATTTATGATAATTAGCGAGAAGTCATTTCGGAAGCATTTGGGCTGAGAGAGAAATGAAGCTGTGTAAAATCCGCCTGCTTTGTTCTAGCCAAACCACAAAATTGTCTCTTTGCAACCAGTTTCTTTTAGAGCCACTGCTTTGCCAGATGAAAAGACACAATGAGCAAGCATTTTTATTCACAGATGAGAATACCCTATTCTTATGTCTTTAAAGGTCTTTTAAACTGTGATTTTCTGGGTTATAAAACTTAGTCATCACTCAAGGTTGTTGATGTGAACACTGTGTAAGGATTTTGGGCACAAATTCTTTTATACACAATTTTGTCTTATTTTTATTCAAAGAAATAATAATCTACCAAAGAGCAATGATAAACATGGTTACAGGTAATGTACCCTGCATCTAGAATCCTTGTGGGACCTGAGACTTGCTGAATACGACAATTTTCCTTATGGCAAAAGCTAGTTTGCCCATTTATATTTGGAAAGGCAAATGAAAGATCCTATTGAAAAAGTTGTTTCTTTTAAGCCTATTTAAATATCTTTTTGCCCAAAGCAGAATGTTGTTATATTTTGCTGTGGTACAAAGAAATAAGATGCATGATTGCAGTTGACTGCCTGGTTATACTACCAAGTATAACTATATTTTGTGCATTGCATTAATCTGGTTGGAAACGTTTATGTAATTTGTCATGAAAAAAGTTAGCCAACAACTGGTCAAAAGGCCTGAACTGGGTAATTCAGAACATTTTGGCAGTAATGAATCTTATTACTGTGGCACTCGCTGGAGGAAGATCAAACCAGTTAACTTCGATCTTTAAGCACTACTTTACATCCTATCTGCCTTCAGTCATGTATTCATTTCCTTCTTTGTATTCTTTTGTACTGTCTCTTTCCTTGTTCCACTGTTCTCTCTAGAGCTCATTCTCCCATAACCCTTGGTTTATTCCTACTAGTTATGTAACTCTTCTCTAACTATTGCATTGCCACTCCTGTATTTTTTCTCTTCTGTGTTGACTGTTCAGACATGATCTGGTCAGGCCAAATCATTTTCACATGAGAGAGTACCCTAGATGTGAATTTGTGTGTAGGGAACAATTTTCTTAATGGTTTTCTGCCATCTGCCTCTTTCCAAGTGTTTGGGGCTCTCCTCCAATAAAAACCACATTGCCATGGGTTGTCCTTCTCTCCCTCAGACTAAGGTGAGAGCCACACAGGCTGATTCTCGGCCTGAGGAAAAACACAGCCCAAGAATCAGTGCTGGCACAAGCCTGCTGCCTTTCCTGTGCACAGAAGCATTGTCTCTGCCCAGGTGCAGGCAGATGCGGTGGATATCGGGTTCTGCCACATCTGCCTGTACCCAGGTGGAGATAATGCTTCTGGGTGCGGGCAAGGCAGCAGGCTTGTACCAGCACAGGTGCTGATTCTTGGGCTGCGTTTTCCCTCAGACCGAGAATCAGCCTGTGTGGCACTAACCTAATACCTTGAAACTATTCATTGCTTCTGCACAATGGTGGTTTGGGGGTGGTGGGTTGGGGACACCCCACAGTCCCTGTCACATACTCAGAAGGGTCAGTCTTATCAGGATCCTAATAACTAAAGTCTGTATGTTTTTGGAGGGTGGGAAGATTCCAGAGTGGAAACCTACTTAGACAGAAAGAGAACATCCCTAATTTCTGCATGTTTCTGCATGTTTAACTGCATACAAACAAAAGTTTAAACATTGCATAGACTTTTCGACTTTTAAGCACTTACTAATAGCATGCAGCATTTTATCTTCAGACACTATTAAAACATATTAGCAAATCAATCTTTAACATGGCCTTTGCCTTCCTGTTTCCTATGATAGGGTTAATGTTGCTTACATTCACTGTAATCCCTGCTTGTTAATTGGTTCTAAAAATACTGATATAAATATTTAGTTTTTTCATGCTAAAAATGGAAACATGAATATTATGTACCTACAACAGCAGACAAAACTTTATTCTGAGCTGCGTCAGTGACAAAAAGTAAAACTGGTGACGGGTTTACTTCAAAACTACCAAGTCTAAATAATTAGAGCATCTGTATACAGTACAGCTATGGGGTCCCTAATCTGGAAACCTGTAATCCAGAGCGCTCAGAGTTACAAGAAGGCCATCTCCCCTAGACTTCATTTTAATCAAATAATTTGCATTATTAAAAATGATTCCCCTTCTCTGTAATAATAAAACAAAACAGTATCTTATCAACCAGTATCTTCTAGATATTGGTTGATAAGTAAAGTTCCCTTGCTGAACACTCAAAAGGAATTACAAAGCTACTGTAGTTGGAACCATTTTATTAAACCTGTGATATATGGTAATACTGTGGCCTGTACATTTGTTGGCAGAAGCACAATAGCTCAATTACTACATAAAATTTGTAGCCTCCTAAAGAGAGGTTAATGATCCTTTGAGCTGCTGCTCTGCGCCATGTACACTAATCAAGTTATCATATCAGCCCATCTCTCAGCTTCTCAATCAGCCATTTCAATGAGGAAAATTTGCAGACAAATTTCTAGCAGCAGGAAGTTGAGGCTTTCCTGGGAAGCAAGATAAAGAGTACCTGTAACCTCTCTCCAACCTTGCCTCTGTGTCATGCTGGGAGTTCACTGCGGCACAGCACCATGCTGGCTCTTGAGGCTGTTATGAGCCTGGGAAAAGCTAGGCAGTTCTTTGAATAAGAAGTCAATTATTTGTCTGTACATAATACATGAAGTCAATGACTACAATATAGCTATCTGTCTTAGGCTGATTCTGTTGCCTCTAATTTGACAGGGCACTCTCCTGCTGTTAGATGATATATCTTTCAGTTGCATGGTCAGTTAAAATTTCACCAGATGACTGTAATAGAAAATCCTATTTTTAAAACTTAACCTCCTTTTAATAATGCCTACAGGGGGTGCTTTAAGAAAATGTGGTCATGTGGTCATTAATGTAACGAAAAAAATAAATGTTAAATGTATTGGGGGGCAAAGGGGTAATGATTATCAGAATCGACCAATAGATACCATACAGTGAAAAATATTTCAATTTAGTTTTTACAATGGTTAAATGATGAATTTAAAAATAAACTGAGAATATTTGGACAGTGATAAATGCCATGGTGTAGCTGTAATACAAGATAAGCCTTGGAAATATCATTCCAAGAAAGATATCAAAGTTTTGGAACAATGCTCAGCATTTTGTTCAAGACATTGAAATGAAATCTGCTTTATGCACTGAAATACATTGCCAGACTAGTTATACCTAACTCTGCCTGGGGTTTCAAACCTATTCTTTTATTCTCCTAACAAATGATTTCTGTATGAGTTGGCCAGCCGCTAGAAACAAAAGCTCAGGTAGGGAGCTGAGTGTGGGGATGACCTTTCACAAGGGTAGATGGGCTTGCAGTGTGCAATGGATGAAGTACAATGCAGGCTAAAGATGGTCACTGACCCAGCCAGCAACAGCTACCTGCTGCTAAATACAATGAGGCCGAGTTCCAGAGCCTGCCTCCTGAGATAATAAAAGGGGCCAAAATAATAATGGTCCCTCTGCTGCTGCTCTCTTCATACAGCTGACTCAAGCCTTTAAGAAAAAAAGCTCTCGGATAATAAAGAAATAACAGACTGGGAATAAAGCCCTTTAGAAGACATCTTAACCTTGCAATGAAAAAATGTCAACATCTGTGGACTTTTCTATCCAAACAAACGAGAGTGCTAATGAATACATTCCCCAAAAGGCATTCACATTTGTATAGAAGGGGAACATTTTTGTTATGGAAGCAGAGAGATTTTTTTTTACGCATGTGCCCTTCTTTCTTCTAATGCTCTTGAACAAAACATTAGTGTCCAGCTCCTGCTTTTATTTTGAAATCAGAAACAGCATGAAGGGATTATTTTGGAGTAATTCTTAAGAACAGCAGACTTAAGAAGCATATAGATATCTGCACTCGGTGGTCAAAAGCAAGAGTAATTTGCTGGAACAGGACATACTTTGTAATCAGACTTTATTCTACTAGATTCCTATGGGTCGTGGTTCAAGTAGATGTAATCCTCTTAATGCCAATGTCTACATGTTTCAACAAAACGATGGCCAGGAAGGCCCGTCTGCTTTTATTTTCTTCTATAGCTGTTAATAAGAAACAGAATTTTAATACAAAAAAGTAAGCAACTGTTCTTTAAGGGATGTAGAAGAGCAATGCATCTGAATTTAAGTATCCATTACTTGTAATTGTGACACACACCTACTAACACCAGACAGTGCAGTATAACTTGAAGGTCTGGCCACTCTAGGGATATATCAAAGGCTGTAGTAGGCAGTCAGTGGGGCCCCAAGACATACACTTTGTTAGTTACAAATTGACTTCCTGACACAATGATGAGGAGTAAGTATGGTAAAAAATAGTTATAGGCATCATGCATTACATTTGCCGCTATTACAGAACACTGGGTCCTGGGGTTTTCTGTATAAAATATGGCCATAGGGAGTGAGCCAGGAACTAGGGAACAAAAGGGTCATGACGGGGTTAGGAAGTAGGGAATTGTTTAGGTTAAGAGATTGGAATTATAGGTATTGCAGTTTGTACAATCTGGTAGGAAGGGAGGAGTCACAAGGGGTTAAAAGAGGAAGAAAATCACCTTAAACATCTCCTGCCCACCTCCCCCCCACAAAAAAAGGTGGTAGTGGGGGAAGAGAGATGGCTTATTGGTTGGTAAAATGACGCAACCTTGTGAGACGCTCCATGGGGGTGGGGAGTATGAGGCATGGCAGTGGGTCAGGCCTGGGGCCAAAGTGATGGAGGGACTGTTTGAAAGGAAAGTTAGGGTTAGCAATGGTGAATTGTGAATTTTATTTCATATGTTGAGTAAGCTTTTAAGTGCCTTCGGATCATAATGTAAAATGTGCCTGGTGTTTCTAAGAGGAGGTCCCTGGAAGAACTTCTAATCAATCTGTTCAAAACCATCAAAAATCAGTTTAAAGCAATAGTAACATTAAAGCTAAGAGAAATTCTTAAGTTAGTATTAACTCTGGGTAAATCTACTGTTGTAATTACCTGTCTTTATTATGTTTGGCCATATGTCCACCAAAAAACTTTCTGCCACAGACTGGGCCAGCACAATGCCAACAATAAAGATGTTTGCCGAGGGCCAGTCAGGGAGATCTTGAGAGTGAAACCCTACAGTATATGAGAAGTAGCTCATACACCTAAACAGTTACCTACTTGTTAAGTCAGGACTATCCGGATCCTTAGAGTATCTATAGCGTATCATAGATAGCGTACAGTATCTATCATGAAACTACTCAGTATGTTACTATTTCATTGAGGTCATAATACTGTTCATTTGTACCTATAATTAATAATAACAGGCGTGACCTTGTTAAACAGAAACTACTCATTGTGAGGCCAAATTAATGGAAACTATAATCCAAAATAGTGTTAATGTTTGTGTATGAGAAAAATGTTTAATGTTTAGAAAGGTTCCAGGGTCTTAGTTCCCAAAGCACAAAAAAGTTGCTTTCAGTGCTGCAAATTCACACATGTATCATCACTTACTAGAAGTTCTGCTGAGATAAAGAAGAGCTTATTTACTAAAGTAAATTTAATTTATTAAAGATAGTTACATAGTTACACAGGGTTGAAAAAAGACCAGTGTCCATCAAGTTCAACCCATCCAAGTAAACCCAGCACACCTAACCCACACTTACCAATCTATACACTTACATACATAAACTATATATACAACCACTAGTACTAACTGTAGATATTAGTATCACAATAGCCTTGGATATTCTGATTGTTCAAGAACTCATCCAGGCCCCTCTTAAAGGCATTAACAGAATCTGCCATTACCACATCACTAGGAAGGGCATTCCCCAACCTCACTGCCCTTAGCGTGAAAACCCCCCTACGCTGCTTCAAATGGAAGCTCCGTTCCTCTAATCTAAAGGGGTGGCCTCTGGTGCGTTGATTGTTTTTATGGGAAAAAAGAACATCCCCCAACTGCCTATAATCCCCTCTAATGTACTTGTACAGAGTAATCATGTCCCCTCGCAAGTGCCTCTTTTCCAGAGAAAACAACCCCAACCTCGACAGTCTCACCTCATAATTTAAATCTCCTGGAGCCCAAAACTGCACCGCATACTCAAGGTGAGGCCTTACCAGGGACCTATAAAGAGGCAAAATTATGTTTTCATCCCTTGAGTCAATGCCCTTTTTTATACAAGACAGCACTTTATTTGCTTTAGTAGCCACAGAATGACACTGCCTGGAATTAGACAACTTGTTATCAACAAAAACCCCTAGATCCTTCTCCATTAACCCTTTAAGTGCCAGCCGAATTCGTCATTTCGGTTCCCCCCAGTGCCAGACGTTTTTTAAGCATTTTGTACTCATTCACTTTAACAATGTTTTTTGGTAGGAAAACCTCCATGAAACTAGGGAAATTATATATCGTTTTTTTCGTCACTAATTGGGCTTCGACATACATATCAAATTTTATAACTTTTCTGGAGATATGATGTGTATTTTGGGTGAAATATGTAAAAAAAAAAAAAATTATGAAAAATTTCTGTATATTTTGAGGTTTTTTTCCATAGAAAAGTTAATTTTACACACTTTTTTTTGTCGTTTGTAAAAGCCCTGATACTCCCAAGTCCAACGATACCAAATATGTGGTGGTACCCCACAGTTCCTGTCCAGAAGTAACCCCCAAACTAAAGCAATACTTAGTACAATATCACACCAGAACAAAGCGGAAAAGCGCTTGTAACAGTTGATGCAGCATAACTTATATGTAAATCTAAAATATCCCCTCATGTTCGGTATCTTTAGAAACTACAGACCTTCAGGTTTCTAGGTGCAATGTAGTTTTCTCTCAAAAGCCAAATACTTTTTGTCAGTGCATTGTGCAATTTGGAGCTTTTTTTGACATTTTTTTTTTTTTCTAAAACGTAAACTTGGACGCATGATCAAATGTGGATTTGACAAAAAAAATCTCATAAAAATTTTCTAACAAAGGCAAATTTGAAAGACAAACTTCTCCTGAATAAAATGATGCCCCATATGTATGGGTGCACATAAAGACATGGGCACCAAACACTCCAAAGCAGGGGCAATGCATAAAGGCAATTACAGCTAAAAATTTGGGGGCTGCGCTCTATGTGCACTACCTGCAGTTTTTCAGTGTTAACCCCCCCTACCTGTGAAATAACCCCCACAAACTATATATTTCTGAAAAGTGCACACCTTCAGCTATTCAGAGACACCACTCTTCTCTTTCTACATGGAAAATTGTGGATGCAGTCCCTTGCAGAAGTCAGCGCTTTGGTCAGAAATCAAGGAAAAAAACAGATACAAACCTAGATTTCTCCCCAAAATCTCCATGGCAACTACCAAAAACTTACTAAACATCAATCTGCAAGTTCCCCTGAATAAAACGATACCCCATATGTATGGGTGCACATAAAGACGTGGCCACCAAATGCCCCCAAACAGGGGCAATGCATAAGGGCAATTTCAGTTGAAATTTTGGGGGCTGCGCTCTATGTGCACTACCTGCAGTTTTTCAGTGTTAACCCCCCCTACCTGTGAGATAACCCCCACAATCTATATATTTACGAAAAGTGCACACCTTCAGCTATTCAGAGACACCACTCTTCTCTTTCTACATGGAAAATTGTGGCCGCAGTCCCTTGCAGAAGTCAGCGCTTTGGTCAGAAATCAAGGAAAAACCAGATACAAACCTAGATTTCTCCCCAAAATCCCCATGGCAACTACCGAAATCTTACTAACCATCAATCTGCAAGTTCCCCTGAATAAAACGATACCCCATATGTATGGGTGCACATAAAGACGTGGCCACCAAATGCCCCAAAACAGGGGCAATGCATAAGGGCAATTTCAGTTGAAATTTTGGGGGCTGCGCTCTATGTGCACTACCTGCAGTTTTTCAGTGTTAACCCCCCCTACCTGTGAAATAACCCCCAAAATCTATATATTTACGAAAAGTGCACACCTTCAGCTATTCAGAGACACCACTCTTCTCTTTCTACATGGAAAATTGTGGCTGCAGTCCCTTGCAGAAGTCAGCGCTTTGGTCAGAAATCAAGGAAAAACCAGATACAAACCTAGATTTTGGTCAGAAATCAAGGAAAAACCAGATAAAAAACCTAGATTTCTCCCCAAAATCTCCATGGCAACTACCAAAAACTTACTAAACCTCAATTTGCAAGTTCCCCTGAATAAAACGATACCCCATATGTATGGGTGCACATAAAGACGTGGCCACCAAATGCCCCAAAACAGGGGCAATGCATAAGGGCAATTACAGCTAAAATTTTGGGGGCTGCGCTCTATGTGCACTACCTGCAGTTTTTCAGTGTTAACCCCCCCTACCTGTGAGATAACCCCCACAATCTATATATTTACGAAAAGTGCACACCTTCAGCTATTCAGAGACACCACTCTTCTCTTTCTACATGGAAAATTGTGGCCGCAGTCCCTTGCAGAAGTCAGCGCTTTGGTCAGAAATCAAGGAAAAACCAGATACAAACCTAGATTTCTCCCCAAAATCTCCATGGCAACTACCAAAATCTTACTAACAATCAATCTGCAAGTTCCCCTGAGTAAAACGATACCCCATATGTATGGGAGCACATAAAGACGTGGCCACCAAATGCCCCAAAACAGGGGCAATGCATAAGGGCAATTTCAGTTGAAATTTTGGGGGCTACGCTCTATGTGCACTACCTGCAGTTTTTCAGTGTTAACCCCCCCTACCTGTGAAATAACCCCCAAAATCTATATATTTACGAAAAGTGCACACCTTCAGCTATTCAGAGACACCACTCTTCTCTTTCTACATGGAAAATTGTGGCCGCAGTCCCTTGCAGAAGTCAGCGCTTTGGTCAGAAATCAAGGAAAAACCAGATACAAACCTAGATTTCTCCCCAAAATCTCCATGGCAACTACCAAAAACTTACTAAACATCAATCTGCAAGTTCCCCTGAATAAAACGATACCCCATATGTATGGGTGCACATAAAGACGTGGCCACCAAATGCCCCCAAACAGGGGCAATGCATAAGGGGGGGCTGTGCTCTATGTGCTCTACCTGCAGTTATATAGTCTAAACACCCCCATACCTGTGAAATAACCCCCGCAAACTATATATTTCCAAAAAGTGCACACCTTCAGCTATTCAGAGACACCACTCTTCTCTTTCTACATGAAAAATTGTGGCCCCAGTCCCTTGCAGAAGTCAGCGCTTTGGTCAGAAATCAAGGAAAAACCAGATACAAACCTAGATTTCTCCCCAAAATCTCCATGGCAACTACCAAAAACTTACTAAACATCAATCTGCAAGTTCCCCTGAATAAAACGATACCCCATATGTATGGGTGCACATAAAGACGTGGCCACCAAACAGGGGCAATGCATAAGGGGGGGCTGTGCTCTATGTGCTCTACCTGCAGTTATATAGTCTAAACACCCCCATACCTGTGAAATAACCCCCGCAAACTATATATTTACAAAAAGTGCACACCTTCAGCTATTCAGAGACACCACTCTTCTCTTTCTACATGACAAATTGTGGCCGCAGTCCCTTGCAGAAGTCAGCGCTTTGGTCAGAAATCAAGGAAAAACCAGATACAAACCTAGATTTTGGTCAGAAATCAAGGAAAAA
This sequence comes from Xenopus tropicalis, assembly GCF_000004195.4. Lineage (NCBI taxonomy): Eukaryota > Metazoa > Chordata > Amphibia > Anura > Pipidae > Xenopus > Xenopus tropicalis. Next base: position 106,935,089 of record NC_030681.2, read on the forward strand.
CCAGATAAAAAACCTAGATTTCTCCCCAAAATCTCCATGGCAACTACCAAAAACTTACTAACCATCAATCTGCAAGTTCCCCTGAATAAAACGATACCCCATATGTATGGGTGCACATAAAGACGTGGCCACCAAATGCCCCCAAACAGGGGCAATACATAAGGGGGGGCTGTGCTCTATGTGCTCTACCTGCAGTTATATAGTCTAAACACCCCCATACCTGTGAAATAACCCCCGCAAACTATATATTTACAAAAAGTGCACACCTTCAGCTATTCAGAGACACCACTCTTCTCTTTCTACATGACAAATTGTGGCCGCAGTCCCTTGCAGTAGTCAGCGCTTTGGTCAGAAATCAAGGAAAAACCAGATACAAACCTATATTTCTCCCCAAAATCTCCATGGCAACTACTAAAAACTTACTAAACATCAATCTGCAAGTTCCCCTGAATAAAACGATACCCCATATGTATGGGTGCACATAAAGACGTGGCCACCAAATGCCCCCAAACAGGGGCAATACATAAGGGGGGGCTGTGCTCTATGTGCTCTACCTGCAGTTATATAGTCTAAACACCCCCATACCTGTGAAATAACCCCCGCAAACTATATATTTACAAAAAGTGCACACCTTCAGCTATTCAGAGACACCACTCTTCTCTTTCTACATGACAAATTGTGGCCGCAGTCCCTTGCAGTAGTCAGCGCTTTGGTCAGAAATCAAGGAAAAACCAGATACAAACCTAGATTTTGGTCAGAAATCAAGGAAAAACCAGATAAAAAACCTAGATTTCTCCCCAAAATCTCCATGGCAACTACCAAAAACTTACTAACCATCAATCTGCAAGTTCCCCTGAATAAAACGATACCCCATATGTATGGGAGCACATAAAGACGTGGCCACCAAATGCCCCAAAACAGGGGCAATGCATAAGGGCAATTTCAGTTGAAATTTTGGGGGCTGCGCTCTATGTGCACTACCTGCAGTTTTTCAGTGTTAACCCCCCCTACCTGTGAGATAACCCCCACAATCTATATATTTACGAAAAGTGCACACCTTCAGCTATTCAGAGACACCACTCTTCTCTTTCTACATGGAAAATTGTGGCCGCAGTCCCTTGCAGAAGTCAGCGCTTTGGTCAGAAATCAAGGAAAAACCAGATACAAACCTAGATTTCTCCCCAAAATCTCCATGGCAACTACCAAAAACTTACTAACCATCAATCTGCAAGTTCCCCTGAATAAAACAATACCCCATATGTAGGGGTGCACATAAAGACGTGGCCACCAAATGCCCCAAAACAGGGGCAATGTATAAGGGCAATTTCAGTTGAAATTTTGGGGGCTGCGCTCTATGTGCACTACCTGCAGCTTTTCAGTGTTAACCCCCCCTACCTGTGAGATAACCCCCACAATCAATATATTTACGAAAAGTGCACACCTTCTGCTATTCAGAGACGCCACTCTTCTCTTTCTACATGGAAAATTGTGGCTGCAGTCCATCGCAGAAGTCAGCGCTTTGGTCAGAAATCAAGGAAAAACCAGATACAAACCTAGATTTTGGTCAGAAATCAAGGAAGAACCAGATAAAAACCTAGATTTCTCCCCAAAATCTCCATGGCAACTACCAAAAACTTACTAAACCTCAATTTGCAAGTTCCCCTGAATAAAACGATACCCCATATGTATGGGTGCACATAAAGACGTGGCCACCAAATGCCCCCAAACAGGGGCAATGCATAAGGGGGGTATGTGCTCTATGTGCTCTACCTGCAGTTATTTAGTCTAAACACCCCCATACCTGTGAAATAACCCCCGCAAACTATATATTTACGAAAAGTGCACACCTTCAGCTATTCAGAGACGCCACTCTTCTCTTTCTACATGGAAAATTGTGGCCGCAGTCCCTTGCAGAAGTCAGCGCTTTGGTCAGAAATCAAGGAAAAACCAGATACAAACCTAGATTTCTCTCCAAAATTTCCATGGCAACTACCAAAAACTTACTAAACATCAATCTGCAAGTTCCCCTGAATAAAACGATACCTATGTCTGGTTGCACATAAGTACATGGCCGCCAAACCTGAAAATGCATAATATTGGGGCTGCACTCTATGCACCCCTTTTTTTTTTGCCTGCACCCGAATGAATGGAATACGCTCGGGTGCAGGCACATGTAGCCGATATACGCATGAAAACGCGTGAGAATGCAAAGTCTCGCGTTTTCATGCGTATATCGGCTACATGTGCCTGCACCCGAGCGTATTCCATTCATTCGGGTGCAGGCACAAGTAGCAGGCGTAGGGCTGAATTTTCGGCAAGCGTTTTTCCACTTGCTGAAAAAAATCAGCCCTACGCCATGTGTGGCATCAGCCTAACCCTTGGCAATAGAAACTACCAGAACAATCTTAGCCTTTCTAGAACAACTGAAATCAAATGAAGTTAAAATGGAATAAAACCACTAAAAGCAATCAAAGAACAATAATTGCAATGAAATCGGTGGTCAGAGCCCTGGATCCACCAATGTCACTGCAAAAGCAACCTTTTTGGGGGCACTAAACACACAATAAAGAACAATGCAAAGATAAAACACCATAAAATCAGTAAAATCCAATAAAACCACCTAAACCAACAGAAGAACAATAATTGCAATGAAATTGGTGGTCAGAGCCCTGGATCCACCAACGTCACTGCAAATTCAGCACCCAATAGCAATAAAAAAAGTTACAGTGCAATAGAATAATAAAAAACAGAAATCAATTATGAAAATGCCAAAAAAACACTAAAATGCAACCAAATAAATCAGATAATTATAGAGCAAGATCAGAAATAAAGTTTTAGTAAAAAAAAAGACTGCCAAAGAAAGCAAAGAAAGAAAGAAAAGAAAAGAAAGATAGAAAAAAAAAAAAAAAAAAAAAAAAAAAGTGTAAGTGTAAGTGTGTGTGTGAGTGTCTGTGTGTGCTTGGGAAAGTTGTAAATAAGTGTGTATGTGTACAAAAGTGTAATAATGACAAAGATAGAAGAAAAAATTGAAAAAAAAAAAAAAAAAATTTTTAGACAGTTGAGATCGAAATAAGCAAAATAAACAGTGGTAGAGAGTTGTAGTTCAGCTTACCCAAGGCAGGCAGGCGATCAGGGGCGACCAATCTGGCAGGAAGGCAGCAGGAAGGCAGCAGGGGAGCTCCATCAGGTCCGAAGTGCGCAGCAGGAATGAGGAGCCGACAGTAGGCGGCGCTATTTAAAGGGACAGCAGTGGACACGTCATCATCGCGTGTCCACTGCTGTCATTGGCTGGCGACGCGATCGTGGGACCGGATCGGTGAGTATGACTGTCTCTGCTCGTTGCCTAGGGGGTTGTGAAGGGTTTACAAGCGCTGCGCTGCTTTAAAAGCGAGCGCAGCGCTTGTAAACCTGATAGTGCTGTAGGACGTAGATTCTACGTCCTGTGGCACTTTGGTCCTTTGCTACCCAGGACGTAGAATCTACGTCCCATGGCACTAAAAGGGTTAAGGAAACCCCCAACACACTACCATTCAGTAGATAGTTTGCGTTTATATTATTTCTACCAAAGTGCATAACTTTGCACTTATCAACATTGAACCTCATTTTCCAGTTTGCTGCCCAGTTTTCCAATTTTGTCAAATCACTCTGCAAAGCGGCAGCATCCTGCATGGAACTTATAGTTTTGATATAATCTTATTTATTAGTTTTCAAAACTGGGAATAATAAACTAGTAGATGCATCTAAAAGTAATTTCTGCAAATCCTAAAAATACTAAGTAGGTGCTTGGTTACTCTTCTCTAAACATTCACTTGTACTCTCCTCGCTAAAACATCTTTTGTTCCTGCCTACATGATCCACTTGTGAATAGAAAACCAGCGAGACAGCTAGCTTCTTATCTGAATGAATCAGGGGAGTGGAAAATCATTGTCTTGTTGCGATCTGATAATTAGGAGCAGTGGTAGTTTTTCCAAGACTTAAGTGTGGCGCATTCTTGGCTAATCATGCATAGGGCTGAGCCACTCTAATTTTCAGGGTTGTCCCTGGATTTCTTTCTATAAAAATAATGCTTGGTCTTTACATTTTTACTAACAGTTAAAGCCACCAACAGCATGCATTAAGGTCTAGGCTTGCATTGAACTTTCTTGTAATTTCCTCTGCATGCATATGTTAGTTGTTATCCTAAAAAAGATAAATTGTACTTAGGGGTTATGATTAATTATATACATATATAATTTTATCAGAGGCCAATGTAATAGATCCATATATTGTAAAGTCATTGTGAAATCCCTTACCTTGTTTTCTGTGCCTCTCGATACTACCACTTTATCATGTTTATATATATATATATATATGGGTTTTTTTACACCATTTTCTTTATATACCCACACACAAGAAAAGTGCAAAAGACAAATGTAAAACAGATTTTTTCCTTGATAAAGTTTTATGTGTGGATCTGAAACACTGGATAAATAAAACTTTCTTTTTATTTATTGAACTTTTTAGTGTAAATTCCAAGTGACACATCTACAAATCAGATAGATAGATGATACATAGATAGAAAGAAAATTCAGTTTTAATGAAGACATTGTAAACCCTGCCGAAACGTGCCCTTTGTGGCTCTTCTGCATTAGATTAGCAAGCTATTTCACAAAAGTCCAAATTCCCTTTATCTGTCCCTTTTTAGACAAATAATGAGGCTTATTAGTCAATCTTTTCTTTGTTTTCATGAGCCTCTAAATCACATGATGCTTTGTCCTAAAGTACATGACGAGCTTTGTTTTAAAGTTTTACAATGCATCTTGTAAATCTGACAAAGAAAATAAGAACAAATGAGTGCCAAGTACTTGAAAATCAGATATTTCTGTCTAAATCTATAGATTTGATTCTAAACTCCAATGAATTTGCTCAGTAGTTGAGAAAAGGAACACTTCCCATTGCCTAATTTTACCAAGTTACAGCAGAACTGAACTGGAAATCTTTTAAGGGGCAACACTTCAGCCTGCTTAGATAGTTAGAGGGTGTAATACTACCCAGGCTTTGGGAGCTGTGTTGAGTGACAAGAGTTCAACCAACAAAAAAGTTCTTCCTTTAAGACTAAACAAGCAAAGAAAGGCTGGCTGCCTCTTGTGCCTGCGGGTGCTCATTACCTGATACCTAAATCCTTTTTATCATAGTGTTAAAAGATAAACAAGGGCTTGTGGAAAGGTTTGTGCTTCAGGGCTGAAGTGTTGACTGAGGGCAAGGGGTCAGCTCCATGCCAGGTGAGCACGTGTTGCCTTTTCATATTCTAGCTGCCAGTGAAACCACCTGCATGTCTTTGGTAAAGCCTCCATTGCATTTTTGAACTGCATTGCTAATGAGATTACATCCATACAAAAAGTAATTACTGAATGGACACCAAGAATGGGAATGTTCTACAAATACTGGTGCAGTGTGGCTGCCTTTAAGAATCCAAAAATCACCAGTGCTTATAAAGAAGTCAGTCCAAATGCTGAATTTTATATACTTCATCTCATTTTGCATCAGACCAAGCATCTTCCACCAACATTAGTTGTTAAAAATAATTTAAATTATATTACAGGGTACAGTTCACGAGGGTAGTTTTGAGGCTTGGCTCTGATAAACAAACTGTACTTAAAAACAGGCCATTAAATGCAAAAGGTATTAGATTTGTAAGAATTCAGAAATATAATAAACTTTACCCAGTGTGTGTAAAGGTGGCCATACACGTGGCGATCTGACGATGTTTCGTACGACCATCGGTCGCACGAAACATCGTAAGATCCGCCACACACCATTCAGGGCTGAATCGGCAGGTAAGGAGGTAGAAACAATAGGATTTCTACCTCCTTCTGCCGATTCAGCTCTGAAGGGAGAATTTTGGTCAGGCGCCTTCTATGGCGCCCGATCAAAATTTTCAAACTTGTCCGATCGGCGAGTCGTCCGATATCGGCAGCTTCCTGCGATATCGGTCGACTCGCCGACATGCCATACACGCACCGATTATCGTACGAAACGAGGTTTCGTACGATAATATCGGTGCGTGTATGGCCACCTTAAGTCACATTATTTGAATTGTAGTACTGTAGTGCTGCGATTCATTACAAAGCAGTTCCCTCGGGGCATAGTCTTGGAATGATTGTCTGCTTGTGAAAGGTGGAAAGTAATTTGCCACAAGGAGGAGATAACAAATTATCAGTCGTTAAGGAAAAGTCATTATCTGAGGTTGCCATCTTTTCCTGTCCTCGGCTCTTAAGTGAATCTTTCATCCAGCAAGTGAAAATTCAATAAAAGGGCATTATTTCCTCTAAAACTCATTCGCTATTGAGGGATCAGTGAGGATCAATGCTGAACTTACACCAGCCTGTCCAATGGAATTATAACATGGGATCAGTTTGGTTTAGCAAATTATTCCTTTGTCCTCTTTATTTTTAAGAGCATTCTGTGGAAGAACTTATTCATGCCTAACCTGAAATCCTTAAAATAAGAAATGAGTGTTGTTAATTGAGTCTGCCAGGACCCATACAATCTGGCAATATTATTAACCAAAGAACTTGTTAATGACCATTTGGTCCATGACTATATAAAACACAAGGCCAAAGGCTGAGTGCTTTTATACAGGCCATGGAACTCTGAGGTGACTTCTAATATCCAACAGTATATTATTTATTATAATACACAGGTTTCAGCGAGATAAATTACTAAGCACCAATTAGAACTAATGACATCACCAAGCACCATTTATAAGAATATAATTTATAGGATATTAATGGCTCTTGTGTATTATAACAAAATAAATAAGAGCATATTAAAATAAAATAAAATGCAAAGAATGCCAGTACAAGTATACTGTATAGAAAAATATTTCATGAGGCGCATTCCCCACTAAAGAAGTAATTTCCCAATCAGTGCTTAAAACTCTAGAATGTGTTATTTATAGTTTGTGCCTTGAGGCATAGTCCTTTAGTTTTGACTGGCTGGCAATCTTTCAGTGTTACATGTCAGTCATGTAACGTATGTATATGAATGAATATTGTGCTGGACAATAAATGTGGATAATACACATCTGTCTAACCTGACAGATCACGGGTGACTAAATCGCTCTGTGGGACATTACCCTAAGGGGATTATAACACTATAAGAAAGTTATTGAGGGGGTTGTGGCAAAATAACCAGTATAATCAGTAAAATAAGTACAAGCTGAGTGAGCAAATTAAAACAGCAAGTAAACATTACGTTCTAGGCATGGATTCTAATTGCAATGTCACATGGGGCAATTTTGGCTACTGTTATTTTTTACTACAAATGTGACAGTGTGGCTGATATATCCTCTCATTTTCCCCAAAGGCACAGCAGTATGTACGTATATACAGTATATTTGTATCTACTGTATATAATGCTGCAAGCAAACAGAGATTGGAACAATACTAAAATACAGCTAAAGTCAAGACTGAGTGCTTAGTAAAGGAGGTCTGTGTCCCACAGAACTTACAATCTAAGTGGGTAAATAACTTACAGATAGCAACATTTGGGTGATACCTCTTTCAGTGTATAGTGGCTGAGGAATTGCCTAATAAGTGTCAAGAGTGGTCCAAGACTGTCATTATGGGGGCCATTTACTAAACATTGGATTTTTTTTTCTGATTCAGATTTTTAGTGCTTCAAGATTTACTATGCAACCAAACAGCTAAAAATCTGAACCCAACATTTGCCAGCTAAAACTTGCAAAGCTCATGTAGAAGTCAATGGCAGAAGTCCCTTCCCTTTCCTGAAAGATCCTTCTTTTGCCTCGAATCTATTGGATTTATGACAATTATGTACGACAATTCGAAAAATTTGAGTTTCTGGGGCAACAATTAGAAAAAGTTGCAGATTATGTGACTTTTTCCAGCACTGACTTTTTCAGTTCAGATTTTTTTGTAATTGTCATGTAAACGAGTTTAGTCAAATTTTTAGTTTTCGTAAATCTGCTCCTAAATGAAAGGAACAATATTAACAAAATACAATTTCAGTCAAATTACAGAGGATGCCCAACTAAAAACTATTATTATTTCACAAGCAACTTTTCAATCTACATTGGCTAAAATATTCATTTTTTTCTGGAGTAGGAGTTGTTTATTCTACTAAAAGAATTATCTGTCCATTCTTTTATGGCGCTCTCAAAAACAGGCCAATGTAACAATGTTACTCCTGAAACAATGTAAAAGAAGCTGACTGATTAACAAAAATTGTTTCAAGAGTCAGAAACCAGAGTGAATGTAGAGAACAGAACATTGTGGAACTAGACATGGACATTTCAGAGTGGGTAGTGATTTCATATGGTGGGGCTTTGATTGCAGCCGGTGATTGGCTGGGTACCACATCATTCAGGGAAAAGTCCTGTTTGAGTTTTAAAGCTTTGAGCAGTTTCAAGCAGTTTTGTACTGGGCAGGAGTAAAAATCGGACTGTCAGGTTCATAATTTGGGATAAGTGTGAGTGTATTTGCATGGAAGCTTGCTTCTACATTATCCCCTGTTATACATATGAGTATGAGCTGTCATATTCTTTATCTTGATATAACCTAACCCTGATTACTGTCTACAGCAGGGATCCCCAACCTTTTATACCCGTGAGCCCCATTCAATTGGAAAATGTGTTGGAGAGCAACACAAGCAACACAACCTGTAGGTGCCAATACAAGCTATAATTGGCTATTTGGTAGCTCCTATGTTGACTGGCAGCCTACAGAAGGCTCTGTTTGGCAATTTCACTGGGTTTTTATGCAATCAAAGCTTGTCTCCTAACCAGAAATTCAATAATAAGCACCTGCTTTGAGGCCACAGGGAGCAACATCCAAGGGGTTGGGGAGCAACATGTTACTCACAAGCCGTTGGTTGGGGTCTACAGAAAAGAGAAACATTCATTCGACCCCTAGTGGTAAGAGTTGCTATTGCTCCATATGAAAAATTATTTTGTTTTACTGCCACCTTAGCAAGCTTCCACCCATACCTAAAAATGCAGATATAAAGAGAATATTCTGTGAATTCACAAATCAATATCCTAATAAATATGACCTATAAAAACCTTTTTCTACCCAGGGTGTCCTGTTTATATAATAATATCAATAATATAGAAATGAATGTATATGAGCCAGTTACATGCCTGCATAAATCCTACTCACGCCTTTAGCAGAAAAGGGAGTTTATACGGCACAGGGTTAAGGGGAGCTTGCAGAAGAAAGTTCTCAGTTACAGGCTGGAGAACAGCACGGCACGCACACACGTTGCTCCCAGCAGATGCCATGTGCTCACATAACTCACGCTGTAACATAACCCCCTACTGTGCCCACTCAGATTCAGATGGCAAGGCCTTAATCTCACCCTAGTGTCACTGCACGAGGTCAGTGAAACTGCCAACCTCTGCACATTTTCATGGGACACCTGCAGGGTAATACTATCTTGCAGCTTAAATGTATAACACTATCTACTGAATGTCTAAAGTCAGGATGCTCCAGCACTTTTCTGGAAACCCCTTTTGCATACACAGTAACCAAATACTGATTGCTAGAAGTTTTAACTCCACTCATAACAGAGCCATCTAGGGTTACCAGAGACCCCTTGAGTAGGAACACTTAGGAACCCATATATTAAGCAATAGTGCAGAATGACACCATTGCATAAAATGTCACTGTCACATCTTTAGAAAGAAAATGTTCTGGTTTCAGTTAGCAAGTTTGGATTATGGCTATTAAAGACACTCAGTGAGTCCCTTTTCAGTGCAGAGCACATAATAAAGCCAGGGAACCCACTGAGAACCTGGCCAGTCTATTAAAGGTCACTACTATTTCTAAAGAAAGCAAGGAGATGAGATAAGGACACGTTATTTAACTTTGTGCTAGCCCGAGAACTGTATATTCTCAGTCATGTCCCACTGCAAGTTTCCCCACAGCTCCCCTCTGGATTTCTGTTCCCCAGGCTGTTCCCTCCATCTTTAATACATCTTTTAACTCAGTGTGAATCAATTTCCTAAGGCTAAAGTAGGTAAAACCAATGTAATCCAATTTCAAATACCATGTCTTCTGTGATGGCCATGAATGAGGGCTGCTAGGATTTTAAATTCTGGATTAACCAAATTCCTTATTCCAAACCTCCATCCTGCTGTTTTGCTCAAAAACCATATTGAATGTTAAATGTAATACTTAATTTTTGGGTTATATGTGGAGTTTTGTGTGATAATTAAATAAGGACATACAGTGAGATACCAATGGCATAGAGAAGGTGTTGGAGTGCATTGATATCAAAAATGCTGCTTGTCTAATTACAATGATTACAGGAAATTGGGGTTTTCAGTATAATCTACCTAAATGTATACTTATGTGTTCCACACTATATCCTGTTAAGGACAAACACTGGATTAGAGCTAAAGAGAGTGTAATAATAGCACTGATGCATTAGTGTTAGGGTTGGTAGTGCTATAATGCACTGTTGTGCTATACAAATCATTTGTGTTCTGTAGAATGTAGTAGTGAGTGAGACTTTTTTTTTAAATTTGAAACAAAACATTTATTTTCTTGAACATTTAAACCTTTTTAAAGTTTGTTTATATTTTAAAGTTAAAAATATTACAAGAGAGCTTACATGGGGTAATTAATCCAAACTTCAAAGTATGTAATGAACAATAGCATCAGAAGGCAGGAAATATCCTTTTGTAGTCAGCAATTCGAACAGGGTGTAATATAAACACAGATTATGATTATGGAGTTCAACAGGTACCCAGACTGAAATATGGAATATCACACAGATATTATGTACGTGCTTTGGAACATCACAGATCAGGGATACTGAACATCATTTACCATGCATGCTTGTTAAAAGCCAGGGGACCATAAGTCAAAAAACTATCACCAGACTATGCATTTATTTTTTTAATAACACTAGCCAAATTTCACAGGTTTCAGTTTTCATAGATTCCCTTGGTTGAATAGGGTTTATTAACAGAAGAATGCTTTTGGCCATATGTAGGCTGATTTGGCTGCTATCCAACTAGCTGGCCAGACAGCTGGAACTGGTACAGTTTGGCTGCCAATACAAAGATAAATTACATTTATATGTTTGTTCAGCTGGGGACCAGAACAAGCAGATCATAACAAAAGTAAAGGTGGATATACATAGCCAGATCTGTTGGTTGATATCTGGATGTTTTTAACCATATATCAGTTGGTCAGACCTATTGGTGGGCCACATACACAGGCAGATAAGCTCCTAACACCTGTCTAAAGGGACTGAATCGGCCCAAATATGCCTGAGTAGAGTTCACTGTGGTCCCTATTGCTGCTAGATTTGTTAACACCTCGTTCAAATGAATATACTGTATGAAACATGATAAATTTTTAGTGAAGACAATTAACTGAGCTTCATTTGGAATGCAGGATGGTCTGACAAAACTCCCTCGTATATTGCCAAACACATGCCCTGAAGGTTAGACAATAAGGTTTAACTGGTAAAACTGTCCAAGCAAATAATTGCTGGTATGTCCCTCTCTTGGCCATATTTATAGATCATTTAATCCTTTAATGTCATTGGATTCCATTTGGACTGAACATGTATAAAACTAAGGGGTGTATGTGTGTGTAAAATAACATTGAAAAAGGAGTATAAAAATAATCACACATGTTCTTTGCTGTGCTCTGTAGCATATATATAACATGCCAATGCCATATATGTAACATGCCAAGTGCCGCACCCCCTCCTATTGCACCAGCTGTATTGCCAGCACTCTTGAAGGATACATCAGATAATTCTAACTGACTCCTAAGGGTGAAGACACACAGAGCTACTAGTACAGTCTCTACATGTGTTTTACTAGAGCCAATTCTCAGTATTGTCTATGGCAGGGTATTTTCTGGGGTTTAGTAGCTGTGACAAATAGCTGCTACTAAGTAGCTCTGTGTGTCTTCCCCCTAATGATTTTTACCATAGTGTAAAATACAAAGACAACAAAGTACTACATACATATGCATCTGTTGAACATGGGGGGACTTTTGTTTTATCCAGAACAGGCATAATAATTCCAGAAACTTTAGAATCCATAATTTTCTAAACTTCAGAAAGCAAGTGTCTACCAGTTTGTGAAGAAAACTGCATGTAAGGGAGAGGGCAGGGGGTTGTTCTTGAGATACTCCTAGTTCTTTTCTGTGCTGTGCATGTGTTCTTGTGCCTTGTGTCTGCACTTCTCCACATCCTTCTCAGATGTCTTTGCTGAGGGCTTAACAGCTAAACTCCAGCTGTGCTACAGCCAGGGCACATCCGCTAGTGCAACTGAGCAGGAGCTGACAAGAGAACTCCAGATCATTTTCCCAAATGGCCAAAGGGTGGGTCTGGCTTCCAGCCTAATTCCTCGTAAATGCTGCAGAAACATGTTTCTCATTTAAATCACAGCTTTCTTTTTCCCCATCCCCTTCTGTTAATAACTACACTGAATACATGTAAGAGTGGCTATTAACTCATTTGCTTGTATATAATATATCTGTCAAATATTCCATGTTTATGTCTTTATAGTTATATTACACTGGTTAAACAGTAAACATATATTTTCTTAGTAAAGAATTCACTACATAAATATAAATATCTAATGAGCAATATCCTGTAATTTGTTGAACAAAATATTTGGGTGTAGACAGGCAAATGATCAGTATGCTAGGTAAAAACATACATGTACTTTCAGATTTATTAGTCTGTCCACCCCGAAAAGATTTATTCCAGCACACAAAAAAGTTGTCCAAATATTTAGAATCTTCTTGCAGCTTGCATGATACATACATAATAATTTGGATGTATGTAGGAGCTGCCATTGAGCTTTAACACTCCATAAAACAAAATGGACATTCAGCTGGGTTGTGCGGGTGAGGAAGATCTTGCTGAAGATCCCCTGCTACATGTCAAGACATAGCTTTTAAGACAGCTTAATGTTTTTTTTTATTAATTGTTTATTATTGCAGAAGAAAGCATGAGGTTAATCATCAAGTTCCCTGTTTAGGTTTACATTCGATCATTCTGTTGACCCCAAAACTGCCCCTAGAATGTGTGAAATTGATAGGGATCTTAGACTGTAAGCTCCACTGCAGCAGTGACCCATGAAAATGATGTATAATCTCAGTTGATGTGCTGCTTAATAATGTTGGTGTTATATACTGTAAATAAAAGATGATATAAAAATAAGGGACCACAACATTAAAAATTAAATGTTAAATTAAAATGAATGTTAATTGAAAAATAAATGTTAGAGGCAATGAGCATTTGGATACCTGCTACATACTGTACATTCCAGAGCTTCCAAAACTTCAGCCTTCATTATAGAATGCATACAGTCTGTATAGGGGGAAGAAACACATTTGAATATTCAAAATCTTATAGAAAACACAGCTTAGGGCGAGGCTTACCTGCCAGGCATGCTTGCAAGGCTGGAGAGGATCTTGCTTGTACATCATGATTGCAAAATGAATAAATTTCTGACGTAGTTGCCTTCTCCTGGCCTGTAGGCCAGTAAGATTTGCAGAGGGCATCATTTAAAGCATACATGTTACATACACAAAATCAAACTAGCTATCGATAGTCAGTGAAAAGTGACACTTAAATCATGTTAATACTGATTTTATTTTGAAAGTGAAATTGGAGCTTTGCAGATATGATAGAAGGTAGAACAAACTATACTCAGAGGGTGGGAAGTGTAGTATACAGTAAAGGCTGTCACTTCTTTTATGTGGCAGAGATGCAGAGGGTGATGTACTGGGAAAAACAGATTATGCATGAGGAAAGATCAAGGCTGATGAATAGTGGCAGAGAGAACTTCATGGAGCTTCTTCATGGTGTATGACTAAAAAAAAATCTTCTGTTTCGTCACTGAAATGAGGCCTGATTAAAAACCAAGGAAATACGGGTTTAATGGATTCTTTTTATTTTCTCCCAAGTTAAATCTAACTATATGTAGGAAAAAGAGACTCATCAGTACACTACATAAAAAATCCCTATTAACACTTGAAATTTGTAATACCTAGGTTGGAAAACTGTGTTGCTGGCTACCTATGTGGGTGCAACGCAGTGGAATAGTGGGGGTCCAGTTAGAATAAATGGTTACATGCTTTCTAGATATTCCTAGAAGCTCAGCAGTGGACATATTTTGTGATATTTTAAGTGAAGACCTATTTGATCTGCTTGATATTCTGTAACCTTGGTATGAACTATGGGGGACCCAGCCCACGGGTTGATTAGGATAATATTTCAGGAAAATTATTTGTTGTCCTTTATTAGGGATGTAGCGAATATTCGCGAACTTTGCGAACCCCATAGACTTCAATGGGAAGGCGAACTTTAAAACCTAGAAAAGCCATTTCTGGCCAGAAAACTGATTTTAAATTTGTTTAAAGGGTGCCACGACCTGGACAGGGGCATGCAGGAGGGGGATCAAGGGCAAAAATTTCTCTAAAAAATACTTTGTTGAAAAATCGTTGCGTAAAAACGGGCAGACCTACATTACATTAACATTTATTTATAAAGCGCCAACATATTCCGCAGCGCTGTACAATAAGTGGGTTACATACATTGGACATACAGAGTAACATATAAAGCAATCAATAACCGATACAAGAGGTGAAGAGGGCCCTGCCCAAAAGAGCTTACAATCTACAAGGACCTAGCGGAAACACGCTGCGTTTTTTGCTATTTCGCGCTATTGGCACCATGGAAACGGGATTTGCTTACACCAGTACTAGGCTGTTTTTAGGCTGAGAAAAAACGCAGCGAAAAAAAACGCGGTGAACCCAAATTGCGAACATACGCGGGAAGTTCGCGAACTTGCGCGTTCGCGAACACCCGATGTTCGCGCGAATTAGTTCGCCGGCGAACAGTTCGCTACATCTCTATCCTTTATTCCACTGGAACATTTGTAGAGTGATATATACAGTATATATGTATCCTTCACATAAAGCTTATGATCAAAGTTTGTTGCACAAAAGGCTCACAACCTAAAATGTCTAAAAACAACTGCTCTAATAAAATTGCAATTTTTAAGCCTGTGGGAAATGTTACATTTGATTTGCAAAGGCTGCTTTTGATCTTGATCTTATGAACTTAAAATGAGTGTTTTTGACCTACACATCTGGGATACTGTAGGTTTAGTAGGTTCAACAGCTATTACTTTAGTATCACCCCTTCCAGTAGAGCCATGCCTTTTAATCTTGCATGATCTAAATTGGGAACTGACCCCAAGCAGCATGAGATATAAAGTATCTACTCAAAGGTCACAGATGTGTCACTTCCTTGTGTCATTGCTATTTGACATCCGTAATTCTAATATTTATGAAATTAATATCTCTTGCAAGTGTGAGTGATTTAGGGGATTGATCGTTGCCAAGTCCTGATTGCTGCCCCAGATACTTCAAAAAGTTTTGTAAGTTTTCTTTCATAGTTTCCTCTAACATCAAAAAGACTTATACATTTGAGCAAGTATTTAGTTAATCAAAATTGCTAATTTGCACCAGGGCAGTAACCCATACCAACCAGCAAATCCCACCTTTGTTTTCATTTTCTTATTGCTGCTATTGACAAATGCACTTTTACCATTACATTATGACCAAAAAAAAAAAATATATATTCATACAGGCAAGCTAATTCCAAAGACTTACACATTTGTATATGCCTGGTCCTATAATCAGTCGGACATTTTTAACGTTTTTTAAAACCCCATATGTCTTTATCTGGAGCTCAAAGACCTGCCAGCAATCTGATTTGCACATTAGATTTTTTTTATGAATAGTTTTATCCTTGACTGTGAAGGGTAAGAATAGGTTTTGTTTTTGTCTTCCTGTTTGGTTGGGCTTATTTTTTGATGCTTTTATTCAAAATCTTTCCATGGTACAGATGGTGTTGGATATACACTGAAACCAAGATCTTCTCCCTACCACTTAGATACATATAAGTTCTTATTGCATATGGATTTGACATTGGGCAATTGAGCAATAACTTGCTCCATGTTCACAGACTAAAGGTGCCCATACACGGGCCGACTATAGCTGCCGATATCGGTCCCTTGGACCGATTCGGCAGCTAATCAGCCCGTGTATGGGCAGAACAGAGCTGCCTGGCCGACCGATATCTGGCCTGAAATTGGGCAGATCTCGATCGGCCAGGTTAGAAAATCCGGTCGAATCGGGGACCGCATCGGCTCGTTGATGCGGTCCCCGAACCGACTGCCCCATAAGCTGAAATGTAATCCGTAGGTGGGGATATCGGGTGAAGATCCGCTCACTTGGCGACATCGCCAAGCGAGCGGATCTTATAGTGTATGGGTACCTTTAGTATCTTTGTAACAGACTAATTAAATTGCCTTTTATGAGGAGGCGAGCAGCGTCCTCGACGCTGGAATTGCAGTGGATGTCATTTATTTGGACTTTGCTAAAGCATTTGAAACAGTACTGCAAAGAAAGTTAATGATAAATCTGAGGAATATTGGCCTGGAACATAATATTTGTCCCATGCAGTCCCATGCAGGATGCTGCCGCTTTGCAGAGTGATTTTACAAAATTGGAAAACTGGGCAGCAAAATAGAAAATGAGGTTCAATGATGAAAAGTGCAAAGTAAATGGTAGTGTGTTGGGGGGATCCTTAATTGAGAAGGATCTGGGGATTTTTGTAGATAACAAGTTGTCTAATTACAGGCATTGTCATTCAGTGGCTACTAATGTAAATAAAGTGCTGTCTTGCATAAAAAAGGGCATTGACTCAAGGGATATAAACATAATTTTGCCTCTTTATAGGTCTCTGGTAAGGCCTCACCTTGAGTATGCAGTGCAGTTTTGGCCTCCAGTCCTTATGAAGGATATGAATGAGCTGGAGAGAGTGCAGAGACGTGCAACTAAACTGGTAAAGGGGATGGAAGATTTAAACTATGAGGTTAGACTGTTATGGTTGAGGTTGATTTCTCTGGAAAAAGGGGCTTGCAAGGGAACATGATTACTACTGTACAAATACATTAGAGGGGGGGTTATAGGCAGATAGGGGGTGTTCTTTTTTCCCATAAAATTGATCAGTACACCAGAGGCTACCCCTTTAGATTAGAGCAGTGATTCCCAACCAGTGGCTCAAGGGCAACATGTTGCCCCACCCACCCCTTGGATGTTGCTCTCAGGGCCCCCAAACCAGATATTTTTTTAATTCTTGACTTGTTGGCAAGTTGGTTGAATAAAAACAAGATTTACTACCAAATAAAGCCTCCTGCAAGTTGATAGTGTGCATAGAGGCTGCCTAATAGCCAATCTAAGCCCTTATTTGGCACATCCATTAACTTTTATGATGCTTGTTTTGCTCTGCAAGTCTTTTTGCATATGACTACAGTTCACGAGTAAGAAAGGTTGGGGACCCCTGGATTATAGGAGCAAAACTTTCATTTGAAGCAGCATGGGTGTTTTTTTCACGGTGAGGACAGTGAGGTTGTGGAATGCCCTTCCTAGTTATGTTGTGCCTTTCTGTTAATGCCTTTAAGAGGGGCCTGGATGAGTTCTTGAACAAGCATAGTATCCAAAGCTATTATGATACTAAAATCTACAGTTAGTACTGATGTTGGCATATATGGTTTATGTATGTGAGTGTGTAGATAGGTCAGTATGGGTTTATGTGTGCTGGGTTCACTTGGAAGGGCTGAACTTGATGGATTTCAGTCTTTTTTTAACTCAACCTAACTATGTAACTATTTGGCTGAAAGTTCCATTCATTGCTAAAGAAAGCTGGTAAACAGTAGGGATTGAGTTTACGTATGTGTCATCCTAGAGCAGGACATTAGGTAGATATAGTGCAAGTGGGTACATGAGTTCTTTGTGGAGAATGAGAGTAACAGGACAATGCAGAATGCCCTTAGAAAATAATTACATGGAAACACCTATTATACACATACCTGGAAAGGGAACAGGCCTTACTCACCATAAATGCTACTTTTTCTGTCTTGGTCCATGATGTAAGATTAGCAGAGTGAACAAAATTAATAAACCCTGCATTCTTCCACATATCTCACTGCATGGTTTTTACAATCCAGATCAATATCTCAATCCTAATATTCTGTACTTGTATCAGAGGCCCTATCTCACTAACAGGATGCATGAATGTCCACCCAATAAAACACCAGGGTCTGATGGTTCCCCTGGTGGGCTTGCACCAGTAAACTTGGGTGATGTGAGGTATACTCCATGTCCCTGTCTGTCTCTGATAATTGTGCTGAACAAAGCATTTTTATTTGAAATTGTGCTTGAAATGTTATTAAACCTTTCAAATTTAATATTTCTACATGAATATGACCAAATATGTGATCTGCTTTTCATGCAAATCCTAAAACTAATGATTCAAAAATATAATCCTCTTTAGAAATAAACTATCCAAAGTAACATATATGTGTGTGTCAAAGTTATGCAGTCCTCCAGGATTCTTGCTTTATTTGAAGAGGAAATGAGAGTCAGGTACTTCAATCTGTGGGATGATAATCTGGTGTGAGTGTGGGAGGCCCTGCCTTGTGTAAAAGAATATAATCTGGCTCTTCACTATCCAAATCTGATCTTAAAGGAGAAGGATAGTCATTTTGGCATTTTACTGCCAATAGTTTCGCCAAATTAGTGCCACAATATATTTATTCTGCAGAAAGCTTTGCCAAATCTGAGAATCTTTCTCCGTTTGCTTAAAGGAACAGTAACACCAAAAAATGAAAGTGTATAAAAGTAACTAAAATATAATGTGCTGCTGCCCTGCACTGGTAAAAGTTGTGTGTTTACTTCAGAAAGTTTACTATAATTTATATAAATAAGCTGCTATATAGCCATGGAGGCAGCCATTCAAAGGGGAAAAGGCACAGGCACATAGCAGATAACAGATAAAACACTATTGTATTCTACAGAACTTATCTGTTATCTGCTATGTAACCTGTGCCTTTTCTCCTTTTTTCCAGCTTGAATGGCTGCCCCCGTGGCTACACAGCAGCTTATTATATAAATTATAGTAGTGTTACTGTAGCAAACACACCAGTTTTACCAGTGCAGGGCAACAGTGCAATATATTTTTATTACTTTAAAGCTCTTTCATTTTTTGGTGTTACTGTTCCTTTAAGACAGCAGCTGTCATTTTAAATAGCTTCCTGTTTCCAGTCTAGCCATTATAGCTCAGATCACATATTCCTAAGGGAGGGGGGAGGGAGTTCTTAGCATTCTTATGGGAGGGGGGAGCAGGAGAGGGCAGAGAGGAGAGAGATGCACAGACTCTAGCCACGGAAATTAAGGATTTTTTTGAGAGAGGAAGTCAGACACCCAAACAACTTGTTTACAAAAAAGGAGGCAAGAAATCCTATGTTTCTTTTGATAGAGGATTCAGTGCAGTGTTTCTGTGAGTGCCTATGGTGGTCTCATAAAGGTTACTTAGTTTTTACCTTTCCTTCTCCTTTAACAACATAGGTTCATGGAACTGTGTCATGGATTGTACATAATAGTTATTGATGCTCACTAGGCAAAAAGTTACAAAACTAACTGTGTTTATGCAGGGCCGGAACTATTGGTAGGCAAAAGAGGCATGTGCACAGACTTGTTCGCATGTCCGACGGGGGCAAGGGAAGGTTGCCAAGTTACCTAGGCCCTGCACTGTGCACGATTCTGGGTATTTAGGAGTTGCAAGGTGAGAGCCAATAGTATACAAATAGAACATTTCTGCCCATCTACAGTTTGCTAAAGACCACATGGATTAGTCAAAAAAATATTGGAAGAGTGTTTTGTGGACAGATGAGATCAAAATAGAACTTTTTGGCTTGAATGAGAAGTGATAAGTTTGGCAAATGCCAGTCGTTGCCATTTGGGCTGATCTGTACTTTAAATGCCAGAGCCTATTTGAAATCCCAGATCAGGCCTCAAGTTAGCTACATGGTTCAATCCTTCTCAATGGTTATGTCATATTACAGAATACCCCTACAATATCCACAACAATTTATCAACCCGTCAGTATCCTGTAATAAACTGCACAGTCCCCTGAAGCACATTGCACAGTATTTCCCTAGTATTCTAGCAGTATGTATCACAACCAACTGACAAAAATAATATTGCACTCACAAACCTCACGCCTCCATAAACACATTTTATAAAATCTAGTAATGTTCCCTACAGCACATTATTTGGCATTTATGGCTGCTGGGGGGAATAAAAAATTGCCCCTTTAACTGCCCATTTCTTCTTACTGATTGGGGTCCTAATATTAAAAAAAATAAGACTGCAGTCCAAATGAATGATAATCACCACTTACTTTTGGTGGGTTGAATGAATTACATTAAATAAATAAATCAGGGTAAGGGTTACCCCCAAATTCAATGTGATCAGCCAAAGCACAATATTTTCAAACTGTACCTCTAAAACAGTGGGGAAGTTTAAATAGAAATATTAGACAACCACTATTTAGAAAGAATAATCAAACCCCAAACACTCAGAGAGCTTATCTATATTTGAAACTCAGCAAACCCCACCCTTTTGCAATACTATCTGAGGCCTCATCCATCCAATGACAAAGGTGGGACTTTACAAGGACATACAAGTCAGGGTAGGAGACAGGAGCATCATAGTTTGCCAAGTAGCAAAATAATTTAAAGTGGATTTCTTACTCCAGAGGACAGATGACAAATGCTGCTGCTAGCTTTATATATACAGAGCCCATGCAGGGCTGCAAACATAATTTCAAATAAATAAGACAAAGGCTTTATTGCAAAAAAGTGGGATTCAAACATATTGCATTAGGTTTTAGGCTGGGTATGAGGTATAAGATTGCCGAGAACTATTCAGCTACCTAACCGTTAAGTACAAAAATGCATTATAAAAGAAAATTTGATTGAAATGTATTCAGTAACTGATGTTTTCCATGTGCTTATTGCACCATCATCTACTAAAATGCACCTTCTCTATAATTGTTTGCAGGTGCAGATGTTTAGACCCACATTGCTTCCAAGCATTTGGCACAATTTCTTTGCCTGACCAATTAGATTTGACTTTCCTGCACAGATGATTAATCTTCCCCTTTTCTTTCAGTCATGTTGTTCATTTAAAGCTTCTATTTAACCATAATGTTCATCTCATCCCTCACTGACTTGTCTCCCCTACTTACCTTCTGGACCGAGACAAGAATATCACACTGGGGCCTTTGGAAGGCGTTAAGCCATAAGTGTTTTCCAATCTAATGCTTTTGTTATACCTCACAGAACAAACATGTATTTGTGCCATCTAATATAGTCTGATAATAAAAGAAGATATGTGACTAATTATTGGCTGTGCTCTTGGTACCTTTCTTGCACATGCACAATAGGCTGCACTGCCTCTTTAGAGGGGCTACTTTCTTATATCAGACTGTATAGTCATGTCCTTATAAACACAGGTGTTACAAAAATTTGTAGCTCCATGTGTCTTCTCTTCACCCTAATAAACCTCTGCCTCCTTATGCAGTCCACATCATGGCACACTCTGTACAAAGTATCTTTACCTACCCATATTATAACTGGCAGGAGAATTGTAACACAGAACTTCCATATTTCAGAAAAACTTGCACCACTGAGCCCAAAAGAATATTATAATGAAAGTAAAATGCAATAATAGTCATAAATGGAAAAACACATTTTAAAAAATAACAATATAAAGGTAGCGAGGATCTAAAAGAACCCACTAACTCCCATATGTAATAAAATGCACTAAGTTTGCCCAGGAGCAGTAATCCATAGCAACCAACCTTTCAAACAGGTGACCAGTAATTTCTATCTTCTGATTGGTTGCTATGGGTTACTGTTCCTGGGCAAACATAGTGCCTTTAAACGCATTAGGTGTAGTGTAAAAGACAGCTGGCTCAGAATCTAGTTCTCCCAGAAGGTACAGGTATCGGACCCCTTATCCGGAAACCCATAATCCTTATTGGAGCCAAAACAATCCTACTGGGTTTAATTACTGTTTAAACAATTTTATTAGCTTGCGTAAGGTAGGAGATCCAAATTATGGAAAGACCCCTTATCTGGAAAACCCCAGGTCTCAAGCATTCTGGATAACAGGTCCCATACCTGTACAATGAACTGCCCTTGGGTCAGTAACACATGCACTAAGTACATGCACATGAACTAAGCCCATGTTTCTGCAAATCTAATGGTATAGCCCGGGTATGTGCGCCCTTATTATATGTTATTGAATATCAGCTTCCAACTATGATTGCATAAATATGTGGGACATAAAGTTAAGTATAATCAGGGAACATTATGACACTGCAAGATGCTGTATTCAGCTTGTACAAAATGCACTTGGGGGACTGTCATAATGTCATAACTGTTTAGTAGTTAGTAACAATGTATTTATAAAAATCAGTCTCTTTCAATCAAAAATAATAAAAAATTGTTAAGTCCCCAGAATGGACACTCTTGTATGAGTACTGTGTGAAGTTATTGTTGAACAATTTAAAAACCATTTTCAGATAAAGTGCCATTTTAATGTTACATTACCAATATCCTTCGAGGTTGGCTGAAGGAACAAATAAATGGCAGTGCTGTAGAAAAGCTGTCTATTAGATATAGTACATTACATGGCATCTTTGAATTTTTCTTCACAGTGAATAATAATGGGGCCTTCACCCAAAAACTGTGGCATAATTAAATATAATTGCAACTGAAAGCAGTATGTTTATATTATTTGCACTTCAGGTTGTAACTCCTAAACCAATGTATAATGATGAGCGAATCTGCTTCATTTCGCTTCTCAGAAAAAATAGCACAACTGCTAAAAATTGCAAAAATTGTCATGCATAAACTTTTTTATGTGTGACAATTTTTACATGCAACAAATTTTTGCAACAGTTTTTACGTGCACCTTTTTTCTTACTCCAAATGCATTAGTCAATGGGTGTTTTTTTTTTTTTTTTGAAGCAACTTTTTTGTCTCTGCATCATTTTTGTCTTGGCAAATGCTGCAATTTCACAAAAAAACCCGCCAATGGCAAAATGCAGGATTTCGCTGCGAGTCCATGTCTGGTGAAAAAAATCACTCATAACTAGAAAAGTATTAGATGCCAGACACTTAACAGAACTGTTGGAGAACTGACTTCTGTTTCTTTGTTTCAAGAATCAGAGACAGGGACAGAGAATATGAAGGGATAATCAAATGCTGCTTCAACTGCAATTACATTAACAAATAAAGCTTGCCTTTCGGTATATCTAACCAGCCCTGCAGTCCAGGTTTGGCTAATGATGGCCATACATTTGTGAACCTGGCATTACATTCTGTCCTATCAACTGCTGCACAACTGCCCTACAAAAGCCTATACAGGGGTAGATTTAAGCTGCCAATTGGGGATCTTCAGTCCAATTTGTTAATGGGGCCAGCTGATGGGCATACCCGACCAATACCTGGCCAATAATCAGTCAGATGTTGACTGGGGAGGTTTGATTTTCCTGCAGGATCAAGGACTGCATTGTATTGTTGATACAGTCCTTACAGAGACCGCACCTAACGAGCAGATCTTATAGTTTATGGCCAGCTTAACAATGCTATTGGATCAACTAGCAAGATTTGGTCAGAGACTAACCTATTTGCACACATGGGACTGGCCTAAAAAAGGTAACCAAACAATCAGCATGTATTATACCATGCAACATCAGACCAACAATGTCAGTGGGAAATATCTGCAGTCAGTAACAGCAGGTGCAATAATTACTGGATTGTGAGGTTATGGAAATAATCACAGGCTTTGATAAATGAAAGCTTTTAGAAATATATGATACTATGTACCAAAGCAAAATGGTAATTTCCATTGTATAATGAGTGCTTGGGAATGTGGATTGAAATTGGCCAAACATGTCATCATCTCTCAGCCTCTAAGAATTCTTACTTGGATAGCGGGGGTATTTAATACCAATCTATCTGTGACAAGCACTCGTGATTAATGGCCTTGTAATCTAATTTGGGCTTCTGACGTAACAATCTTATGTTTCTAAAGCAGAACAAACATAATTATGGAGATCCATGGAAGTGCAAGGTGGTGCATCCATCTGATCAAAATGGTACAGAATTATTCTCATTCATTCTTTTTGACGTGATAGAGGAATGAGAAGTATACAATAAAATGAGGTCTCGATGAAAAGAAGTGGGCAGAGCAATGAATAAACATGGAGGTTTCTCTGTTGATATTTCTCTCAATGCACTGAAAGAGTGAGTGTATTGAAGTTTTGATACCAAAGTCGCTTTATTGTACAAGGGGAGTGACTCTTTATTTAAAGTCAAGGTAAAGACATGCTATGGGCAGATGGAACCTGCTTTATTTGTGAAAGACTCTTTCTGCTATTTATGATAATCAGTGGGAACGTTCCTGAAGCATTTCAGATTACTCTGTAATGAGTCAGGGCAAAATGTGCCAGCATTGTTTTCTTGGAACAACTACAAACTCCCACTTGCCACATTTACCACTCCTTCTCTTACACAAAGTTGCTTAGAAGTTGGATCGAGAACAATGGCTGGAGAGTGAAAACACCACCAAGACCACCTTTTTTGTTGTGGTTCTTTGAACCGTCTCAAAGGGCCATTTCAAGGGGTGGACTCTGTCCTCTTTTCAGCGTTACTGAACCTAAGATTGCCTGTTGTTTAGCAACATAGAAATGTGAACTTAATTGACTGTATTCTTTGGTTTACTTTGTAAATCATTCCTGACCCATGCTGATATTTTCACATACATTTTCTTTAAATAAACTGAAGCAGCCATTTCACAAAAAATAACTTCCTTAAGTTCAAAGGGAGACCCCTGCAGCTTTCAAGAGCAATCTGTGCTTTGATAAATAAATTGTTATTTTTGCACTGATTATTGCCCCAGTTTTGCAGCTGGGAGATTTAGCTACACAGATTGTGATGCAAAGTTGGCCTTTTCTAATGTCTTTAAAGTGAAATTGACACTAAAAACGACTTTTTAAAATATTAAAGTACATTAAAAGTTACATAAGACATGTTGATCCTTCTAATGCTTCTAATGCTAATGGACTAGGTATAGTGACAGATAGGTAATGTTAAAGCTTTGGGCAAGTACTTTCATGGCACAATTATAAAGAGCATGCAGAGACAATGTTACAAAAGATTAAATAAAAAAAAGGTTTAATTTCTAGTGTTAGTATCTCTTTAAGCCATATATTAGAGCAGGACTGTCCAACTGGTGGCCCGTGGACCCCCTCTGTGTGGCCCCCCCACCTGTCTGGCTGCTGTGACTGCTTACCTTTGTGTAAACTTTAAACAGTATCAGTACTTATATTAACTGGTCCCCTGCATTGTTCTCACCTCAGATTCAGACTGTAATCCCATGTATTGTTTAAACATGTAATACCCTGTACTGTTCACACTTTTTAATCCCTGCATTGTTCACACCTCAGACTCAGACTGTAAGCACCCACATTGTTCACCTGTTCACCCCCAGCATTGTGTCACTGTATGCTGCATCTCTGTGCCATACTCTGCCTCCCCTATGCTGCCTGTGTGTGACATACACACAGGCAGCATAGGGCAGGCATAATTTGGCACACATGGGCAGCATAGGGCAGGCAGAGTATGGCACACATAGACAAGGTAGGACAGGCAGAGTATGGCACACACAGGCAAGGTAGGGCAAGCAGAGTATGGCATAGACAGGTAGCATATGGCAGGCAGGGTATGGCACACACAGGCTGTAGGGCAGGCATGGTATGGCACCCACAGTCAAGGTAGGACAGGCAGAGTATGGCACACACTGACAGCATAGGGCAGGCAGAGGATGGCACATTCAGGCAGGGTAGGGAAGGCAAAGGATGGCACACACAGGCAGATCTTTGCCTTACCTATGCTGCCTGTGTGTGCCATACTTTGCCTGTCCCATGCTGCCTGTGTATGCTATACTCTGCCTGCCCTGTGCTGCCTGTGTGTGCCATACTTTGCCTGTCCTATGCTGCCTGTATGTGCTATACTCTGCCTGCCCTGTGCTGCCTGTGTGTGCCATACTCTGCCTGTCCTATACTGCCTGTGTGTGCCATACTCTGCCTGCCCTAACCTGCCTATGTGTGTCATACTCTGCCTGCCCTATGCTACCTGTGGGAGGGGAACCAGCAGGGGTTTGTTCTGGAAGTTTGTTAGCATTTGAAAATAGTCATTATATGGTCCCCAAGGTGTGTAATTATATGCTGGGGGTTGCTGTGCTATCCATAGGGGAAGATGAGGCAAATGGATTTAAGGATGTGGCTTAATATGACATGATAAAATTCTTTCACATATGAATGAACCAACCATTTGGGTGTTTGCTGTGCTACCACCATTAATGAGGTTATGGTCTTAAAGGGGAAGGAAAGGCTAAGTCACTTGGGGGTGATAAAATGTTAAGCACCCCCAAGTGACTTGAATCGCTTACCTTGTACCCCGGGCTGGTGCCCCTATTAGGAGAAAACCACATCAGCCAGGGGCACCTGGGGCAAAGCGCTTCCTCCTTCCGGCTTCGTTAAGCCTTGACTGTGACTCAGGCGCATGCACAGTAGAGTGAAAAAGCCGACTTCTCTGTTAAAGTTCGGCTTTTCACTCTACTGCGCATGTGCGCACGGCGAAGAAGGAAGTGCTGCAGGTACCCCGGGCTGGTGCTGTTCTCTCCGTACAGGGGCACCAGCCCGGGGTAAAAGGTAAGCGATTCAAGTCACTAGGGGGTGCCTAACATTTTGGCACCCCCAAGTGACTTAGCTTTTCCTTCTCCTTTAAAAGCTCTTGTGATAACATGGGTGTGGTTTGAAGTGGGTGCAGTTTAAAAAAGGGGAGTGGTCAAAACTGGCTTCCATTATCCGCCCTGCACCATGTAGGACAGAAAATTTCCGGCCCTCGGTACCACAGAAGATGGAAAGCACTGTATTAGAGCATTATATCCTCTAGTTATGTGACAGATGCCTTGCTGAATACAGGCCAATGAAAAAAAGAAAGCACTGAGAATATTGAGCTATTTCTAATAATTTCTGACCAATACACTGCAGAACTGAAAGCACTGTATGTTTAAAAATTAACATTATTAAAACAGTTAACTGGCGAATTTTATGTAGGTAGAGAATGTTCATTACCTCTTTTGGTAAAACATTGTGACATTGCAACTATCTGTGACACAATGCATGTACATTACTTACATTACTTACATATACATATTTGTATTTGTATATACAGCTCCCCCACCAGCTCAATAAATATTGACTGTCTATGGCTTCTTACAGCAGCCTCTCTGGCATTTGCCAGAATCCACAATCTTCCAGTCCAGGGCTGCTTGTGTCCATTTGCACAACATTGCACACTGTCATGAATTATTGTGTCTCCAGTATCTGGTGCAAATTAAGTTGAATTTAAGGGAAGGAATTCTGTGGCGTGAGTCAAAAACATTGTGTGTGGGGGGGGGCCTTTACTATAGCAGAAGTGCCAACGTACTCTTGCACAAACCACTTTTTAACATTGCAACAGATGAAATATCTGGTACAAGGTGCAGAGTGCAGTGCCGGAGACTGCAGGCGGTAAGGACAGAACACTGTTGTGGCCTGTGGCTGTCACCACTCCATAACTTGCATGTCTGAATGAGAGGTGAGGGAAGCATGTCTGAATGAGGGTGTAGAGACATGTAGCACAGAGGCCTGTGGTAATTTTTTAAATGAATATAGTGTGGTAGCAGTAACAGGTGTGGAGAAGAGCCAGTACCAATATGAAGTAGTGGCTTCTAATTGTGAGGACCAGGTGCTGCAAAGGAGACAGAGCACATAGACCCCCTGCTATTAAATACAACTAAGGGATAAGGGATCTTTCCGTAATTTGGATCTCCATAACTTAAGTCTGCTAAAAACATAATTTTAACATTAATTAAACCCTATCGGATTGTTTTTCCTCCAAGAAAGATTAATTATAACTTAGCAGACATAAGGAATGGATATTTAAATTGCAGAAAAATGGCTTATCCATGAAAACCCCAGACCCCAAGCATTCTGAATAACAGGTCCCATACCTGTACCATTCTGCTAGTCCTGGTTGTACATGTACTGGGGCTATTGTCTTTAAGAAAACTTAAATGCCTCATTTGCAGCCGCTTTGGTATTGGGAAAATGAAATAAAATGTACAAAGTTTGCACCAGGTCTAGTAACCCATAGCAAAATATTAAGTTTGCTTTCAAAAGGTGAAAAAAAAGAAAATACTATGGACTACTAGAGAGCACAGAGTTCCTTTGTGTGAAATGTGATTAGATTTTTTACTTTTCCCATTTTCCTTCAAAAGTGGATCTGTAAGGGCACAAAAGAATGCGGGCAATGTCAATATATAAAATATTACAATTGATAACTATATATAACAGGAATACCATACCTAATACTCTGTTGTTGCATTTAAATTTCAATGCCCACTTTCACACAGAATATCTGGAAAGTCAAATGTTAGGCATATTTGGGATCCATTATCCAGAAAATAAAAAAAAAATGATTTCCCTTTTCTCTGAAATAATAAAACAATACATTGAATACTTGATCCCAGTTATGATATAATGAATATTTCAGAGGAGCACAAAGATGCTAGGAGCCCCATGGAAATGCCCTCTCTTCCCTTCCCTGAAACTGGCTCTGGGTTTTGGACAGACACTTTTATAAGAGTTTCCATTCCTCTTGCAGAAGTTGGAGTTACTGTATGCATCTGATGCAATCATATATGATATGCTGAAAGCAGAACTTACATTGTTGCATTATGCAGTGATTATGCAAAGTTTCCCCTTGCCCAGAGGACATGTGTTCTTGGTGTGCTGCTAATGCCACTTAGCACTCTGTAAGTAATAACCATACAACTAACTAGACAACTGATTTGTAAAATTCCAGGGGGGCTAATACATTATCAAGCATAAACGGTGGTCTCCTGAGGAGAGGTTAAGGACTGAGAGCACATGATCCTTTGAGCTGGCACTAGGCTCCTGAGCTTTCTCTACACTGCACTAATCAAGTTATCATATCAACCCATCTCTCCGCTCCTTAGTCACACACTTCAATGGGGAAAATTTGCAGACAAATTTCTAGCAGCAGGAAGTTGAGGCTTTCCTGGGCAGCTGGATAAAGAGTACCTGTAACCTCTCTCTCACATCCTGTGAGAGTCATGCTGGGAGTTCATTGCAGCACAGCACCATGCTGGTTCCTTTATTTCATTACTCCTCTCAGTCACAGGCCCTCTGTGTACAACAATATCTATTCACTACAACACAGCCCTTAACATTAAGGACCAGAGAACCAGATGCCAAAAATGCATGTTGGAAATAGAACGTGCTAAGTTCTTTATTAATAAGCAGCCAATATTTGTGAATATTAATCAGATTAAATTCAATTTACCTGCCATATAGTAACAATAAGTACCTGTTTATTCAAGGATTATGCTCTGGTAGGCCCGGAACCTCAAGCATACAGATGCATACATGAATCTGAATAATCACTGTACAATATTTAATGCAAATAGAAAATATTTGGTCACAGATAGGGTTGTTACCTTTTCTACAAATAAAAATATCAGCCTTCATATCTCTGTTATACTTCTTTCTTATTTATAACCTAAGCCTCCCAGTATTATTTTTATTTTCTGGCTGGTAAACTTCCAGTCACTTTGTGTCCCCCGGAACAAAAAAATAGAACAAACAACCTAGTGAATATTTTAGGTTTCCTGCTAACAGTTGATTATGTATCAGCTTTTTTTCTAAAGCAGCACGCACAGACTGCCTGCCAAGGCTTCACAAGTTGAGTATTCCCCGCACCCATCAAAACAGCTTTGAATTGCAACTGGAAAATAAATTTAATTTTGTGGGTCTTTTGACAGCTGTGTACAATAGCTCAGGTATGGAGCCTCTGTGGGAGGATGACCTTTCACATCAGCGAAAAAACACACTCTGAGCCTGCAGCACAATAAGGCTTGGAGCTGGTCTGCTCAGTGACCTAGCATGCAGTGGGCACATGCTGATAGTTACAATGGGCCTGAGTCCTAAGCCTCCCTTCTGTGGAGGTGATAAAGAACCACAATAGAACAGAGGCAGCCCCTCTTCTAAAAGGCCTCTTGGTGGCCATTTTATTTTCAATGAATGCAAGATAGACGTGCAAGTCCTTTATTTCCTAAACATTTTGCAATGGCTTTTGACTGATTTTGTCCTGGCACATTCTGAAGGGTGTTAGCCATGCTCCCTAGGCATAGCAAACTGATTATCCTCTTTTTCCAAAGAAAGTTTCTCTCTGTTCCTTCAGTCATGCAGGGCATCGATCTTCCAGAGCAAAACAGAGTGAGACAAAACATGACTTCATCACAGAGAGGCAGAAAGAAGATTCAGACAATATATGCATATATTTCTCTCTATTCACTTCTATTCCATTTGAGACTATAGGACATGTGTCATACTTACAACTACAAGAAACATCTTGGAATATACAGTAAAAAAATGTTAAACAATGCTATGAAATTGAAAACAAGGTATTAAGCAGGTAATTCTACAGGTTTTCCTATTCTCAATTAAAATTCATAATAAAATAGCTGTTTTTGCATTACATTACAAAATTAGGACTTTGTTTTTAATATTACCTTTTTTTTTTTGCGTGATCAGGATTAACCAAGAGCTTCAGTTTACACATACGGGTCCAAGAATATATTGGTATATATCAGCGTTTTTCAACCACTGTTCCGCGGCACACTAGTGTGCCGCGAGATGTTGCCTGGTGTGCCGTAGGCAGGGCACCAATGTACTAGGGGGGCACTGCTCTTGGCACCAATGTACTAGGGGGGCACAGCTGCTGGGCACCAATGTACTAGGGGGGCACTGCTCTTGGCACCAATGTACTAGGGGGGCACTGCTGCTGGGCACCAATGTACTAGGGGGGCACTGCTGCTGGGCACAGAGTTACATTTTTTAACATTTTCTAATGGTGGTGTGCCTCGTGATTTTTTTCATGAAACAAGTGTGCCTTTGCCCAAAAAAGGTTGAAAAACACTGGTATATATAACTGATGAAGTAATATTTTATAGCAACAAACATGATAGCAACCATCATGAATCTTCGAAACTAACA
Source organism: Xenopus tropicalis (assembly GCF_000004195.4). Taxonomy (NCBI): domain Eukaryota; kingdom Metazoa; phylum Chordata; class Amphibia; order Anura; family Pipidae; genus Xenopus; species Xenopus tropicalis. Next base: position 106,966,184 of record NC_030681.2, read on the forward strand.
AAATGAATGAATTGAGTTTAATGCACTGGCAATGACAGTCTATCTCATGATGAACTGCCTAAGGCACAGGCAGGAGCATTATTAATATACTGCCTATTGATGTCATAAACATGCTTTATTCAAGAGGGCTGTGAGGAGGGAGGCACATAGGCATCCCACTCCTGCCCCTACCTGTGCCCTAACTAGAGGGAGTGCCAAGAGACACAAGTTTTAATGGAGCTATGTCCTTACTGGCTGTCCTATGGTAAACAGTAAGGTTTGCACTTGTCTGCTCCTCCTAATTTTGCACTCTGTTCTTTATGGCAAATTAAAATTCTACGGAGCAGAGTGCAGCTTTCCTTGGTGCGCAAGTGCTTGTTAAATAAGCAATAGGGGGCACTCAATCACTTGCACCCCATGGATCTGTTTCAGGGGTTATCATATGTTAATATCTCAAATTATTGTAGTAGAGTGTTGTACCGTGTTTTCAGAAAATGAGAACATATTTCAGAAAACGAAAAAAACACTTTCTGTCATAATGTGATATACTGTTATATGTGTTATAATCTTGGCATCACAGTATAAAGATGGAGCAGTCTCACCAGTATTGCAAAATTTGAACTTTTATTTATAGGAAAGATGTAGAAGATGAATAAATTCAGTGCATGATCATTTATAAGCTGAGTCACAGTATGGAATATAGTAAGCATGCAATTAAGGACTTAGGACTTAAGCTATTAAATATCCATTGCAAGGCCAAACCACTATAGCCATGTGTCAAGAATCTGGCAACCCTGGTTTAATTTTCAGTCTTGTTCTCAAAAAGGATTTAAGCCACTGTTTTTGTCCCACATATAAGAATTGTAGTTTGTCTCTAGGTAACTTGAAAATGATGCTGATATATGCACCACTTAATATGCCTGCAGCAAGGATTGAGCAATGTAAAGGGACTCACAGCATGTCTGGCATATTATTAGAAATGTTCTTACAAAAATAATGCAATGCATAAGCAAGCATTTCTTGCAGAAACAAAGAAGCTTCTGGAAGACTAAGCTTCATAATGTAAAGTTTCCACATTCATGTATGTCATATTTTTATCCCATCTGCTAAATCAGCCAGAACTAAAGCAGAGTAGCTTCTCATGCTGAGGCATTCAAACTGTCATTTGAGATGTTAGCAGGGATTACAAGGTAATAATTGTTTTATTGGTCTAGAAGGGGTGCTCGTTTATTAGACTCACATAAAATCTTCATAGACTATGTATGGGGCTTTTGTTAATGTTTCCATTCCAGACAGACAGTTTCATGGTTTATAAGAAAGGACAAAGTCAATCAAGGAAAATGGACACAGCTAAGCTAATGTCCTGCATGGATCTATATTGGTACATTTTGGGTGGACTAAGATAACCCAGCATAGTATTTAGTTGCTCTGCTTGTTCACTGTTGAAAAAAGGCAACATTTTTTCTTTGAATATATTATACAATTCTGCTGAAAGTCATTTGCTGCCATCATTCTGTGGTGTTTGGCATGAGAGTGACTTGTGTACCCAGTTCTTTAGACACAAATACCCTGTGCCTATTGATGCAGGGTGCGGACACAATAGGGTTGCCATTTTTTCAATACAATGGGTTCAGGCACTGGGTCAGGGCAGTGATGTTTTGGGGGGCAGTGTGGTGACATATATAAGATGAGGTTGTGATGTGAAAGGGCGGGGCTATGGCACAGTGATCAGTAATTAACTTTTTTTTCCTGAATAAAAACGGTTCATAAAATTATAATTTTAGCCTCTTGGATTCCACATTTTCCACAAACTTGAGCTTCCTGAGCCAATACAAATATAACCACAGATACCAGCTATTCTTTTTTCACTACTCTTGCCTACAGAAAGTGTATATGAGGTGTTCCTTAATGGTGGTCCTCCACAGCATCTAATTGCCCCAAGAATTGTGGCAAATCAGCTAAATTTGTGGCTTATGCCTTTGATAAGACACAAACAACAAAACTGGTGAATGCTGTATGTCTCTTTATTACTCTCTAGCCACAGACTTTGGAGCTACTGTTTTAAACTATCTTGGATTGTTCCAGTCTATCTTCTACAAAGGTGGCATGCTTTGAGAAGATAAGTTTACCTTCATGCATACAACTCTAAGTAAGCATTTAAGAATGTGAAAACACACCGGAGGGTTTGTTTATAAAAATTAAAAAGTCAACTTTCATGTTATCTTTTAATTTAAAAAAACTTGACAACTCACCAGATTTGAATGTCCATTTATTTATTAAAAAACTAGAATCTCGAAAATTCAACTGCTTAAAAACTTAAAAATCTCATTCTACTCATCACTTTTAATGAGTCTACCAACTTTCAAAAAAACTTGATTGGCTTTAATTTTGCTGGAACAGCTCCTCTGATGTCTACATAAACTCATGGTAAGCGGAAAGATGCTCGGTGCACAGTGCTGGAGGAATCGGCACCCTCCCAATAAACAGAAAAAAGCCCGGCACTCAAAAAAAAACCCGGTCATGTTTAACAAAGGGGTTTTTCACCCCCGAAACTTTGCACTTGCCCTGCTATTATCTGCTCTGAGTGCCAGTGCTTTTTCTGTTCATTTCTACATAAACTTGTCAGCTTTAAGATACTGAGTTTTTCAATTTTTTTGTGCTTAATAAATCTCAAACATTCGATTTTCAAATTTGAGGAACTTGAATTGGAATGTTAATCTGACATAGTAAGTAACATAGTAAGTTAGGTTGAAAAAAGACACATGTCTATCAAGTCCAACCTTTTATGTCTATATTGTATATAACCTGCCTAACTACTAGTTGATCCACAGGAAATGTGCTAATTGGTAAATGACTGTACTGTTATTTAACAGATGAAATTAAATGTCCTCTGACACACAATACATCTTGAAAAGCTTTAATAACATCAAAATAATGAAGTTTACAAACTACAAGTAAGCCAAATTTATGTTTGACCATAGTGTGTTATGAAATACATGAGTATATAATTAATAATACAGGTATGGGACCTGTTATCCAGAATGCTCGAGGACCTGGGGTTTTCCAGACACCTGCCATCAGGGTCAACAATTGGGGGGCACTAGGCAAGTACCTTTTCTGCCTATCCTTACTCCATGCTTGACATAGTGTGCTCCCCCACCTCCCAACAATGTCATTGTGCATCGGGGGGGGGGGGGATGACAGTAGGAAAGGTGTCTTGCCAGGTTGCCAAGGTTGCCAGTAGACTTGGCCCACCCCTGCCTGCTATTTGCAAAGCATTAAAGGGGATCTAAAACCAAAAACTATTAGAGATTACTAAGGGCCTTATTTTAAATGTAAGATTTGAGTTTGCAGGAAGCACGAAAGAAAAAAAGCTGACCAAACATGAGGAAATTTTCTTTTTTCCACAAGCAATACCTTATTTAAGAAAAAAAACCCATGACTTGACCGTCTTAACCGCCCCAACAATAAGGCAGCAGAGTCTGTAAAGGAGAACTAATCCTCTATTCTCCTAGATGGAGCCAGAAACTGCTGTTACTAAATAAGCTGTCTAGCTCTCTAAGGGAATTTGTCCCTTAGGGCCTAACCTTCTGGGTCTTGTGGATCCCAGGCTTCCTGGAGACATCCACTCTAGTCAGATGCTGCAGGCCAAAAAGAAAGAACCTCCCCACATAACACTATATTAAAGCGTGGAAGGGTGTGGTCCAGTGTCAGACTGAGATGGCAGGGGCCCACCAGAAAACCCTGTACCATGGGCCCACTCTCAAAACTTTAATTCTTCCTCTCCTCCCTCAAACTCTTTATTATCCTATTCTCCTTTCTCTACATACTATACTCTATTCTTCCATCTATCAAGCTTCCATGGTCCCATATAGAAATAGGGAATGACCATGAAAAAGGGCTAAATAGTTAGAAACAAGAGGGCCCACTGACACCTGGGCCCACCGGGAGTTTTCCTGGTATCCTGGTGAGCCAGTCCAACACTGGTGTGGTCTAGTCTTGTCTTGGGTCAACAATAGGGTATATGTTAATAACAAATAGTTACATTAATCCTCGCACAGTGAAAAGGACAAAGGAAAGGTAGGGTTTGACGCCATAGGGACACATTAACCCTATGGGTCCCTACACAAGAAAAATGGCAACTTCATTTTTGGTAAATCAGCCTTTAAAATTTTGCAATTCTTGTTTAATTTTTTATTTGTAGTTGTTTTAAACTGCTAATATGGAGAACAGCTTTCTCTTAGGGCTCTCCCCGAGTTGCCATCACCTGCCATCCCACCGGCGAAAGTGTAAGTCGCCGGTGGGATGGCACACGCGGCGGCGCGATTTCGCGCAAATCGCCGTGTGCCATCCCACCAGCGACTTACACTTTCGCCGGTGGGATGGCAGGTGATGGCAACTCGGGGAGAGCCCTAAGAGAAAGCTGTTCTCCATGAATGTAACTATTAGTCGCCCGCGACAAATCTCCCTGTTCGCGGGCGACTAATTTCCCCGTGTGCCAGAGCCCTTAAAGGCAGAGTAAGTCAACTATAGTTTATATAAACAAAGCTGCTGTGTAGCCATGGGGGCAGCCATTCAGGTTGAAATAGGGCTAAATAGGGCAGGTTAAATAGCAGATAACAGATAAGAATCCCATTGTATTCTACAGAGCTTATCCGTTATCTGCTATTTAACCTGGGCCTTTTCTCCTTTTTCAGCTTTGAATGGCTGCCCCCGTGGGTACAAAGCAGCTACTGTATAAAAACTATAGCAGTCTTTCTAAGGCTGGCCATACAAGGTCAGATTTTAGTTGTCTTATGACGAATGTTCGAAAACTGATCGTGGCTTTTAATGCAATTAGGTAAAACTAGCATCCAGACTAAAATTTCAGGATTAAAGTCTTAAAAATTACAAATCTGATGATGGTTTGGACATTAGTAATTGCTAGACAAAAATCGTATGAAAGTTATGTCCTAGAATTACATTGTTAGTCACCCATGGATATCGTCAAATGGCAATACATGCATAGGTATTATAGTTATCCGTGAGACATTTTCTAACCTGTCCGATTGACTAAATGACAGATTGCCATGGTACAAAAATTGTTGGGACAAAACTTTGTTTTATATGATTATATCAGTGCATGTGTGGCCCGCTTAAAGGACATGTAAAGCCTACATTTGCCTACAATGTATATCAGTTGGGCATGTCTCCCCCACCCAAATGGCATTATTTGTACTGCATATATCCCCTCTGTTTGCCAGCACCATCACATTTTCCTAAAGCAAATAGCAGCTTTCACCTGGGGGCCCTCTGATACATAATTGGATACATTTAAATCTGTGGGGTTTACATGTCCTTTAAAGGAAAAGTAAGACTGCTCAATAATCGCCCTATCCTTCCCAGCATTTATTAGTTTAAATGCTTTATTAGAAAATACCTTGTAAAAACGTTGCATCCGGTCATTTCAAATACAGCGATACAGCAATCCAGAAGATGCAGAATCCACTATGCGATGATCGACATCTCCTCCTAGCCATTCTTCTGTATAGGAAGGAGTCGGGCTAGGAGGAGATGTCGATCATTGCATAGTGGATTCTGCATCTTCTGGATCGCCCTATTTGAAATGACCGGATGCAACGTTTTCACAAAGTATTTTCTAATAAAGCATTTAAAATAATAAACACTGGGAAGGATAGGGCAATTATTGGAGCAGGGTAGAATAGATTTTTTACTAAAAAAATGTTAGTGTTACGTTTCAAACACACAATTTTTGACCGCAGGCCAACAGTACCTTATATTTTAATTACTTTAAAAACACTGAAACTTAAAGTCAGCAACCCTAGGGTTAACTGAATACAGGAAGTAAATGGAAAGTGCATAGACATTTAGGGTTGCTGACTCTCAGACCTTCAAAGAGAGCTGTTGAGCTGGTATTAGTGGTCTAAAATTGTAAAGAACTGCTAATTCAGAAACCACAGGAAATATAAGATTATTGTAAACTGAAACATTGCTCAGTGTACCATTCAGAGTATGTTTGCATCAATTTATTTTTGGGTTTTCATCCCCTTAAGTTCACTGCACCCAATTTTTTATTTTTGCACATATGGGCTTGTGTGCAATGGAAGAGTCTAAAACTATATACACACTAGTGATATTTTATTACGGATGAATCGTTTGTTATCACAATATATTGCTTCTACTGCTGGTGGGCACAATTAAGTTGGAATTCTTGAAAAGAAATGCTAAACAACATGGTGAGCTACACCAAATTAATGAAACAAGCTAATTTCCAGGGCTTCCCTTTGCGTACAGCAAAAGAGCCATCATGAAGGTGAGAAACTGGTTTTTATTGATAGAAAGAAATATGAGCATAGTCAGGTCTGCAGATCTACATTGATATCTTTGTATATCAACCAGGCACCAGGTAATTTGACATTACACAAGCCTAACTTATTTATCTAGGGATAAATCCAATAGAAATTGCTTTTCCTGCCAGAAGTCAGTTTTTTAAAGGCAGAACTTGAAAACATGGTTTAACAAAAAGAAAATAATAATAATAATAAGTGGATTTGGGTGAAATAATTAATTCATTAGAATTGTAATATCCCTTAGGAGACATTTCCTACAGTGTATCAGGGGTCACCATCATCTAAACATTGTTAACATTATAAATCTCACTTTGGTTCTCTTATAAATCCTACTTCAAAAGCTGCCAATGCAGTGAATTAGGGATGAAAGGCATCATCTAATGCTCGTTAAAATTGGAAATCCCGTGCTAGTTGTTTTGCACGCAGCTAATCTAGGGTCATAACCACCACTGAAATGTAGGATGTCTTTTCATTGGCTGAGTTTGCAAAGCATCAGAGGGAGCCAAACCATCCCTGAATACTAGTTAAAGTTTTTAATCCCATTTCTAAAGCTGCGCAAAATGTGTCAGAGGCTATAACCATCACTGAATGCTATGTAAACATCAGAGCAATTGAAAGAAAAAGTAAAAGCTATGTTACATGGGGCACGGGTCACTTGCCTTTGACATCAAAGGGAAGCACCAAATGTCATCTGCAATATTCACCCCAAACTGAACAGAGACACTTTCTTGCAGATAATAATGGTGGGTCAGAAACAACTTGCAGAGCATCCCATTGATGGGAAGGGAAGGGGCTACCAAGGGGATAACCAAAACAAGTGGCTGTGATCAAACCTTGCCATGCAATATAGTGGGTTTTTAGATTCATTAAACTGTTCAGATGAGGTTCTATTAGTGGAAAAGTAGTAACCTGGATTAAAAGGCAGCAGATGTAATATTTTGATTTCATATGACAAAGTTAACAATTAGAGCAATACAATTAAATAAAGTAGGGCACTACTAATAAGCATATGGGTTTGTACTAACAGGGTGACAAAGAGTTGCCATACCTGGATCATATTGCCTTGCAGACTTGCAAGATTATTTTTGACATTAAAAAAATGCTTTAGTAGTGCATCTGTATTTGCAGATGGCACTCATAAACTGGATTAATGTGTTTACAACCATAAATCGCTCAACCCAAATGACAGAAAGTTGCAGTTGTTAAACTTTTGAACGGGAAGTTTTAACATCAGAATAGGAACACTTTCATTACTATAAGGGCAATCAGGGAATTCCCTGCCAGGAAGACCTACCCATTTGCTATTTTGGGGCCAGGAAGGAATATATATTCCACTGTGTGATGAGGATGAATTCCCAGCAGGGGATTTTGTTTTGGATTCCTGTGGGACATATTTTAAAGGGGACAAAATTAAGCATATATATGCATAGATGTATAGATGAATAGCAATCAAGAAGTTGGGTTATATTTTTGCAACATATTTTGATTTAATCAATCAACAGTGATGTATTAAATATAGCATTTTTAAGCAATGATTCAGGAAACAGTGTAGACAGAACCAGAAGTATGGAAAGCATGTACTTACAACAGGCAGGGAGTAATATACAGGCCTTTAAATGCTGCTCTTTTTAGAAGCTGGATGAATAAATCTATTATTTTCTATATAAAAATGTCAACAGGATGTAATGATATTAAAATGCAATTTATACATAGAGATATAAATTTTAATGTAGTCACTTTGGCTTGGTTGTTCTGCCATCTACTGGTGGTATTAGGATACACAGACACAAAACTCCCTGGTGTCACTATAAGAGAGTTTGCCCTAACGTGACAGAATGTTCTGTGAGGAACAGTAACTACTATGGTACTGTCTTTTCATTTTAAATATGGGTTCTGTGTTTCTAAAGTGAAAGATTATTTCCTTTATTTGTATAAAGCACCAGTAATTATCCGTGCATCTGTGCACAGAATGCAAACGTTCCTCTCTTGTAGTAGTAATGATTATATTTTGATAATAATCAGTGTCAAACTGTCATTTGCATTATCTATAGAGCTGTGGATTTGGACATGACTGCCTTCGCATATAATGTGCAACAGACAGTAAGCAGTAGAAGTATTGGCTTGAGAGCTCACAGAAGGATTTCACTGACTGGAGAGTTTCATTAGGGGGGAGAAGTTGTAAAAAGACTAATGTTTTGATATTATAATTAGGAGAATGTCTTATTTGTGAATGCATAAGGTTATTTGTCAGAAGAGCAAGTCTAATGTAATGTTTGGACAAAATTCAGGAAAACCATCCTACTTAGAAATTGTAATTGCTCTGAATTCTGGTACAATTACAGGTATTAAATCCCATATCCAGAAACCTGTTACACAAAAAGATATGTATTACAGGAAGGCCACCTCCCATAGAGTCCATTTTAAGCAAATAATTTTAAAATGATTTCCTTCTTTCTAATAATAAAAGAGTATCTTGTACTTGATACTATGCTGCATGAATCCATATTAGTGGCAAAACAATTCTATTGGATTTATTTAATGTCTGAATGATTTTAAGCAGATTTTAGGTATTATGATGCAAATTAAGGAAAGACCCCTTATCTGGAAAACCCAGGTCTCAAGCATTCATAGATCATATACCTGTATTTAACAAAACATATTGAAATAGATTATTCCGTATGAAAAGCCTATTTTATTAGATTAATACTAATTTCCTTCTTTATTCTTCTGTGCTGTCATTATATGATTACTACTACTACTTTCCTTAATAAACACACATTTTTAATGCTAGTGCTGGAGAGGGTTGTATATAATAAGCCCTAGGGAATACGGAATAACCTGACTATATAGATTATCCAAAATTAATTCCAGAATCAATACTGTTTTTAGTATTCTCCTTATCATCACTGATAATATTATTTTTAATTGGACTATGCAATGGTTAGCAGTTCAATTACACTTAGAAGTTCAATTACACTTCAAGGATGTTCAGGAATGGTGTTCCAACTAGAAAGGACTGAATAATTAAAGCTTTGTGTACACCACCAGAAACAATGTTCTATTTAAAAAGTCAGAAAGATGTTATCAGTCTGTCAACAATTATTTAGTAGTAATCATTCTTTCCAGCTTAGTTTGAACCCCCCTAGGCAATAACTGAGGTACCTGGTGAAATAAGCATGAATTTATAAGAAGTTTTTATCTCCATCTGTTGCAATCAGACTATGCCAGTAAATATAACTTCTTAAAAAGTTCAGAATTGCACAAAATCACCAAAAAAAAAAAAAAAAAATTAAGGCTGCTGCCACACAGGGCTGATTTTTCGTCTGCAGATCAGAGTCAGTCCCTACGCTAGAATCAGCCTTTGGGTGCCTGCACCAGTGCAATGGCTCCAGGTTAGACACAGGAGAAGGCTGATGTCAATGTAGGGACTGATTCTCATCCTGCATATATTCACAGGCCAAAAATCAGCCCTGTGTGGCAGCAGCCTTAATAGTAAAGATTTTGTGATTTGGTGAAATGTTGTACTTTTTAAGATGTGCATGTATCATGCAACATACACAAATAAACATTTTGGTGGATAAAACAAAAGCTAAATGTATTATCTACCAGCTAAGTATTAATCCAGGAGGCTGTGTAAAGAGATTTCCTGTCGGTTTGCCCCATGCAGTGCTGGGGTGGGGCATCTCATCTGAATATTTAAGGACCAAAAGAAAACCATGGAATGGAGGGAAAAAGGCCAGAAATAGAGGCAAAGAAAGAAACTGTCAAAGAACAATATACTTTGTGGATTACATATTAGCTAATTCACACACACACTCTGCTCTGCCACCCAAACATTAGTCTCTTGTTGTTTATTTCACAATATCCCCTAAAAAAAGCATAGTTCTACAATATATTTTACATAATAAAGAGTGCTGTGTTTTAAGAATTGTGTAAAAAGTTGCCGGTTGTGGAGCACTCACATGACTTCTATGGGAGCAATGAGGATGACGTGAGGCACTTTGGTACAGCTCCCCCAGTTTGTAAAAAGGCAACATGCTCATGCATCATTCAATATTGCATTAGTCCTGCAACATGGATTCTTTTTTCATGTAATTCCACTGGCAGGTTATCCGAAAATATATTTCACATTTTCTGAACTATCACACTCTCTCTGGAAAGTTAAAGTTAGGTTCGATATATTATTAACATGTGTTAATAAAGTGCCAACATATTCCACAGCGCTGTACAATAATTGGATTTCATACATTGGACATACAGAATTACATACAAAGCTACCAATAAATGATAAAAGAAGTGAAGAGGGCCCTGCTCAATAGAGCTTACAATCTATAAAAATACACCTACCAATGTTACTATTCCATGACACCAAGCTGACTGAAAATTTTCAAACCTGCCCAATCGACAGACTGACTAATATATATAACACTTATTTAATTAATTACTTACTTAGTACACAGGCTGTCTGTGCTTGCCAAAAGTTTCTGAGTTTGAGGGGAATATAGTTACACATTACTTCAGTTTACAAAGTTTACAAATGTCTTTACAAAAATCAAAGCCTGTTTTACCCCGTGACTTAGCTCAATTTTTGTATTTTCTGTTAAACAACAAACTGACACTTTTAGCTTGATGAGTAACAATACACAGTTATTACAAGTTTTGTATATTTTCTGTACAAAACCTGTAGCAATGGTACTGTTTGTTCTGTGTGTTTTACTTGTCAATTATATTATGTTATTTGCCCTATCCACAGTCGTTGTAAGCCCATGGCAGCAGCCTCAGTGGGGGTGGGGGGTATATCTTTGATGGTGAAACTACAATGAATTGAGATGGAGGGAAAACAAAGAGAAAAAGAGGGAAGAAAATGCTAATTATCTCTGGCACTACTGTGGAATAGAAGCTTAAATGTTTATACTAAAATAAAGCATAAATAAAGAACAAGTCAGTTATTTGTCACTTTGTATTTTATTTTATCTGGTTGCCCAAAGAGACCCCTCACAAAAATAACAGAAGCATGATTGTTCGCAGAATGGTGCTAGTCTGTGTTTGAATGCAGGGTTATATGTAACAATGACAGCACTGGTACTAGGCAAACACTAAAAAAATAGTAGATGTTCATGGACCTGAGGAAGAATTTGTCCCTCCCAATCCGCTCATGTCACTTGTATGGTAGACCTTCTGATCCTGTTTTCCAAATAAAAAGGTAGTGTACAAATAGCCCTACATGGTATAGTCAACGTTCTATACCATTCTTATTTGGGCAGCAGACAGTAAAGAGGAGCTGCAGCTAACTGACTAACTGATGCCAATGGTACAAATAATTATTTTACCCCTAAACACATTAGAGATGGCTGTTTTCCTGAAGTAGTGAACAAAGATAATAAATACAGTAAATAAGCTGCCAAGCCTTTATGTACCTGTGTCCTACCTCCAATCTTTCAGTTGTTGATTTGTTTTGAAGGGCTGGTAGTGAAGAACACCAATGGATAAGTCTGATGAGTGTGCAACAACATTCAATCAGGCTCAAATTATACAACCAATGTATACAGTACAGCAGGGATCCCCAACCTTTCTTACTCATGAGCTCTCACTTAGAGAGCAACACAATCATCATAAAAGTTCATGGAGGTTCCAAATAAGGGCTAAGACTGGCTATTAGGCAGCTTCTATGCACACTATAAGCTTACAGGAGACTTTATTTGGTAGTAAATCTTGTTTTTATTCAACCAAACTTGCCCCCAAGTCAGGAATTCAAAATAACTACCTGGTTTGGGAGCAACGTCCAAGTGATCAACATGAACCACTGGATGGGGATCACTGCAATACAGTAAAGTACGCCACAGTGTTTTTAAAATGTACTGCAGTCAGTAGGACACTATTACAGTTGAGGTGGATGAAAAGCTGGCACTATAGGTAACTTTATCCCTGTAACTGACAAGAGATCCACAAGATTTGTAGATCCTATGAAATGTACATAAATTAATGTGCATTTGTCAGTAAAACATGGGAAAAAGTTGCTCCTTTAATACCATATATACACTGGGCTATTGCCCTTAATAGCCCATCTAGCTATATTGCTGAGATTTACTCTAAACTTTTATTTTTCAGCCTATAAAGGCTTTGGTACAATTATATCACTGGAATGTAGGAAGCTTATTTTTACTGAACATGGAACATGATGATAATTAGGGGGTACCTTTAGTATTATAATAATATACTTAACAAGAACCAACATGTTACCCAGCTGCACATTACTATTATAAAATGCAGAAGCCTTAGAGCAAACTTAGAGCAGACAACGGTCACTGTGTGAAACATTAGCTTGCCTGCTTGAGAAATAAAAGACACACTGTTGCCCTGTGATACTGTATATCTAAAACTACTGAAACTCAAGCTAAACCAGTGTTATTAGAAATTCCTAATGTGCCCCCTGGAGAGGGAGTTTCGGTGTCTGTGTGTTTACGGCTTGCTGGTCACTGTACCTCCAGAAACAAAGAAATTAGAAAAAAATCTTATGTTTCCCACAGGGTGAGACTGAGAAAGAGGGGGATGGGATAGAAAGGAAACAGAGGGAGAAACCTGCCTGGCAACCATAACGGGCACTGGCATTTTTTTCACAGTTTTTTTTCCTTATTGCCGCTAGGCAATACATTACTAAAAAATATCTAGTTTCAAAGTGCCCCAATAAGCAGGGGTGTATATAGAGTAATAGCAACCAGCACCATCTATACTAATAATTTAATATTTAATCTCAGAAATAAATCCTTTTTGTGTGAAAAGGACACAACTATATGTGGAGGGAATGAGGAATATAGATGGAAAAAGTTTTGTATTGAAAAAATGGTGGTCATAGGGAAACTAAATATTTGTGGGGTGATGAGCAGAGGACCCTCCACTAAATTTTGTATTAGCCACTCTATCTATGACCCTCTGATAAGTTTAGGGAAACTACAACTACCCATCATCCTCAAACAGCAAGCAGCTAAGAACAGAGTTACGTCAGTTTGTATTTGATTATTTTGGATGCATTAAAACAACAGAGCAGCAGAGGAGAGTTAAAAATGCAAATAAATAGCGAGGGGAATGGATGGTCTTTGGTGCATTTGTTTCAGGAGGCTGGAATATCTTTTACAACATCTGAAGGATCGGAGATTCGCTAGCAAGCAGATAAACTCTTAACCATTTTGCACTACTGTCCCAATCATACCCTACTATACTGGTAAATCCAACAGCAGCTTGTGGTGCCTTGTTATATGAAGGACCCATGGCAGTTCCCTCTATTTTTATGTTCCTGGACCTGCTAAAAATAGTCTTCCTAGAGCTCTCAGAAACTATTCCAGTAATAAAGTAATTCCATTCTTACTGTTAATGTGTTACATCGAGCTTATACTACTGTGCTGGGGTCAGTAATGTAACTAGTCATTTCTGGGTGCAGGGCATGCCTTTCCCAGCCATTTGCACTGCTTGCTAGCAGTGTGTGTGTTACAAAGAGTTTGTTGCGAGTGTACTGCTTTAAAGGTACAAGCAAGCTGAAGCACATAATTTTTGTACATAAAGCATTAGCTGTGCACCTATAATTGGGCATTTTTCCCTATTGCATCTGTACTATTCTGAACACGGCTACAAGTAAAACTGGTTTCACTGTATAAAAATGAGAATCATTCTGCGTTTATGCCTCTAAAACCAATCAGTGGCAAAGGCAACAGACAGGTGGCTGTGAAATTGTAGTTTAGAGTAACAGCTGCCAGTACAGCAGGAAAAAGTTTTATAAAGAGAAAAAAGAAATTGGCACTGTTTGTGAAATAATCCTAACTTAGTTATCCTAGAAACTTTCAATATTGACCTGTCTGACCATATGCAAGAATCCCTAAAGTGCCCCTGCTACAAGGCGGCAGGCCTAAAGACAGAGCCCCGCAAAGAAAAAAAAGTGTTTCTGTCTGAACCCCCATGAACTTAAAATTTAACAGCCTCCCTAAAGCAGTTTCGGGTCAGCTGCCCCCACCATCACCAGCCCCTCTAGCTTTATACCACATATAACTCACATATCTACAATAAAAGCAAACTGGGTTAGCCACCCAGTAACCAAGATTCCACAGCTATTCCACAGCAAACTTTGTGGAACATCAGAAAATAAAGTAGCTATACCATCCAATCAGGAGCCAACCTCTAGGAACTGATTAGGTGGATGGGAGTGTGGAATAATTAGATGATCTAGGCTAAGAATTTCTGAGACTTCGAAGCCTGGGTAGAACTTAAATGTTCATGTATTAACAATGCCACATGCAATCATATTGTGAATCTATTTATTATTCATGTTCAAAATATTTTAGTATTACAATATACTGTCCTTTCTCTGCACAATTACTATGTGGGTGTCTCATTAAAGATGTTTGTGTAGGATTCCTGACACTTCATTTGCACAGTGCAGAAGAACAGATCAATAAAAATCTTTCAAAGAAGATAATGCAGTTTTCCATTGTTCCAAAAATAGCAGAACCAATCAATTAAAATCTCCTTTAGGTGTGCCTTTTAACAAACAGATAATATGCTAAGGCCAAGAGTCTGAGGTTTGGTTTGGAGATTAAAAAGTCTGGTTAAAATTGTGGGGTACAGTCTGGTTATTATAAAGAGGCTTAATGCAATGACCTCTTCTGGTTGATTAAAAAGGCTTCCTTTGTAAGCATTGTGACTTTTGCATCCTGGTTTTAGTGTAATATTTCTTCATGTTTCAAATTGCTCATTTCCCTTTCACAGAAAAAATTCAACTGCCATTGTCCTGAACACTAATGTTTTAACTGCAAATGTAATCCCTTGCTCAGTTAACATAAGATTTTGGGTAAAAGCTACCTTGTATGGAAGACTATAGCATGTTTTTATTATTATTATTCTGTATACTTATATAACATTGTCATATTCTGCAGTGCTTAACAGATTATAAACCCCAATGTGTTAATTGTAAATCAAATATTTGACGTAGCTTTGTTCAAAAACGTTAAGGGGTCCTAAACCATATTGCACTGTGCAACGGAAACCTGAAATGACACCGTGTGAAAGCCCCTTCCTGCCCCATCACTTCATAGCATTTTCGGAAAGTGCCGTGACTGAGACTCGAGTTCCATTTTCAGTGCAAAAGTATACATTTTTTTCAAGAAATGTAATAAAACGCTAAACTGTTATTAAACAGAATGCAAGTCACACGGGACACGGCTAAGCAACAAGCTGAGCCAACGTCAGATTTAGCGGAGAGGAAGCGAAGTAGGAAAGGGTTAAAGAGTAGAGGCAGCCCCACACAGGCGGCCCAGGGAGAGGCAGAGTGCTGTAGGCTCCCAGCCTGCGTGTGTCCCAAACGCGCTCTCCCCATTCCCGGAGTGCCTGGCCGGCTGCCGCCTGCACCGCGGTTCGCTGCTTTCTCACGACCTCTGAGACTAGTGAGAGCAGCTGGGAGCATTTCATTTCCTGGCAGCAGAGTGGCCTCCCTGTTAAACACAACGTGAGCGCCTTGTCCTTTCGGGGCTGTCTGCTCTGTGCCTGACCTCCAGCACGGCCTCAATGCCTCCAACTCTGCCTCAGCTGCCCCAGCTTTGCCACAGTGCCAACAAGTGTGCTTTTAGCCTTTCAAAAAATGTCCTGTCCTGACTATACCCTCTAGCACAGGGGTGTTCTGTTTGGGTTCCACTCATCATGGAATATTAAAAGAGAATTTATTTCACCACATACTCACCCTCTTATAGCCATCATTTTTCTTGTCAATACATTTTAAAGCTATGCTGTTTTTTGAATCTAGAATCCCTACCATGAAGGAACAATGAAGTACACAGTTTTTCACAAGCACAAACTGACATGTTTTAGTATAGTTAAAACAGTTTCTGCAAAATCACTATTTCACAGAATATGACACTAGTTTAGTAAAAGGTTAAAATTATCCCCAGATAACAAGGTTTCCACAGAATATCTTTGCCATAAAATAGCAAAAAGGGGGCTGATTTTTAGCCTGTGTTTAGCCTGTCTGCTGGCTCCTTTGTCTGCACTGCAAGGCAATGTGTTGGCCTGGGTGCTGCTCCACATAGCAGATTTTGGTGTGAAAATGCTTGTTTGTAGGCCAGCAGATCTTTTGAGTCTTCCCCTGCAGATAAATCAGCCCCATTTTGCTGTTGCCAAGCGAGCGGATCTGCTCGTGTATGGCCACCTTTAGGCTTAAGGTGGCCATACACGCACCGATATAATCGTACGAAACCTCGTTTCGTACGATAATCGGTGCGTGTATGGCATGTCGGCGAGTCGACCGATATCGCAGGAAGCTGCTGATATCGGACAACTCGCCGATCGGACCAGTTTGAAAATTTTGATCGGGCGCCATAGAAGGCGCCTGACCAAAATTCTCCCTTCAGAGCTGAATCGGCAGAAGGAGGTAGAAATCCTATTGTTTCTACCTCCTTACCTGCCGATTCAGCCCTGAATGGTGTGTGGCGGATCTTACGATGTTTAGTGCGACCGATGGTCGTACGAAACATCATCAGATCGCCACGTGTATGGCCACCTTTAGGGTAACCCTACATGGGCAGATTTAAGCTGTGAGTTTAGGTCCTTCAGACCGATTTGTCAGCTTATCTGCCTGCATATGGGGCCCTCTGAGAGGCCTTCCCAACTGATATCTGGCCAAATATCGACCAGACTTCAATCAGGCAAGCTTGTTTTTTCTATCGGATTGAGGACCGCGTCGTCTCCTTGATACAATCCTCACCGTTTGGCCCTAGGGAGAAGCAATTGCATTAGCACAATATCACCTCCCCCCAAGGTGGGCATATCAGGGGAAAGATTTACTTGTTTTGAATCTTGGCATGTATGGCCACCTTAAGAGATTCCAAGCCTCACTGAGCAATTAGTTCTCCCCTTTTTTCTCATATCAAATGACCAATACTATTTTATGATGTTAATCTGAAAAATTTAATTTTTCTCTTCATTATTGCCAGTGCTGTATTTAGGTCTGCTGCCACCCTAGGCACCGGACCTAAATACGCCACTCAGATTGTGGAAAGTGACGTCACACGCAGTGTGTGCATGACATTACTTTCAGTCACAGGTGACGTCACTTCTGTTTGAGTGACATCACACTGCACAGCGTGTGCAGCATACCCCCTCACCCCACCTCCAGGTGCCAGATAGAAGAAACTATCCAGTTGGGGCTGGGGGGATTTTACTTTTTTAAAAAAAAAAAAAAAACCAATTATATATGCCCCCCAAGGGCCAGGTGTGTGAAAAAAATCCTTGATTTTAATGAATTTTAATAAAGTCTTACATAATTAATGATATTATGTTTTTTAGTCACATTTATCAAAACATTGCATAGGACTGGTAATTCCTAAAAGCCTTCACCCCAACATAATTATTTCAACCTAAGCTTTACAATACATATTTCTATTTAACCTTATAATGACAGTCAGAGTGGCATGCAACATGTTGTGCTGTATTTGTTACATCACTTTGATCAGAAAATAATTGACAGACGCTGTACCATTTTGCAGTCACTTTACATGTAGCTGCCCTGATCCACCCCAGACATTTGTAGGGTAAATTCACTAACAAAGGTACACCTTTTTACCAGCACTATAACAGAGCAACTCATTAGCTCTGATGTGTTTAAAGTAGTTACACAAATAGATGCAACAGATGCAACAGGTTTCTATTGGTCACTACTTTGGCTACTGGCATAAAGTTACACTAATGTTTGCCACCCCCCAAAGTATGCCCTGTGCATCAAACTAGATGTTCGTTTTGACATGCTATGCCACACAATCAACTCCAATTTAATAAGATAAAAATATGCATACAGTGTATATAAGAATTAAATTCAACAAGTAGCATGAAATGGGCCATTGCATCTGATTTTCATATAAAGACAGGCTTAGGGCTATAAGAGCTCTTGAACAGGCCATACAAAAACTTTACATCGCCTGATTAAATTATTATTTTTAACAAGTATTTATACATGAACATATACACTGTTTGAAAGAAGATCATTCAAACTAAGTATATATTTTTAAAAGGTGTCTTAATGTTTGATCCCTTTACAACCCTACCTAACTCTAAAATACCACAACACATTATATCACAGCACTTATTTCAAAATAAATTTGAAATAGAGTGACATGGTGGGACACAGAGAGCCAAAGGTATAGGAAAAAACTGCTCTCTCTGTATCTTAAGACATTTTCCTTTGAGTTGCAACCATGCATTCACTTTTATACGCCTAGTCTCAATATTATATGCCTAGCCTTGACTGCCACAGCCACGTGGTAGTCAAACCTGTTGACCATGGTACTACAACTGCAATAACCATAGGCTTATAGCTTAATATATTGGTTATAACCCATAGGCAATCTGTGGTTTTGGCAAAAGCCAGAGGGGCTGCTGCAGGATGCCGTAGACAGGCATTATGTATTGGGCCTGTGGTAAGATGTTTGGTCCTCTGTATAGTTTAAATGCTAGGGAATCCCAGTTGAGACCCAGTTCCTCTTATAAATACAGAACTCCATGATGGCGGTGAGAGGGTTACAGCATTAAAATCCAATGCCTCTGGCTGAGGGAGGTTTAACCACAGAGGTTGTGAGTTAAGTGGTGAAGGGTCACGTTCAGTGGGAACCTCCTGTAGTAAATTAGAAAAACACTGGAGTTGAGCAAATCAAAGAAAATCAATTTTAGCTCCCTGCACTGCACTGGCCTTTGAAATGAAGGTCTACCTGGGAATCCCTCGAGACCTGGAACAGCATGGATTTGTTAGATAATGAACGGGAGCTCAGTGGTTTGCACACCAGAGGACAGGTCTTTCACAGAAAATCCAATGCTAATGTTTCCAAGATGTGATAATGATCTTAACAGAAACTTGCCGTGGCCAAAAGACACAGAATCAAAGAAGGCTGGGTGAGGGTATACTAGAGTTAAGAGAAACCCTTTCCAATAAAATTCCTGCATCTTTTTATTTAAAATTTATTTCTGCATAATACCATTTATATGAATAGCAAATATTGCTATGAGTGCATGATGAGCTTTTTTTGTTCTATTTGGAGCAGAACTGTGGTGAAACTAAAGTGTGTCTGATAATAACTTGACCAGGTCACTGCTTTAATCAAGTAAACTTTTAAGAAGTGTATCCTGCAGGGCAGAATCATTTGAATACTTGCCTGCAGCTCTCATATTTTGTATGTGTCCCAGGATTATCTGGGAGTTACTACAGAAGTACTTCTTTAACAATATTATATTGTTTTTATATTATTTCATATTGTGCAACCCACAGGGGAAATCATTGTGAAGTATTCATATATTAAATGCATACTGTTATCAGATAAAAAGCATACTGTTTAGCATGCCATATTTTTATTTAGGTTTTGTTTTTGAGGAGGGGGGTGTTATCTATCATTTATCTGTGATAGCATGGGAGTACCATTCAAGTACATATGTTTCATTGCCTACTTAAAGAGGAAGGGTCAACCCCTATAGTACTCTAAAGGTGGACATACATGTTAGGATCTGCTTGTTTTGAGAGGTTGCCAAACGAGTGGATCTACTTCCAATATGCCCACCTACTTCCGATACGCCCAGCAGGTGGGCAATATCGGCCAAATTCGACTGTTTAGCCATAGGGCCAAACAATCAAATTATAACGATGGGCATATGGGTCATCAGGACCACATCAATGAGCTGATGCGGTCCCCAATTCGACAGGAAATCAAGTCTGCCTGACACCTGGCAGATTTTCAGCCAGGTATCGATCAGGGAGGCCCATCGGCTGACCCATACAAGGGCAGATAAGCTCTTGAATCAGTCTTAAGGACCTGAATCAGCAGCTTCAATCTGCTCTTGTATGGGCACCTTTACTTGTAGATAATATGGGAGCATACACACTAGAAGGGGTGAATAATGTGTGATCTTGCAAGCACATACACAATAAAGCCTAATTGTATAGAGCTGCCAGTGAAGCTGGTATAGCAGGCACGGGGTGCTGTATGTTACATGAAATAATCAAAAAGTACAGCTTACTGGAAACTGCCAGTTTGATATGTCTGGTCTCGTTTTTTTTCCCTGTTGGTATGTATTTCTCTAGCACCTGGATACAGTCAGACACCTGGCTTATGCAGACAGAATCCAACATGTCTTTATGGTGGGATTTCACAAGGAATTCCCAGAGGATGCCAAGACTGTTTGAAGCTGCCCCTTCAGTTGGGGCTTGTTGGAACATTCTAATATAAATGCGTAGCGTAGGGCTTGCTGGCATTTCATGTTCTGAGCCAAATAAATGCATTGAAAATTATTCCTTATAAATAAACTTTCTCACATATAGTTGTGTTATCAGGGAAATTGGATTTTTTTCTGTTTTGTTTTACTTAGGAAAATGCAGTGGATTCCCCACACAACAAGGCATAGATCAAATGGATAAATAAAATAAAGTAATGGCATATTACTAGAGTATTGCATTATCCCTCTGTACAGCCCCACTAAAGGCCAGGCAATATTTATCAGTTAGTCCCAGTAAGGCAATGTTATTTACATTGAATAATGTACCACTGATCAAGAACACTGCATTAAATATTTATTTATGGACCACCAAAAGATTTTTATGGTCCCAAGCCTGTATGGCTAAGGCTTTTCAAATGACATTATCATTTTA
Source organism: Xenopus tropicalis (assembly GCF_000004195.4). Classification (NCBI taxonomy): domain Eukaryota; kingdom Metazoa; phylum Chordata; class Amphibia; order Anura; family Pipidae; genus Xenopus; species Xenopus tropicalis. Next base: position 106,987,175 of record NC_030681.2, read on the forward strand.
GTATTTTTGGACCCAATTATCTGGTTAGGTGATTGTTATGATTATGTGATTGATTAGGACTATGTTTTTATAGATATGTAAGCCCTATTATAACATAAGGTGGATTGGCGTATAAAGAGGAGCTTGGATCCAAGGTGCCCAAACCGTAACCGTAAACTTTGTAAAAAAAAAAACATGTTTCTTTTAAAGCAATAACCCCTGCATTTAAATGATAAGTTTAGTGTAGTGAAACGGGGAGAGAGAAGGGCAAAATACACAAATTACAAGTACAGTGTTTACAAATTCGAGAAAATACAATGTGCGTTTTTATTACATACAAGTAAAACTTCCAAAAAATAGGAAGAACAATTTAAGAGCATTCCATGTCTTTGGCATCATAATAATAGCATTATTTCGTGTACAAAACGAAATCTCATTAATCTTATAATACAAGGACATAATTCAATATGAACATTTCCTATATACAGATATAGTGCATCAGCATTCTCACTATCACATGAGGGTTACTATTTGTAACTAAGTTCCAGCTAACAGAAGTCCCAAAGTCATTTCCCTTTACCAGGGCCTCCAAACGGAGTCAGCTGTGACTGATGGCATTACTGAAGGAGACACTGAAGGTGGCAATGCAGTGCCCACATTGGAGTTGGTGTACACAGGAATGACGGATCCGTTGTGAGGGAAGGCTGGGTTTGTGATCAGGAAGGCAAACTGTCCATCTGGGGCTGGCACAAGCTGGAAGCCTCCATACACTTTGGCAGCTTCTACTGGTGGACCACCCATCTTGCATGCAATGGGAGCTGGGCTGCTCTGTGGAGCTGCTCCTTGGAGCTGGACCAAAGGCTGTCCATAGGCAGGGTGGGGTGCAGCTGCAGCAGGGATCTGGGGCTGGGTAGGATAATTCATGGCATTGATCTGATTCATGCAGTTGGCAAGATGCCCCAAGAGTCGGGTCCGGACATCTGTGTTGACCCCTTCACAAGTTGACAGGAATCGAGTTACTTCATTCATGCACTCGCTGAATCCAGCTCTGTACTTGCCCAGCACTGAAGGGTCTGTGCTCAGTGCAGCTACAGAGAGAACAGAGGATAACAGAACATTATTATACTGCCTTATAATAGTTAAGCAAAACAGACAGACAGGATCTTTATTTTAATTTAGTGGTAAATTCTTAATCTGAGCATTAACAAAGGACACCGTGGCTATGTATATCAGGCCTATAAATATAGTGAATTAAGTCTTTATTTCTGCCACAAATGGAACACACTAGGGTCTCATATACACATCTATGTAAGTGATCTAGGGGAAATCCCTCGGTATAAGGTGTGCCAACTGGTTCCTAGTGCTCTGCACCCAACATTGCAAGATGTGCTAACTCCCTGCTGGCCTGAATCTCTCATCTTCCATCCCTCCCACCCTCCAGCACAGTAACATGAGCTTCAGACTGGAACTATAAATAAGCCAGGAGCGTGGGAAAGCAGGGGAGAGCCAGCCCAGTAGAATGTAGCTGAATGCCATTCAAACCGCAGGCGGAAGTCTGGAACAGATCAACCAGAGTAGGAGCGCAGGGGGGGGGGGGGGTTATTAGTACACAGACATCGCACTTACCAGTCATCTGCACCCGCTGCAGGTTCCTCAGGTGCTTCACTGTCATCTCCAGTATATCGGCCTTCTCCAGCTTAGAGTGCCGGGAGCTCTGCAGAGGCAAAGAGCAGTGGCTTTAATAGGGAGAACCACACAAGTAACATGCACTGACACAATGTAACTCCGGCATTAGGTACCGGCAAAGCACAACCTTGGGCAACCCAAACTCACTCACATGGGGATACAAATTCCTTCTACCTTAAGGCTTTACTCGGAGAATACAACATCTCAGATGATAGAGAACTCGGGAGACCCCCCCCCCCCCATAGTCAGTGGGTTGTTCAGCAGCTAAGGGGGTCCTGCAGAGAAATGAATATATGGAACTATAGCACAGGGTGATGTTATAGGGAGATAATAGACTGGTACAGAAGCTACACCAATAGATGGTACCTATGGGAATGGGAGAACTGGCAGGCTAGCCAGGGGCTGCTGTAGAAAGATAGAGGGTAGCTGAACATATCTCATGAGCTGGCTGAATGGATCGGTTGGTGGCACTTCAGTAATGATGTATAGAAGTGAGTGAGAGGAATTATTGAGTAGCCCAGGTTGTTCCAGTGGTACATGTAGCGCAGAACTTACATCTTTCTTGAGAGCATCCAGGATGAGGGTTTTGAGCTGGCCGAGGCTCTCGTTAATCCTGGCTCTCCTTCTCTTCTCCATGATGGGCTTGGAGGACTGGAAGAAATAAGGAGACAGTGAGCGCTCATATTCTGGCAAAACTAAAGAACATCCAAGCGCCCCGGGTGAGAGTTTAGCCACGGCTTTTACCTTTCTATGCTCAGAGGCTGTTTTGGGTTTATCCGGGGTATTGCTCATGCTGGCCGGAGTGGCAGCCACTGGGGATGAAGAGTTCTTCTCCATCAGATCAGCTGGCATCTTCTACACTCACAGAGATGGCACCACCAACTGAACACCAAGGTATTAAAACTCCGAGTTATAAATGCAAGAACGGAACTGGCAATCCAATGCAAGAACGTCCGATAGGGAAGAGAGTGTGGCAAGGTCCCGCAGCGAACACTTGGCTGCCTGCCCTGCCTGACACTGAGCCGCCCTGCCTGATACTGAGCTGCCCTCCGCCTGGCTCCCTCTTTATATAGCGCTAACCGCACGCGAACGGCTCGTGTGAAACTTCCCAAACTTTCTTTCCCACAGTAACTTTCAGCCAATAGGAGACGGGCACACGCGTGGGTTGCGCCAGGCCATTGGCTACAGGGCGTGGGCAAGGCCAGCCAATGAGAGGCCCTGAAGAACTGGAAGGCGGTACTCCAGCTACTCGCTGTCAATCAGGCAAACGGCCGATTAACCCTTTGATGGGAAGAAGCGGGTTCCAGATAAAATCGGCGGCTTTATGATACCCTATAACGAAGCGCTACTGTATTGCTAGTGCTGGCGAGGTTACTTTTAAAGATACACACAAGACATTATCTATAGTAGTATTTGTCGCTTTTGTGATTTATGATTATGTACTTGTTTTTGAACAGGAGATAAAAGAAAAGTGGCCCCTGGCAACGTCTTCCCCCATCCAGGGCTACTAGGGATGCGCAATCTGCAGCACCTCCAGCTATTATTAACCTAAAGGTGCCAGCCGCCATCCCATGGGAAGGAAAACTGGGCATCCCTCATACCTATACACTATACATTTACCTATCTCCCTCCTCCCTCAGGCACGTTGGGGGCAAATGCACTCTCTGCCCGACCCTAGAAACTGCTGTTCACTATTCAATCGTGTAACGCCTAAATAGTATGTGTATTATGTGAGGATCGGGCACACACACATCTGTCCCGATCCGCTGTATGGGGTCGTGCGGGATTCCCTGCGACTAAACACTCATATTAATCATTTCTTTATGTCACCAGCAGTCACCGTAAGATCCGATCTCTCATGAAAATTTCGTGGGACCAGTGGGGATCCGATATTAAGGGCACTGGAGGCTGTGGAGTCGGAGGTACAGGGGTTTGGGTGGAGGGGTACCTGTTGTACATCCCCAGAGTATGTATAGCTATGCCCAATAAAGCAATGCAAAGTTCATTTATATGCTCTGAGGGGCAACAATTACTTTTAACATACACTTTCAGTCTCAATAGAAATGCCCCAGCATTTTCTGGATTGCGCTCCGCAGTAGCCTATAGTAATATAATAAATATTTATTATTGACATTCTAGAAAAATCTCTATTTAAATGTGTGCGACTATGGTTTGAAAGAAGAGTCCGTGTCCCTTTAAGAGTGGCAGGCGGGGGGGCTGATTCCCGTCGGACTCCGGGGGGGGGGGCTGTGCCGGGGCTGGAGCACGTGCCAGGATGGTTTATGGCTGCTGCGGGTGAGGTTAGGCGGCTGGATGTGCGTGGGGAGAGGGTGGGGGAGATGCTTTAGATTATGCCGGGAGAAGGCAAATAACAGCTGCTGCCCTGAAGCCTGGGAAAACCACTCCCCCGTACGAGATAGACCGGCCTTATTGCTATACACTTCCGCTCCGCGCCCTATAGGTGGCGCCATCGAGTTGCGTACAAATGTCTGGAACACAAGCGATGTGCCAGTGGTCCGCTCGCCGCATCGCAGGAACACACACTGCTCGGACGTGCGAGAGCAATGGAGCACAATTACTCTTCCATGCAACTCAAACATGTGTGTGGATTCAAGTAACATAATGTCAATTGTTATAAACATAGTAACAAACGCGACCGTCGCGGAACTCGAATTGCAATTTTGTATGCAATTCTGCAATCCTTAATGGTTTTTTTTATCGTGTAATGTAATTGGTTGACACTATATATATTATTGTTGTTTACTGTATTGTTTACCTATACAGGTATGGGACCCGTAATCCGGAAACCCGTTATCCAGAAAGTTCCGAATTACGGGAAGGTCATCTCCCATAGACTCCATTATAAGCAAATAATTCACATTTTTGAAAATGATTTCCTTTTTCTCTCTAGTAATAAAACAGTACCTTGTACTTGATCCCAGCTTAGATATACCTGATCTTTGTTGGAAGCAAAACAGTCCTGTTGGGTTTATTTAATGTTTAAATTATTTTTTACTAGACTTAAAATATAAAGTTTCAAATTACGGAAAGACCCTTTATCCGGAAAACCCCAGGTCCCAAGCATTCTGGATAACATGTCCCATACCTGTACAGCACTATATACATTTAAAAAATACATATAGTAAAACCCTATTCTACTTTTTTAGGGAACAAGAACAAATAGTGTAAAATCAGGGAAATGCATTATATATTAGTGGGACCCCAGGAAATGGTGTAAAATGAGGGAAAACCTTAAATCAAAGTATTTAAAATGGAGGTTTACTGTATTCATTTAAATACAAGCTGGGGTAATGTTAACTAAAATAATAATAATACAATAATAACTGTGACAAGTTTGACACCATGCACAATTCTGTTGGCCCTTTAAGAATGCTGTTGGGTGAGTTACATTATTTGTATGGAGCAATGCAGCACAGTGAGTGTCACACACCCATCTCACAAGGGGAAGCGGCTAAACACACACTTATATGGGAGCTGCTGTTCTACTGCACACTTTTTGTGGATTCAGAAGAGAAACTGTGAACTGAAAACTAAAGGCGCCTGCTTTCATTGACACCTCTCAGGGCAATTATCTCATGCCTACAAAGGGCAGCAGAGTGTGTGGAAAACACCCACAGTTACAGTAACACATAATTGTGACTTGAAAGGATTAATTTGTTATCAGTGCACTGTTTAACTAGCCCCCAAACTCACACTCTCAATTTAAATAGCAATGTTATAACAGCAACATCTATCTGTGAAACGCAACAAGCGTGAGGGAGATGCTGCTGCTAATGAATCACAGTTAATTAGAGTGCACTGTGGAAATGATCATTAAGAGGCACCCTGTTAGCTAAAAGTATTATGATAAAAGTCCATAAGTGAAGTCATTGATTAATATCTTACATGGGTATTGGAATACACTGGAATTTACAATCAGTGATAATCATGAACAGTCAAAATGCAGTTAAGGGATCACCATTTCATTTGTTTTGCATTCTTGAACTCACTCTGTCTCAAATGCATGCAAATGGATGTTGTTTGGGTTGTCCTTGTATATTGAGAAAGTAGTGTTAATCATTGCAGGGAGTGTGTTGCCTGGTGCGTTTTCACCTCCCTGTCTATATGCCACAACCTGTGCCCATAATAGTATTGTTAAGAGTTAGACACATGGTCAGTATGCATAGATACATGGGAGATATATGGGAAAACAACAATTACGCACCCACACTGCCACATTTTTATTAGAGCAGAAAAGTGAACATTTACAATATTTTACAGCTCATGCCTACTTCATTGATTACTAAGTTGCTACTAACACATCAGTGGATCTCAATGTATATAGCTTTATTTGCCACTGCTTTCCTACACCTACAGGATGTGAAGAGTTGTACCCTGCTTTAGTAACTGTTACTAGATATTCTCTACCAGGGTGTGAGCTGTGTGATTTGGATGTGAATGTGTGTTATTTAGCCACACTGATTGGGAGGTATTTCTGTAATTGTTTTCTTAGCTTAACATATTCTAACACATTGGGGCCCATTCATTAAAGTATGAATGAAAAAAATTAGTATTTTTTCAAATTTTTAGAACTTTGCTTTATTTCCACAATATTTTCGTTAAATTCCACAACTTTTTCATGGCTTGCGATAATTTCCGTGACAAAATCATATTTGTTGGACTGACTATGAACATTTCAGAATTCATTGAAGCTTTGGGATCATGAATTCTTTGGCCAGGTTGGAGCTGCTCTTTATATTTTTTGTGGAGTCTGAATTTTTTTCTGCAACCTCTCTTTTTAGTTGGCTATTTAAACTTTTATGTTGTTACTAGGGTCCCTGGACGATTTTAATGTGCCAAAGTGTGAAAGGCAGGCAGAACACCAAAGTACACAACAAGAAAGGTAAATTGAAAAAAATCACAGTGAAAAGTCTAGCTTTACTATCAGCACCTGCTTTCTGGTTACTGGGGCCACTGACCCCGGCTACCACAAAGCATATTGTATTCAAGGTTGTACAAAAGCAGAACACACACATGCCCAATAGTAAAGATGACTTGTGTCTACAAGATACTTTTTTCATTTATATTTTTTGCATTTTTTTTAAATGAATTAACTTTTTGCTCAGTGACCATGTGGGGCTAAGGGATTATATCAGGGATCCCCAACCTTTCTTACTCGTGAGCCACAGTCAAATGTAAAAAGACTTGGAGAGTAACACAAGCATCATAAAAGTTCAAGGAGGTGTCAAATAATATTGGCTATTAGGTAGCCTCTATGCCCACTATCATCTTACAGGGGGCTTTATCTCATAGTAAATCCTGTTTTTATTCAACCAAACTCAACCAAAGTCATGAATTCAAAAATAACTACCTGCTTTGGGGACAGTGAGAGCAACATCCAAGGGGTTGGTGAGCAATATGTTGCTCATGAGCCACTGGTTGGGGATCACTGGATTATATCTTTCTAACAGAGTAATATTACAGTTTAATGAAAAAGGTCTGAGACGTGTATTTATTTTGAGGCAGCAAGAAAGGGTGCTACTGCTAAACTTACATTTACACTGTTGCCCATGGGCTAACAGTTCTGCCCTACTGGTGACACTGTCAATTTATATGTTTATAGTTCTGCAGTTACAATAATTTGTATCCCATCCTCCTAACCAATTAAAGGTGGTTAGATTTTCTAAGATAAACAAATTAAAGCAGATAATTTTGTTGTTCAGCAGTTCATTTTATTCTGGCTGGAACAAGCGAAATATTTAAGGCACACGAGTGTATATGAAAAAAACAGCACATTATTTGTCTTGAGTTTCTAAGTTTCTGTCCCACAGGAAGTGGTTGGGCAGATCTGTATTTAATTAGCTAATCTCAAACGTTAGCTGTGGATATTAAAGGGGTGTGAGCCAAAAAGATAACTGAGGAAATATAATATAATTTGCTGCCCAGGTTTCCTCAGCTTCAGTTTAATGAATGCCTTTGGTAACCTGATAGGATCTCACAACAAATATACTATGGTTTCTGTATACAAACATAGCTATGATTCCATAGTGATGGAGTTCAATGGCTAGATCTAACTCTTACATATTGTTTAAATAAGGAGCTCTGAAATTAGTGTGCAGATTTGTCTTTCCACTAGATCTTGCCCATTTAATTAACCTTAAAATTGTTTTTTCATTATGCACTTGGGCTTCAATTCTCTGACACAGAGTGCCAATTAGTCACCCATCAGTGGTTTCATTAGATTATAGCCCAATCAGGTTCCATCTTTTTTGAGTTGATACTCTTTTAATCTGGGTAATTTTATCTTTATATTTGTGTAAACTACATAGTATAAAGCTTGACAGCAGATATTTGGTTTTTAAAAGCTGCTACATGCAGGCTGCTTTTCTTGCCATACATACTGGTTGGTCATAATGCACTAATCACTAGGTCCAGTCACTTTTCATGAATATTGAATTTAAGATATTTTACAAGTTCAGTGTTCATCCTGCTTCATGTTCTCTTAAGATATCATCATTATTTATGTATGTATCACCAGCAACGTATGCAGTGCTTTACATGATTTTGTAATAAACATGGATCTTGTAATTAAAACAGCATGGTGGCTCAATGAGTAGTATTTCTGCCTTACAGTGCTGGGATCCTGAGTTCCATTCCAGCCAGCTCTGCAAGGAGTTTGTATGTTCCCCATTTGTCTGTGTGGGTTTCTTCTGGGTACTCGGGTTTCCTCCCACACTCCAAAAACATACAGGCAGGTTAATTGGCTTCAGACTAAATTGACCGTAGTGTGTATGAATGTTTGTGGGAGCTTAGATTGTAAGATCCTCAGGGGCAGGGACTGATGAGAATGATAAATAATCTCTGTAAAGCACAGCTATATAAATAACAGGAACACAATAAATAAAATAAACAAGGATTGACCAAGTAAGAATAAGATTAGAGAGTCCTATTACCAAGAGCTTACAATCTAAAGGGTTAAGATACATTAGGAATATAGAAAGAAAGTTGTGATTTATAATCAGTCAATATTAATATGATCCAACCCTCATATATGTAGATGTAGTTTAGTGAATAATGCACTTATTGCATAGAGAAAGTGGAAAGTGCTTGTATGATGAGTGAACAAAAGTTGATCTGAATTTTTGTTTTCTTAAAATGCTAATTCAAATTATTTTGTTTTTGCTGATGGACTGCAAAGAAAAAAACAGGAGGTATCCGTTCAGTTTCTTCATTAATACTTAAATACAAATGTGTTACTAAGACTTTAGTAGCCCTTTAGTTAGTCAAATGAAGACTAACCAATGCATGGTTTTATATGCATTTTTTTATTTATATAAAACTTAAATTTTAATCTCAGGGGGGATAGAGATTGACTGTGAATGCATTACTATGCTTAGAGCATGGCAAATAATGTTTAGCCCAATGTAGTGTGTATGAATGAAGCAAGAATTAAGGAGACAGAATGTCTGAGTCAGTATCCACATGTTCCACAATATTACATCACACAAGGGAAAAGACACAAGTACCATTACCACAATATAAATCAACAATTCCTCTGTATAGGATTAGTTAAAAATCCTCTTGAATTTTTCCTGCTGTCATTGCCAAAAGTAAAGCGAGCCATAACATAACATCATAATAAATCAATGTCATATGACAATAAAAAAAATCACAGGATCACAGAGAACACATGAACACCTTATTTTACACTAATATATTGTTGATTTATATTGTTACAAAGAAAAAAGGTTGAAGAAACATAAATGAGAGAATGATTGTGGTGTAATAATGGTAGAAACCTGAAGCAACCGCTAAAAGTGCTATGGCATATTTTTATGAGCACTATTTCCCTATAATCAATACCAAATCAATTCACTAATATTTATCACAAAAATAGTACAAATTTAGGCAGTTCTGTTCAGTAATTCATATATATCCTTTGTAAAAATGTTTTCTTTGAAGTGAAAGTTTACAAAATGTGTAACAGTGTAACAACATTGCCTCCCATACTGGAATATAGACATTTTGCTTTCCCAACCATGTGAAGACTTCTCAGCAGCATTTAGAGCAAACTGCTTCATTTCCAGCTCACAGTGGGCTCTGGGTGTCCATACTGGGCACCCTGTCTGTGATTTGCAAAACTATAGTAGTATTTAGCATTATTTTTAAAGGCGTAAAGGATATATTCATTTTCTGGTGGCTGTGACCCTTCTTATGAAGAAAATGTTTGAAGATTGTCCAAATGTACTTTCAAAACATGTCATTTTCCAACTCTTGTATTTTTTTCTAAAATAAATGTTTTGCCGAGTACTGTAAACCATTTATTATTTAATCATTTCTTTGCTTGACTAACTTTCTCACACTCTGATTCCCACTGAATGCCAGCAAACCTTGAGTCATCTGACTGAGAGGTACTCCAAGCTCTATTGAAAGACCCTTTGAGTACAGAGAAAACTGAAAGAAAGAAAAGGTTTTTCCTTCTTCCTCAGTATCTGATCTGCACCTGTACAGAACCAATCCCACACATATCACCTTTTCAGAGACCGTGAGAAAAAAGAAAGTCATAGAAGAGGAACTGTGGTGTGTTTAGAAAACACAAAGGCAACTTATCTATAGCCACGTGTGTCTTCATCCATCAGCAGCAAGAAAAGAAACAAATTCAGCATTTCCAAACCACAAGGGACTTCAGCAGTTCAATATGAATAGACTTGTAGTTTTTATGCTTAACCAATTCAATGACAGAGTTTCTCTTCTGTGAAAGAGAATGTTGTAACATCTGTTGACAGGGGAGATTTCAAGTCTTTGCAAAAAAATATTGGGGTGCATCTGTGAAGAATTAGTTATACGTGTACGGTCACTGCAAGAGTAGAACCTTGTGCAAGGTCAGATACCTTTGATATGGGTTGTCGTTTGGGTGGCTGTTGAGTATTGGGTTTTAGAAGGGGGCAGATAATTCTGTGGTTTGTTGTGGGTTCGGAAGAGTATTCTTGTCTTGCTTTATAATAATTCAATAGAAAGATAGAAGCTGCATACACATAATGTTCTGAGGGTACATACATTTACTGAAGGCCAAAAAATGATTTTTATAGAGATAACCCATTTAAATACCAGCATATATCTTTTACTCTTTTAATATGGCAATGCAGGTTTTAGGTTGGGCTTCAGGAAAAAAATAGTTGGATGCAGACTATAGGTTGGTAAATCTAGGTGTACATTGAATCACATAACTCCTCAGATGGAGTAGCTTTGATAGTTACAGCTTTTATTTTGTATTATGTATTGCTAGTATGATAGTATTATTGTGCCCCTGGAAATGATGTCCTGAAAATGTACTTGTGGCCACATTCCTTTATGTGTTATGTTATAGTAAGCCACAAATAAATTAATCAGGTGAGTTTATTTTTTCCCATAAGCAATATGTTTTCTAGTAACCAGTTACAATTATCGTGTCAAATATGCACTATTTTTTTCTCTGGAACCTATTGGGCTGCACTTACTACATTTGCATCCAATTTGGCAAATTGGACGCAACTGGATGTGCGCTTAGTCGCAAAACGGGTGAAGTTGTGTCAAATATTTTTTATGTCTTACTGGTGTTATTTATGGTGTTTGTCACACAAGTGACTTGTGCCATCTTATTACTATTCATTTGCTGCAAGCGTACTGTGCCTATTGATGCAGGGTGGCGAGAGAACCCTGGAGTCCAAAACAAGCCAAGCACTTCCACTTCCACTGGGAAGTTTGAAAAAATTAAAAAACTTATCCTTTATTCATCATTAGTAAAAAGAAAACAGGTCTTTTTTTTAAAATCATCACAACTAAATGATATATTTTAACATTTTCAAGCTTCCTATATATATATATATATATATATATATATATATGTATGTATATATATATATTTTTTTTTTTTTTTTGGGGGGGGTGGGTCTTAATTTCATTGGATCAAAGATCAGACAAGTTAACCTCATTCAAAGAAAATGTACCTATTAATACAGAAGCATTTAAATACACAAGGTTTTCCAGCATTCAGTTGTTTGCCCTGAGGCCCTCCAGCTGTTGTTTAAAACAGTTAACAACACACCTAAGAACATATAATCAATTGTAATTTGAGCTGTGCTAATATTCAGCTAGCAGACTTCAGCATTACACAGATAGAAAAGGGTTAACGAGTTAGGATACTGCATGCATTTCTGGGAATAAAACAGTTAAATGAAATGTATACTTGTTGTGGTTAGCAGGTATGTCCTCACACCTTTGTTATTTTAAGATTAAGTGGGCTGAGCCGAAACCTCTTTTTGTGAAACTAACAAACCAAACTATCTTTATGGTTTGCAGTTGGCATTACATCAGCACACTGTAAGGGTTTAAAGGACAATGGGGGGTCATTAGTCAAGGTGACAGAAACATAGTTAGTATTAAAGGGAGTCACTTGAAAGTAAGATGTATGAAAGGTCATAACAGATAACAGATTAATGTAAATAGTTTAATATTAGTAAAAAAATTCTGATTCTGCCTGGGCTCCTTTGTGTCAGTCTGGGGAATCAGGCCATCACTTCCTCTTGTTAATTTCCATAACTAATAAAAGACTCTTACAAGGAGGTGAGGTGTGCAAATTAATATTGGTCTCTGCCTGCTGAATCACTGTGAAATCTTTATGCCTACCGCTTTGCATTGCAGCAATGGATATTATATATGATATTAATGGAGTGTCCTTGAGTCATTTCGATTTTGACCCACTAGGGAAGTAGGTCTTAAGATGCAGAGCCAACACTATAATCTGTAATGTGCCACCTGAGTTCAATATTTTCGGATTCCAAAACAGTCCAGTGTACAGGAATAAGCAATTGGTTAAGGGTCGCCAGCACATGATTATGGGAGGCAGTGTGACTGGAGATAGGACAATGAAGCTGGGGGTACAATTTTGGCAGAAGATGTAAAGCAATATCTCTTTCACTGTCTCCTTAAGCTTAAGATTTAACATTTTGGAAATATAAACTAAATTTGTCACAACACTGAGCACATGGTATGCGTGGGAAGCACAGCTTTGATGGTTTGTTAGGCAGCCCTTGCAGAATGGTGGCTTAATGGCAGTGGGGTGACCTGTCAGGGTGCATGCTTGAATAGTAAGTTTATGTAATTATCATAAACCCTGGAGCCATAACTTGCATAACTGCTTTACCGATACACCTATTAACACTGTGGTCTCTGGCCTCTGTAATGTATATTTATAGAACTATATAAAACATTGGCACTGTAATAACTTCCCTTAACGGTTCACATGTGCTTTGTAGTGCCTGAAGTTTCAGCAAAAAAGGCAAGTTTAATTAAAATCCCAAGTATTTGCTTTCCATTGTGTGCAAAGGGAAGACCAGTCTATGCAAACCACATGCAAATGTTTGCTTGAATTGCCTGAAGGGAGAAAGAACAACACAAATAACTAAATAATTGGCCTTTTAAGCATTTCAGGCAGAGAGTATATGGTTTGAGAAAAAAAAAGTTCATGTTGCATAGATTGGGGAATGATTTCTCAATAAAGCTGGCTTCACACAGATTTACCATGCAATATTTTCATGTTTCTGATAATCTATATATATGCACACCTCAAAAATAATAATTTTGGTTTATAGGATTTTGCTGCATTTGCAGCTGTGTTAATTGGTCAATACAGAGAATGGCCCAACAGAGACTAGCTCTGAAAGTGCATAGTTTGTGCTTCTTGCACTTGCTCCTTTGAGGACTACTGAATCACTGCAGTACAGGTATGGCACCTGTTAGCCAGAATGCTTGGGACCTGGGGTTTTCCAGGTAAGGGGTCTACAAAGAAATCACTTAAACATGAAATAAACTCAAAAGCATTGTTTTTCTACCAATAAGGATTAATTATATCTTAGCTGGGATCAAGTACACAAGGTAGTGTTTTTCCTATTACAGAGAAAATAATTTTTAATTTGAATTATTTTATTATAATGGAGTCTATGGGCATTCATGTAAGTTGGAGGTTTCTGGATAATGGATTAAAATACATGACAATCTAGTTTTGTCAAGAAAAGTGAGGTTGGATCAGTGTTGGTCTGGGGTGTGCGGGGCCCACAGGGCTGCCACCTCAGGGCCCCTCCACTCCAGTTGCGAGCTTTTCTGAAGGGCAAGATCAGCCCCAATTGCACCCCCACCCCCCTGCCTCATGCACATGCACGCCTCTTTACAGATGATATTATATCTATATTTCAATATTGAGTGTGCGGCTATCATAATATTAATAACAAAATAAAGACTGTCCTTGTGGGAGAAACATCAGGGACTGGAAATATATGGCCTACAGATAATGCTGAATGACAACTTGAAGCTGTATTTCAAACATATATATATATATGTATATTTCAACACTTTTTCCCTTGTACTTCTTATTTGCTTTGACGTCCAACCTGAGGTTGTTTAGTTGATGCTACATCACCCATTATCCATTGGCAGCCATTGGCTGGCAAGTATCATTCACCACAATATAGGAAATTATGGGCTGAAGACAAAGTACAGTCTGTTGATCAGGATATGTAGTTCATACAATATTATTGCAGATTAAATATTCAGTGATACTAATTCTAAACTCTATCCATACTTTATCCATGTAAATATTGGAATTTTGATCTGTATCATAAAATCAGTGATGATGTGAGAATATTTTATCCTTGTATGGATAGATATTGCTGACAGACCTGAAAGATATATAATGCCAAATCTTTACTTGTAGCAGGCCGTGGTGTTATGGAGGTATATAAAGAGGTGGCTGATGAGCAAATACAGTCAATGACTGGACAGTAAAGCCAGGTGGGCCTATTGTTCACAGATTTTTGCCATGTGGGAGAACTAAAGCCTAACTAAAAAATTCTGTACCAGCCCAAGGCAACCACAGCCCTTTAGCAGGGAAGATCTTTGCCTCTGGATATGCCCCCAGTAGCTCCCCATTGTCTTTTCTACTGATTCACTGCACATGTTCTGTGCTGCTGTAATGTACCTGAGCTTAGGGACCGACTCACAATATACTTTGTATACAGAATATAAATGTCACAATATAAGGCTGATTAGTAATTAATACAGATAATTACTACGTGACAGTTCAGAAACCAGTGCCATTAGCATCAGAATTTAATAATCAGCCCTGTAGCATTAGCTTATATTACAGGTCAACCTCTTTGTATCTTCTTAATAATTTGCAATGAAGCTCAGCTTCTCAACAGCTTTTCAGCGCACACTGAGCATGTGAGTGTCACAGACACTTTCCAAGATGGCGACCCCCTATGACAAGTTTGAAGTCCTGGTTCATTGCTGCTATTGAGACGCTAAAACTTTCGACTGGTGCAGTAGGTTCAGTATATAAAATATGGCATTTTTAGCCATATTCATTTTTAGGGTTTAGTTCTCCTTGAATGGTAAACACAAATAACAATATCCACTAGTGAACAGGCAGTTTTAGATATCTTACCATTAGAACCAATTTTCACTTGCTGGTGCTTTTTGTGCAGTGCAGAGAACCCTGCTACATTCCTGTGCCATAGCAAAATGCGGTTACAGTAAATGTTCTGTTTAGTTATGGATATGCATTTGCCAATATACCAGTATTTGAAATGGTGACATATTGTTTGAGCCTTTAATACTTCCCTAACAATGTGGCATTTTCCTTTCCACTCCCTTGTTATACTGGGTGGAACCAAACTGGCAGTATTGTTTGTATAAATTGTTTTTAAAATACAATGTCCTATCTCATCTTCCTGTTGTTATTATTAACGTATTATCAGATAAGAGCAAAAGGAAAGTACAAGGGTTACCTAAAGTTTTGGGTATGGACCACACAATTCTTTTTAGCTCCAAAATTTGTGTATGCTATATAAAATACTGTGTGTATTATGCATGCAGTGTCTCAAATCAATATGTGGTAATATGGAGAAAAAATGTGTATGCATAACAGGTCTTATATGTACATTTTTAACGTTAATAAAATTATTATTAGTTTTTAAAAAAAATTGTTATTCTCTGAGAGTGGACAGCAGTTTCCGTGTGGCTTAATGGTTAGTAAGCATATGACTTGGGGACAGCAATGACCCTGATGCTGCAGCTTGTTTGTACTATTAAAACATAGCTAGCAAAAAAGGCAATAGTTAGTAGAAACATGTGATCGCTCTCATAAGTGAGTCACTAAGGTGTGCATATAATCATGTGCCTAAATGTTACTGTCTGACTTTAAGCAGATCAGCAAACAGCCAGAATCCTTTGTCAACATCTGTGTCTGTGTAAAGAATGATGTGACCGGCATGGATATGCCTGATTATCAGAAACACTTGTGTCAGAGGTCAAAAGGTGCTATTTTCCATATATAACAGGTTCTATAAGATTCTGTTTAACAGGCCTTGTAATAATTTAATGCAAATGTTCTTTACATGCCAGAAGGCTGTATGTGCTATACCCACCTTTTACTAACACACAGACCCAAGCACACACACATTTTAGTGTGTTGTTATTAATACAAGTGGGGTTCTGATGGAAATATAGGAAACACAAAGTAAAATATTTATCCTGAAAATATTATAAGGTGTGTTTGATTTGCGGCACAACAGTGCAAGGGACCATGCAGTCAGTGTAGTAACAGCATAGCCATTAGAGAAGGAAACTAAGGTTTAATTGATAGAGATCTGTCTGGCATTGTGTGCAACATACTGTCAAACACCAATGTGAGAGTGGCTAGAATAAGGTGTGTGACAGTATGTTGAACTAATGGCATTCCTGCTATAGCCCCAGCATTGTATGAATCACTTCAGCACACTGAATTGTGTATGGGTGTGAGAGAAGATAACTAAAACCAGATAAGCTAGTGTGCTATAACAGAATAATAGCCAAATTGATATTAATACTGTGAACAACAAGCAAAGAAATCCATATCAAAGATTTTATGCTTATCATAAAGCTGGCAAGCTCCTGTTTTGAGAACTGCCATGTCTATAACTTTAGAAGAAATTCACAACAAAAAGGCAGTCGGTGTAAATGATTATAGTGTTCATGTCAGAAAAATAACCAGACTGCATGGATAACTGGGGGCTTGAGGGATGAGATGAATAACTGGGGTGCCCAGGTTTTTCAGGTTAAGTCTTTGGTTCTTGTTCTGTAGTTTTTACACTTTCACCTCTGGATCTAGTGTCTAGTGGTCCAGGAACAGAAATGTTTTGCTTTTTAACTTGATGTAAAAAAGGGTGATGCTGGGATGTCCATATATTTTATAGAAGGTGGTAGAATTTTTTTTTATAATGCTAATTTTTAATTAATAATCTAAGCACCAATTATAACTGATGACATCACAACATTAAACCCAAAATAATTGTACCAAATTTGTTCATTTAGGGCTCTGGCACACGGGGGAGATTAGTCGCCCGCGATTAACTCCCTGTTCGCGGGCGACTAATCTCCCCGAGTTGCCTACCCCTGCCATCCCATCGGCGATTTCCGGAAATCGCCGAAAAAGACTCGCGAGTCTTTTTCGGCGATTTGCGCGAAATCGCGCCGCCGCATGTGCCATCCCGCCGGCGACTTACATGTTCGCCGGTGGGATGGCAGGGGTAGGCAACTCGGGGAGATTAGTCGCCCGCGAACAGGGAGTTAATCGCGGGCGACTAATCTCCCCCGTGTGCCAGAGCCCTTAACCTAACATCTGAATGAGCAATCTTTGGGCATGTACAGATCAGTATCAATCTTATTGTGTCGGTATTTTTATTGGCTGAATGTTTACTAGTTCAAAAAAAAAAACAGTGCCATGCTATCACGTCATTCAATAGGCTCCACCTGTAAGTATTACACTGCAGTCTAATGACTGCATGTTCAGCAGTGGACATGATCTCCTCTATGTTTCCTTCCCTGCTATTTTGTGCTACTTTTATAAGGTTCTTGGCTATTTTAATGCTTTCTCATAAGGCTCCAGATTTACTACAGTAATAAATGAACAATATATGCCACTTTTGTAGGTTTTTTCTAGTGCATAAATGCTCTGTAATATGCTATACCCCAGATTCATAAGGTCCTTTCCCGTTTGCAGTGGTTAAATGCTTGATTCCATGCCATATTTGTGAAGCCTATCACTGATAAGCCATTTCTTAATACATATTAGTGCTCCCATGTTTGTATTTGAAAAAAACAGAGCTAAATTGTTATTCATATCTACCCACAAACCAACAGCTAAAAAAATCCTTTTGATACCAAATAGATTTTGTGCATTGGCTCACATGCAGTGCAGGACCATCTTCTGTTTCATTATTACTCTGACTGCTCCTTTGGAGCCTCCAGGAAGCCATACTTATACAAGTTATACATTACTTTTTTGTCATGTGAACCTGTTAGTGGCAGAACAAAGCCAGGTATCACACACACACTGATGTCACAATTTTGGGTGGGGATAAAAAGTGCACTTTATTTTATAGCAGCTGCTGTGCTGATACATATTCCAGAAAACACATATATTCATATGCTATGTTCAATGTAAACAGAGCACAGACAAAGTAATTTTGTGGTCTCTTATTACAGAAGTGATTGCCCCTGTGTATAAGTAGACTCCATCGGGTCCTACAGTAGTGAAGGTTCCAAGAGATCATGTAAGGCAGCTGATATATACATATAGATGCTTGGGGAGCACTACAGCAGGCTGCTATCTTTAAAGGCGGCTGTCAAAGCTGAGCCTTCATAAAACCATAAAGCAATTCAGAGTCTGAAGTACGTGGGAACACACAAGATAGCAAGGTCTCAGTGCAATCAAGAACCGTAGTATCTTCACAAAGGTAGTAAGTCAAAGTTTGTGTACATATTTCATGATAAGGCAACACAAACTCTGATATCTGTATGCATCAAATGCAATGGGGCTCAGTGTGTGTTACATGAAAAAGGTCAGCAGTAGTGCACAATATTATTACAAACACGCCAGAGTGTGCAATGTCCATACCACCTGCCCTACAGTAGATGGTACGGGGTGGGCTTGGCTACACCTCGTGACAATAACAAATCCTGTTTATGCCTAGAGATAATGATCACTTAATGATATATAGAAAGCAATCTTCATTAAATAGATATGTACTATACTATTGGCAGTATTGGTTTGTGATACCAAAATAACTCTTGGGACAAATTACATCTTCGGCAGGACGTGCAGAGTTTCTTTTTGTATGAAATCATTTAGCTTCATTTATATTACAGCTTTGGAAATGGAAGACAAGGTAGCGCCTGGAACAATTTCTTTTTTAAGAATGTGCATAACAAGGGTAGAAAGTGCAGGTGACTGGCACACCGTTAACCCCAGTTGCTTTAATGATTTATAAGAAAATTAGGTCACTTGTTTAAAGTGCTAGTTGTGTCACCAAAAAAGAATTTCACTGGGCATTCATTATTTTTTTTTGTACATTGATCACTCACATGGAGGAACTAAAATGGATTACAATATATATTTATTAAAACTATTATTTCCTATTTGGACATGGTGAAATGTCTGCAGCAAATTTATGTGGTGAGTGTTTTATGCGAGGGATTGTGTAATTGTTTAAAGGCATTAAATCTAAAATTATTATTAAAATATATACTTATAATAGAAGTAACTATGTAATGTATTCCTGTCTCTATATTACTGTAGAAACCTGGGATAATATATTAGATTTTGCTAGTATTAAAACATTTTGTCCTCTGTAAATGTCTCTTTTTTAACATTGCTTTTTCATTTGTTGCATTTCTAAACTTTGATGACTACTTTTCTGTTACTCTTAATACATCTAGCTTTTATAAATTATATATTGTAAAGGTTCCTGGAGTTCCCTTATTATGTAAATGACTTGACAAATCTTGTATAGGAATCCTGCATTGCTGAGGCCAGTGAAAGCGGGGGAAACAAGCCAGTGGAAGCTTTTAAAGCAGGGCAATTTAACAAAAAATTGCTTGAATAATTATTAAAATTTCCACTTTTAGGTCTTAATGGGATCTTGAATGTTTCTGGGCATTAGTGCAACTGCCATACCAATGGCAACTCAAACCCACAATTGTCAATAGGGTCACGTATTTTGCCACATTGTTTTTTCATAAATGCAACCATAGAAAGCGACAACAGATAAATGAAACAGCAATAAACTCTGGCACCAGTGCTGGCCCTAGCCAGTCACCTCAATCCCGCCCCTTCATGCAATCAAGCATGAGCACATACATAGTGTGGTGGGTGGAGCGCATGTGTGAGAACGGGCAGTGGGATGGACAATGGCCTGAAGAAGGGCAGAAAGAAGAGGTACGTGCCTAGTTCCCCTCACACTGTTGAGCCCTAGGTATGTGTCTCTTTTGCCTGCCCCTAGTTCGGGTCCTGCCTGGCACACAGGATGTATTCTCTTCAGGTATTCTCTTCTCTAGAACATTTCAGGCAAAAAATCCCAGTACCATTGTTGTTAAACATTTCCTATTCATGTAAACTGGGATGGATATGGTGGTTTCAGGCAACTCTGAGAACACATGTCCTGTGCATAGAAGGCAGGTGTGGAATTTATGGCTGCTGTCTGAAATCCCCTAGTGGACAGCAAAATGGGTCATACATAGGCCTATAAAAGCTGCCAAAGAGTCTGCAGCTTATTAGCCTGTATATGGGTCCTTCAGATGGGCCTGCCTGACTGAAATCTGGCTGAAAATTGTCCAGATGTCAACAGCACCGGATTTCAAATCCTGATGCCCCGAGGCCCCCCCCATTCGCGACCCCCCCCCCACGGAACGCACAGACAATCCTCTACCCCCCCTTCCCCCGCGCCGCGCAGCCGCAAGCGAGCATGCTTTTCAACTCTCATATGGAGCAGTGGGGAGAAGTCCCCATTGCTCCGTATGGGAGCAGGATGTTAAACTTTTATTGCGGCGGGGCGGGATGCCGCCTCTAAATCTGTGGCGCCCTAGGCCCAGGCCTTTGTGGCCTGAATGTCAATCAGGCATGTCTAAAAATTCTCTTGGGATGAGATGCGTAGCAGCAAGTTGATGTGGTCCTTGACCCAATGCCTGAATCCCTAATCTTATATCACCCACTTATGCATATCAGGGAAAGATATTTTAGTGTATGGGCAGCTTTAGACTAATGGCACATAATGGGACACAGGGCTGTGCACAGGAGGAGAAAAGCTGATGCCCACACCTTGTGTCTCAACCCTTTCTCCTTGTAGATTGTAAGCTCTTTTGGGCAGGGCCCTCTTCACCTCTTGTATCGGTTATTGATTGCTTTATATGTTACTCTGTATGTCCATGTATGTAACCCACTTATTGTACAGCGCTGCGGAATATGTTGGCGCTTTATAAATAAATGTTAATGTAATGTAATGTGCTTCCATCTGCTCCTTTCTGCATCTGTAATGTGATGTGTCCCTCTGTCTGCATAGACACACAGATCTCCATGTGTCTGGACAAAGGCAGACTCTGTATCTGTCAGTGCAGGAAGGAGCGGACAGGAGCACATCAGCTTTATGTGCCAAAGAGATTTGTTGCAAAATGGATTACTTCATCTATGTAGAAACAAATTAAATTTAACAAATATGGTGAAGACAAATACATATCTACCAAGTGTCCATACTTCTAATAAGAAATAATTTCCCAAGGAGGGAGAGGAGAGTGTCAGCTTGGTTGAATGCTGTGCATGAGAGTGGAGAGGAACACCTGGAATTCAGTCCCTAGATTGTGTTGACATCTATACAAAATGTTAAATTGCATTTTCAGCAAGGTTGGAGGAACTTAAGGTGGCCATACACACACCGATTATACTAACTTCATTTCACACAATAATCAGTGCATGTATGGTGGGAGACGAGGCAACTGATATCAGTAAAAGCCTTGGATCAGGCAGGTCTGAAAATTGGATCAGGCAGGTCTCTGAAAATTGGATCAGGCAGGTCTGAAAATTTTGATAGGCCTCTTTGAAGGTACCTGAACATCTTAAACGTTAACACTGAATCATCAGGTAGGGGAAAGAATTCCTTTTTTTTTTACCTGCACATCTGAGGATTCAGCTTGTGAGTGGCTGAATGATCTTTCCTAAGACCAGTCGGTCATGGGAAAGATCGTAATTGTAGTGTGTATGGCCACCTTAAGGGACATCCACACCAGGAAGTATCTAGTACTGCACCTAACATCCAATACATGACCATTTTATCAGGAAAGAATATTTATATACAAATCTCTGTGCCATAAACTGTGCTCCGTCATTTATCAGCAACTAGAGTTTTACCATAATCTCCCTTTTATTTGTCAGTGTGAAAGGTTAATAAACAGAAACATGTTTTTGCATGAGGCCTGAAGTAAGGCAGCTGCTTATGTACAGGGTGCGGTGGTGACTGATAAAGGCACTTAGCTTAGACACCTACAGGTTTCATTGCCAGTCCTGCAGTGTAAATGATTAAAGACACACGACAAAAATGCCTTTATCTGCAAAGTGTGCTCTTCATTACACCTGACAAACAGCAGTAACTCACCTGAAAAAAAAAAACCCTACTTTCCCGTGGGAATTTTTCTCAGCTGGGATAACCCCTGAACTTTGCTGGGCTCCTGCCAACAAGGAGAGGAGATTATTGCCCTGTGATGCTAGCAGTATGCGCTGTATTTACCAAGACTACATGATCGAGCTGTTTAACTCTTTTGTTGCTAACAATGTCACAACAAGTTATTATAACATGGTTACACAGCAAACCAGGATCCAGGACCTGCAGATGCAAATGCAGTTGATAGAGCATCATAAGGGAAGTTATTATTATTAACATGTATTTATAAAGCATCAACATTTTGCACAGGGCTGTACAATAAGTGGGTTTATAAATTGGACATACAGAATTAAGTTGGGAAAAGAGAGTTCAGGCACAAAAACAACATATTAAGGGGCACGGTGTGAACCTTAATAAGTTACAGACTGCACAGTAAGTGTGGGAGCTGCTAAGTGAGTGTTGCATGTGATCTAAGCGTTGCATGTGAATTAAGTGTTTGGCAGGCGTTGACAACAAAAAGGACACTTGGGGTTACTGTGCATGCTGGGATTGCTGGGTGAAAGGAGGAAGTAAGTGCAATTAACTGACTGCTGTGTGTTACCTGGCTGACTGAGGTAAACTGCTTTTGGTAAGCAGGTGGATAAATAGATTTTGTATATTTTGTCTGCTTTGTTTGGGGATTAGATACAAAAGGGCACTTTTTGTATAATTAACAGGGGTCTGTTTTATTTTTTTACTGCTGGTAACAAATAGCATTTTTTTTTCTTTCCCTCAGCCTACTAATTAAGGGGGAGGAGTTAATCAGGTAAATTTTCACCAGGCGTTTGGGCTCTTTGGTTTGAGCCTCAATAAGTTACAGACCGCACAGCGAGTGTTGAATGTGAATTCAGTGTTTGGCAGGCGTTAAAAAAAAAAAGGCATTTGAAACTAAAAAGGCAGTATATGAGGAATTGCACTCGGGAGACTGTAAGTACCCAGTGGCAATATGAAATCTAGTGTGATTGCAGGTGTCACGCAGTGTGTATCTTGTTGCATGTATGTGGTCCTGGAGCAGCATTTACTTGTGAGAGATGCAGGTGGGTTTTCCTCTTGGAATCTGAAGTGCAGAATCTTAGAGGGGAACTGGCAGCACTGAGGGCAGCTGCAAACATGGGGGAGAACAGGAGGCTCACTGAGCAACCACTGGCAGGGGCCGGTGTAGTGGGTGGTGGAGAAGGGTCAGTGAAGGTTAATGAGGGAGACAAGTTTGTTACAGTCAAGAGGGGAAGTAATGGATGGAAGGGTAGTGGGGCTGGTTGACAGCTTGTACAAACCAACAGGTTTGCCATTTTGGGTAAAGATGCTGGGGAAGACAGCTCTGAGCTGGCATGTATGGAGCAGGCTGACTCTCAGAGCACCCTGGGAGCCAGCACCTCTAATACAGGTGGGGGAGTAGTGTTAGGAAGGGAAGGCAGGCTATAGTTGTAGGGGATTCAGTTATTAGAAAGGTGAATAGGGTAATTTGTTGCAAGGACCCTACATGCCCAACTGTATGTTATTTGCCTGGTGCTAGGGTTCGGCATGTGGTGGAACGAGTGGACAAATTATTGGGAGGGGCTGGGGAAGACCCGGTGGCTTTGGTACACATAGGTACCAATGACTAAGTTAGAGGGGGGGGGAGGAGGTCCTCAAGAACAATTTTTAAAACACTAGGTGAAAAATTGAAGAACTTCCAAGGTAATTTTCTCAGAGATATTACCTGTGCCACGAGCAACGTTAAGAAGGCAGTGGGAGCTTAGGGAGATTAATGTGTGGCTGAGAGACTGGTGTAGCTAAAACTAACCCCAAAAAGTTTACGTATTTTAATAGTATAAAGATGTAGGTTGAGAGTGTGGCCCCATTGACTTATAGTAACAATATGGTTACAGCGGATACAGAAAAGGCAAATGTGCTAAACCAGTTCTTTTCTTCTGTGTATACAGTAGAGGAGCCTTAGTGCCAGGACCCACCCAATAGCTGCACTGTTGCCTCAGCTCCAACTAGTCAGTAGTTGACACAGGATATGGTGCTTAAAGGTTTACGGAAGGTTAATGTAAACAAGGCACCTGAACCAGAAGGAATACACCCTCGGGTACTGAGAGAGCTAGGGGCAGAATTACAGTGGCCCTTGTTTCTGATATTTTCACTCTCTTTCATCAGGTATGGTACCTGGATTGGAAGAAGGCGAATGTCATTCCTATATTTAAAAAGGGAGTAAGATCTCAGCCTGGCAATTATAGGCCTGTAAGTTTGACATCCGTGGTGGGCAAGTTATTTGAAGGCTTGTTAAGGGATCACATACAAAATTATGTAGTGGAGAATGCCATTATGAGCAGTAATCAGCATGGCTTTATAAAGGACAGGTCATGTCAGACCAATTTAATTGCTTTTTATGATGAGGTAAGTAAGAAGCTGGACAGTGGGGTTGCAGTAGATGTGATCTATTTGGATTTTGCCAAAGCATTTGATACCGTTTCCCACAAATGACTGCTTTCTGGTGGTCTTAGTGCAGCAAAAGCTACGATAGTGAAGTTGATAGAATCTGTAATTAAGAAAGCCTACATACAGAAGTAGATGAATATGCCTGCTGGAATCAGTGGACACTCAACTAGGGCAGTGGAAACAGCCTGGGAGGCAAAGGAAAGGGTACCAGATGAAGCTATATGTAAAGGAGCCAGCTGGCAATCTGTAAGGAAATTCCTGTTAAAGTTAGAGATGAGCGAAATTTTTGCCAGGCATGGATTTGCAGCGGATTTCTACACTGCTCAAAAAAATAAAGGGAACACCTAAACAACACAATGTAACTCCAAGTCAATCAGACTTCTGTGAAATCAAACTGTCCACTTAGGTAGCAACACTGATTAACAATCAATTTCACATGCTGTTGTGCAAATGGAATATATAACAGGTGGAAATTATAGGCAATTAGCAAGACATCCCCTAGAAAGGAGTGGTTGTGCAGGTGGTGACCACAAACCACTTCTCAGTTCCTATGCTTTCTGGCTGATGTTTTGGTCACTTTTTAATGCTGCCGGTGCTTTCACTATAGTGCTAGCATGACCTACACAAATGGCTCAGGTAGTGCAGCTCATCCAGTATGGCACATCAACGTAAGCTGTGGCAAGAAGGTTTGCTGTGTCTGTCAGCGTAGTGTCCAGAGCATGGAGGCGCTACCAGGAGACAGGCCAGTACATCAGGAGACGTGGAGGAGGCCGTAGGAGAGCAACAACCCAGCAGCAGGACCGCTACCTCTGCCTTTGTGCAAGGAGGAACAGGAGGAGCACTGCCAGAGCCCTGCAAAATGACCTCCAGGGGGCCACAAATGTGCATGTGTCTGCTCAAACGGTGAGAAACAGACTCCATGAGGGTGGTATGAGGGCCCGACGTCCACAGGTGGGGGTTGTGCTTACAGCCCAACACTGTGCATGACATTTGGCATTTGGCAGAGAACACTAAGATTGGCAAATTCGCCACTGGCGCCCTCTGCTCTTCACAGATGAAAGCAGGTTCACACTGAGCACATGTGACAGACGTGATGAGTCTGGAGACGCCGTGGAGAATGTTCTGCTGCCTGCAACATCCTCCAGCATGACCGGTTTGGCAGTGGGTCAGTAATGGTGTGGGTTGGCATTTCTTTAGGGGCCGTACAGCCCTCCATGTGCTCGCCAGAGGTAGCCTGACTGCCATTAGGTACCGAGATGAGATCCTCAGACCCCTTGTGAGACCATATGCTGGTGCGGTTGGGTTCCTCCTAATGCAAGACAATGCTAGACCTCATGTGGCTGGAGTGTGTCAGCAGTTCCTGCAAGATGAAGGCATTGATGCTATGGACTAGCCCGCCCGTTCCCCAAACCTGAATCCAATTGAGCACATCTGGGACATCATGTCTCACTCCATCCACCAACGCCACACCACAGACTGTCCAGGAGTTGGTGGATGCTTTAGTCCAGGTCTGGGATGAGATTTCTTAGGAGTCTATCCGCCACCTCATCAGGAACATGCCCAGGCATTGTTTCCATTGATAATTTTTGTGTGATTTTGTTGTCAGCACATTCATTTATGTAAAGAACGAAGTATTTAATAAGAATATTTCATTCATTCAGATCTAGGATGTCTTATTTTTGTGTTCCCTTTATTTTTTTGAGCAGTGCATGTTTCACCATTGGCGGATTTCTGTGTGAAACGGAAGCAAAAATTCTCCACCTAAAAATTTGCTGTGCAACAAAACAATGACGTTCACATAAAAAAATGCAGCGAGTCAAAAAAAATAGTAACTTTTGGCATTTCACTTATTTGTCGCTGAAGCAAAATGGGATTGCTCATCACTAGCTAGAGTCCTTAATGTATTTTTAACCATTAATCAAGCTTTAAGGTTTGGCATGTCATACAGCTTTAGATGCGGCACAGGTTTTTATGTCACTTTAGTTGTTGCCATAATGGAGCCCAGCAAAGGGGAGAATTCCTATTGTTCTTACTGCAATTATTTTTTCTGGAGTTCCTCCATGTCAGAAAACTATCCACCCAGTTTGACACTTCTTACAAGAGGACCTGCTGGGGGTTGAAGTGGGGAATCTAATAGATAATTGTTCACTTTCTATGCCAGGGGAGGGTTAACACATTCATTGCTGCAATGGAGAATTAAGTATCATGGGAATTCTCCATTTTCTAATTTCCATCTGGGTTTATGCCTGAGGTGGCATACAAAAAAACTTAATAACCTTTTTTTGCCACAATAAATGTTCTAATAAAGGGAAATTCTTGCTCTAGATAGTATATGATTGAAGGATTTAAGGGTTTTTAGAAAACCAGTAATTCCTCTCCAGGCCTGGAAAATCTGTGAATTCTGGCAAATGCCAGAGGGGCAGCTGTAAAATGCCATAGCCAGTCACTATTTATTGGGCTGGTTGGGGGCTGTATGGGCCTCTGTGAACTTAAAATGATAAGGCCTATTTTAAATCCCTGTCCAGGCCTGTTCCTTTCAGTGATGGCACTTTAGGCTAATGTCCTACAGGAAGAATAGTTGCCTGTGGTTAAATCTCTGCTATCATGGGGCGACTAATCTCCCCAATAAGCCTTTCTAATGGCAATAAAGTGAATTGCAGAGGAAAGTCACAAGTATTGCTTCTTTTTTACAAAGTCGCACAAAGTTTCCTCCTGCAGGCAACTTTGCTCAACATTGGAAAATTAAGGTTAGTTGCCAGCAGTAGGAGAGATTTACCGCAGGCGACTAATCTCCCCGTGGGCCATTGCCCTTAAGTGTAGGGGCACACAAAGCAGGTGTCTGCTTTTTCTCACACAGGTCGATGCCATACCGCAATGTACTTAAAAATTATGTATACCTTAAATAAACCCAATAGGGTTGTTTGGCCTCCACTATGGATTCATTACATCTTAGTTGGGATCAAGGTACATGTACTGTTTTATTACAGAGAAAAGGGAAATAATTAGTAAAAATTTGGATTATATGATTAAAATGGAGTCTCTAATGGGTTTCAGTCAATGTATCCCATACCCGTATTTCCAAGAAGCTGGAGTTCTTTAAGGTCATAAATATGTTTGTGTTTGTGTATAGTTTAACAGCAAATTGGGTATATAACATTTGGGGTAAAATGTGCTTTTAGCGATAAAGGAGGTGCCTGCTCATACTTTGGCTTTATGCAAAGAATAAAAAGACCCCTGATTACAACCCTATGATTTCTGGAATCCACCTGCAGGTCACACATGTGCTTCTAAAGTGTGTGAGTGGTGTAAAGCCCAATGTGCTTATCTGCAACTACTCTTTTTTCAGTTTATTAACAGATGCATGGATGTAGTTACAAATACATGGACCTAGGCCAGATTGCTATGAACATTTTCCTCATCAGGGTAACTCCCACAGTTCTCAATTTTAATCTTCTGACTTGAGGGCCTATTTATTATTCTGTGTAAAATGAAATTCCCCAAAAAATCTGTGAAAAGTTGTGTAAATAAAATGACAAATTTATCAAGGTGTGTTTGATTTGACTCCGTCCAAACGCCAGATTTGACACCATTATTTATGCCACTTCAGGCTTTGTGTTATTAAATTGCAGCAGAAGTCGCTCTTAGAAAAAACGCATAAAAAAATTACTATTTTAAGTGGTTTCACCTAGGTACAGTATTTCATTTATGCAGTTGAACATGCTGCCTACTGATTGGTTGCTACAGGTTACTGCCCAAGTGCAAATCTGCTCTGCATTGGTAAATGAGCCTCTTATTTAGTTATTTGCCCATTATATGTAAGGGCATGCCCTTCTGAGCTTGTTAAATGTATGTATTAATGTAACATATGCTTTTATAAAGTATAATCAAAAGATTAATCTATTTTTGTTTGATATCAAGGACCATGTGTGGCACACCTACAATGAATCACAAGAAAACCTTGGAGAAGAAGCCCTGCTTTGTTAACATATATTGGCATTTCACAAAAGCAGGTTTTGACGACACTACTTTTCATTGTATGCATATTTAGTCAATTGTACTGGCTGCACATGGATGAATATTATGACTATACATATTTAGTTCATAAAGCGAAATTAGAACATGCCCAGGCACCACTGTTAGATATCAAGGCCAACACAGCATTCAGATAGTTAATATATGATTTTCTTTGGTTGAAACAGATACAAACTGCCTGGAGGTTAATTGAAACCATAAACCACTGTCTCTTGGAGGTGTTATAAGTGCAGTGACAATGAGCAGTTTAGGTGATTTGAAAAGTATGATGTAAGTAGTTTGGTGATAAAAGACTTGTTGATAGACCCTGCAAGTTGACACCATGAGAACGTTTACAGGTATGAGGTCATTCTCATCTCCAGGTAGACAGTTAAGGGATTGTTAGTGGGGATTTTTTCCTTAAGCTTTTATTACCAGACATTTGAATTAAATGGTATTATTTTTTGTCAGCACTTGAACTTGAATGAGATAATAAACCAACATGCTTAAAGGTGGGCATACACATGTAGATTTTTAAAAGATTTTTTCATTATTGTATGGCCGAACTTATCATAAAACAATTGTTTAAAAGTATGATTTGTCCATCAACAAAATCACCATTTCAAGTGATATCGTATAGTTGAAGCCCAAACCGGAAGAGGATGTGATGTATTTGCTTTCATATACACTGTTTTCAATCTGTTCTTACTTGGTCCTGCAAACAATTCTGTAATATCCTATAGACAATTTAAAAGACAATGGGCCTGATTCACTAAAGTGCGATTTAACGTGCGCTATTTTTAGCGTGCGCTAAAAATGTTATTGCGTCTTTATTTTCGCACGATTCACTATAAGCATACTCGCGCTATTTTATGCGCTGTATTTCATGCGATAATTTTGTCGCGATAAATAGCGTGCGCGGTATTTTCCGCATGTACGCTGTTTATCGCATGCGCTAATTGTCACAACATTACGCACGCGACAATCCGCAGCATAAAACTGCCGACATTTTGCCCTGGGAGAGCACAGAGTGCTAGAGAGGTGCTGTATAAAAGTTTATTTGCAAAAAAACCCCCCAAAAAACAATAAAAATATAAGTAAGAAAAAAAAGAAGTGCTAGAGATAATAAAATGGGGGGGGGGGGGCATTTAAGAATATTTAGCCAAATACTTAGGGGTCCGTTTGCTAAAGTGGCTTAAATTAAGTTAGAGATTTTAGACACAGAAAAATGGCAAATATGTTATGGGCACTTTATTAAACGGGGACAAATATAATATTGCAATTATTCTGGCAACAAAACATTGGATTGGCAGTTATCCCACTCGCCAGAAAATACGCTACGTACTAATTAACGCAAGTTTTACTATTCAGCAAAATTGGCTAAAGGCAAAATTGTTGCCAGAATATTTGCAAACATTTAACCCATATAGCATATTGATGCTGTTACTGATAAATGTAAGAGTGTAGGGGAAAGTATAGAATACCATATCAAGGAAGGAAAAATAATGAGATATTACTCAGTTCAAAAGTAGAAAACTAAAAACTTTTACTTAATATAATAAAATAAAAAAGGGGGGAAAAAAAAACTTAGGGCTTGCTGCCCTTGAGTTCTCTAATGTCCCTCTTTAGTTGATCCACTTCCCCCCGGAGCTGGGCCAGCTCGGCCTTCATGTTGGCCAGGTCCCTCTGCACTGATGGTCCCTCGTGCACAGGAGAACCTGGTGCCCAGCGCTTGGCCTGGGGGGAGTCCGGGGCCTGGGGGGAGAACTCAAGGGCCTGGGGGGAAACTGGGGGAGGAATCAAGGGGGGGGGGTGTCTGGGGCCGCGGGGGCATATTCGGCCTCGGGGGCCTCTTCAGCCTCTTGGGCCGATGGTCCTGGGGCCTCGGGGGCCAGTTGTCGGGCCTCGGGGGCCGGAGGAGCCTGCTGGGCCACAGGAGCCTGGAGGGCCTGGGGTTGGGCCTGGAGAGGAGGCGCCAGCTGAAGTTCTGTGAGATAGTATTGCAAGATGTTATTTTGTGTAATATATTATATATATATACATTCATACACCATCATAAATAACGGGGCCCCTCACAACAACATTTTTTGGGCCTCCCACGCCCCCAATGGCCCCTCCCCCTGTGAACCCTCATATCAATACAAAGGACACACAGACATTGTTAGCCAGGGCCCCCTAAAACATTCGTGGCCCTTCCCCAAATGACTCACACTATGGGCCGCTCCCTGCTGCTTCCCCCCTGCATTAAACTTATTTATGCATATGTATTTGAAAATAGATGTGTATATATATATATATATATATATATATACAATAGGAAGTGCTGGGAAGCTGCACACCATAAGGAACAATAATACCTGGGTGCCTGTGGCATAACAAAATCTAGACAGGCATGGGGTGACGGCACACACAGGATTTTCACAAGGAGTCACAAAGATGTGAAATAATATTCAGAGGTTTATTGTGACCAACGTTTCAGTTCCTCACTGGCATTATGGTTGAACGTGATGGACGTATGTCTTTTTTCAACCCAACTTACTATGTTACTATGTTACTTTCACCATCCCTGACATTTCTTACATTTGTACCTTTAGTTCAAATTACTTGCTAAATCTTTTACTGAACGTATACTGTAAAAGCATAATAAAGTACAATAATTACCTTCCGCAATTTCAGCAACCAGATCTGAACTCCTACGCTTCAGGTCAGACCACAGATGCTGGAGCTGGCGGAGGTCCACATCAAGGGCAAACCCGGCGAGCAAACCTTCTCTTAGCTCGCCCAGGATTGCCCTCTTCCTCTCGTGGACCCCTAAGTCCCCCAGCGGCGGGTCGTCATATCCTGAGCGCAGGAGCATGCTGATAATATAGCGCCTCTCCCCTGGTAGCAGATAAGAAACCCCAGGCATGATCCTCTCTGTAGTGTGGCTGCAGGCTCAATGACACAAAATGGCCCCAAGTCGCACATGTCACGAGATTACAAAATCGGCACAAAACGTCCGCAAGTCGCGATTACAAAGTCGCGACAAAAAAAATCGCCAAAATATGCATAGTAATGTATTTTGCGCGACAAAATATTCTCTGCTACAGTACTGTATATTATCGCAACAACATATTCACCGCTATAGTACTGTATATTATCGCGACTAAATATTCACCGCTATAGTACTGTATAATATCGCGACTAAATATTTACCACTATTGTACTGTATATTTTGGCGACTAAATTTTTACTGCTATAGTACTGTATATTAGTAGCGAAATTCCATACATGCCAAGACTTTAGTGAAATTGAGTAAAAAGACACATACTTGAATAAATAACACTGTAAGTCCATATTTTATTGCCAAAAACTCATTTACTGTACTTTTCTAAAAATTTTTCGCCTGCCTGTAGTAGGTGTTAATTTTCGCATAGCCGAATGCGATATTTAGCGCGCCTAAGTTATAGTGAATCATGCGATTGTATTCTTTTCAGCGCGGAAATTAACGCATGCGGTCGCGCGACAAATAACGCATGCGATATGGCGACTTAACGCACGCGATAATACTATGGTGAATCGCACGCTAATTATCGCGACTAATTTAACGCAAAAAAAGTGCGATCATTTTTATCGCACTTTAGTGAATCGGGCCCAGAGTATGCTGTATTGTACAGTTTCCTCTTTTTCAGTTTTTGGTTGATGTACAGGTATAGGACCCGTTATCCAGAATGCTCGGGACCAAGGGTATTCCGGATAAGGGATTTTTTAATAATTTGGATCTCCATACCTTAAGTCTATTAAAAAATTAATAAAACATTAATTAAACCCAATAGGATTGTTTTGCATCCAATAAGGATTATTTATATCTTATTTGGGATCAATTACAAGGTACTGTTTTATTACTACAGGGAAAAAAAAAAAGGAAAATCATTTTTAAAAGAGCTTTCTGGATAATGGCTGATGTCAGAAGAAAGTTTGCCAGATGCTCAGTGCATACCAACCTTGCGATAATTAGGTGATTTTTTGGATTGAACTGAAATTGGTTATTAATTAAAGAAAAATGGTTACATATATGGTCAGCTTTAGGGGTGTCTTTATTAACATTGGAAACTAATGTTAATAATTGTTAATGTTGCCCATAGCAACCAATTCACAACTAGAGTTGAATAGTCACTTGCAAGTTAGAAAACAAAAGCAAGAATCTGATTAGTTGCCACAGACAGCATCATCGGTGATGTATGTCTTCATTTGCCAGTAAATATACCTCTTAGTAGCGAGATGTACAGAGGCTTGTTGTTTCTTTAAATGTGCACATTTAAAGCATAATTTAAAGGCATATTTATTAACATTGGAGACAAACATCACCGGTGATGTTGTCCATAGCAACCAATTATATTTGAACGGTCACCTATCCGTTAAAAAACACAAGCAAGATCTGATTGGTTGCCATGGGTAACATCACTGGTGATGTTTCTCTCCAGTGTTAATTAATGCAAGCAGCATGCACAGAGGGACAACGTTACAGAGGGAGGACCCACTAGCAGTGTACAAGGTTGGTTGAATTTTGCCTGATCTGAGGGAGGAGAAATAAAAAAAAAAATAATCAAGGCTTTAGAGTCACACACACAAAGACACACCCTACACATTGTAAGGGTTAATCTCTTTAACTCTGTCTGTGCTTCTCTGCACTGTATCTAAGCAGTCACGAACCTAGCAATTTAAACCCTATCACACATATGGACACATATATATAATTTGTGGTTACTGTAACCCCAAGCAACATTTTCAGTCGTATCTTAGCTACACCCTTGCCATCCTCATGTGTTTAAACTTTTTGTAAGTCATGATGGGTTCCGATCAACAATGTTATCTACAATGTTATTAGCAGTTGATGCAGATATAAATATATCCACCTGTGTGACCAAATTGGTCACAGATCTGGTCATTCAGTGATCTGTTCAAAGGAAACTAAAGCCCTTGCACATTGTGGATCTTGTGGACACAGTATTACAAAAATAAGGAGAGCTATTTATTTTGTATAGGGCTAATATGCACGGGAATTGGTACAGGATCCTTATATCTTAAGGTCGCTGTACAATGAATGGATCACCATTATGGAACTTACTGATCAGTCAGAGGTGCCATACATATACGTGCACTTTTGTATTGCTCCACCTGAAAAATATTTATATATACCAGCTACTAAACCTGGTAGCCCCTATCACCCATACATTGTAATACACACTTTATTAACAGTGTTACATTAAGTCGTGAACACTTGAATAGTTTGTAATGGTTTTTTATATGAGCCGAGGACAATCCAATTTTCCAGTTACAATCTTTTGAGGAACAAATGGAAGATTGGATCAGTGCTGTTAAAGCCAAGTTGCCTCTTCACATGTGGCTAGATTGTCCACAGATCTGATCATCCCGTGATCTGTTCAAACAGCTTTGCTTGATTGGGTGTGGTTAGCCTGCTGTTAAAGGAAACTAAAGCCCTGACACCGTGCCAAAGCCAAAGGAAAGTTCTGTATAGAGGTAATAACCATTTGTATAGAACAGGATTCTCCTATTTTAAGGTGCCTATACAAAGGCCGACCAGTATGGAACTGACTGATTGGCCAGAGGCGCTATACATATGTATGGCCACATTTGTATTGTTCCACCAGCAAAACCTTCCATACATGCACAGCTGGTCAGGCAGTATGATTGAAATTGGCCAAATTGCCATACCAAAGCTGGGTGTGTATGACCAACTTTACTGCTAACAAATGAAATACTTAGGAGTTTCTCTTCTTTTTGTTTTCATATTATCTATTAATAACTGAATGTGGATGTTTTCCTGAATGCATTGTTATATTGTGCTTTCTGTATCTTTATACGGTATAAACTTGAGAGTCAGTATTGTATTTAATTCATGTTAACTTGATCCAAGGAATGTTTCCGATCTCCAAGGGGGTGAGGAAGGAATTTTTGAAACATAATTGGCACTAGCTTCAGGTTGGGTTTTTTGCCTTCCTCTGGATCGAAATAGTGGATATATGATAATATATTTTAAGTTTTATTTGTCACAGCAGCGGTAGGACCTTGCCAGAGTACTGCACAGGTCATTTTAGCAGAGGGAGAAAGGAGGTTCTCTCCTGTGACTGCACGGTGGATTGATAGATACAGACGCTACTACTGCTTGTGCTAGGTTACAGCCTGCTTGGATTTCCAATCATCGAGACACTGCAGATCCAGGACCGGCAGCAGGGCTGCTGAACTTCTCTAATGGTTGGTAATGCAGCTCCTGCTGGTAGCAGAGTTTGGGGCCACCCTCTCTGTAGGTAGACGCAGTCTAATACTCATGCAAGTCTTCACCGAGGAACGGCAGAGCATAGTAGCGACCTCTTACGGAATTATGGCTTTAGAATATTGCCTTGGGTTAGGCTGGCAAGGTCCTATTTATTTGATAAAATGTGAGTAAATGCTGTGGCCATTTTCTCCACCTCTGTCTCCTGGTGTTTCATTAAGGTATGTAACAAGGGGGTTCAGTGGTGTGCCTCAAGGGAAGGGTCAATTGAGGAGTCCCCTTGTCATGTAAAAACTGTTTACATTATAGAATATAGGATCTGTGCTCAAGTAAAGCATCTGTGATATAAGCTCATAAAATTTGAGATACAGATGGAGAAGATCTTAGGCCACATCATTAATCCTTTGTAAATGAATGATAAATCATTGGAAGGTTTTTGATTTTATTTCAGTTGCCGTGTATGAATCCTGGTAGTTGTTACTCAGATAAGGTTAAAGAGTGAACATCCTATTAAATTCAAACCTCAGAATTTTATTTTCACTCAGTGGGTCGAGTTTTAGAATGCTGGGAACTTGAGATTTTCATAGGTACATATGAAACTATGTGTGCATACTGACAAGCCATACATGCGTCAGGAATCCGGATAAATATTAGCAAACGGGTTTTAAATGCAGTTATTTGCACAGGGAGAGGTGAATGGAGTTTAGAGCACTGTGCTATTCTTTTTCATAAGCAGGAGATGTGATGCTTCAGTTACAACTGATCTTTAAAATGTATACACTATTCAGAAGGTATATATTATATCTATGCACTGGCAGCCTATGGCGACAGACTAAGCCCTAAGCTTTGACAGCAGTGCACACAGAGTGTGAGCGAAGGCAGTGCAGGCACGCGTCTGATAACATCATAAATAAATGGCACAGCTTTGTGGCACACTTGTCTACTATCATGTGCAAACAGATTTGCTCTAGTTTGGTACACAAGCCTCCCATACAATATTTTCAATGGATCAACTCTTAAAAGTCTTACATACAGGGTGTAACCTGTACATTTCTAGGCTTGCCTTTCCTTTCAAGATAATATTACAAGCATAGCTGTGACTGCATATAAAAATATCTTATCTTACGATTTTAAGGTTCTGATTTAATAAAATGAACTATATCATATCGCTTTTAAGCACCTTTTAAACTGAGATCTCGAGTCAAGAATGTATTCGATATTCTCCCTGTATCTCAAAAGCCTGCAGCACCTTGTTATCTTTGTTCTTCTACTATCAAAGGGTGCTAAAGTGTAGAATTCCTTTAGGTGCCCAAAACACACAGTGTGGGTTCTTTTAATGAACAGGTGCAATCACACTGATACCAAGCTTAAGCTATTTGCTGTTGTTAAGCCCCTAATGTTTTGCACATGTATAAATGTACTAAAACAGTGCTGCGTGCACTAGTAGTGCTTTATTAATAAAAAATAACTCAAAAAAATTAACTATTTCCTGCATGTTAAAGCTCTTAATGGGAGGTAAGAACCTTGCCCCTTATGTCATACCCCAGCGCTCAATAATGTTGCTCCATGTTTGAAAGCCATCCCGCTATTAAGGCAAGGGATAATCAAGGTTTGTATTTTAGAGGACATTCGCTCTGAATGCTTTTAAGGGTGCACATTATTTTCAATTCACAGACGTTTTTAGACCACCGTATGTTGCAGTTCATTTTTCATTGATTTTGTGATCTGAAACCAAGCCTAGCAGCAAACCATAAACTCTGTATAATCAGCCTTGTAAAAATTGTTATTGTTTGAAAAATACTTATGCATATGACGCTTAATCCTTCATTTAGACACCTTTTGTGATAATCGCGATCATGATCCATTCCCCTTGCTGTATGTTAGTAATTGTAAATCCAGAGACAGATATGCTGCAGCCCCTGGGCACAGTCCAACATCCAGTTCTTTAATTTTCTCCTTGGAAATGTTGTAGTGGGAAGGAGCAGCAAACTGTAATTTGTATTATTTGTACTTTTCACTACTTTAGTAAATGAGCCCTAATGATACACTGGACAAATGAATAGCACTCATTAAAAGATGAGGTAAGTGTACAATGTCAGTGTACTAGCTTAAAGAGAGGGAGTGAAAGAGAAAACACAGATAGCCTCAGAACCTCACTAGTGACATCCCAAGGAGCAGTAATGATAAACTTGCCAAGCATCCTATGCTTCATGTGTGCAATATAAAGATAAGTGTGTGTACAAAAGGATGTTGTGAGGCGCTCTGCTGGTCCGGTGCGGTCTCCTGCCTCAGGCCGTGCGCTACTCACCCCCTTCGCTTCTGGCCGGTTGTGCGTCCTGGTGGACGGCGACGCACAACTGCGCATGCACGGTGATCTGTGCATGCGTGGTGATCTGCGCATGCGTGGTTGCGCATAATGAAGCCTTCTGACGCCATCTTGGTTTTTAAAGGTTCCTGTTTCCTCACTTCCCTGCTGTTTTTGGCGCCAAGAATTGCCTATTTAAACTGTCTGCTCATTCTCTCCTTGCCCAAGCTGGCTTCTGGTTGTTATCAGTACCTGCTCAAGCTCCTGTATTTGTGTATTTCTGATTTTGACTTCAGCCTGGTTCCTGACTCCGTCTCTTGCTGCCCGCCTCGACTTTTGCCTGTATCCCGACTACGATTTTGCCTAAACCTTGCTGGTACTTTGTATTTTTCATCTGTACTCTGAAAGTTTGCAGGGCCCCAGCTTGGACCGCAGCAGAAAGTTCCAGGACCCCAAAAGGGCGTCAGTGAAGACCGGAAGGGGCTGGGAGTCCCTGCTGTACCGTAAGAGTCAGATTTTACATCTAGCGGTCTCACACTGGTTCCTGCCTAAGTTGTACATTACAGTTGTTTCCAGAATATTAAATAATACACTGCAATATTTGTGCCTTTATTTTATTGTATGTATGTATGTATGTATGTATGTATGTATGTATAACTTTATTTATAAAGCACCACAAGGGTACGCAGCACTGTACAGTCTTACAGAATACAAAATTACACACAGGGAGGACAAGTGATATAATAAATAAATATAATAAATACATATATGTATATATATATATAAGTGCCATGTGGTATGAGACACAGTAGGAAGGAGGTCCCTGCCCCGTAGAGCTTACAATCTAAGTGGTTGGGTAACATACAGGCACACACTGGAAGGTAAGAGTGCATCAGGTATGGGCATTTGCCCTTAAACGCAGGACTGGGAAAAATAATGTTTTAGTGCTCCAGAAGGTAACAGCTGAGTTTTTTCTTAAAGAGAGTGGGTGACTTTTCCCTACGGAGGGATTCAGGGGTAGAGTTCCAGAGGTAAGGAGCAGCGAGATAGAAAGGTTTAAGACGAGAGAGCGCAGTGGGTGTGGATGGTGTAAAGAGACGGAGGCTCTGAGAGGAGCGGAGGAGATGACCAGGAACATGTTGGGAGACCAGTGAAGAAATGTAGTGAGGAGCAGAGGAGTGAAGGGCTTTGAGCAGAAGGATTTTGTAAGCTATCCTTTGCTTGCCAGGCAGCCATGCTAGTGAGCTTAATTGAGGCTGAGCAGGATCCCTCTTAGGAGAGAGCAGGAGGATCCTGGCAGCAGAGTTTAAGATTGATTGCAGGGGAGAGAGGTGGGAGTCTGGGAGGCCGGTTAGTAGGAGATTGCAGTAATCTAAGCGGGAAAGGATAAGGGCATAGATTAGTGTTTTAGCTGTTGCTTGTGAAAGAAAGGGGCGTATCTTGGCAATATTGCGGAGGAAAAAGCGGCAGGTTTTGGCAGTGTTATTAATATGGTTAGAGAAGGAGAGAGACTGGTCAAAGATAACCCCAAGGCAGCGTGCAGAATTTACAGGGTTGATGGTCATGCCATCAATAGTAATGGTGAAAGGAGGAGGAGGGCCAGGTTTGGGCGGGAAGACCATGAGCTCTGTTTTAGCTAGGTTAAGTTTGAGCTGGCGTCGGTTCATCCAGGAGGAGATAGCCAGGAGGCAGTTACCAATCTGGGTTTGGACATCAGCAGTTAGTGCAGGGGTGTCTAAATATATCTGGATGTCATCTGCATATAGGTGGTATTTAAGACCAAAAGAAGAAATAAGGTCTCCTAGAGAGAGAGTGTACAGGGAGAACAGCAGGGGACCAAGCACAGAGCCCTGAGGCACCCCCACACTAAGCGGAACCGGGGTAGAGGATTTGTTAGTAAGAGCGACAGAGAAGGAGCGGTTAGAGAGATAGGAAGAGAACCAGGATGCAGCCTGATCCCGGATACCCAGAGAATAGAGAATTTGCACAAGAATAGAATGGTCGACAGTATCAAAAGCAGAGGAAAGGTCTAGGAGAATGAGAACCGAGTAGCGTCCTTTGGCCTTGGCAGTCTGGAGATCATTTGCCACTCTACATAAGGCCATCTCAGTGGAGTGCACAGGCCGAAAACCAGACTGCATAGGGTCCAGCAGATTATGGGTGCAGAGGAAGTTAGTTACACGAGAAAAGACAAGACGTTCCAGGAGTTTAGAGGCTAGGGGCAGGAGAGAGACAGGACGGTAGTTAGAAAGGCAGGATGGGTCCAGT
Source organism: Xenopus tropicalis (assembly GCF_000004195.4). Taxonomy (NCBI): domain Eukaryota; kingdom Metazoa; phylum Chordata; class Amphibia; order Anura; family Pipidae; genus Xenopus; species Xenopus tropicalis. The sequence continues at coordinate 107,026,662 of NC_030681.2, forward strand.
GTAGCCTTTTTAAGAATGGGTTTGACACATGCTTGTTTGAAGAGAGAGGGAAAAGTACCAGAAGCCAGAGAGGAATTGAATATGTGGGTAAGAGCTGGAGTAAGGGCAGGGGCACACTGTTTTAGTAGGGACGAGGGCATAGGATCCAGCGAGCAGGTAGTAGGCGGAGAGGATCGGAGAAGCTGAGAAACTTTAGACTCTGTTACGAGACTGAAGGAACTGAATACGGAGAGAGGAGATTTAGGAAGGTTGAGATTACTGGTATCTGAGGGTTGGGAAAATTGATTGCGGATAGAATCGACTTTGCTTTTAAAGAAGTCGGCAAAGTCCTGGGGGGTGTTTTCAGATATGATTGATTCATTAGGTGAGGGATGAAGTAGCGCGTTAAATATGGAGAATAAGCGCCGCGGGTTTGATTTATTATTATTTATAAGTGTGTTATAGTATGCTTGCTTGGCCTGGGATAGGGCAGTATCGAGGCACACCATAAGAAATTTATAGTGGAGGAAGTCAGCTTTAACGCGTGATTTCCTCCAAATGCGCTCAGCAGATCGTGCACAGGAGCGCAGAAATCGCGTCTGAGGGTTAAGCCAGGGACGGGGATTGTGGGCACGACTGCGTTGGGGCTGCAGGGAGGCATGGGTGTTAATTGCAGATGATAAAATTGAGTTGTAGGTATTTATCAGTAACTCAGGATCAGAGGAAGCATAGCCTGGCTTGATAAAGGGCTGGAGTGGAACCCGAAACGTTGCCTTTGGCACTTAGTAAAGATTCACATTTTTCAAAACAACCGGAGTGCTGCTGTTTTCTTCATTTTTGAATTTATCTCCTCGCATATATATGCACAGTGCACTAGGTTAGAATTAAGTATCCAAATGTAGCACCTTCTTTGGCATTGCTGCTCATCTATGCCAAGGCTGACTAGTAGGGCATGGTGACATTTACACAGGCCCACAGACTTGACACTGACAATCTGGCTGTCTGGCACTGACAAGATTTTCAGTACTAAGGGCTGTTTTGAGCATTATTTATTAACCACAACTATGTCTAGGACATGCCAACAGAAAATAATTACACATATATGTTGTACAGTTTCTTTCCCCTTACTGATTACTGCAAACAGTAAATACAGAAAAATAACTGCATACAGAAAATAACTCTATATTTATCTTCAGTTTGTAGATACAGAGATGCAATAAATTCCATACATAAATAATAATACAAAATATTCTGTGCTCTATCCCACCTAAAAGTTAATTTTTAAGCAAATATGATTTAAGGCTTTCATCATATTGCTTTAAGGGATAAGTCCAACCAGAAGCCTTAGTGAATTAATATAATACAGAGAGAATGTGTACTTTATTATGCATTAAGTATATAGGTAATCACACAGAAAGTCTCAAGGTTTTTCTGTTTTATCAGCAAGATGAATCTCTACCCTTATGGGTACCAGGGGAAACATTCTGGGTTTCTCATCAACACCTTACTATTATATAATGGATTTCTAAACTGAACCCTGTTTACCCTGGCCCAGATTGCCTATCTGTTCTCATATTCTGGAGCACTCCCTTATTTATTTGTACCTAAATATATCCTAATCCAATTATGCTCCACTAGAAAGAGGAAGCCACACCTACTGATAAGCTTTCTATATCCCTATGAAACACTTAAATTATTATTCAGTCTCAGAAACAATATGCCATTACTACTACAGATATTCTGTAAGCTACATGATTATCCTCACAGCCATTAATTACTATTGTTTAAAAAGGGCAAAATGCTAGGGAGAGAAGAGGCACTTACAATATATATAATAATATATATTTTCCTTCTCTTTGGGGCAGTGACTTAAAACTTTCTTTGAGGCAGCGACTAAAAACTTGATGAGAAATAACTAATTCTGCAAATACAGCACTAGATGTTGGAATGTTTCATTAAACATTTAGCAGAGGCTGAGACCAAACAACACAATTGGGTTGATTCACTAAAGGTCGATAAGTTTTATGGCGCTTTCTTTGCATTAAAATCGACGCGGAAAAAACGTGCGATTCGCTAAAGCATTAACGCATGCGTTAATTTGCGCTCCGAAATAACACTAACGTAAGATTCACAAACAGACGCGCTAAATATTACATTTGTCTGTGCGAAAATTAACACCTACTTGAGGCAGGTGGTAATTATAGAAAAGTACAGTTTATGAGCTTTTGGCAATAAAATATGGACTTTGCAGTGGGATTTATTCAAGTCTGTGTTGGCCCTAGAGTGATGCAGCCTCCAGTTTGCAGGGAAATGGTCATTTTCAGTACAGCAATTTTGCGAAAGTAATGACATGTATGGCTAACATGGTGTGCGTTTTTTTGCACGCGGCGACTATTTGTATGCGGTGCGTTGATTAGCTCGCGTTCTGTAAAAATAGTCTTCGTGACTAAAATAACACAAGCAGCATTGCGTGTAAATTAACACAAGTATGCTTTTAGTGAATTTTGCATTAATTTGAGAAAAATTAGACGCGATAAATTTTTTACCGCACGCTATAAATAACGCACGTTTTATCGACCTTTAGTGAATCAACCCTAATGCATTTTACGAATGAGATAAGTTAAAATAATATGCCAGTGTTACTTCCACTTTTCCTTTGTGTCCCCCACCTGCCCTTGCTTTAAAAAGAAAATAGAAAAGAAGAAACACGGGTCTCGTTTCATTAAGAAAAGTAAACTCTTTCCATGCTTTTCATGCTACAGTTCTTTGATTATTACTTTCAAGGTAGCAAGAAGAAGGGGGGGTTGAATAAAGTCGGCGTCTTCCATTCTGCTTAATACACAACATTCACACAGATAATCTGCTGAGTGAAAAAAAATGAATGAACAAACTATCTATTCTTGTCTGTGCTATTTTCCCATGTCAGAAACAGACTGTGCTGAAAAATTTAGGTTTCTTCTTTCATCTTCTCTTTCATGGACTGCCTGAACAAACTGCCTTTATTTCCCCTATTCACTAAAGGAGATCTTGACTGAGGCATGAGAATAAAGATCGTTTTTTTTAATATGTTTCGGCTCTGCCAGTGACATGGAACTGTAGAAGCTCTTAATTACCCAGGAAGTGACAATGTCAAGGGGCTTTCAAAGCTCCTTGCTGGTCCATTCCTTCATTGTCACCATTTCGGAATTTAGCTGCTGCTGCCGCCACATGATCTCTTTTTTTCCATCACAATTAGGATATATTTTTTCATCCCTTTATTACTTATTTTGGTGCCCATGCACTGGGCCATTACAGCAATACAGACATGAGACTTGTTATCCAGAATGCTCTGGACCTAGGGTTTTCCAGATAAGGGGTCTTCGTGTACTTTAGATCTCCATACCTTGTCTACAAAAAAATAATTTAAACATTAATTAAACTCAACAGGATTGTTTTGCTTCCAATATGGATTAATTATATCTTAGTTGGGATGAAGCACAAGGTACAGTTTTATTATTAGAGAAAAAGGAAATCATGGGAGATGATTCCAGATAATGGGTTTCCACATAACAGATCCCATACCTGTACTCGTGCACAATTAAGAAATCCTGAATTATAAATGTTTTCCTAATGAGAGAAATTGTAATTTTCCACATATGTCACACACTTCTGTTATTTTGCAAGTTTTTATGGGAAGTGGAATCAGGTGAGAGGTCTTTACTTAAAACATGAAATTTACATACAAATACAGACCAATGCAGAAGGTCAAAACAATATAAACAATTATATGAAATACCGTACCACATTACATATGAACATAGTTACAACATAGAAGTATTAGATCATAAGATTATGGTTACTGTATTTAGCAGCCCTATGCTTCTTGGGTTAGCACTCCCCCTGCAACCCTCACCTTGCAGCACAGGTTTCCAGGGTGCTACCCTTGGCTGCAGGGGTCTCAATTTATGCACGTACCTGTGCTTTGCCACTACCTGTAAGTTAGCAAGAGGAGGGCAGGGTATGAAGATCCCTGGAGGTAAATTGGCATAATACACGTGCTGTGACTTAAGTAGTACACTAGTCCTTTGCCTTAATCCCAACTAAAAATGCAATATTTAGTCTGAGCTTTACTTGGACTTTATTATAAACCAAACATCTCTGTTTAAAGCAGAAAGAATTTCCACATGACAAATAAAACCTGAAATATGCAGCTACAAAAATGCTCCCACCATTTAATTGTTAAGTTGTCACATGATGTTTTATATACTTGTTCACTAATAATTAACAGGAAACAAATACATTCCAATGTCATTCCCATTGTGTCAGTTGGACATCAATTTAATTTCCCTAAGCTCCAGGTCTGTTTTCCTCTCAATAAATATTTTTGCAAATTTGCTAAGAAAATAAGCCAACAAACAATGCAGGATTGCTTTGCTTTGTTTTGCTAATACCACAAACACAATACCCAAATAAAATTCTAGGGATTCACAACAATTTGAAAAGTCAGATTATGGAAAAAGGCTCCTGCTTAGTGTGCCATTATTTCTAGGGAGCACCAACAGGGCTAGGAGAATCCTCCTGCAGCCAGGTCTGGAGTGGGATACAAAAAAGCCCTGGTTAGGGCTGGGCGATATACTGTTTAATACCGAATACCGGTGTTTTTTTTTTTAAACTATATTCATTTTTCAGATACCGCAATACCGGGGTGTCAAGGTACTCACCTGTGCGGGCCGGTCTCGTGCGCCTCCTTGCGTGCGCGTGCGCATCCCGTTATCCGCGGGACGTTGCGCATGTGCGTCCAGGTGCGTGTGCTTTGACGCACGTACATGTCAAAGCGTGCACGTCCACGACGCGCTGACGGCGCCGGTTCTGCGCATGCGCGGGGGGTATTTAAAGCTATCAAACGGCTCCTCCTGTGCTATGTTGTCTGCGGCCTTGCCTGGGAAAATAAGCCTGCCTGATTTACCTTACGACTTTCTGTTGCCGATCCTTCGCTTGCCTGACTCTGATTTTCAATACTGCAGTAATTATTCTCTAATTTATTAGGAAATGGGGTTAACACCTAATCATGCATGGAAAAAAAAAATACCGTCAAATACCGTGACACCGATATAATTTTGAAAAATACCGTGATATAAATTTTTGGTCATACCGCCCAGCTCTAGCCCTGGTATTTCAAACTGGCCCAAACAGCCTCCCCACCAGTCCAATACATAGTGGCTGTCTATGGCATCTTACAGCAGATGCTCTGGTGTATATTGCCAGTCTGGGTCTGGTTACAGCAGTATAAAAACAGGGGTTTCTTTAGTTGTGGCAGGCCCTGAGGAAAGAAGATATCCAACATGTGGGCTTTCAGCTGAGCTTCAGATTTTAGCTATTGGTTGGCACTAGGGATATTACTTTAACAACTGAAAGGCAACATGTTAGGCAACAACTATATCAAAAATATTGTTGCAATTTTACCCTATTGTCACCGTCTTGCACTATTATACCTGATGCTCCTATTCTTGCTACCTACACTGCTACCCTGCAGGGCCCCATCTCCACCAGTCCCAAAAATGATTATGGTGTAGCCTAATGGGAAAACAACTGTCAAACCCAAAAGTTAGTACAAAAATCAGAAAAAAGTCACAGTTAAGAGTCAGTTTTATTGGGCTTTGATCTTAAATACATTACCAATTCTCTCCATGACCTTAGCAAAGTCAGCTGGCACCATTGTTCTTGGGCTATGAATTCTTTCGATTGTTCCATTGTTCTATCTATATTTCTGGCATGAATTTGCAGGCAGTGAAATCAATTTTGACCTCAGGAATCACTTCAAAGGACAGAGTAAAGTCCTACTGCCCACAAAATATTACTTGTAGTTTAACCCGTAAGAGAAGGGGAGCTATGCTTATTCTTTTTTAAAGGGTGACATCATGCTATTACAGAGCAGTTTACTTTACTGTGAAACACAAGAGGTGGCCCCCCCTTTATGAGTGAAAGCACCAAATTGTTGATAGAGGAAATCACCTGTAAATCTAGCTCTAGGTATGACAAGCCTGTCAGGTGACCAGAATATTGGCCAGTGATCCTAACCCATAGTGCACCTTTCTGTAGGAAAATGACCATCAAACTTACTTACTCCAACATACTGTACTTACTCCCACCAAAGAACCATGTAACACCTAGCGTGTTTTACATAGGAAGGCCCCAGACAACAGGTTCCCTTGTGGCCACAGGATGTCCAGATCAACTCTAGTTCCCCCACAACAACTGCCAACCAGTTTTTCTTAACTCTTAATTCTGCCGTTCCAACAATGTAGAATGGAATTTTTAGTTGTTTAACCATGCTTAGGTGGAATTCATCCCCAATTTGCATTAGGCTATAGGCTAGCCCATCTTCCACAAGTAATGACTTTAGATTTACATGCATTCTTATACGCATGTGAAACCAATTTTACTAGTGGACAGATAACAATTATTGTTGAAAATAATAGATGAAAACATTTCATTCAAATGGTTGTTTATAGCACAGACACATTCACTATTTAATAAAAAGAAAAGTGTGCCTGGCTGGGTCAAGCTGCTGATTTTACAAGAGATAGAATAGGAAGCATAATACAAGTGGGCAGTGCTGAATTTGTCTAGCAAAACATGTTTGAATGCTGTGATAGTTACCAATCTGCTTAGTAAAATGAAGGTACACCACCCAATGTTACCCCCAAGAAATGGCATCTTTTAGATAATTTGTGTAAAGACATTTAGCAAAGGCACACGCTTGCAGAATCAAGGTTACAGCAACTTGAAGGAAGATCTGTGGGCTGTTGATTTGGCAACAATAGGAGTGTTAGGTAGGTGCTCATTTCCATACTGATTAACTAATTAGGGCTTTGTTTAGTCTTTTTTTTAAATTTTCTTTTGCATCCTTAGAAAACCCTTACAGGAGGAAACAGATTGGGCCTTCTTTGCCAGCACTGATACACTGGCAGAGAAAATGCGTTGAAGAAACACATGTGAATGATGAGCGTCTGAATGATCAGTAAGTTAGGGGGCAGTAAGGAACAGGGATGCCTACTTTTCTCCCCTATACCTCCAGCCATTTATGAAAACAGTGCTGTAGAGCCCAGGCTGCACTGTATCTGTTTAGAGCAGAGAGACCGCCAGCAGTTCTTTAAATCAAGAAGGCACAGTGCAAAGTGCAAAAAAAGCATGAAATCTGCACTATTTTTTGTACTTTGCACATTGAATTCCCAGAAGTAAATGGCCCCTATTATCCTTAACTCACTAAATAACCATCTCCTAATGAAATCAACCACAGTGTGTGAATGTAATAGGGACCTTAGGTTTTACGCGCCACTGGGGCAGAGACTGTTTATGCATATAAGCATTTTATAAATAACTAATGTCTATGAAGATTCTCATTCATCCAGGTCATGATATACAGTATCTAGTAGAATTAAGTCTAAAACAAATAAATAACTAATAATAAATATTACTGCCTCCCACCTTTTCATCTTTCCATTTGTGGTCTCATCCAGTAACCTGATGGTGTGGGTCTGCAGCTGCAAAAGTCTGGATAGATAGTACATTTGCATTTCAGCAGATATGACAGCTATTATAATGTGTATGCAACATATCAGACTTTTAAGGTGGCCATACATGCACCGATAATATCGTACGAAACCTCGTTTCGTACGATATTCGGTGCGTGTATGGTATGTCGGCGAGTCGACCGATATCGCAGGAAGCTGCTGATATCGGCCGACTCTCCGATCGGACCAGTTTGAAAATTTTGATTGGGCGCCATAGAAGGCGCCTGACCAAAATCTCCCTTCAGCGCTGAATCGGCAGAAGGAGGTAGAAATCCTATTGTTTCTACCTCCTTACCTGCCGATTCAGCCCTGAATGGTGTGTGGCGGATCTGACGATGTTTCGTGCGACCATCGGTCTCTGTGTATGGCCAGCTTTAGTTTCTAATGTTGTCACTGTTAATTCACAATTTAGGAATAGCAGAAGTTTCTATTTTTGGAAATGATGTCCCAGAAACAATTTCAAAGTCTCAAAATCTACGTTTTTATATTATTCCTGAAATGCAAGAGAAACACAGTTAGTCTGTTAGCCCTTACCAGGAACAACTCCATTGTATGTAAAAGTGAAGCTCAAAGGCTCCCTCAGGACCCATGGAGCCAAACTGCCTCTTGCTGTCTGGTTTGTTGCTTTGCTTTCTCCTGATAATCTGCCTTTCCTACACTGATATTACCTCTTTCCTCGGTTAGTTCTTAGCATTCTTTCGACACGGTTTGGCCCTTGTTATCCTGTTGTGTGGTACTGTTGTTATTTGCTGCAGTTCTGCAATGAGACTGAAAAAAGGCCCTGGCATTTTAAGTATACAGAGGCCCAAACAGACCCCCACAGGCCCAATGGTGATGGTCTATGGATTCTTATAGCAGCCTCTCTGCCATTTGCCAGAATCCACAGATTGCCAGTCCATTTCTGCTTTGGTGTGTCTGTTAGTGGTACTGTTCTAATCAGCCCTGTTTCTTTTTAACTTATTTGTCCCTGTCTTCCTCCTGCTGTGCTGTTCTGCCATTGCTGCTGTCAGTTTTAGTTCATGTCTCTTGGTCACTGTCTCAAAAAAATGACTTGCTAAACATTTATTTGGCAGAAAGCTACAGTATCAACAAAAGAGAATGAGAGAGGTGATAAGCAGTAGAGGATAAATAATATCAAGCAGGGGGCATTGGGCAGAAAGGAAGCAATTACAAGAAGGTGTGTCACATGATGCATATTTCACATAAATTAGCACCTTCATATTTGACATAATATTTGAAAATATTTATGTAATTATACAATTCAACTATGGTCTACCAAATGCTGATGGTACAAATTTAGAGGGAGAATGATAAAGGGTTTGTTCACCTTTAAATTAACTTTTAGTATGATGTAGAACAGTGATCCCCAACCAGTAGCTTGGGGGCAACATATTTCTCACCAACCCCTTGGATGTTGCTCTCAGTGCCCCCAAACCAGGTAGTTATTTTTGAATTCCAGACTTGGTGGCAAGTTTTAGTTGAATAAAAACAAGATTTGCTACCAAATAAAGCCCCTGTAAGCTGATAGTGTGCATAGAGGCTGCCTAATAGCCAATCTTAGCCCTTATTTGGCACCTCCATGAACTTTTATGATGCTATTGTTGCTCCCCAAGTCTTTTTAAATTTGACTGTGGCTCACGAGTAAGAAAGGTTGGGGACCCCTGATATAGAGAGTGCCTTTCTTAAACAATATACAGTTGGGCTTATCTTTTTATTTTTTTTTCGTTTTTTTAATTATGTAGCTTTTTGTTCAGCAGCTCTCCAGATTAGAAAATGGACAGCTATCTGGTTGCTACGGCACAAAATAAAAAATACCCTAGCAACTAACAGTGGTTTGAAAAAGAGGCATGAATATGAATAGAGGAGGGCTTAGATAGAAAGATAAGTAATAAAAAGTAACAGTAACAATAAAATTGTAGCCACACTGATGAATAGCTTTTTGGCTGCCGGGGTCAGTGACCCCTATTTGAAAGCTGGAAAGAATCAGAAGCAGAGGCGGGACAAGTCAGTCGGACGCCCTAAGTGATCCGACTGGCCACCTCGCCCTCATTGCTTCCCCCTGCGTGCATGCACAAAAAAATGCATGCACACGCGGGGGTGCTGTAGAGGGGGGAAGTTGCGCACTAGCCATGTAAGAGATCCTGGACTAGGTGTGGGCACAGTGGTACCTGCATAGCGCCCTCTCACTGTTTCGCCCTAGGCAGGTACCTCTTCTACCTACCCCTGGTTCCGGCCCTGAGCAGAAGGCAAATAATTAAAAAAACAATAAAAAAAAGACCAACTGAAAGGTTGCTAAGAATAAGACATTCTATAACATACTAAGGGGGCGATTCACTAAAGGTCGATAAGCGTTATTGCATGTTTTTTGCGTTAAAATTGACGCGATAAATAATGACCGATTTGTCAAAGTAATTTTACATGCGTTAAATTGCGCGCTACTGCAATGCATTAATTTTAAAGCATGCGTTAAAAATAATACTAACGCATGATTCACAAACACAAATGAAGCGTTAAACGCACTTAAGATCGCATTAGTCTGTGCGAAGATTAACACCTACTTGGGGCAGGCGGTACTTAAAGAAAATTGCGGTACGTGAGCTTTTGGCAACACAACATGGACTTTGCAGTGTGATTTATTCAAGTCTGTGTTGGCCCTAGAGCAGGGGTTGGGAACCTTTTTTGCTGAGAGAGCCATAAACACCACATATTTTAAAATTAATTCCGTGAGAGCCAAACAATATGTTTGGCCGCGGATGCTTCGGGGCAAGGTAGGGTGGGTCCCAAGGATGCCGGATGCGGATGTGATGCAGATGAGGGCGTGGCCTGCGTTCGGTGGATAGAAGACGTGTTCTAAGGCTTAGAACACGTCTTCTATCCGCCGAGCGCAGGGGCAGGGTAGGGTGGGTGCCAAGGATGCCGGATGTGGATGCGGTGCGGAGGAGAGCCCAGGACACGCCCCCCGTTATTTTATTTTATTAAAGATTTGGCAGCGAGCCAGATGCAGCCATCAAAAGAGACACATTTGGCTCCCGAGCCATAGGTTCCCTACCCCTGCCCTAGAGTGATGTATCCTCCAGTTTGCAGGGAAATGGTCATTTTCAGAAAAGTAGTTTTACAAACGTAATGGTTCCGTGCGTTAAATCGTGTGCTAATATAGCAAGCAAGGCGAAATATATCCGCGCGAATTAATGCACGTGCGGAAAATAACGCTCATCGCGACTTAAATAAAAGAAAGAACATCACGTCTAGCATTTGTCCTTTTAGTGAATCGTGCGTTGTGGCAAAAAATAAGAAGCGATAACATTTTTAAGGCATGCTATAAATAGCGCTCGTTTTAACACACTTTAGTGAATCAACCCCTAAAAGTTCAGGTGAACTACTCCTTTAACCAACAAAATTGTCTCATCCAGAAGTAGCTGTTCTGTGTTGGCGCTTATTACCCGAGGCAATGAGGGAAAGAGTTAAAGTGCAGCTCGGTAAGAGCCCATGTCCTGTATGTGGCAATGTGCATCCTGTGTTCCCTTCACCCTAACAGGGCCGCGCTGCTGCCAGAGCTCCCGGAACCTGCTAATCAGCAGCTCCCAGCGGCGGCTCTCTGTGCTGCCTTGACTCTCCGCCAATCCCGGCCTGAGTGTGGCGGCTGTGGAATGTGTGACAGCCATGTGTCACAGCTCCAGACTGTGGGAAAGTGCTGCTCCACTGAACTCCCAGCAGCTGCCCTGCCCCACTCTGCCCGTGCGGCGAAAGAAACAGGAGCTGAACTTTACAGCACTTGGAACTACAACTTCCTCCGCGGGTTTCCGCACATCCCCTGCCAGCTCCCACATCTGGCAATGACAAACAACATCTGAGCTCTTCTTCTTTGTGGGAGTTCACAGTCCTTGTAATGTTTTGCTGGCCTCCCTGATCGGGGAAAGGTTAGGCCTGTATGAAAAGCCAGCCACTCCTAAATGACTGAAATGTCTGGAAAACATTATGGGGGAATTTTTTTTCAGCACTATTAAAAATAAAAGAAGCCATTAAGTTAATATCTGGGCAGAGTTTCTCCCTAGTGACAACATTTCCTTAAGGTGAATCTGTTCATGAGGTAACTTTTGGCTGCCTGTAAATAGCAGCCTTCTGTAACTATTTGCTATCTGCACACTAAGGCTGGTGCTTTGTGTTCTCTACCCATGAAAGCTAATGGGACATCTCTTATACTCTGCTTGGGGGGCACCAGAGGGTTGCAACCTGGCCAGTGTTTATTGGTCTACTTGGGAAAAAAGATACTTGCTGCCAATGTTATTAACAAAAAACAAAGGCGACATGGAAAGGAGGGTGTTATTTTTTCCAGAAGTGTTGCCAAGTGCCCCTACTATTCAGAGACCAGGTCTGGACTGGGATTGAAAATTGGGTCTGGCATTTCAAGTACACAAAGGCCCAAACAGTCCCCCTTATAGGCCCATTAAATAAAGATTGTCTATGGCATCTTACAGCAGCCTCTGTGGCATTTGCCGGAATCCACAGATTGCCAGTAGGGGCATACCAGAGACAGTCTCTTCTTTGTCTTTGTCATGGTTTGCTAGCTTCCATTCTGTAACCCTTTGGTTTCAAGGATGAATACTAAAACCTTCATAGCATAGTGGGCAACATTTGTACATGGAAAGAGTAAAAGAATGCAGAGTATATACAGGAGCTTATGCAGGAGCACAGTGGCAGGAGTTGTAGCTCCCATCACACAACTACTATCAAGTGGTGGTAGTGGTGGCCTGTAAAAAGGGCAACCATTTGGGAGTTTTAACCTTGGCAAGTTGCAGATAAAAGTAAGCCCCTGAGAAACATGTACAGTATATTGAAATACCAGAATTTTTAATAAATCAGACAAATGTGAGTGTAGGACTGGCCAGACCGGGGATGGCTTTGACCCAGTTGGCCAACTTGAATATATTGCAATATATGGACAAACAATCCCTGTTTTGTTTATAAGGGAGGGTATTTTATGGTACATAAGATACATGTCTTAATGTCCAAAGCATAGGATCTCTATTCTTGTATGAATTTTGTGGTCACCGCCTCATCGCCCCCCACATAATGGTTAAAACTATAGCCGTGAGCACAACTTTCACTTTCTTTGCTATAGGGATGCTGCCTATTGCAGCAGCAATTTACCAATTGACTGCATAAACTAATCTGTCAAGTTTCTTGTACCTAGTTACAGTTTGATGATCTTGGCATAAGACAGGAGATGGAGAAGATTCCACTGCTTTGTTTCTCCAAACTTTTCTTACACAGTTATACAATCCATTTGCCATTTGGCAAAAGAACAACCACTACTTTTGCCATGTGAAAAATTGTTATGCTTACCTTTTGGGGTGCAATGAGAGCTGTATCAGACATCAATTTAAAGTTAGTTAAAAGCCACAATGAAGTCAAATGCATGACTAGTAGTTATTTAATAGGCTAAAGGGAGGTCCAATGGTGGAGACAAATATGGGGCATCAACAACTTTGCAGTTTCAAAAATCTCCTTGGTGCAGCTTTGCATGGTACATTTGTAAGTGCAGAGAGTGAAAAGGGAAATGTGTTAGGGTACATAACGTGCTTTCTTTCAGAGCTTTTTTGAAAGGTCGCAGCACAGCTGGGCGATACTGGAGACTGCACTGGTTTTCTAGTCTTGTGCTAAGAAGAATGACCTGCTTTGATCAAGTAAGTAGAACCACTTCATGGGAAGACCAAACAGAGAGATGATTGTATGCTAACAATCCATCATGGGAAGGAGGTGAGGCCCTGTTTCCTACTAAAGTTTTTTCAGACACTTAGGAAATGTGCAGTTAATTTTAGTGGCTAAATATTTAGTCTCTCAATCTATCAGCCCTCTCCCAGACTTCAAAGTGTTATACAAAAGTCAGCAGTCAGATCATTTACAATGCCCTGCCTCTTGCAAATGATTATCCAGCAAACCTTAATATTGATTTTATTTTTAGCTGGAAGGTGGAAATAGATTATCCGTTTTTGCATCCTGTTCTATCCATAAAACCAAGGATGGACTTTAAAAGAAGAGTTAAGATATAAATAAAGTATACTTCCTGACTGTTAATTTGTGCACATCTCTTTAATAAAACAGTTTTGGATCAGATTAAGCATTGCTTGAATTGAAAACATGAATGTCATTTTGTGATCAGTCAGGGTGAACCCACAGTGATTTCCAGCAAAAAGTTTTATAGTAGCAACTAATCACTGTCTCCTTAAATAAATAATAGCACTATTAAAAAGAAATTATTCTTCAGCGACTCATGGGAACCAGCATAACAGTAATATGCATTTTAAAAAAACATTTTATATAAAACATTAAATCTTGTCTGTTAAACCAAACCTGAATTAAAAGCAGTGATGCTATTGCAGCTGTAGACAAATAAAATAAATAGGAGCATTAAATATCATACATTCTAGTATTCCCTTAAGAACAGAACTTAAAAACGTAAGGCAAATGTATGTGCAGTGCTATACCCATGAAATGTTCAGGTTATTCTGCCTTTGGTGCTTCTGTATATTCCCATGTGTATAGACCCACAGGGCAGGACGACATCAATTAAAACTTGCATTGAAACATGACAAACACAAGTAAAAATGCCAATGTGTACAGAGTCATCCTTAATGGGATCTCTTTCAGAAGTATAGCTAATCACTGATTATTAAGATATATGGGTTTTATAAGGCAATTGCAAATGACCACTGTCCATAGAGCCAACCAATTATCAAGTTTCTTGTTCCATTCTCTGCATATGAACTCACTTTATAGTACTGATTCTATTCATCTTTGTTTTATTTGAACATTTTCCTTCAGCATCCTGAGCCCTTTGCAACTTGCATTGAGCCACAGTGAAAAGGGCTGCATTTCACACTATCTCTGTATTTAGAGAGGGCAGCATGTGGTTGTAATATGGCTTTGAATTGCGGTTAGGGTTCCAAGGTTTGGATCACTGGTCTGTGTGCCTCCAAATGTAAGGCATTTTTCACTATTTTGGAAATTTAGTTCTTAATCCAATTATTATTATGATATATTCCCCAACTATACACAGAGATGGGAGTATACTTCAAACATGCATATTACATTCAAAATGAAGATCAATAATTCAAACATAAGGGTAAAAAGTGCACTGCCCAATAAAACTTACAATCTAAAAGTATGCTGTTTCTCTACAGCTACTGTTGGGTGCACTGACAATTAAGGTAGCAAGTCGGTTGCAAGCTGGGTGTTCCTACTTTAATCTAATTGTGGTAATTGCCAAGAAAGACCTAATGATTCCTTGCACTTTATAATATCCATATACAGCTTTAAAATATCATAGAACCATTTCAAGAAATAGACATAGCTAGGCTAGAGTGCAAACATACAGTGAAAATTAAACCAATTTTTCTTCTGCCCCTGGCACTCAATCTATTTACAGCCCACTACTGCCAGAATGCTGTGTAGCCAAATCAGAAGAGAATTTCTTCCAGAGACCCTGGCACCTTCACTTTGCTGAACCACAGCACATTTAGTATGTAGTTTTTCAATGTGTGTGCAACTGTGATTTTGTAGAATTGGTGGCAGTCTATATTTTCCAAAGTTTCTAAGTGGTGCCCATGTCATATCTGTGTTCCCTTACAGGTGACGAGGCAACCTGAAATACCTTTTGATTGTGGCAAACTGAAATAAGTGGTGGTAAACTATTTGAAAAGCCTGAAAATGCCATCCATTGCATTTTCCATGATTAGGCTATTCAAATGTTTTCATCTACCAGTTCCCATTATTTGCAAACTGAAAGGTATTTACCCCATCAATTACTCTTATAGGTGGTCAAAACACCAAATAGAAAGTAGTGATAGAATGCAATTTAATCTGAAAAATATTTCTCATTATTTTTATATGGTGTTCAGATCATGACAAGGGCAGCGTCAATTTTGTGGCCCTCTTAAAGGAACAGTAACACCAAAAAATTCAAGTGAATGAAAGAAATTCCAATATAATGTACTGCTGCCCTGCACTGGTACAACTGGTGTGTTTGCCTCAGAAACACTACTATGGTTTTTATAAAGAATGCAGCTATGTAGCCATGGGGGCAGCCATTCAAAGGAGAAAAGACACAGGCACTTAGCAGATAACAGATAAAACACTATTGTATTCTACAGAGCTTATCAGTTATCTGCTATGTAACCTGTGCCTTTTCTCCTTTTTTCCAGCTTGAATGGCTGCCCCCGGGGCTACACAGCAGCTTATTATATATAAACTGTAGTAGAATTACAGTAGCAAACACACAACTTTTACCAGTGCAGGGCAACAGGATATTATATTTAATTTACTTTAAAACTCTTTAGTTTTTTGGTGTTACTGTTCCTTTAAACAACCCTTTGCTCTTTGGCCTTTACCCTCTTTTTGGTCCTGTCAAATACACTCACACGAGAATCTTTGTGGATAGAAAAGGCCGCAGCCCGTTTATTTGCAACAGTATCAAATTTGCGAGGGAGAAACACCAAAATCTTGTGGATCAACCTCCTGTTTTTATCTCACCCAAAGATCAGATGGTACCATCCCTCATGAGCTCAAGCCAGGTGAAACTCTGGAAACTAGGATGAAAAAGTGTACACTAAAAAGAAATACAGCAGCAGTGGGTGGGGCCATGGCTAAGTAATCTTAAGTCACTGGGCAGAGTGATTTGAGTTATAAAGGCTTGGAGTCATTTAAATCCATATTTCTGTAAAATTAAATAAAGCAGACAAAGGAGAGGGACAAAGACAAGGAGAATGGATGGGTAAGGTTATTTCCATACCCATGTTTTCTCCTTGTCTTTGTCCCTTGCTCCCACCACACTTTGCCTTTGTGTTCCCCACATGGTGCTAAATTCCATCTCGCATCGTACACTATTCTTTGATTATTTGTTGAAGCATGTTGGGAGTCTAGCAACATCTGGAGACTCAAGTTTAAGAAACTCCAACATAAACAGTACTGACAGCACCCCTTTCTCTTAACTTTTAGTTTATAATGGCAAATGGCGAAGAGAGGAAGGGGTATCTACTGTAAATCAAATAAGATGATAAATATCTGTATTGTAATTATTTCTTGGGATTTTTCTATTGGCAGAAGGCTTGCAAATCCCTTTGCCATTATATCTTCAGTTATTATGCTACCAATAAACCACTGAAGTTAATATTGTTTCTAACCTCTGATTTTTAAGTAAGTACTAGTCATAAAGCAGAGAACCAGTTGTAAGAGCAACCTCCAGAAATATTTACTAGCTGCTAGAGTATGGAGAATACTGTATAGACACTATGTCAAGTGGTAAGGACAGGGCTGGCCTGCACCCTCTGACACTGTGCCAGGCACGAGGGGAACATTGCAGCCATTTCAACAGGTAGAAGTGCTCCATGCAGAAACACTATAGGGTGTGCTTTTGTGCTCCTTAGTGCTCTTGCACCTCTGCCCAGGGGAATCATAAATTACTCTTTACCACAGTTAATGCACTTTGCACACTATTTTCTGCTATTTCAGATTTGATGCACATCTCTTGCACCCCTTAGTGCTTTTGCACCTCTGCCCAGGGGAATCGGAAATGACACCTATAGATATTTCTCTATTTTTGCAGCTACAATCATGTCAAGCATTTGTAATTGTAATTTATATAACTATGTTCTAAAACTCCTAAGAAACATTAGAAAAACAGGTATTTTATATTATTTTTATGAAAATATTTATTTTCACAGTTAGTTTAGAAACTAATGAACTAATTAAGACTTACAAAACTGTTAATTATTCCGGATTCATTCCACATTTTTTAAGATAATAGAGAAGGAAACTATTCCAGTGAACCTTGTGGAATTTTTATGAGCTAGCCATATAAAGTATATTTATAGGAGTCCAGGCAAAGCACTCATTTATTATTTTGATAATGAGTATCAGTGGGTTCTCTCCAATAAAGCTGCAGTAAGAGTCATCATAAAAATGAGTAAAGAAACATTAACATAATTAGACTAGCATTCAGAGATGTCAGCACAAGAGACCCAGATAACAGTAAAAACTCTGGAGGTGGTTAAGCAGTATATTTAGGACATCTGGGCTGTGTTAAAGGAAAACTGACACCACAAACATCTTAATCACCTATGGAATAGTACCAGGCAAGATTTTATATTCAGAGGCACGTTTCTATGATTTTGGAGGTGGCCGTTCTCCCTCAGTGTGCCAGAAGTAGTAATAACCTATTTTAGTACAGATCCTATACCTGTACTGAACTGACAAAGAAAAGGCAGAATTCTAAAAATTGTCTTCAAGCCCAGAATGCCACTCTATTCCATGTCACCATTTGCTAACCTTAACACACTACACTCCCATCTATTAAAAAAAGAAAAAGTCGCTTATTCTAGCATGCTATTAAAAACTGATAGCCCAGTTGTCAGCTTGAGATTTCTCAGATTCATGAAAACTCCCAATGCAAAATATTTACTAGACTTTATTGGAAATCCAGATTAGGGTGTTTTTACATGTATAGAAACACATGCTGAGCAAATATTCCAATACAATCCTGTATTCTATTGCCTTCTGACTGTGTACCAAACACAAGAAAATGCAGTATGTGGCATTTAAAAAAAATGAGTTCAACCAGGCAAAATATAATGGAGTCACTTAGCTTATGCTAATGCTTATGCCTGTTTGTTAAGGTACCATGCATGGAGGTCACTAATATTTACCCCGATATTACCATCTTTGTTGGGGGATATTGTGCTAATGTGATTGGTTTGCCCTTGGGCCAAATGATAGCATTACGATGTAGGGTATATGAAAAGTTGTGAGGACCACATCAACAAGCCAATGCATTCCCTGATCCAAATAAAAAAATCAAAAAACTTCCCCGATCAACACCTGGCTGATCACTTTGATGGGCAGATAAGCTGCCGATTCCGTCTAAAGGACTCAATTGACAGCTCAAATCTGCTTGTGTATGACCAAATCTGACAAGAAACAACATAGGACTTATTTAGATTACTGACCTGCATATTTACTTATAAAGTAGCCAAGTTATCCGGTGACAGTGGATCTGCTGGATGAGAGCATTAAAGCTGAGGTCAGTTTTTGTCAATATTGGCAGGACTCAGGCAGGTTCTCCTGTTCTTTTTTCTTTATCCTTGCATTCTTTTTATTTTTAAGAGGCAGGGAGTCTTACAATTTAATGCTAAAGTGCTCATGTAGTTGCTTACTAGTAAACTTGAATCCCTAAAACTGACTGATGGGCATTTCACTAACTTAATTTTTAGCTTTTTCACTAACACATTTTGAATTGTATATGTATTCTAACAAATCACATTACATTCATCCAACATGCGCGGTGATTGGTGTCAGAATTCTTAGAAGCAAGCACTCCTAAGCTTGTGTAAGTACTGTCCATGATGTTAGTAAATGAGCCCCAGAATCTCCTAGTTCAGCCATGATGCACAAACACCTTTATGGGTTGCTTATGTAATGTTAATTGCCCTGAGCAACAGATTATTTTGTTCTGGTATGCAATATACAGTTTTAATAGTCAAATGGGAAAGGTGTTGTTCCCAAAAAAAAAGTTAATGTTCCAGTAACATTATACTCAGCTAATAAAACTGCCAGCTTGAGAGTTAATTATTTTAACCCATAAAAAGTCCCTACAGCATGAGAAATCTGGTGTTTTTCTGAGAACTGACGTGCACATCATAAAACTGGAGCTGCTCTGAGAGAGGCACATGTAAGCAGAGGCAGTGAAGTGTGGCAGGCACACGCAGACTGCAGTCTGAACAGGCAGGAGTGTGGAATGTAAGATCTGTATAGATATGGGTTCATCTGCAGACAATTGTCCCCTCTGTAGAGAATGCATTCATATGAATGTGAATCCTTCTAAGCACTGGATAAGAATGTATTTGCTGCTGTGTGGATGTTTAACATCAACACCATAATGACCAAATTAGCCCCTTGACAGACACAGAATTTTTAAGCTTGAATGACAAAACAGCAAGAAAGGTAGCCTTTATAACATGAATAGAAATGCAATGACAACTAAGGTTTGGGGTTAAGCTTGCATGGATAGAATCTGGATAAATCTGGAAGCATAATAAAAAGCAAATTTCAGCCTCAACTGTGGACCTTTAACAACAGAAACCTCTATACACCCTGACATGGTATGCAAATTTTATGCCTTATATGGGTTGCAATCAGTTCAAGTTCTCACAAAATTAGATATCAGTATTGATGGGCCAAATGTTTCGCCAGGCATGGATTCGCGTCAAATTTCCACGTTTCACAAAACGGATGAACAAAATTCACCACAGAAAAATTTGCCGCGCGTCCAAAAATTGTCGCCCACGTCAAAAGAATAGTAGTGCTTCAAAAAGAATAGTCGCGGCCGTCAAAAGAATAGCAGCGCGTCAAAAGAATAGCCGCAGGCGACAAAAGAATAGCCATGGGCAACAAAAGAATAGTCGCGGGCAACTAATGTCTCTATGTGTGTTTTAGCAGAGCTTATTCTCAGTATTCTCTATGGCAAGGTATGGAGTTTATTAGCTGTGAAAAAGTAACTGCTACTGGTAGCTCTGGATGTCTTCACCCTTAAGACTATGGTGGGTACAAGGTATAATTACAAGAACATGGACAATGGTTTTAACATGTGATAAGTGGAAAAATAGAGAAACTAATGTCTGGGAAATTCTGGGGCCTGCAAATGCAATTCCAGCCCTATGAGATTTTGCTTTGATTGTGTTATTAGCTAAATGTATTATTCTTTTGAGAAGTGTGGGGATGCAATTTCATTGCAGTCATAATTTCCTGCTTTGTGCTGATAGATTAGAGCAATAGATTACGTCATTTTCAATATACACATGTATACTTGTTGGTATATAGTAATGCAACTTACTTGTAAATGTAGATAGTTATGTGTTCCTGTCCCTTTAAGCTTCATTTTGAACTGAAAAGAGTTAATTTTGGCTCTAACTCAAGACATGCCTTTGGTATGCAGGGATTTTTCTCCTGAGAAGCTCTGCTGATTTCTGACCTCATTTTATGATCGTTTATCAGTGGGGCTGGTTGTGATAAAAGTTTATGAAACCAGCAAGCGTCACAAAGCTTAAAGGCTGCATGAAGCTCTGATTTTCTGTTCCCACACTGATAACAATCTCTGCATCCTATAAACTCCACTTAGACATCTCCAAAGCAGTAACTAAGGCCTCTTTTTGCCCATCCAGTGAGTCATTTGGATTCTATTAAAGGTAGCTTAAAGGTCAAAGATTTCGCTTTGGGTATTTGGACTTTCCACATCTTGTCCTTTAAAGCTACACGCATTGGTAAGCAAATGATATCCAAGTAATCTGTAAATGAAACAGCCGGGAAAGGTTAAAATAGAAGTAAAAAAGGCAAGGTAAAAGGCTGAGAAACAAAGAAAATTCATCTAGGGGTATATAACATAAATATGATCGTTAGTGAGAGTTCTAGGTGGTAAAACTTTCCTTTTTAGGATTTATCCCCTTAATCGTTTTTATGTCTGCCCTATTATTTGTCCTCCCAGTCTCTTTCAACACAAGGGGGTATTTGGAGTATTAAAATGCTTAGGAATAGAAAGCTAACACAGGGTAACATAGTAACTGTGACAATTAAGAAAAATAGCCCCTCTCTTGTTCTTCTCTTCCAACATAAGTTGCACATTGGAATAGTGGCCCCAAGTCTTATGATACCACCCTCAGAGGCATAGTGAGCTCCTAAAGAGCAGCCATGCTTGATAAGTCTTTAACGAATTAGTTAAAAAGTAAGTTATGTGTTAAGTCATAACATGAGCATCCAA
Source organism: Xenopus tropicalis (assembly GCF_000004195.4). NCBI lineage: Eukaryota > Metazoa > Chordata > Amphibia > Anura > Pipidae > Xenopus > Xenopus tropicalis. The sequence goes on from NC_030681.2 coordinate 107,047,998, forward strand.
AAATGCAAAGGTATCCAAATACACTGAAGGGACAAATGTTTTGGGTTCAAAAGTTTTGGAAATTCTCAATAGGAATTTAGCTGGTTTGAAGTAATAAATGGAAAAAGTGGCTTCACAGTCTTTAGTCTTTGGTCTTTAGTACCATCAACTTTAGTTACCTCCAAGTACAAGGTACTGTGTTATTATTACAGAGAAAAAGGAAATTATTGTAAAATTAGATGTATTTGCTTAAAATTGACCATGTGGGAGATGACCATCCCATGATTTGGAGCTTTATGGATAAAGGGATTCTGGATAAGGTATCCCATACCGTTACAAAATAGAAAATAGAGCAATTTGAACAGTAACAGTAAGTCATTATAATATTATACTGCAGTCATTTCATTATTATAAATTTAGGCCTGAAACATGGACAGAACAAGGAGGAATGATGATCCTTTCCTCCTTTCCTTTGTTTTTTTTATAGTATTTATTAATTCAATTTTAATACAGAGGTAACACATGGGTGGGAAGGGAAAGCATCATTTACAAATGCAGACTTTACCATCAGATATACAGGATTAAATCACACATTGTAACATACTTTTTAAGCATAAACATAAAAACTGGGACAATTTCACTGTGAAAGTTTTAAAAAATTGCCTCCAACCTTACAGAAATGGTGTAATATAATAAAAGTAGTAGCCAATATATATCAGGAGCATCCATAGGTTTAATTTCAAGCCATAGGGCCCAACGTTTGGTAATCAAATACTAGTATGGGATCTGTTATCCATTATGCAGAAATTTCTGAATTACGGGAAGGCCATCTCCCATAGACTCCATTTTAATCAAATAATTCTAATTTTTAAAAATGATTTCATAGTAACATAGTAACATAGTAAGTTGGGTTGAAAAAAGACATACGTCCATCAAGTTCAACCATAATGCCTATATATAACCTGCCTAACTACTAGTTGATCCAGAGGAAGGCAAAAAACCCCATCTGAAGCCTCTCTAATTTGCCACAGAGGGGAAAAAATTCCTTCCTGACTCCAAGATGGCAATCGGACCAGTCCCTGGATCAACTAGTCCTTTTGCTCTGTAATAATAAAACAGTACCTTGTACAGGTATCGGACCCCTTATCCAGAAACCCATTATCCAGAAAGTTCTGAATTACGGAAAGGTCATCTCCCATAGACTCCATTTTAATCAAATAATTCACATTTTAAAAATGATTTCCTTTTGCTCTGTAATAATAAAACAGTACCTTGTACTTGATCCCAACTAAGATATAATTAATCCTTATTGGAGGCAAAACAATCCTATTGGGTTTAATTACTGTTTAAATATTTTTTTCAGACTAAAGGTAGGAGATCCAAATTACGGAAAGACCCCTTATCTGGAAAACCCCAGGTCCTGAGCATTCTGAATAACAGGTCCCATTCCTGTACTTGATCCCAACTAATATACAATTAATCCTTACAACTAGAGAGGTTATTAACCACTTTGGGTACAAAGAAAAAGGGAAATTGAAATCAGGTAGAAGAAAGAAATCTATGCAGATTCCCATTTCTTTCAAAAATGATTCAACCACTTATAATCAAATACATTTTTTGGGCAAGAATATAATTAGAAATCTGACCAGAATCTGTCAGATCTTGACAAAAGAAATAGGATGTTATGGAGAAATGCCAGTTCTACAAAAACTTTAAAGACACATGAATCAATGTAAATGTTATAATGTGAGGCCTTTTTGCTTAATAAAACAAATGCAGTTTTCATTGGGCAATACATAAGCTCCCATTTGATTAATAAGATGTAGAATTAAGGTTATACATAAAGTTAAGTGCAGTTTGTTGTGTTGTGGGTTTTGTACTGTAACTGCTGTGGAAAGTTTGATGTAGAGGAGAGCACCCAGACAGAAAAAGTACAAAAACTAATAAACTGCTCAGTGTGGGGCTGCTGGCATCAGCTCAATCTAACGTCTTTAGACACCTAATAAAGGGACATTCCAGGACACTCACTCATAAGGGAAATCAGTGGGGGGTACCAGGGATTCTGGGAAGTTAACCATGGTAACATATTGGGAACCAAAGTGCACTTTTTTAATAATTTTCTACATACCTTTGGGAAAAGAAGCATCAGTTTTGCAGTGCTTCCCTTGTGAGACACACAAAAAAGCTCTCTTTGTATAAAGGAAGTTGTGGGGGGATTTGTCCTCTGTCTGTTTGCTTGTTTGTCTGTCTCTGTCTATTATCTGACTTGTTCATCCATAAGTCATGTTTATTTCAAACAGGATTCTTGGGTTTTTCCCATCTAGGGCAGTCACTGGATCGAAATATTTGCATGCTGGAATAAATAACACAAAATAAATAGTATTGCTATACTGTGTACAGAAAAGGGCAGATTTAACTGACATTAGAGCTCACTGCAGAAATATTCACCCACTTTCTATTTATTCCTATTGAATTTTCTATATATCTAAATAAAATAAGTATCTTTTTTTGATGGAATTTTTCTGGTGTGCATCAGCATTTTTTACATATATATATATATATATATATATATTTACCAAATTGTGAACTCCCATAGAAATGGAGAGTGGGTGATTTTTTCTGTGGTGTTCTTTAATAAATCTGTACAGTTTTTGTTTTTTTACATGGTTGTAGTGCCTTAATAAAATTAAAAAATAACACAGTCAACTTTAGTCCAGTTCTGTCTGATCCTAGTGAATTAGTCCATCAGATACACTTATATTCATTGATGCCAAAGGAAGATACAGCTTTTATTAATGCTGATGCATGTCTCATATAGTATGCTTCAGCCTTTCTGTGACCTGATCAGACCTTTTCATTCCTACTCATGTCTATGGAACTGTTATATATACAGTATATATATATATATATATGTATGCATACACAAAGCATGACGCACCGTTACATATCATACCTCGGTAAAGAGTTCCAGTAGTACCATAAAAGACCAGCAACACCAGGATTTCTTGTGAAAAAAGTGAAAACATGTATTTAAAATAGCATGAACAGCTGACATAATGTTTCGGTCCCCATTGGGACCTTTCTCAAGGCTGGTCTTTTTTTGTACTATGTTCTTATACTGATGTCTTTGGACTCTCTTTTCAGGTTAATTAGATGTCATATGACTCATTAAGTCAAAGCTGAAGGCTATTTGCATCTCTGTTAAGAGTGTTCTTAAATGGAACACTATTAAATTGTCTGACAAAGCAGATACTATTTTTTCTTAAAAAAATAGTATCTTTTCTAATTTTCTTAAACCACAAAAGTAGTTACATATTTCACTAATTGTCATAATTTTATTCTTCTGAAGTGCTACTAACCTTGTGCAGCTCTCATTTAAGCAGGATAAACATTGGCTTAAAAAATCCAACCTGATGACTATTCAGAAATACATGTCTGTCATGTCACTATGCTGAAGTTTGGACCCATGCAGTTCTGAACTGGTGAGATGGTATCATACATTTGCAGTAGAGGGTTATGAGTCAGCTCAGTTCTGCTTTATGGCTGAACATATTTGTGTGTAAAAAAATTGTAAAAATGTAAAATGTAATATAAAAGTTTAAAGGAGACATTTTATATAAAGTTCATATTCAGTTATAATATTCATCCTCCCTCAAAATGTGAAATGATGCAGAAAGAAAGATATTTTTTACCTCCTAAAACTGCCATTATATGAGAGCTGCATACACAAGCCCTCAGTCTGAAGCCAGAGTGAAATGAAACATGGGAGTGTCCTTCAGTCTCCCACAGGAACTGGTCAGAGCACTGACTGACAGGCTTTACTCAGCAACAGCAGGGGAAACCCCTCCCTCCTTCTGTGTCTCTCTGCTTGTGCTGCTGCCAGGGGGGGGGGAGAGGAGCAAGTAGAGCAGGAGAACTGTCTGTGAGCTCGCTAAGCCCCGCCCACTCTATGAATATTCACTTCACTTTAAGTAGGTGAGGGTGTCATTGAAGTCTATTTGGGCTGGTGGCTCTGAGCTGTATACTGAAGAGTCTAAACCGGAAGCTGGCATAAGGTCTGGGTAGAGCACAGTTTTCAAGCTGTTATGGACATATTTGAACCCAAAGGTATTAAAATAAAAGCACTTCCGTTATTTTACATTGTTTAGTGCATTGTAAAAATTTATGGTATATATCCCCTTTAAAAATTGTGTGTCTGTATTGTGTGACACTAATGCATACCCCCCAACTGTCCCGCTTTAAGCGGGACAGTCCCGCTTTCTATAGCCCGTCCCGCTGTCCCGGATAGTTCCCTTATAAGGTTGCGCCCGTGCGTAATGATGTCACATGTACACACGGGGCGCAACCTTATAAAAGGACCTGGGACCGCCGGCGAAGGAGCCACAGGAGAGAAGCAGCGGAAGGAGTCGGAGCGCGTATGGGGGCTCTGTGTATGGGGTCCTCTGTGTTTGGGGGGGCCTCTGTGTCTGGGGGGCTCTGTGTTTGGGGGGCCTATGTGTATGGGGGCCTGTGTATGGGGGGGCACTGTGTTTGGGGGGGCTCTGTGTATGGGGGGCCTCTGTGTTTGGGGGGCCTCTGTGTATGGGGGGCAATGTGTATGGGGGGCACTGTGTATAAAGGGTACTGTATATAAAGGGTACTGTGTATGGGGGGTACTGTATATGGGGGGGCTCTGTGTATGAAGGGCACTGTGTATGGGGGGGCTCTGTGGGCTTCCTTAGGTAGTACAGTATGAGGGTATAGCACATTTGCATCTGATCCCACCATTTCAACTATATAAAAGGAGTATTTTTAGAAAAAAATGGGGTGTGTTAATTGGGGCGCGCCAAATCTTTTTGTCCCTCTTTTTGTTTTTCAAATGTTGGGAGGTATGCTAATGTTATAAATGTGATGAAAGATGCAGCTACTGATATAATTACTTATAGCAAGCAATCAGCAGCACATATTTACTGCCCAGCTTTTTAAAAGCAAACATCTTGTAAAATGCTAGGGCAACTGCACCTAGGCAAACTTTGTGTCTATTTATACTTATATATTTTTATATTGGGGTTAATGTGTGACATTGACCTGCCTTGGTACTTACTACTCCTATTAGGCCCATAATGCACCAGTACAAGGAAGTATGTTTAAGGCATAATGATTCCCTCACTTCTATTGCTTATAGGCCTTTGGCGTAATTTGTCCAAGGTTACAAAGAGTTTATAAAGTAATGAATTCTAGCCACTAGTCAGTTACCAGTGGTCTAACCAGGGACAATAGCTTTCTTCACCACCTCTATTTGTACATTAAACAATGTGTAATTTGTTTGTTACATTATTTAACCCCTCCTTTTCATACTTGTTGATACTTTTTAACTCATTAATCATTGATTTCTTCATTTTCACAATATATAGGTTCCTTCTCAACACATAAACAGTTGTTTTTAGATATAAATGCTACAGCCAACATTCTATGGGGCCGAAAAAACAAGTTATATTTATTGCATGTGTTAAAAATATCACTTCTAATATTTTGAGAATTAACGATTGATTCACTAAAAGGACACTTGTCTGAATAAAGAAGCGATGTTATTGTCGTTATTTACCTGGCGATGACATATTTTTAAGCATTATTTTAAACCATGCAATATATTTATGCGTTATTTCGTAGCACGCAATATTAGCCCACGCTATTACGCACATAGCAGTGACTTTCTGAAAACTACCGTTCTGAAAATTACCATTTCCCTGAAACTGGAGGATGCATCACTCTAGGACGATTACATACTTGAGTACATACAGTACGGTTTCTGTGTCTGAAGGGCAGATTTAAGCTGCCGATTCCAGTCCTTTAGACCAATTCAGCAACATTACTGCTTGTGTATGGGGACCACGATGCCCCTACCTGACCAATATCTGGCTGAAAATCAGGATATCGATTGGGCTGATTGGGCAGGTTTGAATTTTTTAGTCGGATCGGGGAGCACATTGGCTAATTGATGCAGTCCTTGCTCTCGCTGCTTCTATCTCCATTGTTGTAATTATAATTAGCCCGATAACACTCACCTTAGGTGGCCATATCGGGGAAATGTCTGCTAGTTTGGTGATCTCACCAAATGAGCAAATTCTGTAATATATGGCCAGCTCTTTTGGGCAGGGCCTTCTTCATCTCTTGTTTTGGTTGCTTTACATGTTACTCTGTATTTCCAATGTATGAAACCCACTTATTGTACAGCGCTGCTGAATATATTGGTGCTTTATAAATAAATGTTAATAATAGTGTTAATAATTTTAGCAATATCTGTTACATCACATGGGAACTTAAGGTAGCCATACATTATAGGATCCAGTCCTCGCTCCAACTGCTCCTATCTCCATCATAATTATACTTAGCCCAATATCGCTTACCTTAGGTGGGCATATCTGGAAAAGATTTTCTGGTTTGGCAATCATACCAAACAAGTGAATCCTAAAATGTATGGCCACCTTAAGTTCTCATATTATTTAACGGATTTTTCTCTTTTTCAGATTTTAAATTAGCCAGTAATAATCTGTGGTGATCAGAAAAACAGAAGGTAACTCTTATTAGCTTTGTATATCAACTTTGATATTTGGCATTCAAAGAAGCAATTTTAAATGGATTCATTCTTCACCATTGTTGATGGAATTTACAGATAATAGATTCCACATCACAAATGCAAACAGAAAAGGGATGTGGTGTTTGTGGACAAGGCAACAGAAAATACAATTTTCTTTTGTCATTGATTTGACGGAGGAGACAAGTGGACAAACAGCCCTGCAGAGAGTAGAATAGCTTTTCCTTCACCTGTGTATTCCACAAGTGCTTCATGACAGAATAATTCTATCCATTGTTTACCCTGGCGATAGGTCGCAGAGAGAGATGACAGAAAGTCACCTTGACAAGGAATCCTATAGAAACTTTATTCTCAATAATATTCTCTTGCTTTTATCATTAAATAATCAGAAAATTATAATATATAGCTATATATAAAAATATAAAAAAAATATATCAGCTTATTAGTGGATTTGGGGGCCAGAGCCCTAAATGCACTGCCTGGACACTGCCACTCTTGGCTCATAACAAGGTTACAGATGTTTACAAACATATTCTCAATAATATAACAAAGCTTCTCAACATGCTCTTTGATAATGTAAATTTAAATACATTCATATTACGTGAAAGGTAACACTAAAAGTTTAGGCATAACTTTATTGTGGAGAGCTAAGATTTTTATAGGTTCCATGCATACAACAAATTTCATGCTGTTAGGGTGGACAACTTTACAGGGGCTTTTTGCCAGTCACTGAAAGAGATGAGACAGGCATTTGGGGAAGGGGTGTTATATTATGGTGTTGGGAGGACATCAGCAGCAGAGAGTGGGCATATTGAGGGCGGATCCAGGGGGATGGAACCAAGGGGTTGGGAATTAGGAGGATCCATATATATTAAAAGGCATGTTGCAGGTAAATCTGGGCAGGGAGGTGGAAAAAGGGTATTTACAAATGTAATGACATTTGTATTGTTAGCAAATTTGTAATACCACCATGTCCTTAGCAGGTGATTTGCCAGAAATAACAGCCAGGTAGCAACTCTGCTTTCTGTTCTGAACACAATATCAGGCTTTGAACTGCACAGTCACCATTAATAATGATGTTATGTACCCTGATAATGAAGTAACTGAACTGTCATCACAATCTGTACCTTTTATAAGGGTCTAATAGAATTTCTCAATGGTGACTGTGCTTTTATACATTGACCTGGGGCCTGTGAATGCCAAGCATGACTAAAATGAAAGCATTAACTCTTACAATTGGTAGTTGTAATGCACCTATTGTTGCAAGCCATGCATTGTTGGCTTTACCAGGTGGTGGAGCTTTTTATTATTGTATTGATGTCTTTAATGAGGGCGGATGTCCCCTGATATGCACTTTAGATGTTGCATACAGTTAAACTAGGCATACAAGGCATGTGTCTAGGGTGCAGTGGTGAGGGGCTACTAGGACCCTTTACACCTACGTCTTCTGACTCCTCTAATCTGGCCCCAAGCCTCAGGAAAGGCTGACACTGACAGGCAAGTTGTGCACGACTGGGAGGGATGTTGAATTCAGAAGTTGGCAGGTATAGTGAAGGGTGGTGGAGCGAATAGGGGAACTTTCTGAGCAGGGGGGATGGGTGGGGGGATGACAACTGGGCCCAGCCTGACACCAACTCACCTAGGCTTGTAAGGATGTCACAAAGGGAACTAATGCTACAAACCTTTCTCATATATACGATATACAACCTTATCCAATATTAAAGCAACTGATATGCATGTAGTATGGAGTAATATTACAACAAATTAGCAGTTAAAGATGAAAGCTGAGAGTAGGATGACATTAATGGCATATTTGCCTTTGGACTGTCAGTGCCAGGGGACTACCCTTGTGTTACTAAAACATACAGTGTTACACAAAACCAGTCAATATAACAATATTTTGAAATCTGATATAGAAATAGGCCCCAAATAATATTATAGAGCCTTTGGTGGCAACTGATCCTTTCTCCTGCAGAAATGAATGACTGCTGTTGCTATAGGAAAATCCAATTGAAACATTTGTATTTACTGCAACATACCTTATCTACTTGTTGTCTGTCCTTCATTGTTTTATAGATGACTTCTCACTGAACATGCAGCCATTATTTATAGGTTTTGTAAATACCGAACAAGTTATTGCCCTTGTTAAGATCAAAGTGGCAATAAACAGTCTGTAAAGACAGGCATTTTTTTCATAGACTTTCCAGGCAAGTTAAAGTGCCAACAGCATTAAAACCAGAGTCAACATGTGCAAATAAATATATGGAATATTTTTTAGCAGTAACAATACATACAGGTGATGGTGTTAGTCTTTTCTGATAGATCAAAGGGCTTAACTATTTGGAATTATCTAATTTAGCTATGCAAACGGGTTGTTATAAAATACTGATACATTTATTTGACAGGTGACCTTAATAAGATCTGAATGGATGTCAAAGAGATACTCTCGTGATTTTTATGGTGTACTTTTCATATCTGAATTACACTGTTTACATAGCAATTATTCACTCTACCATTTAAAATGTTATTCTTGAACCAAAAAATAATTATTTTTTAGTTGTAATATTGGTGTGTAGGCAGCCATCTCAGTGCATTGTGCCTGAGTCTCAGCATTCCGAAAAAGCCAGCACTACACATTAGAACTGCTTTCAGATCACCTATTGTTTCTCCTTCTCCGTGTAACTGGAGGAGTCCCAAGACTGAGGGCCTGAAACACAGACTAATAAACTGCTGACCATCGGCAGCTTTTATCACCCCATGTATGGCTACTTTACAGGAAGATGCTCTATTGAAGCATTTAGCCCCACGAAGAAGTCTTCAGTGGAAAATAGATAGTTCCAGCCATTTAACCCTATGGCCAAAGGAGCAGAATATTGGCCAGTTTGGCAACACTTATGGTGGGTCAAACAGAGGGCAGATCCAATCTTTAAGCTCTCAAGTCAAAGCAGATCAACCCATGTGCTGAAACCATATCTGGATTCACTGACAATATCTGCCCTGTGTAGTTACTGTGAATAGAATGTGTGTAAATATTTATAGTAGAACAGGTATTAGTGATGTGCGGGTTGACCCACGGGATTAAATTTGGGTGATCAGGGTGAGTGCAGGTCAGACGGGGAAAGTTCACTCTTCCTCTGCTCCTGAAGTTTCCCTGTCTTGAAAACTAAGGTGCACACAGCAGAAGCGTACAGTGTGGAAACAGGTGGGTACTGGTTTGGTGCAGGTCCTACAATAGAAACATTTTGCGGGTTTGGTTTGGATGTGGGTTAAGGTCTTACGCTTAGGGTCGGTGTGGGTTGAATTTTTCCTGACTTGCACATTAGTAACAGGCATCTTTGGTTGTGTCTGGTGGTAAATGAGGGAATGCAATAAAGGTCAAAGTAAAGCTAAGTGCCTAATGTGATTATATCTAAATAATGACCTATTTTGTATTTGGGAAAACATTTTGCCATATGCAGGGCTTATCTGAGGAGCAGCCCTGTTTGGGGAGGAAGTTGCTATTTTCTACTTCAGTGCTTTTCTGGTTTCAAGAGTTCAAGCCTCCCTTTCTCCAAGGCTCCTTATCTCCATAAATAAAATATAGTTGCAGGAGTTACCCATCTATAGTTTCCATAACATACAAGATTACAAGAAAATTAGCATCACCCTAAGCAACCTTCGCTTTGCAATTGTTAAAGTACATGTGTGTTATTTCAGTAATTTTTCCATGATTGTTACAGAATTGCAATTTATGTTGCCACCAACTTGTTATATTTTTTATGATAATTATCTGAAGTTGCTCAGCGTAAACTAGCAAACAAAATATAATTAGGACCAAGTAAAAGAGAATTTACAAATACATTCTTAATCTACTCCTGCCCATGGCAGGCACTTGCATCTGAAGGCAGATAGATTACAGTGGAGGCTTTTTCATATCTGGAGCCCTAATGAGAGTTGGTTAGATGAACTCGGCTTGCTGGTCATAAAATGATTTTACATGTGTAGGAAGCAGGATGTATAAAGCCCAGGAGTTTGATCTTGTTTCAGAGATCAAACAGAGCAGCATTGTGAAGGGTGTGGAGTTGATGTGACTGGCTAGGATGCTCGATAGGATTACCCTGGTTACGCAGCTGGACCGGAATAAGGCAAGGCTGGATATGAGCTCATTATATTTTACAACCATCCGAACGGTTGTGCCTTTCTTAGGGACAGTGTGCTTGTGAACAGAGGACCTTCCTACAAGTGAACATGCTCTCAGTAGACTTTTTATTTCCATGGCTGCATAGTCTTATATTCATAGTTATGCCCAACAGAATGTCACAAGGAATATATGTAAGTCCTAGTAGTATTTAAGACATTTATAAGGGCTTGGAACAAATATTTCAGTTCTTTCTCATGATTTAGTTCAGGCCCTACTAGATAACATACTAACAACTGGACTGATAAACATACAGTCCCCATAAAATGTCAGATTTATAGCAAAAAACAGATCAGAGGGTACATGGGCACACTGCAGGTGTTTTGGTACCTTTTTTGGTTCAGCACCCTTAAAAATAAATAAATAGGCCCTTAGTAAGTGCTAATAGGGTCTGTTATTTTAGGCATATTTCAGTGTCAAAATGCAAAGTATGAATCTTCTCGCTAAAATTAGTTTCTTCTTTGCACCGAAAGACACACTGATGTCGGGGCAGATGGAAGCAAATAATGCAGATGCCTGGTGTGATATGGCACTAATAATTTCAACAGTGTCTAGGACAGCAATTGTTTACCCCAAACTCTACCCAAACTAACATTTAAGGGTGATGGCACACAGAATTTTTTGCCCAGGCTACTGTGGGCAACAAATGTCTCAAATGTCTCCAGAATGTGGCACTTTGTTTTCCAAAGTCACCTGAAGTTTCCTCACTTTGGTGAGCGAGCTGGACTTCCATTTTGTCTAAATGAACAATTAGGCATTATCCCTAAACTCATCCATACTGTAATTCATGCTGGACCCCTCTGTCCTGCTTTGGGTCACCCTAGTGGGACCACATGAAACAGTTTAGGAACCACAGCTATACAGGATTAATAATAATCTGTATTTGCATCAAGCTTCAGCTTTTTTTAGCAATTACAATAATACAAAAAGTAATTTTAACAAATATGAAACTCCTTTGTTTCATAGTTTTGCATTGTGCATTTTTTGTAAATATCACATCAGAGATTTGATTTAACAACATTGCTAACTCAGTGGAGGCATATTCTCTTATTCTGAAAACCTCAACTTGGTAACAGAAGAATATTAGGTAAAAGACCAGTATATTTGGAATTCAGTATTTCAGCAAGCCCACACGACCTCATCAGACATAGGTGCTTTACATAGTTTATGTTCAGACTACCTGTAACTTAGTTTAGTCCTGTAATCAGAGTTTTCATTTATATTATTTAAGGTATCTGGGTTAAATCTCTATTAATACATGTTACAGTGGACATCTCCCTTTTTGATTTCCTAGTATATCTGAATCAACCATGATGGCATGCAGATTCTTTTATCTCTAAGCCCAAGATGGAGCGTTAAATGTAGTTACTTGAAAGTATATAGTCCATTGTTACAGAGTTTCCAGTGCAGAGAATTCATAGATGAGACAGTGTCGGACTGAAACCCCAGGGGTCCACCAGAACACATTAAATCATGGGCCATTCTCCAAAATATGTTTCCTCCTTTCCTCACTCAACATCTTCAATCAACTCATCTATTCTACTTTTATTTTTAATTAGCATCTATCCTTCCATTTATTTTTCCTCTTTGTTCCCATTCAGAAATAGGGAATGACCATGACGTAGGCCAAATGGTTTGAAGCAGGACGGCCCACTGTCACCTGGGCCCACCTGGAGTTTTCCTGGTATCCTGATGGGCAAGTCTGACACTGAGATAAGGTATTTATTGGAACCTTTCAAATAAGGAACACACCAGGTGTTGACAATCTGCATGCGGTAAACCTCTTATAGTGCTGCCTAAAGTTATTGTCACACATTTGTGACACATATTTCAGGAAAAAATCAGTCTTGTGGGTACAGTGACAGGTTGTTGCCTTTATGTAAAATGTCTGCACTGGTGGTATTGGGTGCTGTCTCAGCTGGTGCAAATTGAAAGTAAATTGCAGTGTATGACATTAGCAGTTCTGAGTAGCATGTGGCATAAAGTGAAGCTTGTTGTACTTCTTTCTCATGCTGCACCTGTTTGGTATGACTGGCACAGAATGATGTGCCAAAATGGATGGATAAGATTATATATATTAACTTGAATGATGGCATTTAACATGTAAAAACAAACAAAAACTTTCTATGATGAGCAAGTTAATGTAAAAAGGGTTGTGTGTATTTGTTTCCTACCAAGATCCCTTAGTTATGATGCAAAATTTTCCATGGCCTAATGCCCAAAAAAAACTAATTTAAAAAGCACGTGCAAAGTGTAAGGTGCAAAATTGTGTGTAAGTTGCATTCCTGTTTTACTTGCTGTTGATGCTGAAAACATTCATTTAAAGTAAAATAATGCTCATGATACTAGAAATAGCATCTGTCCTCATTTACATGCACACAAACGTCAAGGCAAGTGCACACAACAAACTGTGGTTTGATATGCTTTCTGTGAAAGCACATCATTGAGTACTTTGGTCTCACCCACCCAACTCTGCACACACAGTTATTTAGAATTGCACATTTCAGATAATGTTTGTGTACACAACGAAAAACAAATTAGGCCAATGGCACATGGACCATTGGCCCCACTGCTCTCATCCTTCAGAAAAAAACGCAGAGCGGATCCCCTCCCTTCAGCAGCTCCATTTAGGGCTCTGGCACACAGGGAGATTAGTCGCCCGCGGCAAAATTCCCTGTTCGCGGGTGACTAATCTCCCCGAGTTGCCATCCCACCGGCGAACATGTAAGTCGCCGGTGGGATGGCAGACGCGGCGGGGCGATTTCGGGAAATCGCCGGCAAAGACTCGCAAGTCTTTTTCAACGATTTGCGCGAAATCGCGCCGCCGCGTCTGCCTTACATGTTCGCCGGTGGGATGGCAGGGGGAAGGCAACTCGGGGAGATTAGTCGCCCGCGAACAGGGAGTTTTTCCGCGGGCGACTAATCTCCCCGTGTGCCAGAGCCCTTAAGGGCAGTGGCACACTGGGAAATTAGTTGTTCGCAATAAATCTTCACTACAGTGGGTGACTAATCTCCCTGATATTCCATCCCACCAGCAAGAATGTAAATCGCTGGTGGGATGGCATACGCATTGCTTCAGTTGCCCGAAGTTGCCTTGTAAGAAAACTTCAGTGACTTCAGGAAACCAAAGCAATGCGTATGTCATCCCACTGGCGATTTATATTTTTTCTGTTGGGATGTCATATCAGGAAGATTAGTTGCCCGCGGTTGTAAAGATTCATCACGGGCGCTAATCTCCCAGTGTGCCACTGCACTGAAAAGTACAGCTTCCGCTTAAGTGCCAGTACATGGAGCAGAGGTCATTCCAAAAATGCCTGCTATAATAGTAAACTACTACAAAATAGTAAAACTGTACAAACAGAGACAGAGAGTTTTACTACAGGTCAGTAGAGTAAATTTGGTGTAGATAAAGGGTTTTCAGTCATCTTGTATTGAAGCCCCACTTTACCATCGAACAGGTGCAGGCCCCATAGCTTAAAACCCCTAAAATGTATATCTTATAATTAAAAAAACCCAAGACATCAAAAAAGAAAAACTCAAATTCTTAACCTGGCTGACCTCAAGTCTGCCCTCCCCTCACAAGGATTGCATTGCACTGATGTAGTGTGTGATCAGTATAGTGATTACATTTATTTTGTTAGCAATTAAACCATAAGGCAGTGGTTCCCGAGATGGTGGCTAGGGTGGTTTGGCCTGAGTGATATTTGGAGAGATTGCTTTTTTGCTCTTGTAGATAAAGTCTAAGTTGAACATCAGTATAGGTGAGAATTAGGGTGAACAGAGTTTCTGATACAGCCATGTGTTCGTAAATCCTCAAAATTGTTATTTGCTTCAGGTTTCCCTGACAAAATGTTAAATTGATCTGAACAAATCTGTAAATCATAGCTGCAAGGAAGCATGCTATTGGATGCTATGGGTTACTGCTCCTGGGCAAACTTTGTGCCTTTTATTACTTATGGGGGTAAGTGTAAAGAAGTTTTCCTGAAGGGCAAAAATGCATATAAGCTTAAATCCTCACATAAATATTGGACATGAGTAAAAAGTGCTAAACACTCATTAACATACACTCCAAGTCTGGTCTGGGGATCTGTGTGCACCAAACGTTTTAGGAACTTTTGTCATTGTCACTTCTCATAACGATTCAAATGCAGGGGATAATACCTAGATCACTTGCTATGACTGAAAATGGGATGCGTCACAAGAATTTCAAACCGTTGATACAAAAGGTGTCCCTATGGTACCATAGGCTTTAGAGATCAACAGATCCCTACCATATGTGGAAAGGGTCAGGGTTGGAAATCATTATACCCCAGACTCTTTTATCTGTCAAACAAAATATCAATAACAAAACTAGGTAGATGCAGCATGAATATTATGTTTTAGCTTTGGGCTTGAGCATGTAAAACACATGCAATTATTATTTATATAATTCCTGCAGAGATGCTCATTATGTAATGTTTGCATTCATATTTACATTTTAGTGATGATTACTACTGTGTCTAATATAGCCCACAGGCTTACAATACATGGTTTCTTTGAAAGAGAAATGACAAAAGAGCCTAATGAAGTCCCTTTTTCTATAATTCCATAATCCTTAATCACATATCATCATTTGTCAGGGACTTGCTGACCACAGATTTTAGCTATAGTTTTACAACAGCTAAAGGGCCTCAAGTTGACCGCCAGTGCTCTCAACAGAGTATGAAAGAGATCTCTTCTTCAGGCCATATGCATTACAATACACTGACAGGTCATGCCCATGGCACACAACTGTCTCTGTTCCACAGAACACAGGGTTTCAACATTTTATCTCCCTGGCTGATGTCTGAAGCATCGTTGTATTTGTAGTAGCTCATAAATCTATTCAGTTTTGTAGTCACCAAACTGACAAATGTAAACTTTCTCCCACATTCTTGGATCAGTATTGTTCCTGTCCTGCTCCGCTGTATTGGCCTTATCAAAACATACCCTACCTCTCTTAAGTTCTTATTTTTGTCATTGGTTACATATATTTTGTAATTAATACACTGTATAATAAGAAATTCTCATCTCCTTTTATAATATGGCAAGATCTAACCTTTATACATTCACCCCAGTCATGATTTGATTGATGTTAGTCGTTTAAGAGATATTTTGCTGTACAAAGGGTCCCGCGCAAAGGGGGAAGGTTACAGAAACCATCTTCCTTTAGTTGCTATAAATACAGCAAATAATTGGACAAACAATCAAATTAGATTTTATTGAATTGCAATTAAAATGTCCTAGTCCTTCATAGGAAATCCAATCTAAATATTCAGCAAATATAAAACATACCGTGCCATAAATGTGTTAATACTCATCTGGATAAAGAAATTGTCTTGTTATACTAACTTTTAGCCAAAAAGTTTCTTGCGATGTGTCATTAACTCAAGATTAGCAACCTTTTTCTGAAGTTAAATACAAAACTGTACAGACTGTTCTAATAGATGCCTATCACCTTGATGAACTTTATTTTTCAGCCTCCAAAGTATATTATATTTTCCTCTGACAGCCCCTATAGCCTAATGTATCCAGTCATTGCTCAAAATATTGGTTGCTTGCTGATTGGGCAGATTGATGACTGCATCATTCTTTCCTTTTGGGATAAACAACTTGAGTGTAATTAGGTTTAGCCTCCCAGTGGAACAACATTAAAGATATCTGTAAGTACTAGTTAGTGATGGGCATTGGCTCCCATTAGTATACTAGCTTTTATTTATCTTATATTTAATTGAATCCCTGTAGGTGCTTTGTATATGGGTTGCTATTATAATACTAACATTTACAGTTTATATCTCAGTGGCATAGTGACAGTTGTAAAAATTGGGTCGGGTCTTTGTGAATAAATGGTATGGGCAATTACAATAAATATTGATCAAAGTATGATCATTTCCATGACCACTTGCTGTATGTATATGGAACTGATAACCAGAGTTGGAGCGTAGGAAATTAAACTAAATTAAATTTAATGTTTAAACGTTGATTGGTAAAGATTGGCTTCTTTACAATAAAATGAAAAATAAAGTTCAAGCATTTGTGGAATTAGGGTAGTATATCAATTTGTCAGGCAGAGACCCGCTTTCTGCTGCCTCTCTTCATAACTGATGCTTATACTGGGATGTACGTATTTCCAGATAATTCTTTATAGTTTTATGATTCTGTTATCAACTCAACACATCTTCTTGTCTGTATTATATATACATTGTTAAAATGTTAGACCTGCTTATAATTTAATCAACAACCAACTCTTGTGTATCACATGTAAGCGATCACAGAAATGTCATGGTTGTGGCATATATATATTTGGAATTATTTATTTGTTATAAAAGAAAGAAACGTACAATGGAAGGTTATTTTTTTCCATGTTGGAAGTAATATGTCAGCTTTGCTGCGTAGTCTTAAGCCTGCTTTTGCTGATCATTTCCTGACACTTGAGATGAAAGGATACCTCCTTCTGTATCATGCTATGGTAATTGCTTGAGGGCTGCCTGAAGGCCCTGAACTGTTTGAAGTTTCAGAGCTCTGTAGAAAGGGGACCTGCACTTTTGTTCCCCGACCACCCTGATTCCCCACACTGACTAAGTCTATTCCAGTCATCTTTGTCCCTCTTCTAATGAGCCAAAAAAGACCACACTTTTATTGGCACCACAACTACCGTCATTGGTCTTTTAAAACAATGTGCAGGGCTATAGTAAAAATATACCAGCTTTGCTGCAACACATGTAAGCTCACACATTTTTCAGCATAGTCCATTGCTCAAAACATCAGCAACACATAAAAAAACCCAAATTATAATGTATTATCATTTATCATAGCTGATCTGCAGTATAAATACCAAAGGGATATTTTACTAACCAATTATAGATTCAGAAAATAGTACTGTACAAGTTTACAATGACTATCAACATTAAGGGGCTGATTTACTAAGACACGATTTCGAATCAGAATTGGAAAAATTCCGATTGGAAATGAACATTTTGCGACTTTTTCGTATTTTTTGCGATTTTTTCGGCGTCTTTGCGATTTTTGCGTAAAAACTCGCGTTTTTACGCAAAAATCGTAAAGACGCCGAAAAAAACGCAAAAAATACGAAAAAATCGCAAAATTACCGATCATTACGAAAAAAACGCAATCGGACGCATTCGGCCCGTTCGTGGGTTAGTAGATGTGCCCCTAAGTAAAACCAGATTGCAGCTTTGTCTGAGAAGTGCTTAGTTTAAAAGTGTCTGTTCTGATATAAAATCTAGTTAAGTGTTCCACTAGAGGGCATTTTTATTGGAATCTATAAATGAGATTTTCTTATCAGAGCAATCATACCTACTAGCACTGGCAAGATACCCTCACATATGCTGCTAAATAAAGCGCCCTGTGATGTTTAACCCATGGCATCATCTTTTTAATAGTAAATAGAGATGTAGCGAACTGTTCGCCGGCGAACTAATTCGCGCGAACATCGGGTGTTCGCGGACTTTTGCCGATGTTCGCCACTTTGGGTTCGCCGCGTTTTTTTTTGGCGCCGCGTTTTTTCGCCTTGGTTTTCCCGCCGCGTTTTTCCGCCGCGTTTTATCGCCTATGCATATACATAGGAATAGCTTGCGGTTTTTTTTTTTTGCGTTATTTTTTTGCGTTTTTTTTTGCGTTATTTTTTTGCGTTTTTTTTTTGGCGCCTTTTTTTGGCGTTTTTTTTTACAAGTATTTTTCTGAGAAGTTTTTGCCCTTGATCCCCCTCCTGCATGCCACTGTCCAGGTCGTGGCACCCTTTAAACAACTTTAAAATCAGTTTTCTGGCCAGAAATGGCTTTTCTAGGTTTTAAAGTTCGCCTTCCCATTGAAGTCTATGGGGTTCGCAAATTTCGCGAATATTCGCGAGTTTTGGCGAAAGTCCGCGAACGGGTTCACGAACATTTTGCCGCGGGTTCGCTACATCCCTAATAGTAAAATGCACATGTCCAATTATATAAAGCAGAAGGCTTTGTTCTGTCCTGAAATACAATATTTCAGTTTTATTTCAAAGCCCTTTAGGTCTTCACAGCTCATCTCTTCTGTTATTATTATTACCATTATCTGTTATTTATGTAGTGCCAACACATTTACACAGTGCTTTACAGAGATTAAACATCATTCACATCAGTCCCTGCCCCAGTGTGTGTGGAAACTCATGGAGACATGGGGAGAACTTACAAACTTTTTGCTATTATATCTTCATACAATTGTGTTGGTGGGTGTCTTCACTGTCCCATACAGAGGCCCAGACTTTTTATGACCCTGCTCTGCTAAAACCCCTCATTTTTGATGCTTGTTACCACATTTGTTCTTCACACTTCCTATATTAGACTGTGGCCCCCACAATTGAATGGCAGCAGTTGTTACTCTTCAACTGTGTCTGTATGTTACCTATCCACTTGAAAACCTCATGGGACAGGGGCTGCTTTCTTTTTGCCCCTCTAACACTTGGTAAAAAATGTCTGGTATGTATTAACTTCCTATATTACCTATATTATGCTTCCTATGTTTATACAATTCACTCTTAAAGGGATACTATACCTCTGAATATTGCAGGTCTCAATAAAAATATATAATATACAGCAGCCATATTTAAATCACAAAGACATGAAAATAAATCAATAAGTGGACAGAGGTGTGCCTTTTACTCCCGTGTTTTTTCTTATTACAGTTAAAACCTATATATACAGGAAAAAAGTGACAGAACAGTCAAATTCTTACACCAGTGTTTAAAATGTATTAAAACATCCAAGTTTGATCATGTTACCTACAAGGCCCCAGCACAGAAGTTTATATTCCAGAAACCTATTACATAGGAAGTTCCAAATTATGGGAAGGCCATCTCCCATAAACTACATTTTAATGAAATCATATTTTGTTTTATAAATGATTTTCTCTTTCTCTGTGATATTAAAACAGTGCCTTACAATTGATACCAGCTATGATATAATTAGCCCTATATGAAGCAGAACAATCCTATTGAGATTGATTAATGTTTAAATTATATTTTGGTAGACTGAGGGCCAAATTTATTATGCAATGTAAGAAATGGCAAAAAAATTTGCCCCACATATAGCCAGGCAAAATTATTTTTGCCAGATATAACAGCCTCAAATCTAGTATTAAGACGGCATCTTGATTCATACATTCAACATTTATTTTGCACAGCTTTTTACACCATTTTTTTTGCCTAATTTTGTTTTACACAGCATAATAAATAGGCCCCTTATGGTATGGAATCCAAATAATGGAAAGACTCCTTATCTGGAAACCCCAGGTCCCAAGCATTCTGGAAAACAGGTCCCATACCTTTACCTGCCAAAAGACAACTGCATTAGTTAGAGAAGTATTTGGTTTGCAGATACCTCAGAAACCAGCAAATGAAGGAAAGGTTAGGATATATGTGTACATGCAATCTATTTTCTCACAACTCAGAGACTCAACAATGAGAACTTAGAGACTTCAAGTTTCACAAACACAGCTTTCCTATTTGTATAAAAGAAGTGACAGGTTTGATTTTAGGAATTTACTTTCTATATTTCCCAGAAATAGCGCTTGGAGGTGCAACTGAAAACTAAAGAACATAGAAACATTTGTTTTCTCCCCCTGTGAAGTGGCACGTTTGCAGCCACTGCAGACAATATAAAATTCCTCTGTGTGTTGTTTCATTATTCTAGAGGATATTGTCTGCCAATTCCCAACATTCGTAGGCAGTGAATCATACAGAGGTCCCAGGGTTCTGAGCACCCTGTACATCACTAGGAATTCTCGGCTAACGTATTAAGGGTGATCATACTGAATGAGCAATGACATCATGTGAATACTAATTCATGCCCCTTATAGAAGAGTGGCTAATGAAGCATTGCAAGCTGTTTCTTTCTAAGCTATATGAGGTGTCTTCTGGTTTTAGAATGTGCATAACTGCATAATTATGCTTTGTTAAATTCAACAGTATATGCTACATTTCATATAAATGCATATCAGTGGAAGGTTAAATAAAATATATAGCACCAATAGCATAATTTATGGGCTTTTTTAAAAAAAAAGTTGCCTTCTTTTATTCAGTTAATCCATGCACTTTTCACCTTATTGTCAACTTCAAAACAAACCTTTGAAAGTGAAGCCTTCCTATTAGAACTCATTGAGGTCTGTTCTTATCCCATTCATTAGGTCTGAAATGATCCTCATTCAGCTTGCCAATAAACTAAGTAAAGCACAACCACCTCTCATTAACATTATAAGAAATGGGTTAATAGACCTGGGGAGACCCTACCTAGCAAAGGCATCAACTCCCTTCTCTTTATAAATAGTGTAGAGCCATTCTGATTAAAGGTCTTTTCATTTACATCCCTACGCAGTCAGTCATTACTTAAGTGGAATAGATTTTTATTGCAATGGTTTCTAAGAATAATATTGTCTTTTTGTTCTTTTTAACTGCTTTCATACTAGCCTTTAATTGCTGACTGTTACGCAGTTAATACATATTTACAGCCATGTACTGATTCTTAAGGGTCCCTGAGGTTTTATTTGACCTATTTTGTTTGAATTGCTATCAAATCATTAACATGGCAATCATTGGAATGGCTGCTTCTATTTAACTTGTCTGACATTCTGGATGAACAGATGGCTTTGTGGACTGCATATCCCTGATAATGCCAGGTTCTTGTAAATGCCATAAACAAGCATTGCACTTGATCATTCATTTAGAAGGGACGTAGAGATTGTGTTGTAACATTGTCTGAGGAGAGGAAATGACATGCTGTACAAGTAAGTGCACAACAACAACTTTTTGTGAGTTATTGGGATGTAAATGACAAAGATGGTGTTTACAATGTTTTACCACTGGCAGTGTCTTGCAGTGGGTCTTCTGATATAGTGTTCTGAGCTGTTTCCTAAATGCCCAAGCTAGCTTATTATGTACATGCATGTGCCTCAATATGTCCATCCACACTAGGAATACCCTCCTGGAGCAGGGGGTCACAGCTTTTGATAAGAGGCTTTTATTTGAAAAACACTGTTGTTTCCCCATCTGAATTGTTAGCCAATACTTCTGGTGGGGGGAGCAGTTTGTAGGTAATAAGTGTCATTCAGGTCTGAACTAGGATAAAAAATAGGCCCAGCATTTCAAGGCTCAAAAAGCTTCCTGTCCGCCCAATAAATATTGACTGACTATGGCATCTTACAGCAGCCCTCTGGCATTTGCCCGATCCCACAGAATGCCAGTCTGGGCCTGGTGTTATTTACGAGACAAGCTTTTTTCCTGGGAGCACACAATGAATATAGTGTATGTTTGCTGGCACGAGTAATTGCCTCAGATAGACCATATGGGCTATAGACTGCAGGTATGGTAATATGCATGTAACTTGCAAACTTGCAAAGAGAGCGTGGACATTTCTGCCCCCATAATTTTGCTTAACATATTCATTTTTATGTTGCGTGATCCTAAGAGGTGTCAGCTATAACATATAGGGTCACAGCTAACAACAAAAAGCACCAGTGTGACTTTAAACCTGCCATACATGGGACCTCTTTGGATTACCTTTCAGCATTATGCAATTAAGATGGTCTATCTGGATCAGGAAATTTGGTTAGAGATGTAATTGACATGGAATTTATCATCTGGCTATTAAATAAAAGGGGTTGCAAGTTTGCTCATGTGTCTTTGCCCTAAAGAAGGTTGATTTCATTTGTGCAGTAACAGGTGTCACCAAATTGTTTTTAGATTTCAAAGCATATTATCTTGGGTACGCCTGATGAAGGCATACTTTGTATGAGCTAAAGACAATTAGTATGGCTGTCTTGGCAAAAAATACTGCTATATTACAATAACAGTGCAATTGATGAAAATGACTCTATTACAGCACAACAAAGATGCGTATGGAAATTAATGGTGTCCCTGACACAGTATCCTGTCTTTACAATCTTTTCCAAATCTGGAAGAATACCTAATGTCATTATTATTATTTACAATTTATATTCACAGTGCAAAAAAAATACATTACCTTGATTTAAATGCAAAAGAATGCAATGTAGGTAATATTCTAGTGAATGACCTTAATGAATACCACTGTGAAATCACCGTAGGACATCACATGTGACCCTTTCTTTATGTGTTTGCAATGCAAATTGGCAGCATGCGACTTAATTTGCTAGACATGCAAATATCTTTAATTGCCTAACTTATATTCAGGTAAAATTTCTCCTCTCCACTAATTACCCAGGATGCAGTGAGCGCTACATTTATAGTTTACAACTTAAAATAACTAATACAGATGTATTTTTTATCCCTGAAAAACCATACTGCATACCGTATGTAGGCAATACTATGGTTTCTCAGCCCTAATGCTGTCTTTGAATAAATCAAATGTGTCTATCAGGGCCAGAACTAAGGGTTGGCAGGAGAGGCACCTGCCTAGGGCGCAACAATGGGGGGCGCCAGGAAGGTATCTCTTCTGCCTACCCCTAGTCTGCGTTTCCTTGCCTACTTGTGTTGTCACCACTTGCTGCATGAGTTGCACGGTAACCCCTCCTCGAGCGACATCCCTAGGCATGTGCGAATATTTGCGCATGGATGCACGCAAATGGAGGTAGGGAGGGTGCGGGGGCAAGGCAGTCGGCCTAGGGCACCCAGCTAGCAGGGCCCACCTCTATGATTTTCATAAACTTTACCCATTGATGGTTTGAACCAGGTCAGTGTGCAAGAAGACTCAAAAAAATCTTTAATTGTCTGTTATTTATACTTCACTTAGAAAATTAAAGGAAATATGCAGTTCTGCTTTGAGAGCTGGGCTGATACACAGGTATTGGATCAGTTATCAGGAAACCTGTTATCCAGAAAGCTCTGAATTACTGGAAGGCCACCCCATTTTAATCAAATAATTCAAATGTTTAAAAAGAATTTGCTTTTTCTCTATAATAAAAAAACGGTACCTTGCACATGATCCTTATTAAGATATAATTAATCTTTATCAGAGGCAAAACAATCCTTTTGGGTTTTTTTAAATTTTTAAATCATTTTTTTTATGGTGATCCAAATTACAGAAAGTCTTGTACCTGTACCTGTATCTTTTAAATCCACCCTTTGCAGAAGTTACTTGTGAATCCATTTTGAAATGCCATTTTAAATGTAAAGTTCACGGGGAAACTGAAAACATACATACAGGAATTAATTAGTGTCTAATGATAATGATGTTATATAATGCAATTCACTGTATCTCCATCATGTGTTCAAATGCAATATATTTTGAGAATAATATAGTTAAAGGACAAGGAAAGTCAAAATCTATTAAGCACACTATTAAATAGTACTACTATTGCTGTGTAAAAACGCTATATTCCTGGCTTGCCTAATGAGAGATTTACAGAGATACACATACTAGAACCTACATACTTGTTTCAGTATGGCGTCGCCATAGCAATCAGACGCTAGGGGGAGCGCTCCTGATGTGTGCGTATGTGCAAGCTAAGGATCTGGTCGTAGCGTCTGTGCAGGAGCGAGGCATTATGGGAACCTTCTTTACACAGCTCAGCGTTTTATCCTCCTGTTTAGCTTCTGATCATCTGAACAGGTGAAATATGGGGAGACTTAAGGGCACTAGTGAGACAACTGAAGGTATGCCTGCAGCTTGAGATTAACTCTTTACTAGCCTTTCCTTCTCCTTTAAAGAAAAGAAATGCAATGTTCTTCTTAGGTAGCTACCAAGAGCCACTATATATACTGAATATGATTTGAGCATAGAAGACATTTAAAAATACAGAAATAATTCTTCAGTCCCTAGCCAGAGAATGGAGAACGAGTCATTCAACTAAACAGAGCCAGAAATGTGAAAAAGCATTAAATGTAAGATGAAAACCTATTTGTCTGTTGCAAAGGTAACATAATACCCTCATAGTTTTCAACAGGGGGTACATTATTTATTATAGTACACAAGTTTCAGTGAGTCTGTAACAGGAATTACATCACTAAGCACCGATTATAATTGATGACATCACTACGGACCATTTACAAGGTTATCATTTACAGGATATTCATGGCTAACACAAACACACACACACATATATATATATATACATATATCGTTTTTACATGTAAAATTACATGGCAACAGAAGTTTGGAATAATGTAGACTTTCCCATTGGCTTTCTCTCTCTGCTGAAAGAGATGTGCCTCTGGATTTAGACATTTTTATTTAAATGGCCGTTGTCATTCTATTTAAATGCACATTGCCTGCATCTGGGCAACCACCTTCCTGCTTGGTTGGGATTATGCTAAATGGCTCGATTCCTCTCAGGAAAAGTATACCTTGTGTATAGACCTGTTATCATGCATTCTACAGTATTTATAATGGAAAAGTAGTTAACTATAAGAGTGTTGCTTATTGTTATTGCATTTGTTTTAGTGCGATCTGCCATTGCTTACTTTGGTGGGGGCATTCTTTGGACACCTTTATAAAAGAATGCACAATATGGCAGCTTCCACTGAAAAGTATCTTTGCAAGGACTTTTCTGTGTACAAAACAAGTTGTAACCTTGTATTTTACTGTCTAGATTATATAAAATAAATAGACCATAAACCCAGTTTGTAAACACAGTATAGTTGCCATGAAGCAATAGTATCTTTGGAAATTTGATGCTGAGAACAAAGTATCAACATTAAAGCTATGTTATTTGAGTCAGAAATTTCAGCCAGCCACTGAAATGTGCAATTTTGCTGTAATTGCATGGGTTTTCAGCAGGTTCAGAGTGAACTATTACTCATAGTTTAATACAGAGACCAAAGGCTCTCAAGGATGCTGGGAGTTGTTAACAGCTGGATCACTGTAAGTTTGACATCCTCACATTAGAACTAAGACATACAATATGCAAGTGCTTTGGATGTTTAGCATGTCCAGTGTGCACCAAACTGTTCTACAAAGCAAGATATATTGCATCATACTCCCCCCTTACACCCTTTGCTCCTTGATGTGGTGGGACATGGAAACAGGTGCATGGGGTTCAAATTCTGTCTCTAACATTGGCCCTCTCTGCAAAATACTAGGATCAAAGAAACTAGCCATGAGCAAAGCCAGCTATTCCATATCACAGAAACACTATTTACCAGTGGTTCAAAAGAGAAAAAAGGAAAAGCTCAAATAATAGGTTCATCTTCTCAGTACAGATGTTTCAAAGAAAATGAGTGTCTACTAAGGATTATATGTAGCAAACCCACACCAACTGCACTTCCTTCTTTCCTTTACAGCTGCATTTTTCTTTCTTTCACTGAGTTCCAGTGTATTTTAGTGAATATCTTCCAGTCTTCTTTTATGTGTTGCAATTTGGCAGGCTAAATTAGCTGAAAACTAATAAGCTGCAAAATCATGTCAAATTCATGGGCTGTAAGTTGTAAAGTACAAAATCCGTGACAGACATGGCCTTTTCACTAAAAGTTTTCCGTAGTCAATATTTGCGCTCAGGTACAGTATGTAACCTCTAACTGCTGAGTACGGAACTGCCTGTCACTCATCTCTTTGTTCTTTCATTATTACTGTGGTTTGCTCTCTAAGTGTTATAAATAAGTGCTCAATCACATTTCATGGATTGAGAGGAGGTGCCCTGCCCAGGCAAGCAAAGGCAAAGGAAAGCAAGGATTAGAATGAATAGGAAATTCTGATTATCTGTAACCTGTACAATTACACCTTTTATAACCTGTCATTTTGTTCTCTGGAACAGCATAGTTTTACATTTAAAGGGATACTAATACGTCACCTAGTTTGCAATAGTAACATATATCTGAGTTGTTCTCTGGGACCCTAAAGAGCATTCACTGAGTAGCTAAATAAATGGACTGATCCTTCTTTGCTGATGTTAAGATGTTTTGAAATGTCCATTGAAAATGGCAAATGCTGCATTAGTGAATTGTATATTTTATTGTTACCTCCCTTTTAAACATGTTATTGATGCTTATCACTTATAGTCCCTTATCTATTGTGAAACAAGGGGCAGTCTTTGCTGTCTTTATTATACAGGAGACCAGAAAAGTATATGGGGAGTTGTTTTCTCAGTGTGACAAACTTCACACAAACTCAATACAAACAAACAGTATCTTAATGTTATTTGGAGAAGTGACCTCATTTAGTTAAAGAACAAGCTCATAAATAGACTGACTATATTACCAGCAACAGATTAGGCCTTAAACCTAATTCTCCATGGTATTACTTTAAAATAGTGAATTATTCCAACAAAAGTTGACATCAGAATCCGTTTGTGGAACGTACAGCTGTGTCAATTTGTACATGACAATACCAGGCTCCTCTTTCAGGAAACAATAGTGCTCAGGTAGGCAAATACACACAAGTGTAAGCACTTTCACAAACTTGGGTTCAGTGCAGCCTGACACATAACAATGTAAGGGCTGGAGGAATAACAAAGGAGGTTGCATATATGAACATTATTTCACTGTTAGCACTAAGGCACAGATAATAAGGTTTGCACCATGGAAACAGGAGGAGGACTGGGTGCAAGATGTTGTATTCTCTCCAGCTGGTGTCACTTTAATGTGATCAGGGGCATTACTAACATAGAGGCACCAGTAAGCCGAGTAAGCCTGTTTGTGTTTGGGATGTAAGAAATTATTTGGAAAGTCTAGAAATTCCCCCGATCTTTGTGGTTTTCCAACAAATGCAACAATTTCTGTAAAGGCAGCTAAAATAAGGGTAAGGGTGTTTTTATAATTTGGAACAAAAACATTTACTAAAAACATTTTAACTTTGAAGAAAAAAAACAACATTAACATGGATCTGTTTTAAATAAGTTACATTTAAGTACAAGGTACTGTTCATATAAAAAGCAATGGCATTCCCATATTTTGAATTTTTCTGAATGATGGATTTTCACCATAATATATCCCATACATTTACATATATTATCTGCTAGCAGGGGCCAGAATAAGTATATGGAATATGGTTAAATCCAGAGGCTGGAGGGGACAAAACCAAGGAGAAGGGGGACTGTCACATTTAATTATTTATATACAAGCAGCAGGAAAATTGATAAGGTTGGATTTGTTTGCTTACAAGTAATATCAATGCGTACCACTCATAAAAAAAAGTTAATAATAGTTTTAGAGCTAACAATGTATTTATCATTCTGGGATGATTTCTAAGGCATGTGGCACACGATGTGCTTTCTTCCCCTGCAAATTTTGTCCAGAAAATGCTTGTAACCATTTCCTTGCCACAAGAATGCATCTTATTTATATTATCCTTTTGGAAAGAATTACATGGAACTCTCCTGTTAAAAAAAAACAAAAAAAACATTCTGAGTCACACTTATAGCTGGAGGTTTGCAGTGCAGAGGCAGCTCACTTACCACAGTTTATATATGCCTATATGCATACTTGCGTACTTCTGCACTGAAATCTGCCTAGTGTGCCTGCACCCAGGCCAATGCAAAGGCTCCGGGTGTGGGCACAGGGAAAGGCTGATGTGTTTATCCACAGGCCAATAATTAGCCTTGTGTGGCATTAGTCTAACTAATTTTCTCAGGTGGGGAGCTTCAACTTCAATTTGATTCTAACCATCTTAGTACAAGAAATGTAAGTATAGCATTAGAAATAAGAAATCTATCTAATACATTCCAGGTTGTCATTTTTGTATACTCTGTATGGGGTTGCATATGGGATAGCGACAGAATGGGAAAGCAAAAGCATACAGTGAGCATATATGAAAGATACCTAGCAAGATTTGCAAGTGGAAATTTGTCTTAGGTGGAAAATGTATGTGGTGGTTTTACAAAGCTGCAGCCTTGCCAAGTGGGGCTTTAATCTCGGAATGCTGCCCAGTGAGACTGTAGGTCATTGACAAAATAAATCTTTGCCATAAAATGTGTAACCCCTGACGTGCTGCTGGACGGGTTTGCCAGCTCAAACACCTTTTAAAACTTCATGACATCATGTCTGTGGATATATTGTTATAAAATAGTCGGTCAAAGAGAATTTCTCTCATGTTGCTGAATTTTACCTTTACACCATACCAATATAATTATAACTGGAAAAAGTGTCTCATGCACAATTCTGGGCAGAGTGGCACTAAGCATAATAGATGTACTTACTCAAAATTTGCTCCATGCTCATCTACAACAAGAATTCTGAGGCTAGAGACCCCATCTGTGGCTAATTCCAATTCCATCATCCTTCTACTGTTCGAATAAAGCTGTAGAACAGCTGGGAAATTCCTACAATGAAGTATTTTGTTTAGTGTTTGTAACTTATTATTATACATGGTTTTGTGTAATACACATATAACATGAAAAACTTGGCATTGATTAATTAATACTTTGATTTGACACATAATTTTTCATGATAAATGCATCATATATTAATATATTGTATCTTAAACAGTATACTGAAAATAATGACTAATTTTTTTATTTACTAAAATTTATTTTTTACAAATTAATTAATCCCCTTCCCCAGTGTTTCCAAGCAGCTCAATAAGCTTGGTCACTAACTTAGATCAAAAATGAAAACAACAACGAAGGATCTTTCCATACATGGCAAATCTTGCAAAATGCCATTTTCTGATGTTTTATACTAAACATGCAGGGTTTCCCCCAAAATTCCAGCACAAAAAGCAGCTAGGTGCTAAATTGCACCTTTCCAATTTTACATGATGCATCAATACACAAGTTAATTAGTTTGCATGTTTTGTGACTTACATGCAAGTTGTGGCAAACCTATTGGAGATGTTGTCACTTCCTTTGATTATATTGGCGCAAATCTGTTGGTGCAACCTGCTAGCAGAGCCCTGGAAATACTACCATGTCAAAGCTGGTGGTAATTCTAGGGTTTTCATGTGTCAGTGAGCACACCTCAGTACGATTCATAAAAGAATAGTGGGGGGTGGGATAATTTGGTGCTCCCCATAAGTACTCATGCATGGAGCATGTAAGGGCAGAAGGACCTTTTATAAGTGATTTCAATGTTCAATTTTTAAATCAGTTTGAGTACTTTGAACTTGTGCTTGTGATGGATTGCTATAGGTAACTGCACTGGTACAGTGTAGCACCTCTGGTCCTAAATCACAGTTCATTAGCTCAATCTGTTAAGAGAGATGGAGACATGCTGTACCTGTGCAGAATGGTGCTAATTGTTAACAATGTTGTTAATAAAGATGCAGGAACTTAAATTTCAATAAACAATATAACGGCTGATTCTAGCTGCTGATATCGCTCCTTTAGACCGATTAGGCAGCTTATCTGCCCGTGTATGGACACGAATGTCGGGCCTGCTGACCAGCATCTGACTTGAAATCAGGCAGGTCTAAATCGGGCAGGTTTGATTTCTCCGTAGGATTGGGGACTGCATCGGCTATACCCCCCGTTCTAATTCGTTAGTTTGGCCCCATGGCCAAACAACCAAATTAGCCCAATATCGCCCACCCATCTGCGAGTGGATCTTAGCATGTATGGTCAGCTTTAGGGTCACATATACTGTATCAAAGAGTGAAAACAGTTTTCCTTATTTACACTAATTTATATATAAATATACCCCTAAAAGTGAATAGAGAAATGTAAAATCTACCTCCGTTGAACTGTGGTGAGTTGTGTTTTCACTCTTTCATAATATGCCCCTTAGAATGGTTAAGATGGCGGTGTAGGGAAGATAAATTGGGAAACATTTATATTATTATTATTATTATTAATAATAATAATAATAATACATATTTATAAAGTGTCAACATACGTTACAGCATTGTACAGTTAATAAGTGCATGGACCATACATATTGTCATACAAATTATACACACAACCAACAACCAAAACTAAAGAAAATATGAATGGTAAGGTTTCTCTGTCTGCCCAGCTTACCCACAAAAATAATAACCTGTATCATTAGCAGGCTATGTATGTGTATATATATATTTTTTTATATGGCACTGCTAATGTAAGCAGCGATGAACAGCAGAGCAATAAATTAATAGAACAAACAGGGGCCATTAATGATAATACAAATAAATGCAAAGTTCTGTTACATTAAAGATAAGGAGCTGAGTGTTAAAGAGACAAGAGGAACGAGGTCCCTGCTTCATAGAACTTACAATCTAAGTGCCTTATAACACATGGCAAAATTCTAGTGCAGATTCACAGAAATATTCACCGCTTAGTTAAAGTTCGCCGTAAATCAGGTGAAAAAATGTACTCATCCCTAATAAGGGTCACAAGTAACTGGGATAAATCTTTTAATATGGAGCCACAGAGTGTATAACCTAGCCTAAACCTTGCTCTGCAAATGATGATTCAAGTGGAACATGGAAGCTATTAATTCTAATTGGTTGGAATTCTGTAAACCCCCTTGCTGACAATATGGAATCTGCAGTTCTGTAAGGGAAAGGGTTAAATAAGAAATCAACAACATATAGGCATTGGTTATAATGCACAGAGTGAATTTATGTAATATAATATAATATGTGTGTGTATATTTGCCTGACTGGATGTTGCCATACTAAGCTGAAACCTGGCTGATATACCATATTCAAACTGATGCCAAGGGTCCAAATTCTCGTGTTACTTGTTGAAAGGTTTGCCTGAATTGTGTTGAAGAAACAATTCTCTAAAACTATTCTAACCCTTGTTTTACTGATTATGAAATGTTTGACAGGTTCTTTTATAGTGCATTTGTATTAGAAATGTGGTATAGCTTGTAGAGTGGAAATAAACAGGTCTAGTAACAGGGACGGGTCAATACAGAGTACTTTAAGATGATTTAGAGGAAGATTTGCTATCTTTCTGCTGTAACTTGCAAACTGTGTTTTAATGGTTCAACATTCCAACAAAAGCTCAGTTACTAGAGACAAATCCATCTGCCTGATTTCAATTATGTACAAGGCTAAGACTCTGGATGTTGATAGAGATTAGGACCCCACAGACTGCAGCGTTCCTACTCCCCAGGAACATTCTAATGATGGAATAAATCTCAGCAGGCTTTGCTTGGGGACATTGTCACCTCCTGTCTAGTCACAGTTACTTACATGATCTACTTCCTGCTCTGGTATTCCTTTTCTTTTATATGAGGCTGATCCCCAAAGTACCCTATATATTCAGCATTAAACTCCATACCTCCCGGATGTGTCCACAAATGTCAGTAACTCAGTTTATGTGCACATGATATGCTGCATAGTGAGAAAAGAGTGGCCAGCGCCACTGCTCCTTTATAAAGAAGAAAGTACAGTGAAATGTAAAATTTTTGCTACTTACAATAAAAATGTGGAAACTACTAATGTCATTGATGAAAGAAAAACATTCTAAGTAACGTTAGTTATGCATATGTTCTCTTTAGTATAAGCAAATCTAAAGCAACTTGACTTGCTAAGAAAAAAGTTTACTTAGCAAGTCCAGTTGCTTTAGATTTAGTTATCCTAGATATACCATGGCCTGGATGAATGAAAATCTTCATAGTCATGTTTTCTTTTATTTTCCTCCACATTATTTCTTAACGATATCTTATTCTTATCAATAATTTATAAATGAAACAAACAAAACACCCACCATGTACTGGAGTTTGCATTTATGTATGTGTTCAGAAGCAGATTTCAGATGTACTGTGCTTACTAAAGGGAGCATCTAACTTGGACATATTGTTTTCTAAATACACTTACAGACATGTATAATTTTCTCTGATCCAGAGTGCAAACTGCCCAAAGAGCTTACAAAATGGTCAGGTTTGGTTGCTCTGATCAATACGGCTATAATTCTGTCTGATATTTGGAAAGCCGTCTGCCTCATAAACACAGTTAACACCAATGGAGCAGCCCCCAAAACACAGTACTATATATACCTTCTCCTATAAAGAGACAGAGTGGGTCAGTAAAACATACTAAACTGATAGGGCCCACCATGTTCTACTCTTCTGTAACCCATTTTTGGCTAAAATAGACAAATTCCAGCTATGGGTAGCATGGGGTACACTGGACTCCTCTTCAGCAGGATGGGCCTTTGCTAAGTGGAAGTTACTATATGGAGGGTGCTGTGTTACTACACCTCCCACTGCAACGTGTAAGTGTAAAATGCAGTAAATAAGCAAATGGACACTCTTGATTAACGAAATAACAACTGGTTTATTTATGCAGACAAAGACGTTATAGCAGGGTTCAGCAATTATAATCACAGCACATGAGGTGCTAAAACAAGGCAGATTCAATAGATGGTACAACAGATCTGAACCACTTTGGATAGTACTGGGAAATAGTCTTTTGTCCTTAGGATGTCCACCTTATTGGACCGGATCCCAAACAGCCAATGGTGGTTCAGGGATAAACACTAGCCTGATACCTGTGTCTTAACCATGGTCCCTACAATAAGGCTGCAGAGCCTATAAAGGAGACTAATCCTCTAACTTCCTAGTTGGAGCCAGAAACTGCCCTTACTAAATAAGCCTTACTGTGTCAAGTTGCTAAACGTGCTATAACAGGAGATATTCAACACTTGCTACTCCCTCGTTCACGGGGTCCTTGCTCCCCGACTTCTTTGAGGGTATTTGTCCCCTTAGGGCCTAACCTTCTGGGCCGTGTGGATCCCAGGCTTCCTGGAGACATCTACTCTGGTCAGATGCTGCAGGCCAAAAAGAAAGAACCACCCCTTTTCTAACACTATATTGTAGGTAGGGTGTGGTCTAGCCTTGGGCCAATAATATGATATATGTTAATACCAATTTTGATAAATGGGTCTTTGCTCAGTAACAGGAAAATAAGACAGGGTAGGGCTTAAATCCATGGGGGCATATTAACCCTATGGGTCCTTACAGTTTCTTATTGCTCCAAGGGTATAACATCAAGTTTTTTTCCTAAATAGCAGCATATTATATCTGTGCAAGTTGTTGTCTTCCTGTCCATGTTCCTAAGTGTGCTTAGCCAATGCTCCCTTCAGAAGTAACAGATTTCTGCACTGCCTTCAGTTATGTTTTTTCTGTAACTGAGCGCCTTGTTGAGCCACCATACTGACATTCTCATCATACAACATTTTTTAGATCCTGGTTTAGAGGAACGTGGATACTTTTAGTATCTTCCCAATCACTGACTGACTTGTACCAATTATACAAGTGCCTTATTTATGTATTTCATTACTTTTAAGAAGCAAGTCATATTTTTTAGGTACAATATTATACTGACTGAAAAGTCATGATTTCATTGTCCTACTTTATTTAAAAAAAAAATTTATGCCATACATAAGAATATGCCGTACTTCACATGAATGCTTTGCAGGATACTTGATATTTATGAGGAAGAATTTAAAATATAAAACTAGTTTTATGTTTGGGCCATTTAGATGTGCCAAGATGACTTTGACTTCCACTTGTATTGTTTTCCATTTTTAAAAATTTCCCCTGCACCTCTCATGTAGTTGGCTCTCAATAACAGAATGCACGCACCTGGCTCAGGTACAAATGCCCAGCTAAATGTAGCTTTACTTTTAGGTCTCGTCTTCATCTTAGGCAGCTGCCCAACATTTACTGTAGGTAAAAATAACAGAATGAGGGTTATTATCACAAGGTAATTCTTTATGGTCAAGCAGTATAACAGTGCTCAACGTCATATAATGTTTTGTATAACTGCAGTAATGCAGCCTAGAGTATTGTATTCATTGCTTTGTGCTGCAAAATGACGGGTTAATCTTTTTGGATAAATGTATCCAAATAAAGAAAACATAAGAACTGTAGCTAATATATTAGCTTATACAACTATTTTTTGGGATTAGCTTTTTGATGGGATAAATGATGAATTAAACATTGCATTCATTACAGATAATGTTCTTGTTAAGCTTTTGAATAAAACCAGACTTATGACTGTACTTTTATATCCAGGTACGTAAATATCTGGCTTTTTGTTTTGATTGCCAAATGTTTCTTTTCTAGTGGCAGAAAGCAGAGCATATGGAGAAGACAGAGGTTCTTGCAGGAATGCTTAAGACCCAGAGAGAATGAAAACCATGTTACATTTAACTTGAGTTCAATAATTGGGTCTTGGAAACAAGGAGAAAATCCCTTTTCTTTGCAGCTGTTACTTGGGATAGAGCTTTACCTTTTAGATCAGGTCAGGGAAAAAAAAGATTGATTTGCTTATTTAGAATTGTATAATACAGGATTAGTGGAAATTCCTTTCCGTTATTCTTCAGACCTACTTTATAACTCTCGGAATAAAGTCTGAAGTCAACTAGGAGCACTCTTAGAACCCCAAACAAAACCAAATCCAGACTGAAGTCAAACAGCAATACTTGACATTGTGTTGCACTTCATTTGCAGACGTTTCCCAAAGAGGCACAATGAAATTCAGTGCAACTATGCAACTGCAACAGATTAGAGGCCAACCAGTAACTCATTGTCTGGGGGTATAAAGCCAAGAATTAATCTTTTATTTGTGAAACCTTTGAACACTAAGAGAATGAAAAAATGAGTGTGACAGGTACTGCAAAACACGGAAAAGCAAGTTCATTGAGGGCCGAAAAACCAGAGGTTGAATGAATGTCAAAAAGAACATTTAAAAATTCTAATTATTGTTTAACATGTCCTAGAGATAAAGAGTGGAGTTATGGCTTATGGCTTCTAGCTAATGGAAATGCAGTCTTAATTTACTGGAGCTTAACATTCCAGAGGGAAAATGTGAAATTGGAAGATGTCTATCACTATAACATGGGAGGCACCACCCATTGTGGAATCAGTTCATTCTGGGCCCTAGTTACTAGTATATTAACATTGTTTATTAGCAGGACTTATGTTGCAGCCTTAAAGGTATCTGTCGCTTTAAATTAAATTACCTACAGGAAACTGTAAGTTAGTGGTTTATTAGACTGTTATAAAAAGAGGAACTGAGCTGGAAACCCCACATGACCCTGACGAAATTCACCCAGTCTGTCTGTGTTCCATTTATATTTCCTTATAAAAAAAAAGCATGAGGGCATAGCTTGCTGTGTAGCCAACTCCTGCTGTAGTTTCAAACATAGGAGTTTGAGCCGTCTTTCTGCAAGTCATTGTTATAGAGAATTATATCAGTAACACCCCCATGGCCATAGCTGGTGTAATATGGATGTCTATTATTATTATTATTACTATTATTATTATGAAAAACTAGGGCTTACCATTATCACTTTACACAAGGCTAGTAAATGAGCCCTATAACATTTTTGTAGTATATGTACAGTGTTTTAGCCTCTTCGATATATACAAAGCACTTTAACAAAAGGAAAATAAAATGATGCATATTAAGCTATTTATTCTTGATTGAATCACATCTGGGCAAAAAGGAAACTCAGGAAGCGTAAACGATTTGCAGAACTACAATACGGCCCATTCCCACTTTGGTGTATAACCCTCATAGAAATAGCATGAAGAATATTAATAATTTCAATAAAAAAAATAAATAATATTTACATACATGGTTTTAAAAAATTATTTTGTTATAAGGTTACTTTTTTACTAGAATTTAATATCTGTCAAGCTTACTTATATTATTCTTACACTGTTGCAGTTTAAAGGTGTAATGCTGTAGTATGTAGTATAATGGGAAGTAGAATAATTCTAACCTACTGTTTGAAGTATTTATTTATGCATTAATTATGAATAACTGCCAGTTTAGATTACTATACTGTGTTCTTTCACCTTTATGTAATGAGGTAAGAGATGACAATCATTATTGAAAAATTAGGTGATTGTGATCTGCATTCTTCTCAGTTATACAATCTAACGCCCCTGGCCCCATCCAGTTTCTAGAGAGCTCTACCCCTTCTGGTCTGTGCAGGGGCACAGTGATTGGATCATCCACTTTCTACAGCCTGTGTTTTGTACGCAGGTGAATAAAAGTGGATCCACTGTGGATGATCCACTCTTTCCTGTAGCCCCACTGACAGATGCGGCGTCGGCCACTGTGGAGCTACACTGACCATATTTTGGTGTAAAAATGCAAACTTTTGTGCTTCCACAAAGCTGGCCCCATGCCTGTCAATGTGGCTACACGGAAGAGTGGATGACATCAGATCCGCAGATGATCTGCTCCAGTGCCTCTGCCCTAACAGCTGTATTAAATATAAGATTCATGGCACAGATGCAAATGCAGATAATAGGTAATACAAACCCTGTGGCTATTTTTATTGTTTGTTTTATAATGATCCAGCAAACAGGGGAAAGTTCCATACACAGTTAATTGCTTTTTTTAGCTAAATGTTTACAGTGGTAGATTCCTACAAGGGTCGGATTTGAACACACCCACATGTGGCGGCTGTTACCTAGGTGACCAAACCTTCAATTCGCCATTCAGTCAATTAGATAATTACACCAAATTAGGTGTGTCTGTGTGTGTTCTAACACACATATGGTAGCGCTGCACTAACCTTGTACTGTCAGCTTTACCAACAAACACAATCTATTCCACTCTCAGCTCCTTTTCTAAAATATTATTAAAATTACCTAAAATGCATGCATTATAGCTCTACTGTGGATAGCCAATGCAGAACTTTAAAGGGCAGATTTTAGCTGCCAATTTGGCCCCTTCAGCCCCAGTCCAGATATTGAACAGGCAGGTCTAAAACTTTCTGTTGAATTATATAAACTTGTGCCCCGTTGCTTAATTTCAAATTGAATGGCTGCCCACATAGCTATGCAGCAGATTATTTATGTTAACTGCACCAGTATTTGACAATAGCAGGCTTATACAGGTATGGGATTTGTTATCCGGGAGAAAAGTTATCCAGAAAGCTCCCACTTACGTGAAGGCCATTTCCCGTAAATGCCTTTTTAATCAAATAATTCAAAATCTTAAAACATATTTCCTTTCTCTCTATAATTAAAAAACAGTACCTTGTGCTTGATCCTAACTAAGATATAATGAATCCTTACTGTAGACAAAACCATCCTATTGGGTTTATTTAATGTTTAAATAATAGTAGATTTAAAGATCCAAATTTCAGAAAGATCCCTTATCTGGAAAATTCTGGATAACAGGTCATAGACCTGTAGTACATTATATATTGAAATGCCCGTAACGCATTTTTTTACATTAGGGCCCATCCCAGGCTGCAGCGCAAGAGCAGATGAGTAATATAGAACAAAGCAGAGTGAGGGCGCACAGCAGCTTTACATGACAAGCA
Organism: Xenopus tropicalis; assembly: GCF_000004195.4. Classification (NCBI taxonomy): domain Eukaryota; kingdom Metazoa; phylum Chordata; class Amphibia; order Anura; family Pipidae; genus Xenopus; species Xenopus tropicalis. The sequence goes on from NC_030681.2 coordinate 107,085,857, forward strand.
CAGGCTTCACAGATAATTAAAGGGCATCCAAGTAATCCATCACTGGAGCACACGCACCAGCTCACCTATCTTGGCGTTCTGTCAGAGGGATTCTTCAAAGAGACCTCTTTAAAGTCAAACATTTACAAATGATCATTTCAAGGCACTGAGGAAAAAAGGGTCATTGTTTCACGTGAAACAGGAAACCCACTCGAAGCTGTATTTTTGATATACATCAGCAAATAAAGAGTTAAAAAAGGTGTTTTAATAGGAACATCTGCTCTGAGATCTAGCTATCTCTCTAAAAATGACTGGATACTCCCCAAAGGGTACCAAGATGTGGAGTTAATTGTGCTAGAGGGGTTAATTAGTAGAGTTGGTATTAAAACATCACAGGCTTCTCAAGGACATAGATTGATTGGGGTCACTGGGTTGTGCCCAGAACTAACGTATCAGTTCTTATCTTTGAACTACAATGTCCAATTGATTTTCTGTGGCCCATTACCCTCAGCACACTACAGCAGATTTTGCGTAGGTTTGCTTAGAATGTCTTTTTAATTTAGATTATTTTTAACAAAACTGTGTGACTATAATGCAAAGAAAATGGACCAGAATGGGGAAAAGCCAACGCTTAAAACTTTATATCTTCTTTCAAATGTAAATTATGACAGAAAATGATTAATGCGACAGATACATGTTCTGCCTATACAATGGCATTCGTCTTTGGGCCACCGGGCAGTCACAACCTGCACACACACGTGCCTGTGATTTAATACATATTAAAATGCCATTAGCTGTGTGCACATTTCAATGGAACAGATACTAACGGGAGGCACATGTGGCCAAGATTGTATGTGATTTAAAAAAAACATTGTTTTTGTTTATACAGTTTATAAAGTTACTGGTTACAATTAATTATTAGGAGGTAAATACAGGCACTACTCAACCAACCAATGAAGCACAACACTACGATACTTAAGGTGGCCATACACGCACCGATAATATCGTACGAAACCTCGTTTCGTACGATATTCGGTGCGTGTATGGTATGTCGGTGAGTCGACCGATATCGCAGGAAGCTGCTGATATCGGCCGACTCGCCGATCGGACCAGTTGGAAAATTTTGATCGGGCGCCATAGAAGGCGCCTGACCAAAATCTCCCTTCAGGGCTGAATCGGCAGAAGGAGGAAGAAATCCTATTGTTTCTACCTCCTTACCTGCCGATTCAGCCCTGAATGGTGTGTGGCGGATCTGACGATGTTTTGTGCGACCGATGGTCGCACGATACATCATCAGATCGCCACGTGTATGGCCAGCTTTAGTCCTAGAGCTTGTCTGTTCCCTCCTGTTTGATTAATTCACCTCAGGTATCTTCACTGTGAGGTGCTTTGTTATATTTTTCATTAATTGGTTTAATAAATTGATTGCAATGCCAATCTAGTATGCTTGAGCTCAGGGCATAACTACAAAAAACACCCATCCACCTATCCTTTTTAAGGTTACTATAGATAGGTCACTTTGAGACCACAGCAGTCCATAATATTGATAAAGCAACTGCTGTCAATGCTCCACACAAGTACATGGGTTGAGGTGAGGCATCTTACTTGAAATTCATTTATTTGCAATGTTTTGGAGCAACTTAAAGCTCCTTATTCATAACAAGTATTAAATATACTGGGGAAGGATTATTATTATTATATTATACATTATTAGTAGTATTATTAGTACATGTTTGTGTTTGTATAGCGATCGCTTAAGTTTACTTGCATGGATTGCTTTTTTTCCCATTTATTTTTTAGAAAAATAAAAAGCTGATTGTTGATTAAAAAAAGGTTGTGACTAATAACAAATCTGGTCCACAGTGTAACACTTTATAGGACTCCTTTATGAGTGCAAGTGCAGTTGCGGTTGTTTAAAAATTATGGCAGTCTTTGTGCAAATTGATAGCATTCATTAAAGTGTTACTTTTCAAAATATGACTGTACATAAAAAGTTACCTTTATGTCATGTTGATCAATTGTAGCTGATAAGGCTGTTTTTTTAAGTCACCTGACTGTTCTGCCAACCTGACTGTCCCTTCTTAATCTGTCACTTATAGCTTCTAATGCTAACGCACTCCTGCTGCACAAATATGGCAGCCCCCTCATAGAGGAACATGTGGGATTGGATAGTTAAGGTAAAAGCATCAGGCAAATACTTGTAAAAATTATGATTAGCACACAAAGACATGTCATAATATATAAAAACAATGTTTAATTTCAGGTGTCAGTATGTTTTTAAAGGTAATTGCATTTAAAGCCGATCCTTGAACTTCCAGCATAGTTGCACTTAGTGACACTGCATCAGTTCTGCCTACTGTTCTAAAGTGCACCTAGTGAAGCTAAGAACACCCTTGGGCTAAATCCAGGGTACTCAAAGGGGCCTGCGTCAACAGACACAGCGTACTTGCACCTAAAATATCACACACAAAGGCATAGCACTGCATCATTTATTCTTTAAGAACCTAGGTCAAATAGGTCAGAAAATAGGTCACTTTCACTTCAACTGGGGTTGTTTGGAAAGATTGGAAGACACAGCAAAGGGTATACCTATGAGGGCCAATAGTGTATGGTAACCCACAGTCTCATACCTATGAGCACCCTTATATTTGCAGAGCATTGTCAAAGATGCAGAATTAATTAGGAATGCAACAAATCCAGGATTAGGTTCAGGATTCGGCCAAGATTCAGCTTTTTTTCAGCAAGATTCGGTCGAATCAAATCTGAATCTCTAAAATCATGTGACTTTTGGTCACATAAACTCCTAAAATAGTGGATTCGGTGCATTCCTAGAATTAAAGGGATTACAGTAAAAACTTCTGACTAGATTGTGGTACATTAAATAAAGGGGAAGCCAAAGCACAGGGTGTATATATATGGGCCAACTGTGTATGGTTAACTACAGCAACATGAATGGACAGACTACTAGGTGCAGAAGTGGGTTAAATAATCATAACAGACAAATGAAAGCTATTTTCTTAATTCTGGTTTTTAATCCAATCACGTGAAATCCAACCAATTCTGTAATACAAATCACATTATAGTAAGTGTTCATTGTATTCTTTTGTTATCTTCCACATGTACATGCCCATGTTCTTGTTCTTCCCACTTAAGTGTGAATTTTCTCTTTGTATAACTTCACCATAGTTTGCCTCAATTTGCCAGGCATATTTTTTTAACATATCTCATGATATGAAGTTGATGTTGTAGTAAATTAATATTCTTGCCAAAAATATGCCAAAAAGTATCAACATTTTTCTTTTAGTAAATATGTAATATATGTCTCCTATGCATTATTTCAGCATGGTACAAAACAATCACTTCACAGATTTTTCACATAGTTACTTTCTGATGGTAGTAGGCACAGGCAGGGCATGAGTCTGACCACTTAAGTCCTTACTCTGGCGGGTAATACTCAGGGTACTAACCCTTTCTGCTCTCCTCATGAAGCCTCTGGCAGCTCTGCTAACTACCTGACTCTCACTCCTTGGAGCTCTCAGGCTATCCATCAGTGACCACCCCAAAGAGACAGAAAACCTGGTGCCTTTACTTTTTAAATGACATCTGGCCAAATACAGTACTGTCAGGGAAACTTTAACTTGGAACCAGAAACAGCTCCAACTCAACTCAACTAAACAGACCTAGCCCTGGACTGGATTAAACCTTCTGCAGGAATACTTAAAGTAAAATGTACAAAATCTTTTACATTCCTACACGTTCATACAGTCTTAGGGGCACATTTACTAAAACTCTAACATTTCTAATATTTTTATTTTTAAAAATGGTCTCGGCAACTTTAAGCCGGTGAATTGTCGGGTTTTGAATTTTAGCCATTTAAATGTATAGTAAGGGGCACATTTACAAAAGCACGAACGGCCGAGCGTTCATGCGAACGCTCCGAATGTATTTTCGCCGATTTTTTTTTGGGCGTCCGCACGACTTTTTCGTACGGCGCACGACTTTTTCGGATGTTTGCACGAAAAAAATCGGAAAGGTTTTACCGCTGTTTACAATTGTTCAGTACGAAAATTTCGTGACATTCGGATCACCAATACGATATTATCGTGACTAATACGATTTTTTCGTAAGCATTTTCGTGATATTTGCGATCTTACAAAATTTTCGTTTCCAATACGATTTTTTCCCATTCGTGATTCGGATTCGTGGATTAGTAAATGTGCCCCTAAATCTTTTCCCACAACTTTTAGTGCTAAAACGCCAAATCAGAAAAAAAAAATCTTAAGGTTAGTAAATGGCCTCCCTAGTGTGTAAATGATACATATAACCTAAACTGTATGGCAAAAAGATTATAAACAATCTCTATAAAACACTGAATAAATATGTCTAAGAGATAGACAGGTTAGTTGAACAAAGTAGACACATAGGGGCACATTTATGAAAACGCGAGTTTGAATCCCGAATGGGATAAATTTGGATTGGATACGCAAATTTCACGAATATGCTTACAAAAAATCGTATTAGTCATGGAAATATTGTATTGGCAATCCGAAAATCACAAAATTTTCGTATTGAACGATCGTAAAATGCAGGAAAACCTTTCTGACTTTGATCCTTCTGTGCATGATTTTGGAAACCTCCCATAGGAATCAATGGCACTCTGCAGCTCCAACCTGACTCAAGGAAAGTCACCATACCGAAGCTTGAATGAATCCGAAACTTTTGTACTCGGCGCGACAAGTACAAGTACAAAAAAGTTGAGAAAAATACAAAAAAGTCGTGCAAGGTACGAAATTGTCGCAAAAAATACGCTCATTACAAAAAAAACTCGTTTGGAGGCATTCGGAGCGTTCGTGGATTAGTAAATGTGCCCCATAGAAGAAATGCATTTGTTATACTACTTCTAAGTAACTTCTGCTTATTTATTTAAATATTTATTTTTACATTTGATGACTGGTTGATTGAAGTATTAGCAGACAAAGTAGCTTGTTTTTTTTTTTTTATAAACATATATATTATATAAATGTATATTTCAGCTGACATAATTTTGGTCAATGCCCACATCTAGATGTTTAATTAACAAGCAAAATTTGAGGACTAGTTAGGAGAAGAGTATATTTTCTATAGGCTGATAAAAAATGGCCAACTTTCATTGCATTTAAATGCCTAACGAAAGCTGATGAAGCCATTAGTCACTTAACGCTCTAGCATGATATTCTCAATCTTTAATTTTTCCATTTAAAAAACATATACAAACTAAAAAACTGCTGTTTCTGGGTTTGTTTTCTGGGGACTTCTCCATAGAGAAAGGGTTAGGTTTAAGAATATTCTTCTCCCCTCCTCTCCAGACAAGAGGATCATTAATCATGTTTATCTAATTGACAAAAATAAATTGCCTGTATGTGCAAAATTCAGTCAAAGAAATCTAAGGACTACACCAATCCAAAGAAAAAATACAGCAAACGGTCACAATGATAGGGAGGCTAAAATTCCTGGTAAGATAATCCTTTAGAAGTTGGTACCACAGATGGTCTAATTTTTTTAAAGAAAGAAGAGCATAGAGCAAAGCTCAGTCAATAGCAATGTATCAATAAGATTTTCTGTTTTTCCCTCCTTTACACACTGTTTTCTGCTGGTCTGGTCCATAAATGACTACAGCAGAATGTCAGTGAACTCTCCCCACCCAGAAGTAAAGAAGATAGGGCCTTTGGTCTGAAGGTGCCTCCATCATGTTGAAAACTGTGTCCAATCTCTTTGTACAGAGCAGCAGGTAGCTGTGAAAGACAGGGTCACTCTGCTGACCAGCTCAAGACCCCATTGTGCCCATGTGACTACAGGTGAAAGGTCATAGCCCAACCAAGTCTCTGACCCTTAACTTTTTGTTAGGATTGTCACAAGGTAAATTAATCAGATTTATTGCATTATGCTGTATCATTCTTCTTTGAAAACCCTTCTTTAAGAATGGGGGCTTTGTCTGCTTCCAAGCTTGGCTTTCTCAAACAGCACAAGAGATTATGACTTTTGAACAGAATGTTAACACTTTGTATAATTTCTCTGCAGGCAGACAATATTAAATCTACTCTGCCAAAGGATGAAAGGATGCAAATAAGTATTGTGTGGGGATATATTTGTATGAATTGTATTTCAAAAGAAATGCTAGTTGTTTTACAAAGTGGTATTATAGGTTATGTGAGATGTAACTTGCTAGTATTCTACAGACTCAGGTGATGATACATCATGTCAATGTTATTAAAAGGGAATGAATATAAACAATATAGGCAGACTGGCATTTATCTTCCAGAATAGGTAACAACCCTTGTTAGAGGGACCAGCATGGTGCTGTGCTGCAATGAACTCCCAGCATGACTCTCACAGGATGTGAGAGAGAGGTTACAGGTACTCTTTATCCAGCTGCCCAGGAAAGCCTCAACGTCCTGCTGCTAGAAATTTGTCTGCAAATGACCTACCATTCCCATTCCCCTGGAAGATGGGAAGAAACCTTGCACGGAGACTTGTACAGAGTAATCATGTCCCCTCACAAGCGCTTTTTTTCCAGAGAAAACAACCCCAACCTTGACAGTCTCAACTCATAGTTTAAATCTTCCATCCCCTTAACCAGTTTAGTTGCATGTCTCTGCACTCTCTCCAGCTCATTAATATCCTTCTTAAAGACTGGAGTCCAAAACTACACTGCGTCCTCAATATGACTATGAAGATTTTCATTCATCCAGGTCATGGTATATCTAGGATAGGTAAATCTAAAGCAACTGGACTCAGGGTGAGGTGAGGCCTTGCCAGAGACTATAAAGAGGCAACATTATAGTTTCATCCCTTGTGTTAATGCCACTTTTTACGGAAGACAGCACTTTATTTGCCTTAGAAAACATTGAACCACACTGCCTAGTGTTACAAAGCTTGTTATCAACTAAAATTCCTAAATCCTTCTCAATTAATTAGGCCCCCAACACACTACCAGGTGTAAAATGTAGCCTCCCATCATTTCTTAGACCTCATTCACAGAAATAGGTTCAACTGGCACATAAGTGAAAGGGATAGAATACTTCAGTGTAAGTTTGTCTGTGTTTCTGCATCTAGCACTTGCACCCGCAATAGTAAAAGAGGACCTAGGCCCTATCATTTAAATGACTAAAGATTTAGTGGGTCAGTTGGTTAAATAAAAAATGTGATTAAAGAGCATTCCCTAGACAAACCGTCAAGACTACCCCACAGATGTCATTTGAGCTCAACAAGGACTAATAAGTTACATCTAAATGGGAGATAGCAATGCATCCATGGATGCAATTCTCTAGGGTCTATCTGGCATACAGAATGTTTAATTGCAGATACCAGTATAAGGCAGTATTTGTATGTTCGATGTATATAGAACAGGTATCAATAAAAATGATAACAATATCAATATTGACTTATAAACTACATAAAGCCTGCAAGGTGATGGAAAACACTGCAGGATATCTTTTTCAAAATTGTTTTGCGATTGGTCTTATTTGCCTCACTTTTTGGCAAATGGCAATTTCACCAGGACAGTATAATGTAAACTGTTTCTGAGTGTGAGAATCTCCACAGTTCTAGCATATTGTGCTAATATGTGGTATAATTTGTCCTAAATAGTAATCTTTTTATAATTAAAGAACTGCTTCTTATTTGGGAAACTGACATATATGACAGTTCCCATTACATTGATTAGGAAGCAAGTAATCCACAAAATGTTGATCTTGGCTACTCAGTACTAGCATTAATAAAAAAAAAACCACAGCAGTTGCCCAACTACCATATAACAGAGATCAGCTAACACTTTTTTTTTTTATAAATAAATATAATATATAACTGATTCAGATATCCAAAAGGCCTGGTTATCAAACATTATAATCCAGAGAAGATGGACTAAAATAGAAGGGTTGAATGCACCTTCATGTAGGAAGAGAAAGACTCTGGAGTGGCAGGTAACTTGCCATGTGTGAGCCAGGTTAAGGCAATGTTTTTAATGTTTAGCATTAAACATTTTGGCCTTTATGCAGCACATTACCCTTTATACACATTTTCCTACCCTGCAGTGCTGAGGGTTCTTTACAACAAACTCCTATTGGTAGGCTTTAATGTTGACAGTTTTCATAGTAACACTATTGCATAGTGCATCTACTGTCACATATTACACTAATATTCATAATGCTGTTATATTTCATAACCACATGTCCCTACCCTGGGCATTTTAATTTTACTTTTTGTTTTCACTCTGTATTAATATGACCACGGGATCACACTTGCATACCACTTAACATTTCCATTCAGACCTAATTTCCCAGAAATGAATTTTTCCATTCCTGCTCCCACAATCTGTTGGGAATCGCATCCTTTCTCTTATTTGAAACTTTCATACAAATCTTTTCCTCCCCACATACCTCAATTATTCCCAGTATGGTATGGTAACTCATCCATTAGATAATGAATGACACCCTAAGCCCCCCTATTCTTGGCACCATTTTCCCATGTCAAGAATAGGAACATGATTACAGATTTGTGATTCAGGGACATTTTGCTAGATAATTGCACAGAGAAGCTGCTGCTTTCAATTCTATTCATCTTGATGGGCCATAAGATTGATTGATGTGACTGGGAATACTAAGTTCATGTACAACTCACAAGGTCATTAGTTCATCTTTTTGCCCTGACATCTCCGTAAGTGGGCAGGACTGCTTCTACCCCCCCCCTGCACTCTGAGGCCATGTAACCCCAAAGTGAACCAACATACTTTATTAGAATTAGGCTACTACATTCAGAGCAAGGTCCATTCAAGTAACCTTTGGTCCTGGAAGACTTGCGGTGATGCAAGAATGAATGCCATCTCTCATTTAACTTTTTAGATGAACATAGAACAGGGCATGGTATTCACCACCATGCATAGGGTTTTTATAATGCAGGGTTCTCTCTTACTTTCTCACTTTTGTTTCCTGATATTGTCCTTTATTTATATAGTACTGACATAGTCCACAGTGCTTTACAGAGAACATACAATTCACTTCAATTCCTGCCACAAAAAAGCTTACAACTAGGACCATTGTTACATAGACACTCATTATTGCCTCCATTTTACATGAGTGGAAGGAAATTGAGGTACCTTGAAGAAACCCATTTTAATTATGAAATGGCCTTTGATCTAAAATGTATTGATGGGTGTGACATGTTTGCAATCATAAACCTGTATTAGGAATTACAACCTGGGAGAAGCCCACCTTTTGTAATGGATAAGTCTAGCTAAGAATGCAGGGAGTTGTAGTAAGAAACAGTGGGTGAACCATGAATTTGACAGTTTTTACATTGTAGATATATGGATACTATGAAGTTTTGTCAGTTAATGTAAAGAATATGATTGTAGAAATGCAAGGGGATATAACGTATTTGCTATGCTGCATTATTACTCTCACAGCCAATTATAGACTGCACCATACTGACATGACTTCAGACGCATCTTCATGTTGGGCTGATCAGGGCTTGTCGGTTATGGTGGCAGCAGCCAGTGTTAATTAGGTTCAGAGCCCCACCACATATCGGTTGCGAACAAACAGCACAAAGCTGCTATTATTTATGAAACCCTTGATGGGCAGCAAATAATGCTGATGTGAGTCACTGTCTTGTCATTCACTTTGTGTTGTCTGTTTCTGGCATTGTTACTGGAAGCCACAACACATCAAAAACAAGAGGGGTTGGGAAGGATGCTCCCTCCTTAAACAGAGCACCATCCTGAAAGGAAAACTGCTTTCACAGCAATGGCATCCTTTTCATGTGGCTAATCGTCATAATTAACAGGCCTATAACAAAAATTCAGTGTTAGAAGTTAAAGGGTGGGTCCAGAGCAGCACATGTGCAAGATGTTTGTGACAGCAGACACTAAAATCAAAGTGTATTGCTGCTATGTACGTCATGTCCCACATTTGAGAGAAATTGTTGGAAACTGAAGCTTCCCAAATAATGTCAAACATTCTCCCTCGGGATGAGGTAAAGAAAGTAAATGCAACTGTTCCATCAGCCTCAGCAAGAGCTACAACAAACACCATACAAGTGGCTGATATAATGTACAGGTACGAGTAAGGCCTATGCTATGTGGGCACATTCTCCTCATTTTTCAGCTGATGACAGGTGTAAAATGTGCATTTGAGCTGTGGGAGCTTACAGTCTAGTGTAGTGATACCATACCAGCTATACTCAAATTGCTATTCAACTTCAGTTGCCAGGATCCTGGCTAAGATTCTTGTTTAATACCCAAGTAGTTCAAGTAGTAGGACTGCCTATATACAGTACACTTAGGGGCCCATTCATTAAATCACAATTTTTTTGTGGTTAATATCATGATTGGAAAAAATCTGGAGTAACCACGATAATTTCTGATGTTTGAAAATGTATAAAAGTCATAAAATTTTCATAAACAGTGCGAAAACCTTTCTGGCTTTGAAACCTTCAATGTATGATTTTGGAAGCCTTCCATAGGACTCAGTGGCACTCTACACATCCAACCTGGCCAAAAGATAGTCACGATACCAAAGCTTGAATGAATCCGAAATGGTCATAGTCTTCCCAAAAAATACGACTTTTTTGTGGAAGTTAACGAAAACCACGAAAAAGTCATCGAATTTTAATGAAATTCTCGTGGACATTACAAAAAGTCCTATAAATTAGAAAAAATACATTTTTTTTCTCAAAAAAAATAATTGTGGTTTAATGAATGGTCCCCTTAATTTACAATATATAGGCATTAAAAATTCATAGCATACAACTGCTAAATTCAACTGTTATCTACTTGTCAGTTTACTCTAGGAAGCCTTTTGAATATTTGAATATATTTAAAGCTGATTTAACAGCATCATCATATTGAGCAATGTCCGACATCTGCATGAAACAACCAATGCCAGCCCTGGCTGTGATTTGTTTAGCCAGCAGTAGGATGAACAACTAATGCCATGGCTTACTGCCAAGGGGCAAATTTGCCCAGTGTTGGTAAATTTTTTACATTTATACAGATGGACAATCCAGACAAGTACAAGAGCTGGCTTGCATAGGTGTAGGTTGGTTGCATAATTATGTAGTAGAGGGGGGCAGTTATAAAGCACCAGATGGAGAAAAGGATCAGGCCTTTAAGTGAGACACCCAAGAGTGCAGCATCTTTCTTATAGATACTAATTGGTTTACTTTGAAATACAACAAATAGGAGGAGATGAAAATGAAAACTCAGTTATTACTCCTAACATTTCCATTAAGCTCACACACTATGACAGATGCTGATCACATCCCAACTACAGACTGGTATCGCCCTATTGGGGTTCATCAATATAGTGCAGCATTTTTGCAAAGCCAGAGACAGGGCCGTCATCAGAAATCACGGGGCCCCTCACAACAAAATTTTCTGGGCTCCCCTCCCACCAGTACAAAGGACTCACAGACATGAGACATTGGTAGCCAGCAGGCCCCCCCTAATATATGGTAGCCAGCAGTGCCCCCCCTAGTACATTGGTAGCCAGCAGTGCCCCCCCTTGTACATTGGTAGCCAGCAGTGCCCCCCCCTTGTACACTGGTAGCCAGCAGGGCCCCCCTAGTACATTGGTAGTCAGCAGGGCCCCCCTAGTACATTGGTAGCCAGCAGTGCCCCCCCTAGTACATTGGTAGCCAGCAGGGCCCCACCTAGTACATTGGTAGCCAGCAGGGCCCCCCTAGTACATTGGTAGCCAGCAGGCCCCCCCCCCCAGTACATTGGTAGCCAGCACAACACAGCACAGCCCCCCGCGTCTTGGCGTCTTCAGCAGCGGCTTCGTGCTCCTCCAGGCCCTTTTATAAGGTTGCGCCCCGTGTGTACTGATGTGCATGTACGCACAGGGCGCGACCAATAGGATCACCCGCTGACCACCAATGACAGGGCCCGGAATTGATTTAAGGGGACCGGGCTACTAAGAAAACTGTAGCACAGCCGGGCCCCCTTTTAAAGTTAAAATCGTCCGGGCCCGGGACGACTGTACCCCCTGTGCCCCCCTGATGGCGGCCCTGGCCAGAGATGTGGATCCTCTTTGTATGCAAAGAAGAAGGAAATGTGGGAAGAAAACCAAGTGTCTCTTTCATTTTTATTTTATTTTCATTAAATACCCTATAGCTAAATCTCACCAACTGGGTTTTGAAAAACGATCTTGGCTGTAGATATGGTGAGAAGAGAACCCTGCACTACACTGCTGAGCCCCAACAGGGGTGAACCCCACTTTGCAGTTAGGATCTGAATAGCAACTGCCCTGGCTCTGCTTTATGTCTCTGTGCTGGAAAAAAAGGCATTTGATTGGTGTTTGTTTTTATTGAAGAAAAGGGGGAATTTTGTACACTATTGATGATGTTACAAAAAAACTTAATGGATATCAGATTAAAGATATCAGATACATTTCTGGGAAAACCTATTTAGGGCTCCTTGATGTTGTCATTGCCTTTAAAACTGTATGTTACATGCTTATTTCCCATGGGATTTCAAAACCAACTCCTGTATATATTTTCATTTCTGAAGATAATGTGTTTTTGTTCTACAAATTAAGTTCCTAAATACTGTAAGAGATGGAATTGTTAAATTTCACAGAAGGGCAATTATAGGGCAACATTCACGGTCATTTTCAACATCTGCTTTTTTCTGCTTGTTGCCAAAGAGATCTGTTTTATTTGTGATTCTTTTGGCATCGTAAAGTCACAAAAGGTGAAGTCATTTTGGAATTCCTCATCCAGTTTTTGGTCCAGGAAAACTTTTCATACTGTGCATAGAGCTACACCTTGGCCTCTTTCCTACCGAGAGAATTACAACCAGGACACAGCTGGGAGAAGCAGCAGGTCTGGCTCATTGCCTTGGCAGCTAAATTAGAACCTTATCTAAATCAGACATGGAGTTTACCTTCTGGCTCAGACCATGTCTGTCGTCACATATTCAGACACTTATAATATATAAGATGACTTGGCCTCTGAAGGAGAAATAATAGGGCTTTATAATCACTGGAAAAGCAGAATAAACTTTGAGACTGCATCTGAAATAGCAAAAAATGCCCACAGGGTAGGGATAATGAAAAAAATATCATAAAATATGGAGCTATCACCTGTTGACAGCAAAGTTTATTCAACAGTCTTATGTGGGACTTCCCATTCACAGCTTTGTGTTGGGTGCCTGTGCAAATAGTAAATAAGAATTCCTTTTACTCTTTGGTTCTGTGGTGAAAAGATGTTGACAGATGTATCACAGATATACAGCAAGCAAGATATTTTGTCAAGTTCCCGAAATTGTACAATTCGGAGGAAAGATTTAGGTCACCTCTAAATGAACTTTTATAATGCTGTTCTAAAATAATTTGCAGTTGGTCTTCATTTATAGGAGATACAGTAGATATTTCCAAAGAATACCAAGTATTTTTTTAAAGGTAGGACTATGCATAAGAATCCAAAAACAATCCAGTGCAAGATATTGAAATCCTTCTTGGGTGGTCAAAGGGCTCATGTTTGATTTCAATTTATAAAAGTGAGCCGCATAAAATACTGCCCACAACAGGCACCTGTTTAAACAAGTCTCTCTTCCTCTATAATTCATATGTCTAGCAAGTTTCAACATCAGCTTGTAGTGGGAGAAAGAGAAAAAGAATTTCAATTCACCGGACAATTCTTTCTTTCTTACTCTTTTTGCAAATTACATTTCACTAATCACGATCCTTCCTTTCCTTTGTTTGTGAGATAACTCTTCTTTCCTGGAAAAGCCATATCTTGACTTTGCTATGGAAATAAGACTTGGACATTCTTCTACAGTACAGTATTGGTCAGGGTTCCCATGGATAACACTTTGAAAGGATGCTATGTACGCTTAAGCCCACGCCGTCTCACTAATAAGGGCAAAGGGGTTATTTCCAGGATAATACAATCATGCATATAAAATAGAGGGGTTGGTGTATCAAAGATATAACTGGGGAATCTATCATGGGGAAATGATAATTAAATCTTGAGCAGTATGCATTATTCAATAACAATAGTGAATAAAGCTTTATATATATCAAGATTAGTTCAATGCTCAGTGTGAAGTAGAACTGTTTTGTGGAGGATTTACATTTCCCTTATATGTTACATCCTATTCTAACTCCTTTGGCTTCTACTTGTCAATCAAGTTCTTGTAATAGTATATACAGAGTGCCCCTTATTTTGGTACTATCTTCAGTTTAACTCTCAGCCTGCTGCTCCAAGGTCCAGAGTTCCATTACCCTAAATGTAATAGTTTCAGGAAGGTATAGACCTTCTTGAAACTATTACATTTAGGGTAATGGAACTCTGGCATTTTGTAATCTGTACTAAATTGCCCCTTGTTCCATTACTCTTAAAATGATCTATCCAGTTATTCATTATTCAGACTACACCAAACAGGTATCTTATAAACAATCTATTTAGTTTAAAACTTATACCATGTTTATGTACATTTACATATAGGTTTTGACATAATCCACACTTTGAAGCCCCACGCATGGAGAATCTGGGTATATAAAACTAAATACCCAGATATAAAACTATATATATCTGCCCCATTTCCAAGTAAAGGTGGCCATACACGGGCCGACTATAGCTGCCGATATCGGTCCCTTGGACCGATTCGGCAGCTAATCGGCCCGTGTATGGGGAGAGCAGAGCGGCCTGGCCGACCGATATCTGGCCTGAAATTGGCCAGATCTCGATCGGCCAGGTTAGAAAATCTGGTCGGATCGGGAACCGCATCGGCTCGTTGATGCGGTCCCCGATCCGACTGCCCCATTGCCGCCCACATAATCCGATCGTCTGGCCCCAGGGCCAAACGATCGGATTATTATTTTTTTTACCTAAATGGTCCCCGATATCGCCCACCCGTAGGTGGGGATATCGGGGGAAGATCCGCTCGCTTGGCGACATCGCCAAGCGAGTGGATCTGCTCGTGTATGGCCACCTTAAAGGTGGCCATACACGAGGCGATTTCGCTCGTTGTGCGATGAACGATTATATCGACAAACGATCGTATGGCGATCGAGTTCCCATACGATATGCCATCCACGGGCAACGATCGAATGTCGTTGACTTCCGCTGCTGGCAATCGTGACATGCGCAGAGAACAATCGTTGAAAGACAAATGTCTGACACTCACACCAACTGGCAGATTTTATCATTAAACGACCAAAATTTTTAAACCTGGCCGATCGATTTTGGGGACGATAATGTCGGCTCGTTTAGTGGGCCGACGATCATTCGTACACCACCAACTATACGATAACTTAACGATTCCATCGGATCGTTCTGGAATCGGTCGTTTGTAAGTAAAAAATCGGTCCGTGTATGGCCACCTTAACAATCACCTAACCAATCCTTGCACAAGCACCTTCAGGTAATTAGCAGAGATGTCAACTGGGTGATTAAGACAATTTTTTACTAACAGACACAGTAACATCAAAATATACAAGTTTTTTAAAGTAATTAAAATATAATGAACTGTTGCCATGCAGTGGTACAACTGGTCTGTTTGCTTTAGAAACCCTACTGTAGTTTATATAAATACCCTGCTGTATAGCCAAGGAGGCAGCCATTCAAGCTGGAAAAAAGGAGAAAAGGCACAGGTTACATAACGGATAACAGGTAAGTCCTGTAGAATACAAAGGTGTTTTATCAGTTATCTGCTATGTAACCTGTGCCTTTTCTTTTATTTTTTAGCTTAAATGGCTGCCCCTGTGGCTACACAACAGGGTATTTATATAAACTATAGTAGAGTTTGTTAAACAAACACCCAACATTTACCAGTGCAGGGCAATATTACATTATATTTTAATTGCTTTGATACATTTTCATTTCTTGGTGTTACTGTTCCTTTAATATTTCTACATTTGTATACCCCCAAAGAAGTCTGGGCCCCAAAGCAGCTACACCAATGGTAGTTGCATGTTTGATGATAACCTTGTAATGTGAAGGAGTATTCTGAAATGGATTTCCTATGGAGTTCTGAGCGGTGTTACAACAGCTTACTACAGAGATGATAGCAGTTATATAACTGAAGCTCTGGTCATGCTATATGACTATCAATACCACAGTACAATATTTAGAAAAATAAACACATTATATATATATTTATTTTATGTTTTCATAATATGCTTAAAAATTTTAGGCAATTGATTAAAAATGTATCACTTTTAATGTACTCATTTCTATTTGAACACTATCCTTTTCAACTTTTAGCCAGAACACATGACTGGGCGGCAAATATCCCTGCCATGAACCCTATCAACCATATTCTCAATGAGATGCAAATGAATGCAAAACCATGGTTACTTTTTGTTTATCTTGAATGCATTTTTGAGGAGCATTATGCCTACATTCAGAGGTCTATCATTCTTGTGTCACATGTGAAATAAAAGTTTCACACGCTAAGAGACCTCCTAGCTGGATACTTGAATGTGTTTCTAGTAGACAGTACTAGAATTTGCTAGACACCTCAGTGGACCTTTCAGTTCCTGTGGAACCACTGGTGGGGAATCCTACCTTCAAGTGCTGCTACAATTAGAAATGACATCGGAAGCTCTGCTGATGTAGGAAAAACATCATGTGTCTCTGTCTCTTCTAACATAGGTGGAAGCAAAATCACTGGTAATGAGCAATTGTTAGGGAGCTGCACAATGGATACAAAAAGTTTTGCTGAAACCCTGATGATCTTTAGGAGGTACTAAAGTCTGCAATAAAAAGAATAAAGTAGAGGTGCAGGACAGTATCATTAGTCAGCAAACTGAAGCATAAACACACAAGAGACCCCGTCCACTTGAACAGTACTTTGTGTTGAGATTCCCACACAGGGAAATGACTCAAGACCTTGGGCTGCATCGAGTACTTTTATTTGCCATGCTACCTGATCAGGGGTTATGGTAGGGCCAACACTGCACATTTCCTAACATGTTTGCATGTTTCCTGCTGATGTTTGTGCAGCACAACAAGTGAGGGCTTTAACAGAAAGATAAGTAATTCAAAATAAGCGTAACAATAAAGCTGACTCTCCTACAGGCAGTTTGTTTTCCTTTCTTGCAGACTGGAAATATGCATCTATAAGGTCCATCTATAACATACTAAAAGTTAATATAACGGTGAGCAGCCCTTTAACATTTACATTTTACTTATATCAGGTGCCTTAGTACAAGAAAACAGCCCCAGAGCTCCATTATTCCTCCTCCACCAAATGTTACAGACGGCGTTATGCATTCAGTCAGGGAGTGTTCTCTTGGCATGTGCCCGACTCGGGACTCATTCATCAGACCTGCCAGATACTGAAGCAAAGTTTAGAGAATGTGTTTCCACCCCTCCAATGGTGGTGACCTTTACAATACTGTATCCATGTGTTTCTTCCAGAAACAGCTTGGAATTCACAAGTAAGAGAATACAATTGTATATGAGGTATCTGGATATTTTAGGGAAGAAATGTGTCTAGATAATTTTGCCCATGCAGTGTATCTGTCCTAAATTGTGTTTTTAGATATCTGTGCAGGCTAAATAGATTGTTCCTGCTGTTGCTATGCTTGGCCACATTTTAAGGCTTTCATGCAGGCTTACAGAACAGATATTGGCTCATAAACACAAAACTATGCATTTTTGAGCAGATATCTTCTCAGTGTGTCTGCCCACAGGCTAATGCTATCAGTGCAGACACACAGTGGAGTGGATGGGGGCACATTGGCTTTTCTTTGCTTGTGGATTAAATAGACAGAGAAGCCAATTTTAGAAAGATGTTGTTCAAAATATTAAATAATACTACACCTTGGGAACTAAGATTCAAAATGGGGTGGTCAAACACTGGACAGTTGTCCAAAAAGCGCCTAAAGTTGATACAGTATATACAATTGTTTATGGTCTTGCTTAATAACACAGGCATTCAAGAAACAGTCTGTCTCCTCCAGCACTACTTCCTTTCATTTAGTGCCCCTATACACACCAACCTAGGATATTTTTGGTGATGCCACTGCCATTCCTAGATAAAAAGTTCCTGAGTATTATATTCACAGTTAGTAGTAAAACTCCCCCTTTAAAACTGGAGTAACTTGAATTGGTATACCACATGGATTGGTTGGAAATAACCCCTTATAAGGAAACCTTAGTAGAGCAATTTTTTCCAAAGTGGGTGAGGTGTGTTAAGACACTTTCTCTTCAAAGACTATTGGAATATGGTTTGGTATGAATCTAAGGAGCTCGTGGGTAGAAAAACGTTTAGTTTTTCATGAGATTGGAGGACAAAGACAGTGGAAGGGAACACCAGGTACTTTGTCATCATTTTCTGGCAAACTCTTCTTTTCATGATTTAAATGGACCATGTTGTATGATTTTTACTTTTTATTTTTGTCTTTTTGGTGCTAATAAAAGAAAAGAAAAAAAGATTATCGTGAACTCCCCTTCAAAGAATATTGTGCACCTACATAATATTTGAACAATTCACATGTGCAGGTAGTGGCAGGGCTGAAACTAGAAGTAGGCAGAAGAAGCAAGTGATAAGCACATACCTCAGCTACTTGCCTACCCTCACATTGCACATCATATGGCTACTCACTCATCATATGGTCCCTCCTCACTCACTCTTGGTCTGCATTACCATTCAGGCCTGGACTGGAAATCTGGGAATTCTGGCAAATGCCATAGAGGCTGCTATAGAATGTCATAGACTGTCACTATTAAGTGAGTTGGTGGGGGCTGTTTGGGCCTCTGTGTACTTGAAATACTAGGGCCTAATTTAAATCCCAGTCCAGGCCTTTCGTCAACCCTGCTTTCCCCTACTCTTCAACTCATTGTGGTGCATGGTGGTGTGCTAATAACTGCACAACTTCACTTTACAACTTCACTTTACATTTTCTTTGTATACCCCCGTACTGCATAGTTCACTGACTGACAGGTAACTGGGGCCTATTTACCTATTAATCATTATTTTGGTTTAAACACCATTTGAGTTAATGAATCCTGCTGTTCTGAACTGTTTTGCAAACTGACTGGGTTAAAGGCAGGGTATGGCATTATTTCACTTCTCATACTAATCATCTCGAACAAATCATTTTGACCTAAGCAGCACCTTTCACTGTCATTAACTAATGTAAAAGGGTAAAGGGGGCTTCTCAGAAGACTTGCTCATTGAAATCTGGCACCATGTGGTCAAAGCCTTCATTCTGGGGCAACATTTGATAAAGCTTGGAAAGCTTTATCAGCTTTGTTTTCATGAAGTGTTTCAAGGTGATTTTTTAGAAATATCAGTATAGAGTGATCCAAGATGACCTGCATAGAAGCAATTAAAAGCTGTGTGTGTCATAGCCCCAAAATTTCAGCCATTTTTCAGCCACTATTGTCTTTCGTTTCAGTTCAGGTGTCAGCTTTAAAATGTGAATCTTCATCCTGCAGAGTTGTTATTTACCACAAAACATTCAGTATAGCTTTTATAGGGAAATTTAATGGCAGGATAATGCTTGCTAATATTCATGTACAACTGCCTCCATTAAATGTTTGAACTTCTATTGTTTGAATTAATTGCACCTTTATTAGAAGAAAATGAAGCTGCCCACAGTAACAGCAGAGCCAGTTGCCTCAGTTGCTTGGATGTTCTTGTCACATTACATGTAGGAACATGTCTGGCTTTTTGCATATTCAAAATCACTCCAAGGCATTTGCATCTTCAATAAAACCAGACATTTTCTGCCACCTATAAGATGGATGGAGGAAGAATCAGCTGCCACTTGACATGACTTGACTGACAGCCATCCCAATAAAGCCCAGTGAGGTCTTGTACTATAGGAGTTTTGCACAGATGGACTGGAGCTGACATGCTGGGGTGTGGGAGGGCTCCAGGTGAGTGGGAGTGTGACTGTAAGAAGTTTTAATGGGAATCAAATTGAAGTAGTAGAAATTCCTTCTAAAGGCAAATAATAACCACAAATGTCCCCAACCTTTTGTTTCAAGTTGTCACTTAATATTGACTTACATTCCTCCACCTACACATGTATACATAATGCTCTGGATAAATACTTCCTTTACATCTGTGAGCCTTTTGGATACAGTAATCTGTAGCCATGTAGGTCACTTGTTCTTTCAACAGAACAGCCCGGGAGATGTCGCTCCAGATGTGGCGCTCCAGATGTTTTTGGAACCTGGTCCCCCAGTCGCCATCAACATACAAGGGATGGCACTTTAGTTCTGCAACAGATACAGACTAGACTTTCTGTTACGTTTGTCCTTTTCCCCTTTGTATTGCACAGTATTTATTATTATAGGGCCATGTTATGTTGGGTATATGTCACCTTATAAAAACATACACGAGGGTTCATTACATTCAAATAGAAAGAAATAAAAAGTGCTGAGAGTTGATTAGTGTTGGAAGGAGATTTGTCCCAAAAAACTTACAATAAATGTCTTTCATTAAGCAACACAGTTCTATTTATACACAATAAAAGTTCCCTAAAGTATTGTGTTTTGGGGAAGAACCATACTGGAGCCAACACCAAATCCAGTTTGCATTGCTGTCAGAAACCAGAACTATGGAATACATTGGACACCATGTAAAGTAAGACAAACAAGATTACCTCAATTTACAAGCTTTATCCATGGCATAGAGGCAAATGTTCATGTTCCAATCTCAATCCTGCAAGTTTACAACTAGTTTACAAAAGTCTAATCCATCATGTCCTGTCACAATGTTTTGCAACTCAGAGGTTCCCCATTTGCCTAATCCAATAGCCTCCAGTTTCATATGAAAGAGCTCACAGTAGGCTTCAGCTAAACCTGTTGTTTTGGCCTTATCTAAGTCAACAAAGCCCTCCAGGCCTAATATGTCCATAGAAACAACGCCGGCCTTTCCCATCTGGAATGTGCAAAAACTTTAGCCTCCAGTTGTGACGGATGACACCTGATCATGAGCATTTAACAGTGAGACACTTTTATCACCATAAACATACTGAAGAAAGACTAGTGTGTACTAAACACCCAAACTGTGTTGTTGCTAAACACATAAATCATAGGAAGTTATTTCTGAGTATAAAGTGATTAGAAACAAAGTAACAGGAAGGAAGAATTATCACTACATTGCCAATACCTTTCATGGCAAGAATTAAAGGGGTTGTTCATGTTTGAGTTAACTTTTAGTATAATGTAGAAGGTAACATTCTGAGACAGTTTGCAATTGGTCTTTATTTTTGTTACTTTTATTATTATTTTAATATTTTTATTATCATTTGTATTCATTTATTTTATTTGTAGTTTTTTATTTCAGTTATTGTTCGGCAGCTCTCTAGTTTAGAGTTTCAGCAGCTATCTGGTTGCTAGGGTCCAAAATACCTTAGTAACCAGAGAGTGGTTTAAATAAAAGACTGGGATATGAATATAAAAAGGACCAGAATAAAATGATAAGCTATAAAAGTAACAATAACAATAAAATTGGAGCCTCTCGGAGCAATCATTTTATGGCTGCTGGGGTCAGTGACCCCCATTTGAAAGCTGCAAAGATTTTGCAATAATTGAAAAAAACTAAAAAAATATTAATAATGAAGACCAATTGAAAAGTTGCTTAGAATCAATGAAGACTAATTGAAAAGTTGCTTAGAATCAAACTTAAGGTGAACCACCCCTTTAAAGGGCACCTATCATGCTGAAACTGCTTCACCCACGGAAGGTGTGGGCTAATAGAGGGAAACAATACTTTTTTATTTAAAAAAAACAGTCACCGCCATATCTAGGCAGGGAACTCCTGGTGACGGCGGCCATGTTACTTAGCAGGCAAGTACATAATGAGCGAGAGCCCCTGCTCACTTATTATGTACGTGCGTGTGACATAGAAGCGGTGGTGCGACGCACCCAACTACGAGGCGTTCTCACATGCAAGTGCCACAACATGGCTGCCCAAACCTGGAGCTCCCTCCCGATGTGGGCAACCTAGCACTTGTAGGGGGCTATTTTTAAAAAAAAAAACAAAAAACTATTCTTTCCCCAAACTGGAGTGTGGGCTCTATTAGCCTGCACCTCTGGTGGGGGAAGCTATTTAGGGTGATAGGTGCACTGTAACTAACATTTTAGTTACATATATATATCTATCTACATAAATACAAGTCAAATACTGTATTTGTTTAAATATGACATAGTTAGGAAGGTTTAATTATTTAAGACCTGAAAAGGCAACAAAATACAGTATGTTTAATATATGGAATTTAAATTCTAGGTATAACACCCTGACCCATACAACCTGTGTGGTTGAGTGAACTACCTTAAAGGGGTTGTTCACCTTTGATTTAACATTTAGTATAATGTAGAGCATAATATTCTGAGACAATTTGCAATTGGTCTTCATTTTTTATTATTTGTAGAATTTTAGTTATTTCATTTTCAGTTCAGCAGCTGTCTGGTTGCTACAATCCAAATTACCTTAGCAACCAGTGAGTAGTTTGAATGAGAGACAGGAATATGAATAGGAGAGGGCCTGAATAGAAAAATAAGCTATAAAAAGGAAGAATATCAATAAAACTGTAGCCTCACAGAGCAATAGTTTTTTGGCTGCTGGGGTCAGTGACCCCCATTTGAAAGCTACAAAGAGTTAGAAAAAGAAGGCAAATAATTCAAAAACTATAAAAAAATAAATCATGAAGACCAATTGAAAAGTTGATTAGAATTGGCCATTCTATAACATACTAAAAGTAAACTTAAAAGTGAACCACTCCTTTAAGTCTTCTGTGTATGTACTGTTTATTGTATGTATATCTATATATAATTTGAAGTACAAAAATATTGAAAAACAATACATACAGTAGCTGTGAGTGCAGCACTTGGAACTCTTCATTTATACAGTATATATCTATATATCCAGTGCTGGATCTAGGCATAGGCAGGGTAGGTACCTGCATAGCGCACATTGGAGGGGGGTTTTCAGCCTCCTAGTGCTGCCCTAAGGGAGCTTATGGAAAGCTGCCCCCTTTTGCCCTCGGACGTGGGATTTGTGTGTTGGAGGGGGACAGAGGGGGCACATTGCTAGTGCAGAGAGCACAATGCACTAGAAGAGCTGAAATTCTCTATAGTTTTTAACCCACAGAGCAGCATTAATCACATAATTCCAGAGTTATGCTTTCTATTGGCTGCCTCCCAAACAAAAAATTTACCCTCCTTCCCTGGGGTCTCCAGATAAGGGTTCTTTTGTAATCTGTAACACCACTCCTTTAGGGTGAAGACACACAGGGCTACTAGTAGCAGCTATTTGTCACGGTTACAAAAATAGACAGTGCTGATCATTTACTGATAATTGTCTCTATGTGTGTTTTAGCAGAAGCAATTCTCAGTATTGTCTACGGCAGGGTATAGTCTGGTGTTTAGTAGCTGTGACAAGTAGCTGCTACTAAGTAGCTCTGTGTGTATTCAGCCTTAGGCTACAGTCATACAAGGCTGTGTGGCCTATGGATATAAGCAGGGTAAGAAACAGCCTGACTGCTTACCTCCGCTCTGACGTGATATTTCTGCACCTGCCTGGGCACTGACACACAGAGCAGATCTTCAGTGCAAAAATGCCTCATCTGACTGTAGCCTAAGGCTCATAAAATATTTAGACATTAAAAAGTAGGATTGTTTTATCAGCATGGCTTTATGGAAGCTTAGTTACCTTTAAACAGTAAAATCAAATCATAGTTTTATTATTTATTATTTTATATTTAATTTATTATTATTACTCTACAGGGAAAAAGCAAATAAATACAAAAATAATGGGATGGGGTGGTGCAGGAATATGAAAATAACAATACTAACATTAATTTCACTAGGGGTTTAGATGAAACAAGAAAATAAATTCTGACTTCTGTTGGGCGTTATGATACAACTTAAGGTGCCCATACACGTGAAGCAGTGGGCAATATTGGGGAACATGTAGGGCCAAACGATCGAATAATAATGGCGGCAATGGGGCAGTCAGTTCGGGGACCGCATCAACGAGCTGATGTGGTCCCCAATCTGACTAAATCTTCTAACCTGCCCGATCAATATCTGGCCAATTTCAGGCCAGATATTCGTCGGGCATGCCCCTCGTTCCTGCCCCTACACAGGCCGATAAGCTGCCGAATCGGTACAAGGCACTGATATTAACAGCTACAATCGGCCCGTGTATGGCCACCTTTACTGAAATCCATAGATACGAAGAATGTATAAATGAGAAATTGCAGTGATTTTTATTCTCCAGACCTCCGGGAATATTATACTTTCTGCCCAGTATTGCAACCTAGGAATGTCATGGTGTATTGCCTTTAGTTGGTCATAATAATAATGGGTTTTCTGGCAAAATGGTTTTGCTGTCAGTCTCCGACCTTTATTTATGAATAATTAGAATACAGAATTTTTATTCACATTGAATAAGAGGCACATCAGAAAGTAATTCTGGATGGGATCCTGGTTTAAGGCTTTGTTGGTTGCCTTCCAGCTATATACTGCTCCAGTTGCTGACAGTTTTTTATGTTGGGTGCCTGGCCTTTCTGTAGGGTTAATGTAGGCTTATTAACATGAAGAATTTAATTTGTCAGGTTAGGCACTTAATGCTAAGCACTGACTAGTAATCTTTCACTGAGTGCCTTATTTTGACAAATATTTGGCTCAGTTTGAGCCAAACTAAATCATCCCTTTTTTTTATATTCCCCAGGTCAGTGAGGCATTAAATATACCATATACAGACAAAAAAATGATATTGGCTTCAGCACTGAGCTAGGGACAAGTCTTTGTGCAGAACAATATTTTAGGCTCATAGGATACTGGTGCTTTTAGCAGACAGAGAAAAAGATGTTTGCACAAATAGTCTAGGTTTATAATTGGCTATACAATGTGCAGTCTGGCCTTACTGACCTCTACATGTGCAAACAACTGGGGATGTGGTATACTTTATATTAAACCTGTGTGAGGATGTTTTGGCCAGTAGGCACTCAAACAAAATCTAAGGGTATTTAGCCTTTATTATTAAGGGTTTAATACCAAAAACACATCAGGCTTTTTGTCACACAGCAGTTCCTCATGTTTAACTACTAAATAAGGGATCCCTTTTAACTTTGGAGAAGAAGCGTGGCCTATTTTCCCCTTTTTTATTGTTGGTTTTGCAGTATTGGAGCTCTGCTTTGGAAGAGTCACCTTTGGAATATAAGTCACCTTGGAGTTCCATGACCTATTAAATTAACTCAGCTTTTGGCCTCTTTCTTTTATATGGTCATGGAACTCCTCAGTGACTTATAATATCCTTGCAAAATATAAAGCAGCCTGCTATAGTAACTTGCCTTAATTTTTTCAGGCTTATGAAGGGCACTGTAGGCAATACAGTTCATTACTTTCTCTGGGGTTGGACTGGCCTTTGTGTCTCAGTACCACATATGCCCCTTTATGTTGCTTAGCAGTAAAACAACACAGAAACATGTAAATCTGCAGTCTGTAAACATACCTTTAGCAAGCAATTTAAAGGTGAGTTATCATGGCCATAGAACTATTTTATACAGTAAACTTAATCTGTAAAGTTGTTGTGAATTTTTTTTCAGAAAATAGAAGATACAGCCATTATGTACACCGCACACTGGAGTAAATAGTTTTTGTTTGCAGTGTTCATTTCCTCATCTAGAGTTTCAGGAAAGAAATAATTTTAATTGAAATTGTTTCATATGAGTTTCATTATAAGTTTGTTTCTGTGAAGGATGACTATTATGGTAAAGTAAATGCTATTTACAAGCCAGCACTATGTGTTCAAATTTAATAGTTGTAATGTAATACTGTTCTGAGATGAATAATATACCAATGCTATGCTACCCCAAATCTCTCAGGTTTACGTTACATGGATAGATACTGTAAATATAGCAAGATCTGTAGTAAACACTATTAAATGGTGGTAGCAACATTTTAGAAAATGAACAGAGGTTAGGAGTTGGACTAGCAGTAGATGTAAGAAGTAAGTAAGTAAAGCTTGTGATAAACTTAAGCTTCTAAAATATTATGAAATATGGTTTGCTGGCCCATCATCTCATCAGTAATAATTGAACATGGAGCTCCCTGAATGAATTAGAAAATAATGAGAGAGGTGAATGTGGTTGTCACATCTCTAATCAGGCTTTGACCCCCACAGGTTTATACCCTGCCTGAAATAAAAGGGGAGGGGGATGCTGCATTTCTGCCTCTGGCCACGCATGGGTAAAGCCATGCTCGAGGCTGTCTGATGGAAGTGAATGTTCTTGGCCAATCCTGACAAATTTTGTTGATTTTGATGCTACAGCAAAGATAATTTTATATAAATTGGAAAGAAAGTGTGGTTATTGTATGTTGAAAGTGTGGTTTTGTTTGCTTATTTCACTTAGGTAGGTGAGTTAGGACTGACTTAAAGCTATATTCACATTATGCTATTCTCTCCTATTCCTGTTGAGAGACCTTGCAGTGTACAACTGACAGAGTCCAACAGTGGATGTGGACAATCCCTCTTTTGGGTCTGGGGGGGAAAAATATGTTTATCAAGTTCAACCTTTTTCTCAATTAAATCTAATCTTACTTCTAAATGATACAAAGCAAATCAAATATAACATTGCAGTTGTCTCCAGTTTGAACTAGAAAAGCTAAAACATTTCTTCTGGCTCTGGAATAGAAACTGTACCAATTCCTGAATGCTGATAGCCTTGTATTTCTTATTTGCTAAAAAAACAGCATGTAACCCTTTCTGGGAGCAATCTAATAGACTGGCCTGTACCTTCACAAACTGAATTTTTCAACTTTGCGGTTTTGCTGTAAAAGCCTCCTTTCATCTCTCTTTCATCTCAAGATGGTACCCTGGTTTCCTCAGGAAAGATCTACTGGCAAATAGAAAGTTAATTGTATGTCCTCTCCTATTTAAATATAGCAATCATATCCCCCATGAGTTTCTTCTTCAATGATTTGTAAAGGAGAATATACTGTACTTTTTAATTTCCTTTATCCCTTTCTGCTGCTGACTGGCATTGCTAGCCCTGCTCAAGGATTCCCCTGTCTTAGTCCTATTAATAAACTAAAAATTGATCCAATATAAAATATAATGAAAAAGCATAAAATATAATTTACATTTAGTGTTACATTTTAATATGTGTATTTTAAGTTTAGCAGCACCTTTCATGTATTGTATGAAACCCTCATTTAGTCATTTGTCTGAGCTTCCAGAAATAGTAGGCCTCCTGCTTCCTTTGTGCCCTTGTGCCCTTTGTACAGTCAGTTGACTTTGCCACAACTCTGTTTACATACTTCTGAGTGTTAATGTACTCATTGTTTCCCATTCACTCAGGGAGAGGAACTACTACTGCAGTGATAGTTTGTAGCATTTCAGTACTCAGATTATAAGCCCAAGATGGCCCTGTTGACAGCGCTCTGTCTCAACAAAGCACTTTGAAAATTTAATAGAGCTACCAGTGCCCAGTCACAGTAGTTTAATTGTCCTGAATACACATATGAAACATAAAGGCATATTTGATAATAAACACGTGCAAGGGCTGATTTTTGAAATATCCAACTGGGGAATCCTGAAGGGTTCAATTCATTTATGTTTGATAGCTTTGAGGAGCTGAACACCATTCTGTTATATAGGGAGACCAGTAGCAGGGCTGTGCACTATCAAGAGTCAAAATAATGTCTTCCCAGTTCATATTGCTTTAGCACAAAAATGAAAATATTTACAGTAATACATTATAAAAGATTTGGTAGATGGCTGTAAACCAATTAGTCGTAAAGGATTAGCCAGTGTATGGCCACCTTTAGACACCTTTTCCTTTACATCCACATCTCTTCCACCGAGAAAACAAATAAATGTCAATATCCATAGAATAGTAACAGTGCTCATATAGTCATCTCCCTACCCCGAAATTCCTTTCATTTTATCTTGAATTAGTGGCTGGCTTTGTGCCATATCTTCATGAATGTGTCACCTCTGTATAAAATCAACCATTTATGAGAATGAGCTTGAGTTAAATACAACTGTTTCACAGAGAGAATGCCGCAATTTGCCAAATCTCACTGTACAAAAACCTTAGCTGCAGTCTCAGGGGATGCTATTGTATCTGCTGCTCATTATATTGTAATCGAACCCACTCCGGTAGTGGATAAAACCATACCTGTAGACCTGACAGCTTACAGCCTGTCTCCACTGCAGTCTGTTATAAGCCAGAAGGGCAGCTCACTCACACTGTATAAAACCCCCTTTACTTTCACTTTGGCATGACCACAACAATGTTTCAGTAGCCAAATGCAAGTTTGACAAATGTCTTTACTGAGCCCGAGTGTGCTGCAGTACTTCATACTATTGGATTTCTATGGTGTTGGTGATCACCAATTACAGCCTTGCACAGGGTTGGTGATAGCTGGAGGACTGCAGTGATGATCCATGGGGACTCATTTAAGATGTGCAGAGCAGGGTGCAAAGGGAGGCAAGAGGTGCATGGTAGACAGAAATACAGTGCTGTGTTGCACTTGCCCTCATTGCACTCTGCACCCTGTGCACAAAATTTGAATTTTGGCATATGTAAAAAAGCACAGATATGCCTCTAAGTGCTTTTAGACTGAGCACAAAGGGCTCAATTTTTGCCCATGTGGGGCATTCAAGATAAACTGGAAATGATTTTACTGTATGTTTTACATACAGAAATATAAATATAGGAAGCAAAACTACATTGTCTTCGTTTTAAAAATCTGGATTATATAGTCGCTACTCAGTAGTTCCACATTTCGCCATCGGTGAATTTCTTCATGAAGCAGTCACAAAATTTTGCCATGGAAATTTGCTATTCGCAAAATTTTCAGCAAAGCAAAATGGGACAGATTCTCTCATCGCTACTACTCAGTTTTCCAACATATCAGGTGTAGGAAAGAACAATTTCCACTGTTCCCCATCTATCTTCATAGTGGGAGCGCTGACTTCTTCCATTCCCTTAGTGTAGTGCTTACTGTGGCTTAACTCTTGGGCTCTGAGAGAACGCTGATTGGTGCTGACATCCAGAGCTCCCAATTCTTGATCTTCTGCCAGTTATACTGTACTGGTCAGTATTTGTATGTAATCTGTAAGTTCAGTCTTTTCACCCATGTACTGTGCAGCACTGCCGAATATGTTGTTACTTTATAAATACATTATAATAATAGTTTTCCACCCTTTGTTATATTTCCAACTATGTCAGTGGGAGGGTGCAATGGATGGGGGGGTGACCATCTTACCACACAGCAGCAGTTTTATGCAATGGGAATGTATAGAGAATCCTCTCCGCTAACAAAAAAAGTGGGAGGCAACTGTGGTAGTGTATCGTAAGGCAAATGGTATCAATACTGACAGCAGTCTTTGGACTACAGCTCAAAGCCTTTCACTGTCAAGGGATACTGTGGGTTGTGGGGAACTGTAAATAAAGGAGCTACGTGAATATCCCTTTGTCCCTGACCCTGTCAGCACTAAGGAAAGCCCTGTTTATGGCTATGTGGGGGTTACCTAGTGCAGCAGCTCCAAATGTGATCATCTTTCTTGTAGGCAAGCAACCACAGGCTGTATCCCCTCTAATCATGGCCTCCCCCCACCAAAATGAATGCAGTCTTACAGCGACTTCCAACAAATAGTTTTGGGGGAGAAAAAGCGGTTCAGATGTAACTTAATATATCTTTTTTCTGGAATAAAGCCTTGCTCCTATACTAAACTCACACATGGCTAATAATTCACAACGTACAGGAAGAGGCAAGTCTCCAGCTGTTCAGGAATTCTAAGAGATCCTTATAGAATTTCCACAGTTTTTTTTCTTCACTTAACTAGGACTCGTTTCAGCTTGAGGAAAATGATGTGTCTGTCCATGAAACCATCCGTGCAGGCTATGTGCCTTCAGCAATTTTCTTTTTGTGCAGAAAAATTATATTTAGAGTATAGTTTCTCCATTGCTCAGTTCCCTTTAAATCTGTATAGCATACCTTAACTGCATGTATCTGAATTTATTCAGATTATATCTGTATAAACGACATTATATCAGAAGGACACGGTTAGGGGCACATACACTAAGATCCTATTCAGAGTAACCACAATAATTTCTGAAGTTCTAATATGTCTCAAAAATGCTTTTATCATTCGTACGAAAATATTGCCATTTCTTCGTTCATTATGCCACGAAAACCTTTCTGGGTTTGATGCCTTCCATGTCTGGCTTTAGAAGCCTTCCATAGGACTCAATGGTACTCGACTGATCAAACCTGTCGAAAAGATAGTCCTGAGGAAAGTGTAACAAATTGTTAACGAATTCCGAAATGTTTGTATTCTTTGCGCAGTACGAAGTACAATGTTTTCATGGAAATTTAACTAAAACCACAAAAAACATGGAATTTTAACAAACTTTTCGCATACATTCCGAAATGTTCTATAAGTTAGAAAAAAGTTGGAAAAAATATGAAATTATCTCAAAATTGTTAAGTAAATGTACCCCTAAGTCTTGGCAAAAGTAAAATGATATATACCCTATGGATATTCCTATGGAAAAAATTCATGGTTTTCATTAATATATGGTGCTATTATACAGTAAATATCTATGGAGAATGTTTAGTATGCTTCAAGTTATCTAACCCATTGGTAATATTAATCACCCCAAAGGTGGCCAGGCGGGCAGTGATCTGATGTGCTGTGGAGTAGCAGGAGATACTAGACATGGATCTCAGCTACTGGAGCAGTGCCATCTTGCAGAGGAGACTACACTGAGATATACTTTTGAGTGTGTGCAATGTTTGGCCAAGGAGAGGAACCTGAAGCCCCTCGTACATATGCCCAGGGGTGCTGAAATGGGTTTAGAGTTCTTCCTTTTTTTCTTTTGTGTATTTATGTTTCCCAACACCTACTAAAAGTTAGAGGCTATCTAAAGGGTTTTTAGGTCATGATCATGACAATTTAGTACAGGTATTATGCCACACGGAGAGCGCAAAAATCTAGAGTCTATACAGTAGGTTGGGTGGTTGGTTGGTTACAACGGAAGCCCAGAATCTGAATCCTTTTTAAGTGAAGGTTAAAATACTGGGAGTCTTAAGATGCATAGACAGGAATTTGTACCTAAGGTAGGCATTTGAAATCTTAGGAGGACCTCTAGTGGCAACTTAGTGTATTATGTTTGTTAACCATAGAGTCTGGTTATTAGCCCAAACAGCAGTGATAAATATAGGATTGTGTGACATGGGGACTAGAGGAGTCAAAAACTGACCCTAATGTATGAAAAAAACTGTAATTTCTTATTTGGCTTTGACTAGTGTACATATACTAGTGTACAATTAGAAATTAAAGTTTTTGGGTTTTTTTAATATTAGTCACTATGCAACTATGCCCAATGTCTGGCAAATGAATCTACAGGGGGTGTTTTGTGCTTCCAAATCTTACATGTGCCCAAAGAAACAGAATAGTTAGTTTACAATAAATTATATCCATCTTTTATATCTTTTTACTAAAATCTGAAAAAATAAGCAAATGTTGTACATGAAAACAGTGAATGAGGAAATATTGGTGGTGGTGGTGGGGGGGGTATTAAGTGGTAGTGTGTTACCCGTGGCTCACCCAGAAGGTGAATATAACATGTTAACTTTTTCCAATATATGAGATATTTAGCAGGGGATTCCCCCCTTAACCAGGGGATTTTTTGGTTTACATTCACTTTTCTTTCACAGTGTGGAAATGTATTGATTTGTTGCCTATTATGTTGATTCTTTGCCTTTGTTCCTCATCTAACAATGCATTTTTACTTTCTAGAACAAAGTGAAGGCATGAGATCCACATGCTAGTAGAACTGCCATTTAAGGTACCAGTAGAAAATACTGTACCTAATGTAACCTGTATGAATAAATAACCTACAGCACTAATATTCTCCTATTTGTGTCTGTAAGTTACCCTCCCATTTAGATTGTGAGCTCTACGGGGAGCTATCTTTGATTCTTAACTTATAGCAGTTGCACTTTGTATTTATTTGTATTTATTGTTATACTTTTTTTTTATCTATTATTATTTTAATAACCTCCTATTGTATTAATCTGTTCTACTGTACAGCACTGTGTACATAAGTAGCACTTTATAAATAAATATAAATAAATATAAAAGATATACATACTGTGACATGCTGAATGCCTGTACACACAATTTTGGGGGAATTAGCAATGGTAGGCAGGCAGGCATGCAGAGGATCTGGAGCATAGAGACAGGGACACCACGTCTTCAGGCAAAACACAGGTTTATTTTGAGCCAATTCTTCCCAACAGAAACATAAAACAGTTCATCAACATACAGTTCAGGGTTGTGATTTGTCCCTTCTTCAGGGTTCTCACCTTCCAGGGTTAGTTCCACACTCTGGAACCCTCAGGCTTCACATTAAGCCTTGCCGAGCCCTCCCAGCACTCAATCGTTCGGTCAGAACTCCCTCTGCTCCCTGCAGTGGCAAGTGGCACCCCCAGCTCCTCTGGGAGTTCCTGACACAGGCAGCCCTCCTGCTCTGTGCCCTGCTCTGAGAGTGACCTTCACACAGTCAAGGTTCAATTCCAACTCCCCCACTCTGTGTAATCACACAGCCCTTTTATTGGCTGCTCACCTGCAGCCTAATCAGGCAGCTCCCTACAGCTGGCCAAATCAAAACCTTAAAGGGAGATTTCCTCCAACACAGCATTACCTGCTGTAAAACCAGGTATTTTATCTGGTGCCATTTGTATCCCACCTTAAACACTGGTGGAAATACACCAAATAATGACCTTTTCCATTGCATCTCTCACAATACATACATATATATTCTTTTAAAGAAAGCCGAAACGTCAGTCTTTGTTATTTGCCTTAATAAATATTTTTTGCTGATTATAAGCCCTGTGTGAAGCGATTCAACATTCTGTGAATATATATTCTTTTAATGTATTTCTTTATGTTCTTTATTTTTGGTTTACTGCTATAAAAGGTATCAAGACAAGTGCAGTATTCTAAGGAAATGTCCTTCCCCAGATATCAACTGCTTATTAGTGTCTTTGGTTGTTCATCTTATTGTTCACCATATTGTGCAGCACAGCAGAAATTATTGGCACCTTACAAACAAAGGAAAATCAATGTTGGTTTGTATCAGTGTAGTGTAATTGCACTCTTGTTTGGGTTACACTCGGTAACTTCCCATCTCCATAGGACACATAACATGAGGAAGCCCTGTAGTATGGCTGGTTAGAACTGTAAATGGTGTCACTGCAGAAATGGGATGGAGTAACAGAATAAAAATGTTAATGTCTGCATTTATATGGATTTTAATGCATGTGTTCATATGTATTTACATGTTTCTCTTTCATTAAATTTAAATCACAAAACCTGAGTAATCTGCTATTGCAGCCTTGAACAAAGTAACATTCCCACAAATCTAGGCCTGATTGTAAATATATTTAGTCCATAACTTGTGCCTCTTGTGCCCTGTAAGTTAACTACGTGAAGTAAAGACAGTAAAGTCATTTTCAAGGTTCATTTCAAGACTGAAATGTGGCTTGGTATCATCTCATCCAAAAATAAAATGCCTCCAATAATTTGACCATGGGTATGAATAAATAAAGCAATTTGTTGAGAGTTTTGAGGGATTTATAGGGTCCATTATACTTGAAAAAATAACTACAGTGAAAACTCTACATAAATGCACTGGACAGTAGTACATTTCAACAAGACAAAGTTTGGGGATTTTGGGAAAGTCAGACGGGAAAGTCAATGTTGCATCTTTCTGACCCCAGGGCTTTAGGCAAATATTCATTCACTTAGAACAGTGTTGTACAACCTAAGCCCAAGGACTTGATACAAACCTTTATGTACATATGTGGGTCCTTAGCCTTTAAGAATTCGTTGGCCCAAAAAAGTAGAACTACTAGCTAAGAGCATTTTTTGAGAGGACAAGCCACTGCGCTTTTTCTTATGCACTACAGATTCAAATATATATGTATGTATAGATGTATGTATGTATAGATCAGAATGATCATAGTCTGCCTGTAGATGTATAACTTAAAGCAGCTCTGTTTGTCAGATGAGGGGTTTGTGGCGGCTTGATTAAGGGCCAGTCACATAACTTCATCTGATAATTAATGGCACTTGTGTCTGGTATTGTTGAGATGCTGAGAGTATCAACCAAGTTTGTTAGTAGGTAACCATTAATCTGAAGCAAGAAAAGATGCATCCAACACTGATGGATAATGTTTGTCCAGCTGGGGAATTATAATTAAGACGCATGGAAGCTATTTTGTGTCTTGTCTTTTGAGACATCACTATGGGAGCACAGAGAAGAATATCTGCTTCCCTGCTACCCACGCATGCACAATGTACGGGTCAACTCCTAGAGTAAGCAGCCAGTAGGTTTGTGGGTTTTAAACTGGCTCATTTCAAGCCCCAAATTTCATACTAGAAGTAGACTTGCATACAACACATAGCTGTAAAATACAAGAACAATAGGGGGGATATGCTTAAAAAGGTTATACGGTTGAAAATAGGGGAATCAGGGAATGAACTACAGAGGCTAATAAGGGGGTCAGGACACAGTATTAATTCCTGCAAAGCAATTTATTAAAACAAACATGCATAGTGGTAAGGCACCCATGATCATAAATATAAACAATGGAAAAGGGGAATCTGCAAAGTACTCTATTGCATTCAAAGATCTGTTTTCTATTTGTCATAGAAATGATTGCAGAATTCTGCTAATAAATATAAATCAATAACCTAAACCCAAATGGCTTCAGTTTTCACTGAATAATGTGGGATTTGGTACTGGACGCTCACATACATGCTGGCACCTTGAATGATAAAAGTAGCTTGTTTGCATATGATACAATTACCCAGCATGTACATGATTTAAACCTTTTTAAACAAGTTTGCAAACTTATTTAGCCTTTAAGGCACCAGTTTATCTGCAGAAATCATGTTGGACAGATTGGGCCTCAAATAGCAGCTCAATAAACCAGATCCTTACTTTTCTAAAAAATTCAAATTCAATAGATACATTTATCTGCAATTTTCCTGGAATGTTCCTGCTGGTACATTCATTGCTGACATTTACCTGATGGTGCAAACAAAAGTGTCAATTAAAGTATCACATTTTAACAGTTTAGAAACCTTATATGAGATCAAAAGAAATCATACTAATTTATTTTTTCTATATTTGAGAAAAAAGGTAACAGAATGCAACTGAAAGAATCCATTCATCATAATATACTGCAGAGAATATACATCATTCACATCAATCCCTACATATAATTAGATATCAGTAACATCTTATTGTCTCTCCCCTCCTTTCCTGTATAAGCTGCTCTATTTCTGAGACTCTGCAAATCTATAAGTATTGCTTTGGGGGCACAGCAGGGATGGGGCACTATTGGACTGATAGATATTCTCTGTTAGAATCTCAACAGGCAACGATCAGTATAAAGTTTTTGCTAAATGTATCCATTTTGGAGATTAAATAATTACACTGAGGGATGAGAATAGTTTCAGCTACACATTTAAGCCAAGGCATGGGAACAGGGAGAAATTGGAGGTAATGACATGTCAAGTGGACATCCTGTAGCATTTCCAAGTCTGCAACGGAAGAGTAACTCTCATATTCTCAGTTACTAAATAAGTTGAATGAAAAATGAAAATATCAGAGTCTGCCCAGGTATAAATCTGAATGACACCCAGAATTTTCAAAGCTGTGTTGGACTGGACTAAGGGGGTGGAAAGTAAATGCTTTGGTCCCTGAAATATTTTATCAGGCAGAATGCAGCAAGCCAGCAGTCCCAGCAGAAGTGTTGGTCCAACTGTGATGTGAGGCAAAAAGGAAATAATGAGAGTATGAAGAGAATCTGCCTGTCTCCTGACACTTTGCTAGAATGTTCTAATAAAATAATACCTCCAGCTGATGCCTGCACATAAACTCAACAGGCCTCCAGTCTTAGGGGCCTATTTATTATGCTTTGTAAAAAAAATGGCATAATTTTTTATGTGTTTTCTCTTCTGCTAGATCCATAAAATAACAGCATAAAATCTAGCATTCGGACAGTGAAATTCACCATTTGTTTTACACAGCTTTTTACACTGTGTAATAAAGTGGCTGGGTTAGTTGTAGATGGACGATGTGTTTCTTCCAGGATTTTGCATATTGGGTACCCTGGAATAATTAATCACAAACCCAGCCCTTTAATACAGACCTTAGCAGCTGGTGGGATGGTATATGCGGTGCCGCAATCGCCGAAGTTTTATATCGCGGCACCGCATATACCATCCCACCGGCGACTGACCTTCTCGCCGGTGGGATGGCATATCGGGGTGATTAGTCGCCCGCAACAAATCTCCTTTGTCACGGGTGACTAATCTCCCCGTGTGCCACAGCCCTAAGACACTGACCCAGATCCCCCTGGGCCTCTGTGTACTTGAAATGCCAGGGCCTATTTTGAATTCCAGTCTGGACATGCTCTCAAGTCAGGTACCAAGTACAGAAAATGTAATGATGGGGTGAGGGAAACACCCAGTAGGAGGACCTAACACCTTGGTATCCTCTGCCTTACGAATAAACAGGAAGAGAAAATAAGAAAGGAGAGGCGTATGTTTATACATAACTGTAGGTAAAGTAGAAGGGGAAATCAGAACAGAAAAATTAAGTGGAAAGAGAACCATAGAAGCAGACTCCATTTTGCCAAAAAGTACTTGAAAAAAGGTCAAATCTGTTACAATCCCCTAAAACAGGTAAGGAAAGTATTGGAATTATTGTGGCTTAGTATCATTCTGGAAAGGTGGATGAGACAAACCAACAGTTGATATTTTTGTCAGTCATTTAGACAAATTGTCCCTAAACCCAAAACATGTGTGGCCAACAATTATACTGAATAATTGTATGGTACAAACCAAATGAAGCAGGTACCTCCATCTGTGTGCGTGGGTTTAGTGGCTCTCAATAGATAGATGCCAGAATGTAAGTGTGCGTGGATCTTTAATCTGTGTTGATGTTTTGCAGTCTTCTATTCCTTTAATGAATTTAAGATGCATATGCCTCAGGGTCTTGTTTTCATGCAGCGTTGCACTAATTCAGGTCCTGCGGGTAAGAGAGGGCCAGGATGTAGCACTTCTTTGCTTGAATACAGGTGAGCTTGCCACTAATTCAGTCATTTTGATTGACTAATTTGCCTGCTGCAGCCATTAATCCCAAATATGTACTTATACTGGCAGGTCAATTCCAATTTGATTACACAGGCATGGATGTCCTGGATCTTCTGTTCATCTTTTAATCACAACTTCACACTCCCAGATGAACCACCTTCCATTTATTTCAAAGACATGACAAGTACTAAGGGTGGAAGAAAGATGTTTCATGGTTCTTTTCATTTTCTGTACTTAATGTACCCATGAATGTTTGGAATATTCCAGACTTAGCACTCAGCAATAGCAGCAATACACAGGTTGGTTAGCAACAGAGGATTATTAAGGTACTTTAATAATCTGACATTTTTGAATGTAGATGGCAGTCACAATATCTGCTCAAAAAGAACCTAATGTTATTTTATTTGGATCGCTAAGTAACAGTGACTGCAGCTTTTACTGCTTGTGTACTCAGATGCTGTAAAGTACAATAAAAATTCCTGCACCCACAATACACCCACACTGACTTACATTGGAAACAGGCTCAGGTTATCACAACCTTTCCAATTCCTTTAACTTTACCACTTTTACTGCTTTACGCCCACTTTTTAAATGAAGACAAAATAACCCTATAATGTACATGGCTGGCATATTCTACTAATAATGGTGATTTTCAGACTTTTCCAGTTCAGGCCTTACTTGGAGGTCCCAGTTTTTGTCGGGTTACCCCTTAGATTATAACATAGTTACAGCATTGTGTATCAATTATTCAGATATAGTTCCAAGAATATATATGAAAGTAAAACATTTTTTTCACAACAAATCTTACCCAAACTGGCCTTCAGCCTTGGCTTTTCAGGTGTATCTAGAAGAGTAAACAAAACTCTCCCCATTAGGATATACACCAACAGTGTCGGACTGAGATGGCAGGGGCCCGCCAGAAAACCCTGTACCATGGGCCAATTCTCATAACTTTAATTCCTCCTCTCTTCCCTCAAAATGTTTATTATCCTAGTCTCTTTTCTCTACATAATATACTCTATTCATCCATTTATCAAGCTTCCTTGTTCCTATACAGAAATAGGGAATGACCATGAAATAGGCTAAATAGTTAGAAGCAAGAGGGCCCACTGACACCTGGGTCCACTGGGAGTTTTCCTGATATCCTGGGGGGGCCAGTCCAACACTGTACACCAATAAGCCTATTGTGACTTCCTCCATAAAGCTGGCCACACATGTGGCGATTTTCAATCTTTCGTGCAACCATTGGTTAGTGCCTGGCATGTTGGATTCCTGAGTTTCAGTGCCCCTGTCCTGAGTCACCTCTGTTGGTGACATTTAGGGGGAGATTTATCAATGTTCCAGTAATCAAAAGCATCTACTAAGGGTTAATTTATTAATAATCATGGCCAAACACAATCATGCACTAGTGCAAAATAACAGTTGCATTTTTTCCAGGAATTGAGCAAGATATATTTTTTCCAAATTGCACAAAAATAAATAATGATTAACAGTGGCACTTAAACCCATCAAGAGGCCAAAGAAGACAACTTGTAATTTATCATCTTGCTTGCAAA
Source organism: Xenopus tropicalis (assembly GCF_000004195.4). Classification (NCBI taxonomy): domain Eukaryota; kingdom Metazoa; phylum Chordata; class Amphibia; order Anura; family Pipidae; genus Xenopus; species Xenopus tropicalis. Next base: position 107,124,530 of record NC_030681.2, read on the forward strand.
TGCAATGAATATGTTGATTTTAATTGATTTAATTCCTTTAACAACATTAAAGCAGAGTAGACATTAGAACCATTACCCTCCATTTATGCACCCAGTTTAGGTTTAGGCTATTTTCATGGCGATGCTTTGATTTCTGATTCCCTTTTCATATTCTGATTACATATATTTAGCAAGCTTTTCATTTTTGGGAACAAAAGGAATCCATCGCAGTGCATATCTGACATGTACTGAAAAAGACGAGCAGAACAGCAGAATGTTATCGCTGATGTTACATGGATTCTACATCTATTGGCAGGAAACTGTTATGCCATTTAAGAACCTAGATTTAAGCCAAACATTTCTAAACACAGGCTGGGTGCTGTTTTCATGATTTCCTTGTTCTGTTAGTCTCATTTCTTTCTACAAATGAGAGTCCTATAAGGGAAACGCCCGTGGTGGCCTGGTCAGCTTTTGTTTCTCTGTGCAAGAAATTTCTGCATCATTGGTCCCACACAAGACTTCCATTAACTCCAGGCTAGTGATGGTAGCACGTGGAACAAAAAGGCAATCCTGTGTCTCATCATGAGGACAAGCCTGAAAACAAATGTTGCAGGAACCTGACAGAATAGAATCATCCGCTCAGTGTCACTGCATACATTTACCTACCTCAGTGCCTATTCAGCTGTGTCAATAGAGGGAGACGGGGCAAAGTTGCTATGGGGACAACGCAACAGAAAAAAAAATGATGGCTGTCAACAGAATAGAAAAAATAAAGGCCATGTTTGTTCTCATGGTATAAGGATACATTTAAAACAATTCTAAGAGATTTAGTGGGCAAGACTAATTGGGACTCAGGAGATGAGAGCAAACTTTGGGGTACTTCATGCTAGAGAGTTTACTTAAAGAATTAACACAACCATCTATACAGATTCTAACATCCCTTATACTCCACAAACCCTTAAGGTAAAGAGTTTCCTTTAAGTGTGTTTCTTTCTTTGTTATTTACCTCAATTCACTGGTATTGGTGAACAGTAGGGACTATCTAGAAAGAAATGATCAACTATCACTAGCTGGTATAATAGGGCACACTTATTTTAAGCAACCAAAACAAATAAAAAAAAACTATTTTCAATGATAAACACTATTTATGCACCTTTATCCCAGAAAGAATGGTATTCACAGCATCTAGGAAAACTAGTTAACAGGAGTACCATCTATGAATGTACTAGGCACTGAGACATAACTGCTACTCTAAATTCCTGTTTAGTTGGTGGATTCAAGGACTGCCTGCAGTGTATGTTGGGAGGGTAAGTGCCCTGTGCCAGGCCCAGCACAGTAGGTATACATGTACATAGCTGCCTATAACTGAGCAACTAAGGATAATACATATGCATTATCAGCAGGAAGCTGGGTTGCTTGAAGGATGCTGGAAACTGCAACATCTGCCTTCTATATGAATTCTATAAGTCCTTTAGTTGATTATATGTGTATATGTTTATTTACAGCTTAGAGACACAACAAGATACAAACAAAACACCTTGAATTTGCTTGGCCTGTTTTTCAATTGTGAAATGTAAAACTTACCAACTCATTCCCCCCATCTCTGTGTATAAACTAGATCTGAGTATCCATCCTAATTATTATCTAGAAAAGCCATACTGCTATTGGCATAATATTTGCACCCCTTAATTCCATTAATCACTATTGGGCACATCAGTCCAATTTACTGCTAATTAATTTAAAGGTAATTCTGCAAAGATCAACCGTAGGTATTCTGGGTAAGACAGGTCCTTGGCCAGCTAGACCACTATAAACTTGTTGTGGATGCTTGTAATAGTTGTCAGTATTAAAATCCCACAATCAAAACACAAATTTTTCATATGTGGGTTCCACAGCATACAGGGCCTTTCCATGCTGCCTCTTGGCTCTTATAGAAATCCTACCTGACCTTTCAGAGTAAGGAATCCCTTTATTGACACACACTAAACCATTCATTTCTATTCTAAAACCATTTCTGCTTCATTGTACCCTTATCCCCAGGTTTTAATCGTGTTTCATTCCTTCAAGTGTTCTCCCTCATCTTGCTCTTTTCCTTTTAGAAGTTATCCATTAATATACTGATTTATTTGCAAACATAATGGATAATCTTGATGGTTATCCTTTTAACTTTACTTCTGCCTTGCTTTTTTATTCTTCTCTGCTTTAAAACAACAACCAGACAAATACAATCTTGATATAGTTTAGGAATGAGAGGTTATTAGCAGTTGGGTTTCATTACTCTGAGACATCTCCCAATTCTCATTGCAAATTGTACACATTATTATAACCTAACGTACTTATCTCGGCAGAAGTAAGATGTAAAACATCTCCATAGTAGCAATAAAGCTCAATACTACAGGTCTATTGCTTTGACAGGATAGTTTAGCAGATTTTTTTTCCCTAATTAACGTGTATGACTGTATTTGATATCTTGTGATATAAGCATTCAGTCTGAGCCGGGAAATCTAGCAAGCTTTTCAGAAAACTTAAACAACAGCACAAACCATATAGTCGAACTGAGCTCTTCAACCAAATAGTTCAAATATCCCATATGCATTATTAATGTAGCTCAATAAGTCAGAACACTCAACTGTACAAACCCTAGTTCAACAGCCAAGGGTCCCCTTCTATGGGCTAAGCATTAAGAGCAAATTCAAGCATCTCACAATTGTCACTAGTGAGCATCAGTGGTCAAAACCTTCAATCCTCACATGTGAAATAGCACTATTACAATTCAGAAAATGTTTTATTTTTGTTTAACAGTGTATATATTGCCCATTATGTTTCCCATTGCTGTTGCTCACAAATTATTTAAACTATTAATCAACCAACAAATCACACAACACAATGGTATGTCAATGTTACACAATTTCTTGCAACTGCGTTCAGCAATAATACCTTTAACTGCCTTCTTGCACCAAACTTACCACATTTTTTGAACTTCTGGATATTAATAAATGTTTGTAGTAGGTATAGTAGGTATTTTATCATTACCATGGCAATCTGATTAAATGACTAATGATTAAACAAGGGTACCTGATCATTTGCAACCTTGATCCTAAAAGAAGACACTCAGATGCTGACTTCTCTTTTAGCAATTTTTATATCTTTAACAATTTCCCTTGGCCAAATACCAATCCCTCATTTTAGTAGACATTTTAGCAACCTCCTCCTCATTGATAATATCAAACTGGTCATGTTGTTTTACTCTGGAACAAATGCTTTGGATGAATACGCTAACCACTTTATCTACTTACCTGAACCTTACCAATATGACAGGACTTTGTACCATTAAATACTATTTAATGTTCTAATCTTCAAGCACACTGGTGAAACTTAAATGTAGTTCATTCATTAAGGCTGTAAATACACAATAAGATCTATGGATGTTTCTGTATATTCCACAGGCCTCTTATAGAAATTAATGATTCCCACAAAACCTAAATCACCTCCAAAGGTGTGGTTTTATATAGACATTAACTCAGCAGATCGTAGCTCTTAGCATAATTTTAAAAAGATGTTTTTATTCAGCACTCCTGTGGACTGTAGTGGCCTACTGTAAATGTAATTGTTTTACAGCAATGTATATGTAGATCAGTGAATTATGCATCATATGCACATGAATTAACAATGATTCAATATTTCTGACTACTTTGACTCATTGAACATAAAGCATATGGACAATATAGGCTGGGTTAGCTTTTCCCAGTGCAGCATTAGAAACAATGTTTTTTTTAAAGTAAACTCAGAAAACGAGATATGTTAGCAAGTTCACATAATCCTCTCAGCAGACAATCATTTCTATAACAGATTAGAAGGTTGATCACCAATAGACCCATCTATGTCACTATCAAGGTACAACCCACTTAAAAGAATACGTGTAATGGTGGCCATACACGGGCCTATTGTAGCTGCTGATATCGGTCCCTTAGACTTTTTTGGCAGCTTATTGGCCCGTGTAGAGGCAGGAACGAGGGGCATGCCCGACCGATATCTGGCCTGAAGTTGGCCAGAAATCGATTGGGCAGGTTAAAAGATTAAAGGTGCCCATACACCTTATGATCCGCTCGCTTGGCGACATCGCAACGGGTGGGCGATATCAGGAGAATCCAGGCTAATTCAATCGTTTGGCCCTGGGTCGAATTATAACGACGGGTATAGGCAAAGTCGGTCCGGGGACCGCATCAACGCGCCGATGTGGTCCCCGATCCGACACCCATATTTTCCCGATATCGCCACCCATAGGTGTGGATATCGGGAGAAGATCCGTTTGCTTGGCAACCTCGCCAAGAAAGTGGATCTTAACATGTATGGCCACCTTAACTGCTGTTCTAGAACACCAGATTGAGATTGGTTTTAACAGACATTCCTCTGATTCTGTCAGATTGCAGATAATCTGTCCTGTGGAAAATCTTACAGCTCCTCTTCCCTTTCTTCAGTTCTGATTGTTTGGACCAGGGATCCTCCAATTATGGCCCGCGGGCCAGATACGGCACCCAAGGTCATTTACCTGGTCCACGCTGCGTCCACATCCCCTGGCTACTACCTGTCTGCCTCAGCGTGGTCCTCAGGCCAGCATGTCACATCACCGTGATGGGTTGACATGACGCAAGGATGCAGTAAGGACGCAGCGGGGAGTGGGGAACAGGGAGTGGGAGGATGCAGCGGGGGGGCAGGGAGAAGGAGGATGCAGCGGGGGAGCAGAGATCGTGAGGACGCATCGGGGAGCGGGCCGTAGATGAGGACACAACAGGGAGAAGGGAGGTGGGGCGTAGTTTGAGGACTAACTATAGTCCGGCCCCCCAACAGTTTGAGGGACCATGAACTGACCCCCAGTTTAAAAAGTTTGAGGACCCCTGATTTGGGCTGTTGATCACAACAAATGGAATGGAATGAGTGACCATGAATGTATATGATCAGTAGTAAGTTCTCCATTTATGCAGCCCACAGGTCGAATGGTTGGCTACTGTGGAGAATTGCTCAGTGTATGACCACCTTTAGCTTTATGGCCATCAGCAGCCGGATGTAAATTCAGTGAGAAACTTTCATCTCAGAAGTGGAGTTTCCATATGGTACATGTAGCTTTTGGGTCAATTCACTACTTCCGTTTAGTTAAAAAATAGTAGTAATAACAATAACTAGCCATACACGATTAAAGTTAAAACCTGTAATTTTAATTTCCTAAAGGTGAGTTATGGACCCTCTGTTTAGTTTCCTTGTTTAGGGCTCTGGGAGACAAGTTTTGTTATCCACACTCCTTTAGTGCAACAAAACATCCAAAGTTACCTTCCTACTGGGATAAATGTAAATCACCATTTGTAAAACATAGACATGGCATAGCAGCCTAAGGTTAACTTGTGAGCTGTCAAAACGTCTGTTCTGCCATCAACCTTACTAGTTGCCTCATTAGCTGTGCAACTGCCCCTGTGACTGACAGTTCAGAATAAAGGGATCAATGGGCTTTTGTTTAGATTTAAATTATGGAAGTTTCATAGGACTGCTGTGGAAATAAGAATATTAGTATGAATTGTATTTTCTTTATAACCCACCTTACTGAAGTTTTTGCTTTTGTAATTCATTTATTATTAAGCATTGTGCATATATTTTTAATTTCCTAACCAGAAAAGGGAATAGAGAAGGGTTACCAACCATACATAGGCCACAGAGCTGATGGAGTTCTGTATATAGAAGACTGAAGAGTAACAGTGGGGAATACTAAAAACTATAAAGGGCAGTGCAAGTGATATAATATCCTTTCATCTCTTTTGATTCATGTAATATCTAGTGAGGTATAGGAACTGGCATTATGATGGAACGGTGAACAGTGAACTAACTGTATATGCTAACAAGACCAGAAGCTACTGCTACTTATACAAATTAACCAAAGGTTCATTATTTTTAAAAAGTTATTATTATTATTATTATGGTATTGGGGATACCATTTTAATAAAAGGGCTGCATTAAAGCCTATAACCAACAGAGGACAATACTTGTGTAGAATACCTGGTACGTATTTAGAAAACAATTGTTTTATAGAATATTGCAGAGCAAGGTTGGACCAAGTTGCATTAGCTGAAAAACTGCAAAGGGATTTTTACGTGCCACAGTGACATTTAACCTCTATATATCTTCTTAATGAAGTCAGCACAGAAAGACACCCAGTGAGCTTTTGTGAGAGAGCAAACCAGTTAGAATTTGGGCTCACTAATAGGAGCTGTCACTCGGGCTTTTCCAGGTCAGAAGCTTAGAAGAGCAATTACATCAAATTGGAGGCTGCAGACGCTGGAATAAGCCTCCACAGGCCGGGAACCTAAATCATTAGACACGGTCCTTTTCCATGATAAATTGTAGAGGAGAGCGAAACATGCTGCTAGTCATTAATCTGGGGCAATCAGGTTGAAAGCTGGCTTGTTTTATTCAGTAATTAACTGGTTATTTGAAGAAAAATGATACATAGCCTAGCAAGCACCCATAGAACTGCCAACCCTTGGATGGGAATGCAGAACGGTAGGGAATCTCCTGAGGACAATTCATAGTGTTTCAATTAAAGACATTGACAAATACTGAAAAATGGCTGTAGGATGGTATTGACAGAAACACGGAAGTATGTGCAGGGAATTGTGCTAACTCTTTCCAAATGTAGGCTACAATAACCGAATGAAGATGGCAGAGAAAAACAGACACTCAGCTTTTTAACCTTTTAAACAATTTAAATGCCAAGGGGGTCTCCAAAGCTAGAGAAGCTTAAACACACAGCACATAAAAAAGAAATAAAGAAAGCACTTGCTACCTGCCTGCCTTGAAGTACTGTTCTGTTCTTGCACTGCCTGAGTTGCTCTACATAATCCCCATAACTGCCTACCCAGCAATCAAGGGTCCTCAGCATAAGCACAGATATGGCTTTACCTGTAGCAAAATACAAAAAACTTGTAGAGAGTAAATATTCTCTTTATTTAAACAAAGCCAACATGGTATATATAGGCTCAGAGGTTGTTCATTTACATTAGTTCCTGCCAAAATAGGGTTTACAATCTAAGGGGATTATGTAATAAAAGGCACTATGTTTGCCCAGGAGCAGTAACCCATAGCAACCAATCAGCAGGAAGTATTTACTGGTCACCTGTTTAAAGCAATCATCTTATTGGTTGCTATTGGTTACTGCTCCTGGGCTAACTTAGTGCCTTTTATTACATGAGGGTAAGAGTCACATACACATGCACACAAATTGGGGTCCTAATACACAATTTTAATATTTTCTCCAAAAATATTACAGTATCAAGTTACATAGCATTATTGGCAGTTATGTGACCACATATATTATGTTAAATTATGGAAGCAGCAAATCTTTTTAGGGTTATTTAATGAAACATGCAAAGTTTGATACAGTTCTAGTCATATATAGCAATCAATCAGTGGATATCATTTACTGGCGACTTATTTAAAAGCAAAGATGTCATTGCTTGCTTCTGTTTCTAAGCTAAGGCAAACTTTGTGCTTTTACTGCTTTTGTTGGTTTATTTGGAAAACTGAATAGAAAGTGTACAGTAAACAGGGATGTTGTGCATCAAAAAATGCCTTACTTACATAAGTAATATACAGTACATCACATTGCATTATATATCATACACATGAGTCCATGCCCCAAGGGAGCATAGAATCTAAGGTCCCTATTACAAGATGATCAGTTTTATCAGGAACCAGTTAGACCTGCCTGTTTTTTTTTGAGTGTGGGAGAAAACCAGGGTACCTGGAGGAAACCCACAAAGACGCAAGGAGAACATACAGCACCTTGCAGATCGTGCCCTGGCTGGAACTGAACTTAGGAGCCCAGAGCTGCAAGGGAGGACACATGATAATGTAGTTAAGTGGTGTAACTACTTTGTGACAGGCACCCCCAGCAAAAAAATTCAGAGGGGCCTGGTGCAGATTATAAAACCCTACCCCCCCCCCCACCCGCATACATTAAATCCCCGCTCTCTGCTGCTCTTTTACCAAAAATCTGCTGGGGACCGGGGATTTATATGCAATAACAGAGGAAGCAGACCTTGAGGTCTGGGCCCCCTTGTCCCCCAGACACCCTGTGACCATGGGGTTCTGCTTCCTCTATTGCAGGGGTGGGCAAACTTTTTGGCTCAGGGGCCACATGGACTAACAGACGGGCCGGACCGGGCCGGTACAGCGTTACACCCGGGGCTGCCATCAAAAATGATGGGGCCTCTCAGCTCCCCCCCAGCATCCTCCATGACCTGCGGCTCCCTCCTCCAGCGACCCGTTGCTTCCTCCGTCCCGTCCTTCTGTTCCCCGGCTCCCCAGTGCATTCTTTTATATGGTTGCGCCCCGTGCGTACTGACGCTGTGCGCACGCACGGGGCGCAACCAATCAGGGCCTGTTATTCTTTTAAGGGGGCCGGAGACGGCGGGCCGGATTGAAAGGGCTGACGGGCCGGATGTGGCCCGCGGGCCGTAGTTTGCCCACCCCTGCTCTATTGTTACGCTACTTTATATTGCTATTTTTCTCTGCTGAGTCATTTTTTAAATTAACTTTCTGTTTAATTTTTGAGAAGTGGTTTTAAAGCTTGTTAGCTGTCATTTTGTGCTGTGTGGAAGGAGAGTTAATTCCATGTGCAGGAGGCATCTCCAATTAGAACTTATTGTACAGATACCAGATCACTGGGAAAATAAGGTCACTGTAGGTTGCTTGGGTGCAGTTCTAAGCAGTCACAAACCGCTTGCTTAGAAAACCAGCAGTTAGTTTAGACATCCTAGTTGGATTTCTTTTTACAAATGTTAGACTTTTTACATAACCTGATAATTTTATCTTGCTAAGAGCACCGTGTCCTTGTCAGATAATGTTACTCTCAGTTGAGGCAGGAGCAGTTTCATGGTCAGCAGGAAGAATTTCATGGTCTTCTGTTTAAAATCAAAAATCTTATTGGTTGGTTGGGGTTACTGTTACTGGGCAAACATAGTGCCTTTTATTACATAGGGGGAATAAGTAATTGAAGTGAGATACCCAGAAACATCTTGGGGCCTGTAATCAGAATAAGAGATTGTTTTATAGGGTTGAAAAGGGAATGCGGGATGTATTTGGCCTTAGTCTGACTGCAAAATGGGTACAAGCGGCGCTGCTAAAATTCAGCAGGTGCAATGTGAAAAGGAACACTTTACTTTATGCCTTGTCAATTGGTCAGCAGCTTTGTGTATAAGGCTTTAACATGCACAAGGTGGCATCTGATTTTATGCTGGCTTTTGGCTAGAGGTGGTTCAGGCAAATTTGCACCTTGACTAAACTCTTATTCTTGGCCTTGTACACTAGCAATGTAAGCAAGTTACACAACTGCTGATTCTTGGGTCACAGAGTCAGTCAGCCCTAGGCCTATGCTCCTTTGTCATATTGAATAGAGCAGAAGTTCAGTCTCTGGCCAGCTAGATTTTATTCATCTAGAACTCCCACCAGTTCACCACTGACATCTGGAAGCTGTTGTGGATGCTTAGCAATGGAAAATAAGAAATGGAGGTTGATAGGTTTGGCAATCCTTATTCATATGGCTTTCTCTAGACTGGGGGCATAAATAGTTGTCACTGGCCCCACACCAAATTCAGGGCCCCACGACATTGGTAAGTTGACCTATTCTGTTAATATATATTGAAATTGCTCACTAGTTAGGGCTTCACTGGGCCCTTTACATTCCTGGGCCCTCCTGCTTCCTCTGTAGTTACACCCCTGGAACCTTCCTGCAACTCCTCCTCATCTCTATGCATTGCTTTGCTTTTTGGTGTAGTGGAATATAAAGTAACCTCATGACTTGCAAGTGCAATAGTAAAGCTGAGCCTCAATGAAGATGGAGAGAGCACAAATTAAAATGAAATCATAATGTGTTAAAAGCATAACAAATCTTTTTTGATCTGGGAACCTTTGCATTTGTCTGTCTTTTTTAACTTAGCTTCAGCCGCTCTACGAATCCAAGCAATAATCACTTTAAAATAGCTCTTTGACCAGTAAATAAAGACTTCATTTATTCAGTTCTGATTTCTTCAATCAGACGAGCAGTAAGGAACGGGTCTCCCTACAGAGATGGCAACACAAAGCTAACTAGCTTGAAGAAAGACAGTTAATGAAAAACTGCACCAGGGATTCGGCTATCTGCCTGCCTGCTCAAATCCAGCCCACACAGAAGCCTTAGATCCTTAAGCCGCACTTTGAAGAACGGGTGTGCCGGGCCATTGATGAAAGCAAGGTCACAGACTGCACAGGCCTCGTCTCTCTACTGTGCTGTCAAGTTAAAAATCATTGAGGTTGTTTGACTAAACCTTACAAAACAGCCTTACACATCTGATTAGAAGCCAGAGAAAGGCATTATCTTGGTTAACATATCTGCTTGTTTGGTTTCCATTTTTTTCTCTTTTATCATGGGAATTAGGTTTTGGACAATATCTCAACTCTGAAAGGGCAGATGTTAAGTTATCCTAAGCCGTTATGTAGAGAACCTTTGCTCCCCGTGGATACAACAGTGAAATATTTTAGTCTATATTGGATACACTGAGGTAGGGGGCATTTCAGAAAAATAGGGCTTTATTAGTTGAAAGCACTTGAAGTAAATCTAATCTGAGTACCATTAGCTGGGTCTGAGATAATCAATTTGGGGTTTTCCTTAGTTATTTAGCAGTGTTTCAGGATTCAGGGGAATGCTATATTAATAAAATATGAATACAATTACTTTGTTTCTACAGTTACTGAAATGTATGTATTATTAAACATTTAACACTACTTGTCTACGTAGCACTGTGCATTTAAGCTATACAAAACAAGAAGAAACAATGAACACAATAGTAAAGTACAAGTAAAATTTAAGTCATATATATAATATATATATAAACGTTCAATATTAAGTACCAAGTGTCACTCTACACAGAAAGAAGTAGGCCCCTGTCCTGTAGAGCTTACAATCCAAATGGGTGGGTAACTTACAGACACAAATAGATGATCATAAATGCAAAACTGAAAAAATTATGAGGGCTTGAGTATCATTTTTAAGAAATGAAGGGAAGCCATCTTACAGATGAGTTCAGGGATTGAAGGTCCCAGGCAAGTTTAATAATTAAGGAGCAGTAGAAAAGTAAAGTTTTATACAATAGGCAGCAGTTGATGTGGGTGATGGCAAATGATGGTGTTTCTTTAAAGAATGGGGGAGATTCCATAGAAGTATAATAAAGAGCTGTAGTGTGAAGGCATAAGGAACAATTCATAATATAATAAAGAATGAAGAACACTTCAGTTTAGCAAAGATGCAGATTTGAACTCCAGGGAGGCTGGAGGGACCTGAAACAATAGCAAAAAAGCAAAAATTGTGCTCTCCACTAAATTTTACACCATTGGAGATGGTGCAATGAGGCTTTGGCCATAAAATTTATACAGGCAAAGACAAGGGGTCCAATATATATAGGACATATATTGCAACAGTTTCAAGCTGGCCAATTATGTCAAAGTCATCCCCAGTCTGGCCAGTCCTACACTCATACTTTTATCTGATTCATTAAGAATTCTACTGCTTCAATATACATTTTTCACAGGGACTAAGTTTTACATAGAATAATGATCCTGAAACAGCTCTAAGTGAGAGTTCTGATGTCCTCGGGCTTTGCATAGTAATGTATAACAGTAACGATACACACATGTGCACAAAACTTTTCTTACACTGAGATCACAAAGTAATGACTTTGATCTATTACGTTTATTGAACTTTATTAGCTGGTTTCATTTTGATAAGCTGATTGTATGACCTCTGCACAATAAGGGTCATCTCCTAACCCCCTTTTGTGTTTGTGCCTGGACACGAGAGTTTGAGGAATGAAATCCTAGTGATTTTTGTTCAGCACAACTTTCTGTGTCGGTGCTCAGTCTTGCGTGTGCTCCTTTCAGTGCTGGGCAGGAAGCCTTTTTCTTTAAAAATAAAGTCTTGCCTACGAACATATTGGAATTACAATTCATTGAGATCACTCAGTCATATAGGTCTGGCCAGTGTCAAAGAGTTATTTTATTTATTTTGTATTCTGAGTGATTTTTTACAGTCGGTAAAGTAGATTTTTTTTTTGCACTAGTACTAAAAGCAATTAATGAATTAATAATCCAACAAATAATATACATTCCATGTCTTGGTGGTGTCAACGTGAACAAAGCAGCAACAATGTGTAGATGTGGTTTTGACACAGGCCGGGGGGGTGGTATGTTAGCTGAGAAAGCCTGTACATATTGTGTTCATTTTTATTTGCTCATTTCAATTAGCATCAGAAAAGAAAAAGGCTTACATTCTCATTCAGTAACTAGTACTCCTACCATAAAGCAAGGCAAGACTGCTGTTTCTCCAGAGATAGTTGCATATGTAACTGGAGATATACTTTCATATGATAATTGTTCTCCTAGATTTTAGTAAAAGTCAAATTCCTTTTCTGATAGGCAATTCTGAAATTTACATCATTAAGACATTGGCATTTTTTCTGAAGGGAAACTGGAACATTTATGACCTCAGCAGCACATTGCTCTGACACTGCAACATTGTGTTAAAGGGCCAGTACATGTTCATTAAAAAATATATTAATACGGTGATGCAATGGTTAGCACTGGGGTACTGGGTTTGATTCCAACCACGGCACTGTCTACAAGCAGTTTGCCTGTTCTCCCCATGTGTGTGGGTTTCCTTCCACATACAAAAGCATACAGGCATGTTTATTGGCTCCTGATAACATTGATCAGGGTGTGTGGTATGATAGAGACCTTAGATTGTAAGCTCCACTGGCACAGGAACTGATGTGTAATCTCTGCGCTGCACGTTGATACTATGAGCACCCCTTTTGCATAGCTCTTGTTTGGCAAATGCCATTTAGATGTATTTCTGGATTTTCCTTATCACGCTGAGTATTGGTGTTTCTGTGACTGAGGCACCTGCTGTTTGGGACCAGCCATTTCACAATAGGTGAATGAGTAACATAAGGAACCAAACACAAAGAAAAGGCTGCTCTGTAGCAATCACGTTGTTCAGGTTGCTGCAATGCCCATACATACTCAGGTTGCAATCTGAGGCATGACATGATTACATGATAGGACTGGCTTGTGTGCAGCTATTCACTTTGCCTGCGATACAGTGTTTGTTTTGCCCATTTTGCCAGTGTAGGATACTATAGTCTGTTCCTTCAAAATGTATGAATAAAATACCATTTTATATGCTGAAATCCAGCTACAAGCAGGTCTTCTTTCTGCATCATTTGAAATCCCGGCAGGTAAGGAAACATGGATGTTATAAATAGTAACAACTTCTCCACGGCTTACAGACAGCATGCAGGAACTACATAACCCACAATGCATTGCAATGTGATGTTTCTTTTCTTATTGCCATCATGTGTGTAGGGAATTGTGGGATATAGAGGATGCAGGCAGAAGGCAGGCTGAGGGCAGTCGACTACAGTTACATTTTTTTGAGTGTCAAAGTAGTCAGCCAGGTCAGCAGGAGAACAGGGGCCAGGCTTAGGTAACTGTTCCAAATTATATTATTACATGAAAAAGAAAACGAAAAGGCAGCATGTTTTTCAAATAATGCATATTGCAAAGTAGTTTGGAATTATGTTTACTTTTCAAAAAGCTCAAGTTGTGTTTGGGTGGAGTTTCCCTTTAATTAAACATGTGGTTTCCAACCTTTTGGATGCCTTATGTCATTTTAGTGAAGCTCTGCATTTTTAGCAAAAATATTTGCAGTTCTGGACTGGGATTCAAAATGGGCCCTGGCATTTCAAGTACACAGAGGCCCAAACTGCCCCCCCAGCCCAATAATTAGTGACTGCCTATAGTATCTTATAGCAGCCTCTCTGGCATTTGGTAGAATCCATGGATTGTAGCTTGTTTGGGTACAGGATAGCAGATATCTTAAAATGAAACTGTTGTCAAAATGACAGTTCTCTATAATAAAGTAAAACCTGTTAGTGGCAATAGTCCAAGCATTAGAAACATATAGATTTACCTGCTATCCTCTATATCTGTAGATGGAACGGTAATCTCTAGCTCTGAAAACACAATAGGTCTAAGAAACTGGCTAAAATAACTAAATCCTGCAATTGCACAATCTGTAATATGGCTAATACTAAGGAATGATATACTGAGCTGCAAACCGTAAAAATGAATGATGTATGAGAACCTAGGAAATCTGTTTTACAAAAGTATCAGTGATTTGGCTATGGGCCTATTTGGCCCCTTGACCATTTCAAGAGCAAAGGGGTGATACGTACAGAGGGTTCATATGATCTTGCAGAGAAGGGAGGGCAATCTGTTCTGTAATGGTACAAAAGGGGACACTGACTACACTTAAACACTGATTTTCTTACATTTTACTGGAATTTAACAGTGAGTTTAGAGCTTAATACATAAAAACTCACCCATGTTCTATTTATTCCTATGGGATTTTTATCAATGGGTGAAAGTTAGAACTCACCATTTGACATATGCATTTGATTTTTGATAATACGCTTCTAAAAATCACATAGGAATGAATAGAATAGATTTTATGTATTAAGCTCTAAACATACATTTTGATGCCTCTTTATGTGTGGGTTATCTAGTGGAGGATGCTGGGAGCTGAAGCGCAGACACAGCTTTTGACCCGAGAATTAGAAATACTGCACATGGCTTGTTGGGGACACACAAAACCATAGGCAAGTCAGTCCCAGATAATCCAGGAAGGTTTGGCACCTCAAATGAAGAAAGTAATAGCTACAATCAGAATTGTTTATTCTGTGTGGCTCTCCTGGTATAACTACAGCTCCCACCAGGATACTAGGAATTCTAGTGTAATAACAGGCTTGTTTAGGTACATTTTGAATTATTTCCATAGATATTATTAACTACTTAACTCTGTAACCTAACACACACAGTTCAGTAACTTCCCAATATGTTCCTAATTACTGCAGGGAGCACTGCCCCTCTGGCAGTCAAACCCCAAAGCCTTTCTTATGGTGGAACAAGGCCATAGAAACTAGAATTTCTGTGAAAGCCCAATTTCTTGCTGAGTAATTATAGGTAGATTTATTCAAAGAATGCCCCTCTATTGCATAAGTAAAATATAGCAGTTTAACTGCAATTTGTGTTGGCAGCTCCATAGGGTGTATTTCTAAATCCAAAATACAGTAATGTGGGTGCACTTAGGGGAAGCAGAGTAAATTCCCTGTAAATTCATTATTCCAGTTAGAAAACAGCGACCAGGGATATGATGGCTCTGCCATGTCACCCTGGGTGGGGTTTGAATGTGTGTGCTTAGTGTTTTGTGTATCATTTGGCTTCTCTTATTTCATATTTTATGCTATTACAGGCCTAAGCATCTGATGTGGTACATAATCTATCCATCTTGGCAACAGCTTCCCCAGATACTTCATACATTTATTCACTTTGCTCCAAATTGTACATTTTGCCTCCTTTTTTTTTTCTTTGTCCCTGACTTTTGATATAGTAGGAAATTATAAGTCTGCAGGTCAAGACATTTACTTTTGTTACAGACCCTGCTAAGCAACAAGACCATCCTACCTCATTGCTAAAATTTGGGTGGACACAACCTCACAGTAAGACTCTTGTTTCCTTTTCAGTGCTGTGGACATTGTGCTCAGAGGAAACACAGGCTCCAGCAGCCGCTTTTGTGGTGACAGAAACTTTAAAAACAATAGGGCAATCAAGCAAAAGGTGTTAATTTGACATGGGCCACAATGATGGCTCCAAACGTGATCAATGGGTATCTCTGGGGTGTGCATAGCAATACAGAAAGAATTAGCCAACCATTTCTGAACTGAGTAGGCTCTTGCCCTAATGGCATAAATTAGATTAGATATAAGGAGCGTTCTTAACAAAGAAATAACTAGAGAGGGAGAAAAGTAGCAAGACAAAAGAACTTTGTTGCCCTGGGTGTTCTCTATAGATCTGCAGCTGGCTTTGTGTTGCTGCATGCACCCGTTCCTACAGCAGCTTTCATTTTATAGCTACAAACAGTGATTGAGGGTATATTTTAGGCTACTGTACCCCATCTATTGTAGTATCATCACTTCAGTTGTTTCAAACCAGGGGTCATTTCCAGCACTTAGAGGCAGATATACTAAAACTCCAACCTGGAGATATCAGTACAAAGCAAAGGAAGATCTTCCAGTTATAAAAGGGACATCTGCCAATGACTTCTACATGATCTCAACAAGTTTTAGATGGAGTTTGTTGCATAATAAATCTTGGAAGTTGCAACTTTTTTTCCCCGCAACTTTTCCTGGTCTTCAGTGACAAAAAGCCTGACCTATAAATCCCCTATAGAGAACATGTTGTGCTTCCCATCCGTACTGTGCCTCTCAGACACTTGCTAGAAAGCATCTTACTAACAATCACCCACTTTATGCCCCCAATGACACTCTGGAAAGTACAGTAAGTGTTGCACATCTTAAGACTGCTGAACACAAAATTAAACTTAGTTACTTATAACTAACATTTTGGGAGATTGATGTGATTCCAGACACTGACATTTTGAAGCTTTATCTTCCTAGTTTTCTGCTATTTGGTTTACCTGTCCATATGTATTGCAGTATTTCCTATGATACACATAAGGCGTATGTGGCATTTTTCAGGTGTTTAGTAAATTCAGCTCCTATTTCTTCTCCATTCATGTTTTATGAAACATTGGCTTTGACTAAAAATGTTGGGCTTAAAGTCAGCAAGGATAAAGTAACATCCTCTACACGTGCAAGAAGCACTTCTTAGACAGAGAGGCAGCCTCTTTCAAAGGAAGTTTACAGTTGCCATGGCTGAAAAGATGAGTGTGGGCTTCAGGTCTGTGTTGGCAGAGCAAACATTCCAGGCCCAGGAGCAGAACACCGCCGTTGTTTACTGAGAGTGTTACAGAAGAAACAAGTCCTACTTCATGGTAACAATGAAGACAATCACATTATCCACCAATGGTCAACAGTGTTACAGTGCTAAAGATGTTGATTCAATATTTGTGAAGCGGCAGATAGGGCATGCTCTGTTTGTTTGTTGACTTGGGTGAGTTGGTTGTCACGCGCAGGAAGATCCCTGATGAACTCATTTACAAAAGTCTTTACCTCTTTCTATTGCAGGGATTAAGTTGTTTCCTTACAAGAGATATCTTTCACAGAGAATGAATTTCATGCACTGAGCACCATTATTTGCAAAAATGGAAGTATCTGTTAAATGCCTCCAAAATGTGCCAACTTTGAAAGCAGTTTTGCACTAGAATTCTCCAACAAATTAAAAGTGATGGCCAGAGCCAGTAGTGCCAGCATTTGTCCCAATCAACTGATTTACAAACACAATTTACCTAAAATTTTACATTGATTCTAATATGTTGTTCAAGTCCCCAGCAGGACTAAATATACCACACTTGACATTTCTAATGTCTCATATTCTGTTTTGTAACCATCAAAATGCAAAAACTTTAGCAAAATATTCAACCTCTATTAATACTATTTTGCGCATCAATGAGAATTATCACTTACACTGCATACCGAGTGTGTGGGACAAGTGCACCCCCTGGAGTGCCCCTAGCTTTAACCTCATTCTTATGCACAAGCTAGGGAGCATGGGGGTAGCAAGGTGCTGTGGAATCCTGTGCTTATAATTGTGGCTGGAATTAGGTTCAGGGTCCCTAATTCCAGATATGGGTTTTGGGGGAACCAAACCTGGCCACAAGCAGAACTTACGGTATGTTCAGACAAATAAGGTTTTTGACCATATTCTAAACCATACATTGCCATGCAGTAACTCATTGTGTGTTTTGTGTATGCCACAAGTACACTGATTCCTATTAATTGTGGCGATTCCTGGCTTTTCCTAAACCCATTATTTTCCTTGCTATCAGTTTAGATCAAGCTACTAACATATTTCACTTGCTTAATTCCTTTTTTTTCATACATTAGGGCAAAGTGACAATGGATCATCTGCTTTTCTCAGCCTGCGCTTCCTACACCTGGCCCAAGCAAACAAGGGCTCCTATAACTGCAGAATTTCCTAATTTGCAAGAACAAATATATTTTCAGATTCTAAAAAATAAAAAATACTACTCACACTTCTGTAAAGAAAACGCCACCTCTGTTTTGTTTTTTTTAGTGACTGTTCGTGGATGATGGGAAACGGCCAGAGAATTCACATCTGTCACAAAACCAGATTATTTGGGTTTAAGGGATTAAGTGAAAGGGACCCAGGACACTAAGTTACCTTTTTTTCTAACTCTCAAGAGATGTCACACGACCTAAGTTTCTCAAGTCCAGTTTACGCCTCACATTAAAAAAAAAAAAAAAAGCCATTCCTGCCTGAGCTCTCAACAAGTGGCACACAGCAGCATTCTTTTGTGGGAAAAAGAGCCAGCCTTTCTGTTGCTCCATTTTTATCCTGGCAACCAATGGCTTTTATTTACTGTTTGCCAAAGGGATAAACCGTTAGCCCTTAGGTGTCACCTGCTGATCCTCATGAGTCATGAATATTCTCTTAATCCTTCTATTTAGTATCTGAAAAACCTTTTCATCATGCATGTATCTCCTTTCAAGAGAGGCTCTGGTCCTTGGCAGCATCTTATCTGATCCTGGGCTTTCCATGAGAGTTGTCTTCTGTCTTCAAGCAAAATGCACTGCTTCCCCTACGCTGCTGAGTGTTGGTATTGTCTGCCGAGTGCAGGCTGCTTCTCAGCAAAGCAACAAATAAAGCAATAAACAATGTCCTTTATTTGTTTACGATTAGTCATATGGCTACAAGGAGCAGAAGAAATCCAAAGTCATTGAAATTAATATATACATATATGAATAAAATGGGGCTGCTATTAGAGTGTTTTAGTGAGCTATAGGGTTACTGGCAAAGCAGCTTGCTTGTTGTTTTTTTCAGGTACTTTTGTGTTACTACTAATTGGGTTTCCAGTTGTGACTAATATCCCTTACCATTGGAATCTCAGAAACAATTACAATGGAAAAAAACAACTGAAATCAAGAACAATTAAAAAATCCTTCTAAAATGTTTTGTTTGCCTGTTACAAGCTGGGAGACAAATGGTACAGGAATTAGCCGGGAAAGGAATGACGCCCACAAGCCAACTGAATTCATTTACCTACCTCAGAGGGTATTCAGTGGAAATGAACAAGGCACGTTATAAAGCAGAATGAAGCGTTGGGGTCAGGCACTACATTGCAGAATGTGACAGGACATTACCAGGCTTCGGCTTCTTTGTGTCCTGCTCATAATAGGGGAACACAAACTGAGCAGCTTTGGGATCAGTAGCTCCGTGATGAGACAGAGCAAACCCTTTGCAAATGCTAATAGTATTGTCATCTACTGTCATTGCCCCAAAAAAAAAAAAAGTTTTGTGTTTCACATGGACCAAGGCTCAGATTCCTTAGTGGCTGGATTTGGTGTGGGGTTCCCAGAGCAGATTAAATATTGTACTACAGCGCTGCCTCTGACACATACACAACCGAACCATGTCTAACCTCCGAAACAAGACTGGTCCTTTGGCCCTCAAAAAATAGTTTGAGGCCTGCCGAATGGCACAAATTGTTGTTGAGCCGACATTGGTACAGAGCTCACTTCCTCTAAAATGCAACAAGGCCCACATTTACTGTGTGTATGGAGTGACAGAGAGAATGGCAGAGCGACAGGCTAAGGTGGTATGGTTAGAGTTGCTGAAGGCTACTACAAATAACGTAAAATGCTAATCACTAGTAGAAAAACTATTCACTTCATAAAATATGCCACTTTCTTATAGGCAATAGTAGTTTTTCAAAGAGGAGCAAAACACTGTGCTTATTGTATGTAATAGAACATTATACAAGAAAAGTTGCAGACATGTGGATTGTTGCTAAAAAGCTGAAACTATGCATTTTCTCCCCAGTATCTGCTGTGCTGGCTGAATACAGGGGGGCGCTAGCCCTGAGACATGGAGCAGTGGTGCTGAAACCGCAGGTGGACAGAAACCTAAGCACATCGCAGACCAGTGTACCATTGGGTTTAAAGAATCATTAGTTTAAAAAAACTCTAAAGTCGACACGCCCAATATTGCTAGGAAATTTTGACTATATCGCCCCTAAGGTAATGCTCAAGGACCCAACATTCGAATGCAAATCTTTCATAACAAAGCCATGAGGGTATACGTGTTTGGCTGATATATGCATTGGCCAAAGGCTGTTTAGGTCCTACCAATGATTCCTAAAATGTTAAACAAGATTTGTTTGTTTTAAAAAAATAATAAACTTTTGTAAGCAATCTTGAATAACATAACATGGAGATATGGAGATGGTGATTCAGAGGGTTGATTATTACATCTTAGAGCGGGGGTCCCCTACCTTTCTTACTTGTGAGCCACAGTCAAATGTAAAAAGACTTGGAGAGCAACACAAGCATCATAAAAGTTCATGGGGTGCCAAATAAGGGCTAAGATTGGCTATTAAGGTAGCCTCTATGCACACTATCAGCTTACAGGGGGCTTTATTTGGTAGTATACCTGTTTTTATGCAACCAAAACTTGCCACCAAGTGAAGAATTCAAAGATAAACATCTGCTTTGAGGCCACTGGCAGCAACATGTTGCCCCTGGGCCACTGGTTGGGGATCACAAATGATCCTGCCTCTTCTATTCTCGTAGCCAAAGTAAACAAAGAAATCTCCAAGCAGAAGAGGCTATCAGATAAGAGATCCTCCATTCTGCTGTCTCTCATGAGACAAGTGCTCTCATTCTGACTGAATAGCTACACGGCCTGCCACAAAGCAAGAATGAAGAGTAGATTTTTTTTGCCATTAAATATGCTGATTGTGTAATTACAAAAAGAGATACAAGAAAGAGGAAATTTGGGGTGAAAATGTATAGAAATATTATAGAAGTCAATCATTTACAGAAAGACAAGGAGCTTCATTTCCTACAGTATCACGGCATAGCGCACAGGCACAGCCCTGCTTAGTGTAGGGTACAATTTGATACTGTATCCACATACATTGGTTTCCTAGAGATGTACAAATTATTTAACATTTTGTATATTTTCATCACTGCCTGAGGCTTAATAGTGGAGGATTATTGCAAAGTCTGATACATGATCAGAAGATTTTACACAGAAATTCCAGCAAACGTTTGTATAAACTACAGTTGGTTAAATAAATAATCCACAGCTCCATGTCACTCATCTACAGCAATTCAATTTCAGATTTGGAAGATTCCAAATGTAAACGTGTTCTTTCTTGTTTTTCCTTTTTTTTCAAGTGGGACATAAAACTTCAGATCCAGTAAGTTAACACATTCTAATGAGCCTGCGGTACTAAATGATTTCAGTTTTCAATGCTGACCTTTAGTCACAGGTATCTGAAAGTGATGCATTATGGGAAGTGCAGGGAACAATTTACTATGCAGTAGGCTCCTAGTAATGTGCGCCATTGCACAGGATATTCCAGAGAGTATCACTTCAGTGTTGAATATCCAACAGGGGCCTGAATGAAAAAAAGCTGGGAACTGTGCTTGATAAAGCCATTTCCTCCCAGAAGACAAAAGCAGAGTGAGCGCACCCTATGCAGAAAGGGGTCTCCCCAGAGAAGGTACTTGCATATTAAACAAGCCCCTAGCACTGCAGGCACATTGGAGTGTTGGTATTTAAAGGAACAGTAACACCAAAAAATGAAAGTGTATAAAAGTAATTACAATATAATGTACTGTTGCCCTGCATTGCTACAACTGGTGTGTTTGCCTCAGAAAGACTAATATAGTTTATATAAGTAAGCTGCTGTGTAGCCATGGGGGCAGCCATTCAAGCTGGAAAAAAGGAGAAAAGGCACAGGTTACATAGCAGATAACTAGTAGATAAGCCCTATATAATGGTGTTTATCTGTTATCTGCTAAGTGCCTGTGCCTTTTCTCCTTTGAATGGCTGCCCCCATGGCTACACAGCAGCTCACTTACACTCACCTAAAGGATTATTAGGAACACCATACTAATACCCTTCTCTGACCTCTAGCATCAACAAGGCATTTTCGCCCACAGGACTGCCGCATACTGGATGTTTTTCCCTTTTCACACCATTCTTTGTAAACCCTAAACCCTAGAACCCTGTGCGTGAAAATCCCAGTAACTGAGCAGATTGTGAAATACTCAGACCGGCCCATCTGGCACCAACAACCATGCCACACTCAAAATTGCTTAAATCTCCTTTCTTTCCCATTCTGACATTCAGTTTGGAGTTCAGGAGATTGTCTTGACCAGGACCACACCCCTAAATGCATTGAAGCAACTGCCATGTGATTGGTTGATTAGATAATTGCATTAATGAGAAATTGAACAGGTGTTCCTAATAAACCTTTAGGTGAGTGTATATAAACTATAGTAGTCTTTCTGAGGCAAACACACCAGTTGTAGCAATGCAGGGCAACAGTACATTATATTGTTATTACTTTTATACACTTTCATTTTTTGGTGTTACTGTTCCTTTAAATAAAAAATGATTTTTAAAATTTGCAGTGGTGCTCAGTATAACAGTAAGAAAGATCGGTTCTATCACTCTATTATAAGGTGTGGGTACTCTTTAAAATGAAACAATGCATAAGGGAAGTCAGTCCTATTATATGGACTCAATATGACCATATTATTTAGATATTTAATGGTTTACATTTTCAAAGTTTACCTTTAGTCTTTAAAATGTTTGAATTATTTGCCTACCTATTCTAATTATTTTAGGCCTGTCACTAAAATGATAATTACTTGCTAGGGTCACTGACCCCCAGCAACCAAATGGCAGACAGGCTGACAGCTTTCAGTGTCCTTATTTCCTATTGCTTAACTTTCTATTCTGGCCCTCTACTATTCATCTAAGCTGCTGCCTGGTTGCTACTGTAGTTATGCCCAGCAACCAGATAGGATTTAAACTTGCAGGCTAGACAGATGCACACAAAAAAATCTAATTGATAATAAGGAAAACAAAAACAGAGCATTACCATAACTCAGTTAACAAAAGCCATTTTATTTAAGTCTAAAGCTGGCCATACACGTGGCGATCTGACGATGTTTCGTGCGACAATCGGGCGCACGAAACATCGTCAGATCCGCCACACACCGTCAGGGCTGAAACAGCAGATAAGGCGGTAGAAACAATAGGATTTCTACCTCCTTCTGCCGATTCAGCCCTGACGGCAGATTTTGGTCAGGCGCCTTCTATGGTGCCCGATCAAAATTTTCTAACCGGTCCGATCGGCGAGTCGACCAATATCAGCAGCTTCCTGCGATATCGGTCGACTCGCCGACATGCCATACACGCACCGAATATCGTCCGAAACGAGGTTTCGTACGATAGTATCGGTGCGTGTATGGCCAACTTAACAGTATTTAACTATTGCATAAAAACGCTTTGCGTTGTCTGAAAACCTTTCCTTTCCGTACAAATATTATTTCTAGGTTCTTTCATTC
Organism: Xenopus tropicalis; assembly: GCF_000004195.4. NCBI lineage: Eukaryota > Metazoa > Chordata > Amphibia > Anura > Pipidae > Xenopus > Xenopus tropicalis. The sequence goes on from NC_030681.2 coordinate 107,147,992, forward strand.
AACAAGAGGATGATATCTCTTCACTTCCTGCTGTTCCAATTGTCCCTTCTCTTTGCACGAATGATGAGAACAATATTAGGGCTCTGGTACACGGGGAGATTAGTCGCCCGCGGCAAAACTACCTGCTCGCGGGCGACTAATCTCCCCGAGTTGCCTTCCCCCTGCCATCCCACCGGCGAACATGTAAGTTGCCAGCGGGATGGCAGACGCGGCGGGGCGATTTCGGGAAATCGCCGAAAAAGCCTCGCGAGTCTTTGTGTGGCCCATTGTACACTATCATCTGTTCTGCCTGGGGGCAAATATAGGTTGGAAAGCTTACCCCCCTCTGGCCCATGTATGGCCGACATAGTCATTTCATCATTTAACAAAGAACACACACAGATACAGATAAAATATCTATTTTATTCTGCCCATCCTCACTATTTCAGGCCCTGGGGATTGCTCAGTACATCTACACAGCTCTATGTAGGCTTTGAGAGATCTTTCATTAAACTGATAACAATTGTAGTGAGACTGAACTAGAATCATTTGACTAAAAGATACCAGAAAATATTATTTCATTGTTTCATTTAAAAAAAAAAAAAAAAAACTACAAAAAGATTTTTCCCAGAGCTGCTTCTAAAATTGATCCAAATCTACATCCCACTTACTACAAACACTTTTCATTCAGCCGATTAAGTCCCTTTAATCCTCACTTATAGGCAATGCTTGCTTTGCAGAGAGGAAGGGGCTCCTCTGAATTCTTTCCTATGTCCCGGGCAGCCCACTACAAGGAGCAGGGAGTTATCTCATCCACTCCATGCAATCCCAGTATAATAGCAGTCCATTCTTCTTGGGGGGAAACAGCAACAGAAAACAGTATGACTCCTCCAAAGCAATATTTTGTGAAACATATGGGTCAAAGTAAAATTTCACAGAGTCATGGTGAATTGTTATCAGAGTATTTATTTGCATTTTTGTCCAAATACAATGTATTTCATAAATATTTCGGTTTCTTTAAATAAACGATGCTGTGAAAGTTCCCTGTTGGAATTTGACAGCACACAATCAATTTGTTTGAGAAAAGCATGAAATCCTAACTGAAAGGCAGGGCAGGTCCCACATTACATGTTCAACCAGAATCTTCTGCCACTGGGACGGTGCCGTGATACAACAATAGTATATGTCACATGCTTTCATATCAGAGCTGAATATCTCCATTTGCAAGTAATAATTTAACAGGGAAAAAGTGCATCCACCATAAGACACAAGGTCTCATCTTCATCAGAGTAAACATACAATGTATAATGTAAGTGCTTTCTGACTGACACCCACCGGGGACAATCTCCTCACAAATAAAACAATGCTGTGTGTGTATTATATGTAATACTACACAAACTCATTATAAAAGTTCAATGTAATATGAAAAGGAATTGCATATATGAAACAAAGCTACAGTTGTTACAGCAACAATCACTATGGGGATGATTTAACAATGAAATAGTGAAGGGGGCAACATCACACCCCATAAGGCTAATACTCGGGGCACTTGCACCAAGGGAATAGCCGCACCATATACCCGTACATACTGGCCACACATGTTAAGATTTTTCTCTCCCTAACGACCAATTTCAGTGCGATATGAGATATCTGTAAGGTTAGTGGGCACCATACGATTGTACATCTGGCAATTTTTCATCCGACATTGGTCAGAAAATCAATGGGGAAGGTTTTAAAATTTATGGCAATGAAATGTGACCATTGTCCAATTGTTTGCAGGACCAAGCAGGTAGGTTTCCTAGCTTCAACTAGACCAGGGATCCCCCAACGTATTTTACTCGTGAGCAACATTTAAATGTAAAAAATGTTGGGGAGCAATGCAAGCATGAAAAAAATTGCCAGGGGTTGACCAATAAGGGCTGTGATTGGTTATTTTATAGCCCAATGATGGCTGGCAGGCTACAGGAGGTTCTGTTTTGACAGTAGACATGGTCTTTATGCCTCCAAATCTTGTCTTCAAGTCAGAAATTCAAAAATGGTACCAACTTTGAGGCCATTGGGAGCAACATCCAAAGGGTTAGTGAGAAACCTGTTGCCGCCAAGCCACTGGTTGGGGATCCCTGAACTAGACAATATTGCTTGAAATAGTCATTTTCGTTTATGGACAAACTGCAGGATAGCTTGGTCCTACGATAACTAAAAGATCTTTTTAAAATATTAAAGGAGAAGGAAAGTCACTGGGGGTGCCAAGAAGGAAAGGCAAAATGTTAGGCACCCCCAAGTGACTTTAATCGCTTACCTTTTACCCCGGGCTGGTGCCCCTGTTAGAGGAGAAAAACTGCACCAGCCCGGGGTACCTGCAGCGAGTGTTACCTCTTCCTTATTTCTTCTGCCTTCGGAATCCCTGGGCCGGCGCATGCGCAGTAGAGTGAAACAGCTGACTTTTTTGTTAAAAAGCAAGCACGCAAAGACAGAAGCACGCAAAGACAGAAGTACCCCGGGCTGGTGCGGTTTTCTCCTAACAGGGGCACCAGCCTGGGGTAAAGGGTAAGCGATTAAAGTCACTTGGGGGTGCCTAACATTTTGCCTTTCCTTCTCCTTTAACATGTATGGCCAGCTTTGGGTTACTAGTACCAGAGTGAGGATAAAGTATTTTAGCAATTAAGCAGAAATGATGGAGATTGAGAAGTTTTTTTGGAATAAACTGCTAAATCTGAAATGCCCAATAAAAATAATGATCTGTGATAAATGTGCCCCATGCTTCCTTCACTTAAGGCAGGAATTGGTACATTTCTATACAAACACCAGAAAAACACAACAAACAGCATTCATTTAAGTAAATCCTTAGTGCCATAAATTCCACTAATGTTACATATATGCGGCGCTAGGCATCTGGTAAGATGCAATCAACTCATCCATTGTACATGTGCAATCAAATTGTACCCCCACAACCTGTTATTCCTACCATCAAAACCAAGGTGGTTATGTGGCAACAAGGGAAAATATCTGCCCCAGGCAAGTAACCCACTATATTATGGTCGTTTTCCTTTAGTGCTCCTCTATTTTTTAGGATCCCCTTACCTCAAGGATAATACAAAACAATGCTATGTGTCAGCCCTTAGGTTGGGTTTCCAGGAATATCAAGTAGAATAAAGGAGTAATCAATAAATCTCACACTAAACTGCACCAAGTTTGGGAACCTCTGCACAAAACGAATAAAAAGCTGCTTTGGGTTACTAGCCTGGAAACAACATTGACTAGAAAATGGTAATTCATCTTATAATTTGAATAAAATGATGCAACGGCCACTGTGCACTGCTTTATTCAACACCTAAACGCACAATTCCTAGGAAAAGGATCCCTTTTGTTTCCCTTTTACAGTACTGGGGGGGGGGGGTGACACCTCGACTTCCATGCCTGTGAATTTGGATAATAGTGACTCTGACAGTGTGAAACAGAGTTATCAGAGTACCAGAGTTATCAGTTGCACCTTTAAAGATGTATGTGGGTTTGTGTGGCCATATATTCATCTACATGTGGTCAGTGCATGTATATATCATATACGCATATATACAAATATACATGTATTTACCTAGACTACAATGAAATAGTTGTGTTAAACATTTAATGCAGAGTTCATTTCACGATTTAAAAAAAAAAAAAAAAAGATATTTCAGTTGCAAGAATTCATTGTCAACAGTATCCTTAAAATACTCTGTAAAATCAGAATTCATTGGAAAAAGTATTTTGTGGAATTAGCTTAAAAAAGGTGACATATGGCCATCCTGCCTCACCCACAGTGATTGGTACTTTTCTGCTATGAGAAACTTCCCCTAGGAGGAATGGCATCTCAGCTTGTTGTGCTGGGTTGCAGTATGGCCTGTGTATGTAGTTACAGCATTTTGCTCTATCCTTTCCCTGCGTGCTTTGTTCTTCATGAATCAAATGAAGTAAATATCTCCCTGTTCCACCCAAATCATCATGCAAAAACACTAGGCAAACTGAAAACAATATACCTGAATGGAGCAAGGTGGAGTTCTATGCTAATGCCACTTCACACGTTCCCTAGAAACACTTCATTAATGGTTTAAAATTCTCTTTGACACATCGGTACATGGGCTGGAAACTTTTGCTGGAACAAGATGCTAAAGACAGAACTGAACATTTCTAATGAGATATTTAATAGAATCAGTGCTGCATTTCATTTGAGAGGAAAGATTATTACTTGGCAGGTGACCTGCATACTGTAATGTATAAGTCTGTAAGGTCAACGGTATGAGGGAACTTACCAATCGGAACATATATACAGCTGATAAAATGATAGGCTTCCCCTGTGTAGCTTGCTATTGTAATAGAATTGAATACATCTAATTTGATCACATCACTATTAATACAGCAGCAGTACATATAGTTTATAGTTGTGTAGGAACTGAACTTATAGACTTCTGCCAGGGCTTCTCTTCTGACGACAATGAATGAATGAATGAATGAATGAATGAATGAATGAGAAGCTGCAGGATGGGCTTTATAGATTCCACAAAATGTTCTCCAAACTGAGTAGAAAATTCCTGAAAATCCAATTGTATGGGGCTGCTAAGTTTTTTTCCTATATAAGAAGAAGATAAGAAGATATTATGAGTGCTGCTACATGGGAAGTTAGGGAATGGGAACATAATAACCATGCACAAGCCTTACCTAGCCAGGCGGCATCCACTATTTCTCTTGATGAAGGGCTTCAATAAATGCTTCAAGTTTTTCCTGGATTTCTCGAACTTTTTCTAAACAGAAAAGAGTTTCCATGATTCAGTTCAATAGTAACATGTTCAAAACACTCCACCAATATTACTATAATTGCTGTTATAGCCTGCCTTGAAAATATAGGAGAAATTGGCCCATACAGTAATTGCACAGAGCACTGGTGATACAGCAGCAATTGTAAGATCCCCTGCAAACTTTCTAGGTGAAGCTGCTCAGTTTTCTCTCAGTACGCACTCAGAAGATCAAGCCTTGTTGGATGCTTAGATTTCATTCAAACTGTTACATAATTGTTACATTATAATTTTGATGATTCATTAGGTTAGAGTCTTTTGAGTGCAAAATCCCTTAAAAGAAAATTTTTTAAACTTAACTTATTTAAAAAAAAAAAAAAGAAAACATGTTACAAGGTTTCCCTAAATTCCCATGGTTGGAGGCAAATTACCTGTTACACACTCGCCACCCATTCCCTAATGATTAGTAACCCAAACACTCTTTTAACCGGAATTTTGTGGTTAATTTTTTCTTTAGTAGGTAGCAAACATTTTGCTACAACTACATCAATCGGAAATCAGTTCACATGGCGCCAAGTGTTAAAACAGAGAAGACAGCACAGCCAGCAACCACTTTCATTTCTGTGCATTGCGGCTAAAGGCCCACCAGTTTCTCTGGAAAAGGATGAGCCAACCATACCAGCTCTCTGCTTCAACTGCATTGACAGGCATGGCGTGGCCCAATGTGCACAAACACAGAGTGGATTACTGTGTGAAATGCATGTTTTTGAGCTGAATTCTGCCCCATGGATAATGCCATGCCTGTCAATGCACTTATAGCTCACAGATGGAGAAACAGCCTGGGTTGGCATTAGCACAACCATTAGTGTTGTCTTTACAACCCCTTTAAAAATAAAAAATGAAGACAAAATGCTAATTGTCCTTTTATACTGATGTCTACTACATTATTCCAATATGAAATGTGCTGTTTGCAAGTATCTAATTGCCACAACTGTGTTTCAGTCTGCTTAAAAACTAAAGGTTGGGCAAAGGTTCATGCAACCATAATGCCCAATGTAAGGCCCAAGTAGCAAAAAGGTGAATGCCCAACAATGGCCCAGTCAAAGCCTTGATTTTAACTCAGCTGAGAAACCATTGAAAAGCTGAAAATGGAGGTGCGTAAGGTCACCAGCCTAACCTGAAACTGAGTGCAAGGTTGTTCCTATCTACAAGATTATAACAGCCGTTAAAGAGAAAAAAAGTACGTGGGATGTTTGCATTATCTGCACGAACAAAAGAGTCAGTTTGGAGGATTTCCTGCTGGGCCCATCTCCGTGGTGCCTGAGAGTGCAGGAAACACCACGTGTCTATCTGTTCCTGATCAGCACACACCTGAGCACACGCTGCGGCTCCTTTACAACTGCCACTATGGGGAATACAAGCCATTTATTATGTTTGCTCTTCAAACAGAACATCACTATTGTTAAGGGGTGTAAATGAAACCATATAATGCCCGAATAGTCTGCAAATATACTAGGTCATATGCAAAGGTATTTCTTAAAAAAAAAAAATCATCCCCCGCATCAGCAAACAGCAGATGGTTGCTATAACGCAGCATCATAAGGGGAATTGGTGCCTTGATAAAAATATAGCAGGACATAAAGAATCCATGATGCCCAGCTTCCAAAACCTCACAATTATGTGCCAGAGTCTCAAGCTCAATTGCAGAAATTAGTCACTGGACAAGTCAATATTCTATTAACAGTACGTTAATACGCGTAGGGCTGGGCGATATACCGTTTAATACCGAATACCGGTGTTTTTTTTTTTTTTCTCAGATACCGCAATACCGGGGTGTCAGCGTACTCACCCATGCGGCTCGGTCTCGCGCGCGTCCCGTTGTCCGCGGGACGTTGCTCACGCGCATCCAGGTGCGCGTGCGTCAAAGCGCACGTACATGTCAAAGCGTGCACGTCCGTGACGCGCTGACGGCGCCGGTTCTGCGCATGTGTGGGGGGTATTTAAAGCTATCAAACGCCTCCTCCTGTGCTATGTTGTCTGCGGCCTTGCCTGGGAAACTAAGCCTGCCTGATTTACCTTACGACTTTCTGTTGCCGATCCTTCGCTTGCCTGACTCTGATTTTCAATACTGCAGTAATTATTCTCTAATTTATTAGGAAATGGGGTTAACACCGAATCATGCATGGAAAAAAAAAATACCGTCAAATACCGTGACACCGATATAATTTTGAAAAATACCGTGATATAAATTTTTGGTCATACCGCCCAGCTCTAAATACGTGGTTGCCATCCCAGCGGCGATTTATATTCTAGCCGGTAGGATGACATATCGGGGAGATTTGTCGCGCGGCAACTAATCTCCCTGTCTGCCATGGCCCTTATTGTCAGTGAGCTATATGGCCAGATTAATCAAAGTGTGAGATTAGAGCTCACCACAGAAAAACTCACCCACTTTCTATTCATTCCTTTGGGATTTTTAAAAGCATATATATCAATGGGTGCAAGATAAAGTTTACCATTTGATAAATACATGTCTAAAAATCCCATAGGCATTAATATAACGTGAGTTTTACTGTGGTGAGCTCTAATCTCACGCTTGATAAATCTGCCCCATAGTGTTAACAAAATTACTATTTGGATGGTGTTTTCTTTTTTCATCAATTCTCCAATTTAGCAAAAGACTATGGGACAGGTTTATCAAAGGCTGAGATGCAGATCAACTTTTTTTGAAATTAACAATTTTTTTTAGAGGATTCTTCATAAGATTTTCTTAACAAAAAATATGCAAGCTGAAACCTGCTGAGATCCATTCAACCCAAACATCAATATCAATGGCAAAAAAAAGCATTTACATTAGAAATATACAGGTTACTGTGCATTTTATATATTACTGGGCATGCTTTGAATCTATCTATATTAATGCACAACCCTACAGCACAGAATTGATGGCTTGTGATTTGTCTGAGAAGAAGCCACCCAAGTGCTTATCACCTGCAAGAAAAGATTTATAAGACGAGGGCTATACCCTTTTCGTTTAAGACAGTGAAACAGATGGGGAGTGAATGGAGAGGCATTAGGTCAAGAAAACACAGGGAGGAGCCCCTATTCTGCACTGCTCATTCTTACAGCGGAAGAAAAGAGGTCAAGATTGTAATGGCATGGCTGGGCTCTGGAAAGGGCCCTTTTCCATACTTTCATAAAAACACAATTGCTGCTTTACGCCTCGTTGTTAACAGTTAGAAGATTTTTGTTTGCCCCGTGGTTTTGTAGTGGCAATGTTAAGTAGCAGGGCTTCTAGAATGGGGGGCTTTGGGTCATTTAAGTCAATTAGCTGGAGCGATCTAATAATGGCATAGTAACTGTGAAGCCCAAATTGTAACTGCTTCAATAAACACAGCAGCTGCAACAGATTTGAGCCTGCACCTGTGAACAGCTACGGAAAGCAAGCGCCCCTTATTAGTGCCACTATATAAAGTGATTAGACCTAGTTATCTCTTCATCCACTTTTGAATTTTAAACAGACATGCTGTGTAAGAGTATATGCAGATCCTACCTGGACTTTTTTTTTAGTAACATAGTTTTTATTGATTTTTTTAAATAAAAAAAAAGTTAGGCATTGTCATATTCATCAGGACGCATAGACTTCAATATTCATGGCTACGAAACATGCATATTCAAATATTGCAGAGATGAAAAGAGGAAATAAAAGAGAAATACAAGGGAAAAGGTGAGAAGCAGAAAAAACAATAATGGTGAAGACACACACACAGCTACTAAAATAGACAATGCTGATCATTTACTGATAACTGTCTCTACATGTGTTTGAGGCAATTCTCAGTATTGTCTATGGCAGGGTATTCTCTGGTGTTTAGTAGCCATGACAAGTACGGTAGCTGCTACTAGTAGCTCCATGTGTCTTCACCCTAAAGCAACTGAAAGGAAGCAGAAAGTAAATTATTTGGTATAAATGTAAAATGTACGTAAAACCACGGTTCCCCATTAATCCACTGTATTTCCTAGCTACAGTATATGTGTAGGTTATCAAGCATTTTAAATTACTTATACAGTTATTCTCAGTTAGATATATATCCAATTTTTCTGTACTTAGGATAATACGGTGCCTCTTATGTATAGCATCATAGAGTCCTTAATTCTCATCTCTTTTAGCCTACCTGGCCTCCTAACTATGCTGTTTGTGCAACAGGAAAACCAGCTTCTCCATGATCTTTTTAAGGGGAGATTAAACCGTGTATCAGATCTGTCAGAAGTACTAAAGAGCAGCAACTGCCTTGATTATTTCAGTCTGACTCCTGATCAGTAGTACTAAAGCCAACAGAACTGAACAGTAACAGAGGGCTCTTGTGATAGATTTGATTTAAACGTGAGATAAATCTTTGGCGCTTTTATGAAGTTTTCAAGATCATTCCCAGGGGCAACAGACATATCTCCCCGACATACCAAGTTGTACTATTCCTATCATGACAGAAAGAAGGCTTATGCCTTTATCTCCATGAATCCATCAAGGCTTCCCTGTTACAATGATAATCATTACTATATGGAGATTAGACATATTTTCTTAGTAGCATTCACTCAATGAAACTGTGATTAAACTTTGCTGTAAATAATAATGATAGACTGAGATATTCAGACACACGTGTTTTGCTGTTGCAGATTCTGTATTGAATTAGTGTTCACGCAGTCCTACTTATTTCTTAACATAACCCCCATGTCACTGGTATTATTGGAAGTTGGTATGTAAATTCCCCATAGAGAGCAAAATAAACAGTGCCTTAACACTGATTGGAATAATGCTTCTGACATGGCTCTTATACTATCCAAGCAAACGCCTGTGGGTTTTAAAATACAGGATAAACCACTATCAACATGGACGACAAGTTAATAGTGGGTTGCGAAGTGTAGCACCATGCGTAGCCTGTAAAAGCAGCATACACTGATACAGATATGGGATCCATTATCCAGAAACCTATTATCAAGAAAGCTACAAATTACAGAAAGGTTATCTCCAATAGATCCCAATTTAAAGCAAATAATTAACATTTTTTAAACATATTTGATAAAACAGTAACTTGTACTTGATGCCAACTAGGATATAATTACTCCATATTAGAAGCAAAACAATCCTATTGGGTTTATGTAATGTTTAAATGATTTTCAAGTAGACAGAGCATGGTGATCCAAATTGCAGAAAGAAGCCTATACACTGGCATTTAACAGTCGGAAAACTGCCTACAGGTGCTTATATACATGGGCAGATTTCGGCTTCTGACGCAGGCCCTTCGGGCTGATTCAGAAACTTATATTCTCGTGTATGGGCACCTCCTGACCGGCCTACCCAACCGACATCTGTCCTAAAATTGTCCAGATCTTGATCGGGCAGGTTTGATCTTCAATATGCCTAGGTGGCCTATTGATGACAACATGTATGGCCACCTTATCATTTAGTCTCTCTAATTAATCTAACTCAGGGGTACTCAAACTTTTTAAACAGGGGGCCAGTTCATGGTCCATGAGACTATTGGGGGGCCGGACTATAGTTAGTCCTCAAACTGTGGCCCCCTCCAGCCACTGCATGTCTGCCTCAGCGTGGTCCTTGGCCCCACCGCGTCACGTCACCTCTGGACACGTCATAAGCATTGGCTGATGGGGCAGGATGACGTGCTGGGGCCGAGGACAACACTGAGGCAGACAGGTAGTAGCCAGGGGTGAGGATGTAGCGGAGGGCAGGTAAATGACCTTGGGGGCCATATCCAGCCCTGTGGGCCGTAGTTTGAGGACCCCAATCTAACTAATACAGGGTTGTCACCAGTTTCACCTGTACATTTTGGTTTTCTTAGGGCTGTTCAGGTCTCAACTGTTCAAGTTTTCAGCAGTGATCCCCAACCAGTGGCTCGTGAGCAACATGTTGCTCCCCAACCCCTTGGATGTTGCTCCCAGTGGCCTCAAAGCAGATGTTTATTTTGGAATTCCTGATTTGGAGGCAAGTTTTGGAGGCATAAAAACCAGAAGGCTGCCAGTCCCATAAGAGCTACCAAATAACCAATCACAACCCTTATTTGGCACCCTCATGAACATTTTTCATGCTTGAGTTGCTCCCCAACTCGTTTTACATTTGAATGTGGCTCATGGGTAAAAAAGGTTGGGGATCCCTGGTTTTCAGCCTTGTGAAACCCGAACAATAATCAATCAACCAATCAATGAAGAACAGTTAAATATTAAGATAGTCACCATGATTTTTAGCAAAATGGCTTAGCTATCAAGTAGAGTTAATTTCAAAATTAAAAAGCAAATCAATCAGAAATGATTGCTTTTTTAAATAAGCCTGGCTTTTTGGAGCTTTCTTGATAACTGGTTTCTGTATAATAAATCCCATGCCTTTGATTACAGGATTGGACTTTTACACGCAGAATAAAGCTAGGGTTGCCACCCATCCATTTTTGAACTGGACATGCTAGTTTTTCAAAGGGATTAAAAATTTCTGTCCGGTTTAAAACAAAGAAAACTGGACAGAAATCCAGTCAATGACACAATAACCTGCCCTGGCATCATAACCCCATCCAACATTATTGGGCCTGCCTCTGATGTCATCATGCCCACCCTCAGCATCATAACCCCCTGATGCCATCAGTCCCACCCCTTCTGGTTTAGCTATTGGCAAAGGCAATTTTAAAGCAGCTTTAAAGGGGTTGCTCACCTTTGAGTTAACTTTTAGTAAGATGTAGAGAGTAATATTCTAAAAGAGTTTGCAATTGGTCTTCATTTTTTATTACAGGCATGGAATCCCTTATCCGGAAACCCGTTATCCAAAAAGTTCCGAATTACGGGAAGGCCATCTCCCATAGACACCATTATAAGCAAAAATTCTAATTTTTAAAAATGATTCCCTTTTGCTCTGTAATAATAAAACAGTACCTTGTACTTGATCCCAACTAAGATATAATTAATCCTTATTGGGGGCAAAACAAGTCTATTGGGTTTCTTCAATATTTAAATGATTTTTTAGCAGACTTAAGTTATGGAGATCCAAATTACAGAAAGATCCCTTATCCAGAAAACCCCAAGTCCCGAGCATTCTGGAAAACAGGTCCCATACCTGTATTTGTAATTTTTTTAATTATTTCAGTGTTTGTTCAGCAGCTATCTAGTTGCTAAGGCCCCCATGTGACCCCCATATGAAAGCTACAAGGATTTAGAAGAAGATGGCTAATAATTTAAAAACTATAAAAAATAATGAAGACCAATTTAAAAGTTGCTTAGAACTGGACATTCTATAACATACTAAAAGTTAACTTAAAGGCAAACCACCCCTTTAATGTTTTGTACAGTGTCTGTTCTCCAGAATGCTCGGGACTTGGGGTTTTCCGGATAAGGGATCTTTCCATAATTTGGATCTCTATACCTTATGTCTACTAAAAAATAATTTAAAAATAATTAGGATTGTTTTGCCCCCAATAAGGATTTATTATATCTTGCTTGCAATCAAGCACACAATTCTGTTTTACTACAGCAGAGAAAAAGGAAAATATTTTTAAATATTAGAATGATTTGATTAAAATGGAGTCTATGGGAGATGGCCTTCCTGTAATTTGGAGCATTCTTTTGGTTTCCAGATAACAGATCCCATACCTGTACTGCAATGCTGCTTGAAGATGTTTAGGGTTAATTTAACAGTGGGACCGAAAGAGATGAGAAAGTTTAGCTGAACAAATGTGTTGAACTTTTGCCTCTCAGAGCAACTCAGAATTTCTTCACATCTTGTATGACACGCTTGATACCCCTTCACCTTACCTTCTGATATCTCTTTTATACCAAGACTATTAACCCTTTCCTTGCCAGGCAACTTACAAATTTGCATGGAAGAAGGAGAAAAAATAATCGGTGTTGCTGGTGCTCTATAATATAAGTGCCATAGATTCTGCACTCATGGCATGCAATGTGTTAAAGGGGTGGTTAAGTTAACTTTTAATATGTTATAGCATGGCCAATTATAAGCAACTTTTAAATTGGTCTTCATTATTTATTTTTTATAGTTTTTAAATTATTAGCCATCTAACTCCTTACAGCTTTCAAATGGGGGTCACTGACCCCAGCAGCCAGAAAACTATTGTTCTGTGAGGCTACAGTTTTATTGTTACTTTTTATAACTTATTTTTCTATTCAGGTCCTCTCCTATTCATATTCCTGGCTCTCATTCAAACTACTCCCTGGTTGCTAAGGTAATTTGGACCCTAGCAACCAGATAGCCGCTGAAACGCCAGTCTGGAAAGCTGCTGAACAAAGACTGAAATAATAAAAAAATGACAATTAATAAAAAAAGAAGACCAATTGCAAACAGTCTCAGAATATTACTCTCTACATCATACTAAAAGTTGACTCAAAGGTGAACAACCCCTTTAAGCATGGTGCTACTTGCATGCAGTGCTCATGGCCAAGCTAATTCCAGAGGCATAACTGGAGAAAGCATCCCTGGGCAGCTGATACCCTGTGCTGCACGTCTGGAGCCAAGATATAAACAAGAGGTTTCTTTATATATTATATATACACGCCCAATGTGGTTTCACTGAAGGGTAATCACAAGCTGATGGTCACTGGTGTCACATGCACTTTACTGAACTATTTTATTGCCACATCGGCATTTTTGTGACCAACAGCTGACCTTCTATGAGTTATAACAGGAGAGTCATTCAGAGATTTGCTTAAAGGGGGACTCCGGCTTCCAAACCAAAACCACAACACAGAAACCCCTAATATACTTATCACTGTAATAGGTTCCTTCAAAAAGTATGAATAAATACTATTTATAAATGTATTTGTTTATTTGCTGGAATCGTAACAATTGTAACAATTTTCCACAGCTTACAGACAGTATGCAGGAACTACATAACCCACAATGCATTGCACTGCAATGTTACTTTCCTTATTGACATCACGAGTGCAGGGAATTGTGGGGTTAGGAGGATGCAGGCTGAGGACAGTCGACTACTGTTACATTATTTTTGAGTGTCAAAGTAGTCAGCCAGATCAGCAGGAGAACAGGGGCCAGGCTTAGGGAACTGTTCCAAACCATATCATAACATTAAAGCTCATGAAAAGGCTGCATATAAGCTTGTTAGAGCAAGGGATACAGCACTGTCCCAGGTTTATAAATAGTAAGGCGCTTAATGTGGCCATACATTAGTAGATTTTAGTTGCTGATCTGGCTCTTTCAGTTGACAGCTTAGCTGCACTCCAACAGCCCTACCCAACCGATATCTGCCCATAAATTGGCAAAATATCGATTGGACAGGTTTAAAAATCTCATCATAGCAATGATAGCATTGACTTGTTAATGCAGTCCTTGCTCCAACGGCCTCTATTCCTGTTCCCTAGGGACAAATGAAATCTGTCCAAAATTGCCCACCTCAAGATGGGCACATGGCAGAAAGATCCGCTTCTACAGAAACCAAAAGCCGAGTTAGTATAACTCTGCAACTCCTGATTAGAGAAAGATATGGCAGTGTTATTAGGAGGAACATCATTAATCCCAAGTGGCTGCCACAGATACTGGGTGCCTTTTAATTAGTGTTGTGAAAGTCTGGAGCCACAACTGACTGACAACTAAAAAAATCTGTGCTAGAATTAGTACCCTTGCTCGTTTTACCTGATCTGTTCTGTTTTCAGATATATAACACGCATTTTATAAATATATATATATATATATATATATATAAATTCACTGGGAATATCTTATAAATCTGTATAAATGGAGGCTGCCATACTGTCATCAAGTGCCATCATTCATAGATATTCTAGTTATATTTTCATAAAGAATTGTAGATATCTGACCTGTAACCTAAACATATTACATATTTCAGACTTGGAAGTGCCTGTAATTTAATTAGCAAGAACAACTATACGAATCATTTATTGTTATTAAATATCTATATGCAGTCATAATACACGTAGAAGGCGGCACATTGGACTTCTATCCCAAAGTGCTGACACTTTATTAGCTAAGAGTAAGATAAGGAGAGAGAAAAGGACAAGCCTGTACATGTATGCTTAGTGCTCTAAGTGGGGATGGGATCGTTCCAGACACAAGGGCTGCTGCCCAGGCAATGATGAGACGTCACTCTCACGCAGCTCCCAAACCTTAGTTCTCACTAAATCAGCTGAATATTGCCATCTTGTGAGTACAACTGAACAAAGGCAGGGAACAGCAGCAGATACCATTCATTCCTGTCACTTTGCATATCAGACAGGGCGGAACCTTTCCATGTCAGTGGAGGAAAGGCACTGTGTGACACTACCCTAAGGTCTCTCTCACTTTTATACATACAATGGTCAACCTGACCTGGTCTGAAGCCATTTAACCTGCCAGTATGTGTTTTGTAAGGAGGAGCGTACACATTCCTTGTGCCCTGGGCTGGAATCAAACCTAGGACCACCCCACTGTGCCACTATGCTACATAAACAGGTAGATTTCCTACAGCCTTTCCCTTTATGTCTCTCACCATCCTCACCTTCCCCAATAACAATATTTTTCCACTCTCATGCCTTATTGTGGCTGAATGTTCCTGTTATCCCTGCATTCAGCTTAGATCTTAAGTTCTACATAAAAATAACAGCCACATTACTGATTCTTTGTACACAAAATCGGTTTCCTTACACAACTAACAGCCAGAGAATATCTAACTGGCTACAAATGTCCCCTTTCTGGATATAAAATGTAATTGTAACAGCCAGCTGCTTGCATACTACAACATACAAACTACTTTTGCTTTGAAGTCAAATTTTTTTTTTTATTACAGTAATGATGCTTCATTGTTATTTGTATATGACAATAAACTTGAAACTTGTAAATAGCAGCTCAGTTGCTGCCCAGACAGCAGGACATATCTGTATCTCTCTCACTGACCCCAGGGTAGCAGGAATGTACTGGAGCACAGGCTGGAGGGAAAACTCCAGTAAGGCTGATGCCACATGTAGCATATTCTCAGCAATCTGCTGCTACACTTCTTCTACTTGTGCCTGCTGCCTGAAGCATTGAATCCGCCCGGGTGCAGGCTCACAGAGCCAATATCCGCTTACTTAATGCAAGACTGACAATCTGCCTTGTGGGGTCTCACTCTTAAGCTGGCCATACACGGGCAGATCTGCTCGTTTGGCGATGTCACCAAGCGAGCGGATCTTCACCTGATATCCCCACCCTGTTCTGCCCCTACATGGGCCGATAAGCTGCCGAATCAGTCCAAGGGACCGATATCGGCAGCTATAATCGGCCCGTGTATGGGGACCTTTACCCTAAAGAGCAATGACAGGACTGAAGACAGATGTTGACAATGTTCCAAATAGGATTTTCTGTGACATCATTTAAGCTTAAAATACATACAAACAATACATACAAGTCCTAAGGAAAGTGACATCATCAATAAAAATTAGGTTTATTGATGTCACTTGTGTCCCATAGCTTTTTTAAAACTTGCATGTTTTAAAAACCCCCTAGAAAATCAGAAGTCACCAGAAGTCTGACTAATATCCTTTAATTCTCCATTATCTGTATTTTACATATGTGGTACATTGTTCCCTATATAAACACCAGTTGTTGGTGCATGTTAATTTAAAACTACTGTAAGTAGTTAACTCACATGGCTACTATAACACAATAGATTAAAATCCTCCACCCTGTTACAAATTGTGGTGTTTTTCGCACATAACTCAGACACAATAGAGAAACTGTCGCAAATAATTAGGTTATATGAACAAATTCAAACCCTGGGATTTGTTTCAATGATGGGTGTATAAAATATTACTTAAAAATGCATTTCTAGGTGTGAAAAAAGGGACTGGAATTGAGAAGCAGTATGGCTGATAATACTACCTAGCAACCAACACATAATAACAAACTATTACACTAGGCAATAAGAAGAACTTAGCAACCCTGTTGTTAGCTGGGCCACTGAGACCAAAGCACAGCAGGCAAGTCTGGGCAAGTGCAAATATCCTCATTGCTGGTGCTCTGTGTTATTTCACTTTTATTTCACCCACAATCCTTTCAAGGATCTGGATTTATACACACAAAATTATTTACAAAGCAGGGAGGACGTGGCTTTATTCACATGTACAGAGGCAGATTTACAGTCTATGAATCAGCAGTGCACAGGTCAAAGATCTTTATATGCATATTCTCCTCAACTGAAGTAAGAATTCTCCCCAGGTTACATTACCTTCTTGTTATACTTAGTTCTAAAGCTTCCATGCAAACCAAAACACAGGGCTGGGCGCTATCACTTAGCTTAAAACTGTTCCTAGTGTTACCAGCACCAATATCATACACACACACAGGGGAATTTAAAGGTGTACCTAATTTACCAATGGCCATTCATCTGCCCAAAACAGCACACAGTATTAAAGATCCTTGGATCATGGGATAAATATAAAAGGAAAAAAGATCTTAAGTTTCTTGCAGTGTAAACAGACTATAGTTACTAATAAAACTAAAAGAATGCTTTGTTAGAGGGGGGCTATCTATGCAATGAAACTTTTTGTAACACACACCCCGCAGTAATTTGTTAGGGAAAACCACACAGTGCTAACAAACGCAAAGCTTTCTTTGCCAAAATCCAATGTGTGTGTGTGTGTGCTATTAGGCTGATCTAGTGCCAATCAGCACACATACATCAAGGGAGTGGAAGGAAGCAGACTGGCTTTTTTCCGCTAGTGTTTACACACCAGGTTTTGAAAGTGATCGCAATACCATTAGCCTAAAGTGTAATTATACCTAGAAATGTGAGCCCTGATAAAATTCACCTGCAAAATGCACGAAGAGGTGACTGTCAAACTTTAGTGTCAAAATGCTCCATGTATACAGGGGCACTTTACATTAAATAGTATTAGACACAGTGACAGCCGGATATATGGGGCTTCTGTAGATGTAAAAAAAAAAAAAAAATGAACATCTTTATTAATGAAAAAAACAAACCATCTACCCATGAATATGCCACAGAGTGTAGGTAGACTAGCAGATTAATAAGTCTACAATCATTGCTAAATAGCAACATAACACTGACCCGCGTGTGGTGGCCCATACTGTGGCTACACGAGCAGAGACAATGCATATATTTTCCCAGCAAATTATATTAATGCCAAGGGAAGGGAACTTCGGACATTTTGTTACCCACGCTGCAGGAGATTAAGCACAGGCAACTAAACATCCCATGTGCCAGTGCCTTTAGCCAGCCAGGGCTGGCTAAACACTGGGGCAAAGGGAGTACAGAATTGTAGTGCAGTCAATACTACTAGGTGCTGTTAGCACCCAACAAAGCATGTTTAAATAAGCAACTGCCAATCTATACCTATGACTCCAACAACATTTGTTCTACAAATGCTAGAGAAAACACCCTTTATCGAAAGTTTTATACAGAAACTCTTGCACTCAAAATTGTTTATCTTTCATTGTTTTCAAGAGCAGCACTGCCATGTCATTGTACTTACTGAGATCTTCTGCTAGCTGGACCCTCTTTCCAGTTAATAAGGTTACTTTTTTATCACCGTCTTCAGCAAAGTCTTCTAACACCTCTTTTACATTCTTCTCTAAACGCCGTACTGCATGCAATAGAAATAAGTCTATGTAAGTTTTCCAAACAATAAGAAAATGTCCAAATGTTAATCAGATGGAGACTAACTAACCATATTGAATGCAATAGATTCAAGCAACTGGGTCAAATGATTATATTGGGAGATGAATTCTTGCAGTAATAAATATATAATAAAGGGTTGGCACTTTACCAAAAATAAACTTAAAAAAACATACCTTCTGTGTTAATAAGCTGCTGTCTTAAAGTGTTTGCAGTAATTCCCAGCATCCTCTGTATTCTCCAGAACAGAACCACATCATTGCACTCCAACTGAAATAAATGGAAGGTAAAATTACCTTTTTATTTAGAATAAAAGACAGTTTAGGCACTGTAGTTATGTGTTATAAACAGCTCAACTAAATGGTGCTTTATCGCCACCTACCAAAAAATCACTAGAATGGTAGGACAAACGCACCCTCTGGTCTTTGCCAGACAGCTGATTTGGGTTGCCTTTCAAGGGTATTAGAAGAGAGGAGTCACAATCTATAGAAAAAGGAATTCTCTAAAACCTATTTTATTAAATGAAAAATATACCCCCCACTGTTGTGGACTTTCATTAGGGCTTATGTAGAAAAGGCACATAAACTTTTTTATTAGTTATCTTACTATTAAGCCCTTATCTATTTATATTCCTGTCTCTCTTTTAAACCACTGCCTGGTTGCTAGGTTAAACTGGACCCTAGCCACCAGATAGCTGCTAAAATTCAAAACTGTAGAGCTGTTAAACAAAAAGTTAAATAATTTAAAACGGCAAGTAATAAAACCTGAAGACCAATTGCAAATTGTCTCAAATAGCATTCTCTACATCATTACATTTACATTATTACATTAACATTTATTTATAAAGCGCCAACATATTCCGCAGTGCTGTACAATAAGTGGGTTACATACATTGGACATACAGAGTAACATATAAAGCAATCAATAACCGATACAAGAGGTCAATATAAAGGTGATCAATTAACAATTGAATGGTCATTCCTTGTTATAAATTAATGTATAGTGCTGTGTAACCGGTGCTATATAAATATACAATGATGATGATGATGATGGTAGCAGCACACACCTTTACCTTCTGAAAGGGTTATTCATAAAGCCATGACATGAGCTATAGAAAATTTGAGCTTTGTCAGATCTTACCTCTGAGTCTACAAAGTGCCTTTGATAATAGTAGAATCCTCTTCTGCAAAGGTTGCAGTGATCAAGGGCACTTTTTAAGAAGTGCCTTCTGTAAACTTGGTGCCATGTGTCTTTTATCTAGTAATAAAAAGATTCAGTACAGAGGTTATACTGTAGTTAAAGGAGAATGCTATGTTCTGAAATAAAACTTAATCAATATGTTTTACATTATAAGTGACCTATTAAATAATCTTATTAAATTGCCATACACATCAATATTTAACTTGTTTTGTATGTCAATCACTGAACACCTGACAGGAAAAAAAAGGTTTTTCTCTCTATCCCCTGGCTGAGGTCACCTAACCTGTATGTTTATCCTTGGTCTGTGTGTGTGAGCAAAGAACCTCATATTAGCCAGAGAGACTGACTTCAGCAATTCAAATGGCAGTGTTTCATTATAGAATTATCCAGTGCCACATATAATCTAAAAACATTTTCATGATAAAGTTTCATTTATATAAGACAGTATTTTAAATATGGGCTGCTTTTTAGAGATTCTGTTCATTAAAAGTAATTTAGTTTCAGAGATCATAGTAGAATTTACTGCATGCAGAAAACTTAGAATTCCTTAGATCACACAATTAATTTAACATACAAAATTTATATATATATATTTTATATATATATATATATATATATATATATATATATATATATATATATATATATATATATATATATATATATATTTATATATATATATATATATATATATATTTATATATATATATATTTATATATATATATTTATATATATATACACATACACATAACTATTATTTTCACACATCTAATCACAAATTCCACACTGTATACATCTTGCTCACCAAAACTGGATCCACCTCTACTGCTCTGGCCTCTAGATTTTTTCTTACAGTTGTTACTTCGTCATTAGCAAGATATGCAGGATGATCCTCGTTAACCTTTAACATTTTTTCTAGTTCCTTTTTCGTTTCATTACGTGTGTGCTTTCATGGGGTGAAACATAAAAAGAGTTTTCGTAAATACAATTTTTACACTGATGTTGTTATTTGAAAAGTGCAGCTTTTCTTTATTACTCACCTGGTCTGGAGACCGGGAGGTCCAAGAAATCCATCTCTCCTTCCAATCTGGTCCC
Organism: Xenopus tropicalis; assembly: GCF_000004195.4. Taxonomy (NCBI): domain Eukaryota; kingdom Metazoa; phylum Chordata; class Amphibia; order Anura; family Pipidae; genus Xenopus; species Xenopus tropicalis. The sequence continues at coordinate 107,168,670 of NC_030681.2, forward strand.
ACCATGTCCCGAATTACAGACTCAGCTAAAACAATAAAACCATTGCAGGCATCAAACAAACAGACAAAGTAGCTAAATTACAAAGTGTTGACCCATTTGGCAGCCTTGCCTATAAAAATTAGAACATTTGTAAAAACCAAAAAAAACCTAATAAACCCATTCAGAAGTACCAATTTTTTTTTTAAAGAAAAGTGTTCCATTAAAAGCACAAATAACAAAATATCAGTAACAAGGAATATAATTTCCAAATAAATCAATGCAGCAGCTACGCACAGAATGTTTTTTTTTTAAGGTGAAGCCCACTTTAAGCAGATGAATGGAAGGATTGGCCCAAAGCGAGGCATCTGATTATATGATTCTGATACATCTTTATTTTTTTCCAAGAAAGTATATACTGAACCTACTGTCTTTCAAGCGACTTTGCAAGGTATCTTCCATAAAATGAATGGCTGCGTCCCACTGTTGTTTATCTGAAATGGAACGGTCTTCTAAGGCATTGTGCTGGATAACACGCTAAAAGATACAAAACAAGCATTAATGGAAATATGGTGAAAAGTGGCTATAATATAATAATATAGTGAACATTTTTAGAAATGTAATGGTACATGTGTCTTATGAGCTCTATGCTGGGAATGTAAGAGTAACAATGACTATACAGTCTTATATTTATAAAATATTCATATACCAGACTGTCTTCTGCCTGCTCATTCCATTTATGCCTCTTGATGCTCTCCTCTTTCACTGACTCCTTAAGCTTGTCAAATATGTCATCGTGTTCTTTGCCTTTCTGTTCTGTCATGAAGCGGGAGAACTCCTGTTGAAGAGTCTCCCATGCAACCTACAGAAAATGTTAATCGTACAGAAAAATACAGGGCATTAATATGGTTTTAAGGCAACAGAAGTCTCGTAATACTTTAAAGAGAACTATACATTCAGAGACATTACTGGAGGTATAAATAGTGATATTTTAGGAGTCCCGTTTCATGCATTTGTTTTAAAATTTGCTGCATTGTAAAATCATGGTACAGTTAATGTTTCTTTATATTTTTAATCAGTGGTCACTTTATAGGATTTACTGAAGCCACATTTATTGTTTTAGAAACTGAGTATTTTTATAAGTAGCGGTCCTGCAGGTTTTTGTATTCTTACCTCTACGGCTTTATTGGGCAGCTGCTTGTCAGTCCACTGTTTCAGCTTTATGTCCACGGTGGTATTGAAAGTGCCTGAATTCATAGTTTGGGCTGCTGGGAGGTAGATGTTCTCAATAACATGAGTAGACACTCTTTCCCACATTGTCCTCTGAAGGATCTCTTCCCTAATGAGAAGTCACCATAAAAAAAAAATAACTTAATGGGAGGTCATGGGGAGGGGGAAAAGGAGATTTTGTGATAACTCACCGTTAAATCCTTTTCTCTTAGGACGTCTGTGGGACACAGGGACCATGGGTATAGTATCTACCAGCAGGAGGCAGGACACTAGAAGAGGAAGAAGCCCCTCCTACCTGCTACTATACCCCCTGTAGCTTCCTTAGAGAGCCAGTTTTGTAAACAAGAAGAGACAGTATAACATAACTATATACATAAGCATAGAACTTTCCAGAAGAACGGATTCAGGGGGGGAAGCCCTGTGTCCCACAGACGTCCTAAGAGAAAAGGATTTAACGGTGAGTTATCACAAAATCTCCTTTTCTCTTACAGGTGTCTGTGGGACACAGGGACCATGGGGACATACCAAAGCTGCCCCAATAGAACAAAAGGTGGGAGAAGTGGTTCTTAGGCAACTGCGGCTTGCAGCACCTTTCTCCCGAAATGGGCATCAGATGCCGCAAAAATCTCAAATCTGTAAAATTTAGTAAAGGAATGGATAGAGGACCAGGTAGCGGCCCTACAAACCTGCTCGGCTGAGGCCCTGTTTCTAAAGGCCCAAGAGGTGCTAATTCCCCGAGTAGAGTGAGCTCTAAGGTGAAGAGGTGGCTGTTTTCCCCTGGCAATGTATGCTCTGCGGATGGCTTCCCTAATCCAACGGGATATGGTAGCCTTGGAGGCTGGGGGAAACCCCTCTGGGGGCCAGATGGCACAATGAAGAGGGACGAGGACTGACGTATGTCCTTGGTCCGGTGGAGGTAGAATTTTAGCGCCCGGACCGGGTCCAAGGAATGCAGGGCCACCTCCTTAGGAGAGGCTGGCCGGGGGCAAAAGGACAGGATGGTAATGTCCTGGTTGATATGAATGGAAGAACCGACCTTAGGCACAAAGGAGGGTACAGTTCTGAGGACAGCACGGTCCGAATGGAAAACGAGGTATGGCTGGAGATACGAAAGAGCTGAAATCTCGGACACCCTTCGTGCCGAGGAGATGGCCAGCAGAAAGACTGTCTTCCAGGTAAGCCATGCCAGAGGTATGCTGACCAAGGGCTTGAAGGGGGGCCCCTGAAGGGCCGTGAGGACAAGGTTGAGATCCCAAGGAGGGATGGGATCGCGAAAGGGAGGGTGAAGCCGAGAGTCTCCCTGCAGAGAAGTGGCTATGTCCGGCAGAGTAGCCAGACGGCGTTGCAAAAGAACAGACGGCTGAAATCTGGGATTTAAGGGATCCCAGTGAGAGGCCCTTGGAGAGTCCGGCCTGCAGGAAGGAGAGGAGACGGGGTAAGGAGAAGGTCTGGAAGTGATGGCCTTCAGCATCACACCAGTCCTTGAATATCCTCCAAACGCGGTGGTAGGTCTTAGAAGAGACCGGCCTCCAGGCTGCCATCATAGTGCGGACGACTTCGGGAGAGAAGCCCTTACGCTGGAGCACTAGGGACTCAATAGCCAAGCCGTCAAACTCAGGAATGCTGGGTCCGGGTGGCGGATTGGGCCCTGGGTGAGAAGGTCAGGAGCCAAAGGGCAGAGGGAAATCCCAGTTGGCCGTGAGAGCGTCCGCTGCGAGGGCTAAGGGGTCGCGGCACCTGGCCATGAATTGGGGGTTCAGGCGAGAAGCCATGAGGTCCACGCTCGGGAGACCCCATCGATCGACGATGTCCTGAAAGATTCTTGGGCTTAGGGCCCACTCTCCTGGATCGAGCTGCTGCCGGCTGAGGTAGTCGGCCTGCCAGTTCTCTAGCCCCGGAATGTAGACCGCTGTCAGCCGGGAGTCCTGGGCCTCCGCCCAGGTCAGAATGAGACTGACCTCCCTGAAAGCCTGTCAACTTCGGGTTCCTCGCTGGTGATTTAGATAGGCGACCGTGGTGGCGTTGTCGGATTGGACTTTGATGGCTGTGCCGAGAGGTGGTCCAGAACCGCTCCCCAGCCCTTGAGGCTGGCATCCGTGGTCAGGAGGCGCCAGTGTGGTTCCTGAAGGACGCCCCCTGGCTAGGTGAGGCGTGTTGAGCCACCATGCGAGGGAGACCCTCGTTTTGGGAAGAATCCGGATTCGCTGGGACAGGCTGGTACGTGTCCACTGATCCAGGATGTTCCACTGGAGGTCGCGTAGATGAAACTGGGCGAAGGGCACGGCTTCTATGGAGGACACCATGGACCCCAGTACCTGCATGGCAAACCGGATTGATGGGGACGGTGAGCGGAGCAGGCGGCGCGTCAAGTCCTGGATTCGAGAGATCTTTGCTGGAGTAAGGAATACCCTTTGTTGGGCTGTGTCGAAGATCATGCCCAGGAAGGTCATTTGACGAAACGGAGTGAGTCGCGATTTCTCCAAGTTGATCTTCCAGCCCAGAGACGTTAGGGTTGAGGTGACCAACTGGGATGTCGCTGTGGCCAGGGATGGCGCCTTGAGAAGAAGGTCGTCCAGATAAGGGGTGATGGACACCCCCTGAGACCTGAGAGATGCCGCTGCCGCCGCCATGGTCTTGGTGCCGACGTAAGCCCGAAGGGAAGGGCTGTGAACTGGAAGTGGAGGTTCTTGACCACAAATCTTAAGTATTTCCAATGGGGAGGGAAAATGGGAATGTGGAGGTAGGCGTCCTTTATGTCTAGGGCCACTAGGTACTGACCTGAGATATTCCATTTTGAACCGGGAAAAGCGGAGGAAGGCGTTGAGCTTCTTGAGGTCTAAGATAGGCCGAAAGGACCCGTCCCGTTTTGGGACGAGAAAAAGATTGGAATAAAATCCCCGGAACCTTTGCTCTGGGGGTACCTGCATGATCACTCTTTCAGCCAAAAGATCCCGGATGATGGCGAGGAAGGCGGACTGTCTGAGTGGGTCCTGAGAAAGCCGAGACATGAAGAACCGGCTTGGAGGGATGGAGAGAAACTCGAGGCGATAACCGGAGGATACCACTCTGTGTACCCAAGGATTGGAGGCAAGATGAAGCCAGGCCTCGTGAAAGAAACAAAGTCTGCCCCCTACAGGAGAAGGGCCTGCTGCCCTGAGGTAGTCATGTGGATGAGTACTTGTCAGCAGGCTTGGATTGAGGGCGCCTACCCTGCCAGGAGTACCTGGACCGCGCTTGAAACTTGGGTTTGCCCGAAGGATTCTGCGTGGCGGAGTCCCTGGAAGAGGAGACCTTGGAGCCCCTGGGGCGAAAAAAGCGTCCTCTGCGAAAGGAAGAGCGAGTCTGAGGCTGGGGGAGGAAGGTGCTCTTTCCCCCCGTAGCTTGGCTAATGATCTTGTCAAGCTCTGGCCCGAATAAGAGCTTACCCTTGAAGGGAAGAGTAGTGAGAGATTTCTTGGAGGACATGTTGGCTGAGTTTGAGCCAGAGCGAGCAGCGCGCCGCTACGGCCAGGGCGGACGTACGGCTGATGGCCTGAGCTGAATCCAGAGAGGCTTCACAGAGATATTCGTTGGCATCACAAATCTGAGAGGCTAAGAGGGACAGCTCCTGTCTGGAAGAGCCCGAGGATAGGCCTTCAAGAAGGGAATTAGACCAGGACTGAACTGTCCAAGAGACCCAGGCCAGGCGGAGACTTTCTCCAGCGGAGGTAAACGTGGCTCTGAGGAAACCCTCCATCTTCTTATCCAATGGATCCTTAAAGGAAGAGGAGTCCGGGACAGGGAGGGCGGTGTTCTTAGACAGGCAGGACACCGGAGCGTCCACCAGCGGAGGGGTGGACCATTTCTCTAGGGTCTCTTGTGGAAAGGGATAAGAACGCTGGAAACACCGAGAGGTCTGGAAACGTCTCTCAGGGTGATCCCACTCCGCCTGGATAAGGGAGTCCAGTTGGTCATGGGAAGGAAAGACCGAGGCGGTCCTTTTCTGACGTTTGAAGAGAGAGGAGGAAGACTCTAGAGAGGATTCTGGAGTCTTGAGGTCAAGGCAGGTCATGACTGACGCAATGAGAGAATCAATGGCCTCAGGGGAGGCTTTAGATACGTCGTCCGGGTCGTCAGGCCCATCGGAAGAGATCTCCCCTTCGCTTAGGGAGTGATCCTCCCAAGTGGCAGAGGCGTGTAGAGACTTGGAGTCGCTATAGTCATCCAAGCGGAGTAAGGCCTGCCACTTGAGGGATTTGGTAGGTTGTGGTTCCTCCCTATCCAGCCTGTCCATGAGTTTATCAAGACAGGCTGCAAGCTTGGGAATGCCGGACGACAGCTGGGCCGCCCAGGGAGGGGGTTCCTGGGAGGAAGAGGGAGCCTGCGCTAGAGCATCCAGTGCCGGTGCTGGAGTAGGGTCCCCCCCTGTTAATTCAGAACTGGGGGGAGCTGGCACGTCCGGAGCCTGGGACTGGGTCTCAGCCGGGATTTTGGAGCAAGAGGAACAAAGAGGTTCCTTTCTGCCAGATGGGAGACGTTTGCAGCATCTGGCGCATGCTAGGTATTTTACCTTTGAGGAACTAGAAGCCCCCCTAGAAAAGGGGCCTTCTGGAATGCCCTCTGCCATGACAGAAAACAAGACGGTGCAGTCTTGAACAAACAGTCAGCAGATAATAGCAAAAAAGACAGGTAGGCTTTAATGCAGGTCAATGCAAGGGAGTAAGGGATTTTCCCCTTTTTACACTTTTTTTTTTTTTTTGTGTGTGTGTATAGGAGAATATAAAAAAGCGAGTAATGCACAATATATATTACTTCCCAAGCAAACAATTACCCTCACAGTACTCAGCAAAAGAATACAGTCCCCCCAACCCTGTAAGGGGTTGCCTGATCAGACAGACCCAGCCACGCTACCAGCCCAGCCTTGCCCTTCCTAATGTTCCCCTTATAGTGCCCCCTCTGCCAAGATACCGTCCCTGTGTCCGGAGGAACCGAGGAGAGTCCCAGGATGCGACCGTTCAGGATGGAGAGCGGAGGAGAATGGCGCGAAGAGGTAAGGAGCGCAAACAGAAGGCGCGCAGAAAATGGCGACGTGTTGTGACGTCACCCGGAAGAGACGGTGGAACGCATGGGGCCACAGTGGAACGCATGGCGCCGCGGTGGAACGCATGGCGCCGCGGTGGAATACAAGGGAACCCGGAGAGGGACCGCTGAGGTACTAAGTGAGGGGGGAAACACTAGGGTGACAGGGCAGGCTGGACAGGCTGGCTGGGAGCTGGGACTGACCTGGGGAGTAGCTGATGAGGAAGTGCCGGACAGCGTCTGCACTCACAGGTAGAGGCAGGGAATTCTGTGTGGCCCGCTCTAGAGAGTCTTACTGGCCCCGGTGCCTGTGTCCCACGTAGGGGGAAGCCTGTGGAGGGAACTGCAGTTAGGCCCTATAGGTCGACCCCTGGTGCCAGAGTAATCTGGCCGCAGACATCAGAGATAGCTGTAAGGATCCTGTCTCCTGAGGACACTAGAAAAAACTGGCTCTCTAAGGAAGCTACAGGGGGTATAGTAGCAGGGAGAAGGGGCTTCTTCCTCTTCTAGTGTCCTGCCTCCTGCTGGTAGATACTATACCCATGGTCCCTGTGTCCCACAGACACCTGTAAGAGAAATATGTGAACACTACAATAGGAAATACCCCAAAGCCAAAGCACCTATTAGCTCTCATTTTTAGCTTGTATCTTTGCTCAAATAAGGTTGCAAGGTCAAAAACAGTAGCAGCATAACTACCACACAGCAGAATCTGCAGTCTTGGGGGGCTCTGATCTCTAGTTCTGTTGTATAGTAAGTAACATAGTTACATAGTAAGTTAGGTTGAAAAAAGACGTACGTCCATCACGTTCAACCATAATGAAATAGTATAGTAGTTCCTCAGCCACTTTTAACTCCAAACATTTACCCCAGGTGGCAGGTGGCGGCACAGTAACTAATCCTTCAGGTCTGATTATCAGTTAGTTCTGCGCTGGTTTCTATGCTGCCACAAGATGTAAATCTAAACTAATTACTTATTAGATCTCAGTCATTATTTTGATATTGTACACATAGTTTGTTGTGAGTCAATCCCAAGATCATGTTTTATATGATTTTTGGTACGTGTATGATGGTGTAAGGACTCCGACCAAAATCTTTGTAATGTGGATATTGGTCAGTTTATTGATTCGTGTTTTTAATCTGCAGATGCTCCATATCTGCCAGCATACCGTGCATCAGCAAACATGGAGGAGAACGGCAGCTGCTCTTAACTTCCTGCAGTTTATGATCATTTGGGATGTTGGCTTAAAAGAACAGAACCACAGTAGTGAAGATGACAATTATCATCAATACAGAGTGAATCATAGTGACTGAGACTAAGGCCAGGCTGACCTAATTATTTATTAAACTGGATCCGTACCCTTAAATAAGCCTCTTTTAATAAGCCTCGTTTTCTGATATACTAGTAAAAATATCTCCACCATTACTATAGGCATGTAAGGCAGGCTCAAGTAATACATCACAGAATGATCAACTGGATTATGGATCAGGAAAAGTACACCTGAACAGATCACTAACAGTTGTTTATGTGATGAATGTATGAATTCATGCAACATAATGGCCTTCATATGCATGCTAGATGAGAGGAATTACCAGTGCTTTGGCGTAACCTGTGTAAGGCTGATAACCTCATCAAGGATTTCATTCTTGGCTTTCTCAAACAGTTCATTCTATAAAAAGAGTTATAATGAGAAGTAAGCAAGAAAGAAGAAACATGTACTTACAATCTAATTTAAGATCTGTTCTACAGGTGGCTGAACAATGACAACACACAGCGAGCTAAACAGGTCTCTTCAATGGCATAAGCAATAATGGTGAAACCAATAGTATGTGAACAGCTTTTCAGGACAAATTTTTATAATAAACAATTAACAGTTGTGTGTGTTTTGCATACATTTGCCTGTCTGTCTTTTGCATTATTACAGCACCATTTAAAAAAAATCTGTGTATCCTAAATATGAATAGACTGAAACCGTGCAAGTAGTCCTGTAACATGCAAGTGTTTGCATTTGTACTATGCATTTGCATTTGTACTATTATTGTATTGCCTAGTCTACTTGGAAGTGAACAGGGTGGAAATTAGTTATTTCAAATCCCTACCCCCATGCAAATTGCTGTATAGACCTTTAAAGTGGCTTGTTATATTTTCAGTCTGTGGGATATATAATAAGAGTGGGTACAGCGGAGGCATCTAAGGATGTATACCTAAAGTATCCATAGCCAAAGTTCCATTAAGGATACATGCTGCCCACTGTGAATGATGTGTTAGACAATGTAGCAAGAGAGTATTTAATATAGCCTGTGTACATACAGATATATACTATTATGGGTGCAATAAACAATAGCTTACCAGCAAGCATAGTTAAATGCTCAATAAACTCTATAATGGAAAATCTGAATAAAATTTAAATGAAAGTGGTAAAAAATAATAAAATAAAACCAATACATTACCCTGTCAAGCTCACGAAGCCGTGGGTAATTGTTCTTCCATTCAGTCTCAAGATTAAATCGTGTGGCTAAGTAAAGAAGCATAAAAAACTTTCAAAACCAACATATCAAGTGACAATTAAAAGCAACATTATTTTTACAACATACAACACACTGTAACACAATTCAACTTGGGACAATTTACTATTATCAATTTGCAGATATACAGAGATACTAGCCTGGATCGTAAGTTCTCTGGGTGCCTCAGCTTCGCAGCTTCTGTGTATTTTGTGTGACATTTCTTTGCATTCAAAGAAGCGGGTAAGAAAGTATTCAAATGCAAATTACTGACAGGGGGTGACCTAGTGAGTGTTAAATCAAGGTGACTATAAAAAATACTGGTGAGTTGCAAGTCTGCATGCAAGTGCAAGTGTGTTCACAGAAATACACCCAAACTTGTGTATTTTGACATGCATAATGAATAATAATCACTGATCCTGAACCTTTATTGCACTGCCAGTCACTGGGCAACAAAAAAAGCAAATGAGTTTGGGCAAATTAGAAACCATGCAATCACTATTTAAAAGATGAAATTAAAAAATTTGGTGCCCCGTGTTATTTTTTGCATTGATTACATTATATAGTAGAAGATTAAGACAACCTTTGGTTGAACAAGGTACTCAAGACGTAGGCCTCTACATAGGTCACACCACCCCACTCATTTGACTCATTTACCTATGCTCCTATTATTTCTAAAGCACCCATAAAGGGCGAGTGGGGAAGACAGTGCATCTTTCATTCTCTGCTATGTCCACCACTAGAGCACAGCACACTTCTATTTAGACTGTATGCTCTGTAGGAAAGGGACTGCTTTCCTTTTGACTGTTTAACACTTACACTTGTTTTTCTTAAAATTGTAATACAGTATTGACCACAGAGATGGAAACATAAAAAACAGGCAAGTAGTATTATTGTTCTACTGTACAATATTGTATGCACAAGTTTTGCTACATACACTTTATGTTAAACCATTACATATTGGGTAGAAGTTTTAGTGCCACTGCAAGCCCATGAAGGAAGAGTACAGTGCCATAAGGGCAGGTATAGAAACATCAAAAACAACAACTGGCTGGCCAGAAGGAGGCTTTAGGCTAATGCTAGACAGAACTGATTCTCAAATGAAATCAGCTGAACTGCTGGTTCCGGTCACTGTACTGAAAGGCTTTGTGTCAGCCTCGGTGCAGAAAGCAGATTTTTGCACTCAAATGCATACTTGTGTTTCTCTGCCAAAATCTACTCTGTGTCTGCACCAAGGTTGACGCAGTTCCTTTTGATACAGGTGCCGGAGTATCTGCCGATTCATTTCTCAGTCTGCGTTTATCCACAGGCTGAGGATCAACCCTATGTGGCTATAGTCTTAGTAACTCAGGGCAATTGCTGTGACTTTTAGCCAAACAAGACTGAGGAAAAAAAGAAGCAGCCATAGCTCTTGGCCACAGAGTGTTATAAAAACGTATAAAAAGTTATACTAATTATATTTAAAAAGGAGATATAGAGGAATACTTTCTACAATGCTACCTTTAAAAGCATCAGCTTGCTGTTCTATCGATTCCCGAACCATTTTCCAAAAGCAGTCAGAAACAGCAAGACTTAAATTTTTGGTTGTCACTTGATGAGCCTTTAGCATGCCTTTTCTAGAAAGGATAAAATCACAAATGATGTAAAGAGAGGCAACAGTTTTGGTTTGTGTGTGTGTGTGTGTGTAGGTGTCTGTGCTTAAACTGTAATGTATACTATTTGTTAGCAGAAAGGGAAATGTTTACCAGTGATAATAGGTAGTGCTATTCAAGTAGTTCAATTCCAAGTGTCAAAGAATGAAACAAAAGAATTGCAAAGACTTTTGCAAGGCACTCCATATCAAGACAATTTGACTAATTCTCATTCATCATTACTAAATATCAAATGACTAATAACTTGTTCTTTGCAATTCTTTTGTTTCATTCTACGGCACTATTTGAAAGCTAAGGAGTACAAGGGTCAACCAAACAACTAGAACAACCCGAGATAAGGAAGAGCCTAAACCACTCCCAAACAGAATAGAAAACTGACTATAGAGGCCTACCACCACCTGCACAAAGCTCTTTTGCACCTCCCTGGATGAGTGATTTGTGTACTGTGAATCTCCATCATATGCAGCTGAGGATCATTAAAAGTGCCTTAGTAATTGGCACCCTCCCAGTGATTTTATCATTGCCTTTAAGGATGAGATTCAAAATACTAAAGTGTAGAAATGAAAAAACATTTGCTTAAAATGCAGTCCCCACCATGTTGTGACTATTATAGCTTTTCGGCTAATGCAGTTTCAAGGAATTACCACTAGAAACATGCTATCTAACCAATTAAGGGCACAGTCACATGGGGTGTATTATCTGCCGTTCTCAGACTTAAAAAAGCAGATCTGTTCTCATTCTCAGCTCTGTGTAGCTCCACAGACACTGGGTTGACCTGTGCACAGCAGTTACACTGAGCGGACGGAGCGTTAAAAAACGCAAAAACATGCAGTTTCAAGCCAAAATCCACTTAATGTAGCAGCACACAGGCTGCCCCAGTGCCTTTCTGTGGATCATACAGAGCTGCAGAATTGCTTTTCTTGGACTGCATAGGAGACACAGGCAGAGAAAATCGGTTCATTCGGCATGAATGACTGTACCATTAGCGTCTTGGATTGTAGAATCGAAAGGATCATAGTGGCACTAAGGGCCAACCTCCACAGGAAATAGTTAAAATTACTGAAAGGGAATCCTGTATAGCTATACTAGCAAGTAAGATACCAGAAGCCCACTAGAGAATCTATTGACTAAATCTGTATTGTTTCCTACTCCTCAGTAAGGTTTGAAAGCAGAAATAATGCTACAAAAAATTGTTGTACTATTGATATGGATTTTGTATAAGAACTACTTATATATCCCCATTTACCTATGTAACAAGTAAAAATAACAAAAACAATACAAACTTTAAAAGTGATGATCCTTGAAAAAACTCCTCTTCATAATCTTTAATAGAGTCAATACTTTCATTGCTGTTGCCTATTAGAATAATAATGAAAGAAGTCACTCAGACTTTGACAGGCAAGTACCAGCAAACCAGTTGTTGAGCACATCAGGAAACAGACGATTAAGAGATATTGTTTGGCAAATTAACTAATTTCATAAAAAACAAATTGTGACTCTCCTATCAAGACATAAGCATGTATTTTGCTGTATTGCCTGTGGTCATTATAGAAATAGCACACACCATATAACAATAAAATTGTGCCTTACAAAATGTTGTGATTAGCTTTCTATGTTGCTAGCTTTCATGCAATTATCGGTACTTGTCTGCTGGCCTTCAAATCTCAGCCAATATTTAACTGCACTTTGGATTTTGCTCTGTTTCTGAATTGGGCAGGTCTGAAAATTTTATAAGCCAATACACGCAAGTAAAGCTGGCCATACACGCACCGATAATATCGTACGCAACCTCATTTCGTACGATATTCGGTGCGTATATGGCAAGTCGGCGAGTCGACCGATATTGCAGGAGGCTGCTGATATTGGTCGACTTGCTGATCGGGCGGGTTAAAAGATTTTGATCGGGCGCCATAGAAGGCGCCTGATCAAAATCTGCCTTCAGACCCTTCTTTTTCGTGCATAGTTTGATACATCTACATTGTTATGTACTAAATGTGCGCTGTCCTGGATTGTTATGCTACAAATTTCAATAAAAATAAAATTAAAAAAAAAAAAAAAAAATCTGCCTTCAGGGCTGAATCGGCAAAAGGAGGTAGAAATCCTATTGTTTCTACCTCCTTATCTGCCGTTTCAGCCCTGAACGGTTAGTGGCTGATTGAACAATCTTTCGTGAGACCGTCGCACGAAAGATCGGAAATCGCCACGTCTGTGGCCACTTTAAGCCAGTGAATGGTGAATCAGTGGATGAGAATGTGAAAAAAAGAGTGAAAAAAAAATAGTAGTTCCTCTTTATTTCCTGCTGTTCCAATAGTTTTTGCTCTCTGTAGTCAAACCATATATGGCCTTTTGCATGCTCTCCATTTATTTTGCCCATAAGCTGATTGGTCGAAGAGTGTACCTTGCCTGAGTATGGCTGTCTTTACCCAAACTTTAAAAAATTATGTTGAATTTTTACTATTATTACCTTTTCCTGTGACCACAGCAAAGTAACCCAATGCCTTCATTGGAAACAATTTGCCTTCAATTATTTGTTGAATCTACATATGAATAAAGGTCTACAATGAGTTTTCTGCAATAATACAATAACAAACAATACAAATCTACGAACACGCAGAATGAGTACTTACACGATTAGGGCTGGCTACATTTTTCTCAGCAAGATCTACTTTAGTTAAGACAAAGATAGTACGCCTTCCCTGTGGATCCATCTGACTTACAAGGTCAGTCACAATGCTTCGTTCTGCATCCACAGACCCATCTGTCACATTCATGAGACCAGTCAGTTAGCACAGTTTCACAAGGTGGGAACGTAAAGCTTGCGACTAACACTTATTAATACTGTTTTATAGTACAGGTATGGGACCCATTATCCAGAATGCTGGGGTTTTCCGGATAAGGAGCCTTTCCGTAATTCGGATCTCCTACCTTAAGTCTATTAAAAAATCATTTAAACATTAAATAAACCCAATAAGATTGTTTTGGCTCCAATAAGGATTAATTATATCTTAGTTGGGATCAAGTACAAGGTACTATTTTATTATTACAGAGAAAAAGGAAATCATCAAAAATGTGAATTATTTGATTAAAATGGCGTCTATGGGAGATGGCCTTTCCGTAATTCGGAACTTTCTGGATAATGGGTTTCCGGATAATGGGTCCGATACATGTACTAAAACTACCAGTGTAACTAAATGGTTACCGAAATGAAACATAACGTTTAGTACTAAGTATTCAATACGCATTATTCTTATTAACAGTTACATTATAGCAAATTTTTATCTTGAAGCTGGAGACAACAGATTCTATTTATATAACCCTGCTATCAGAACATATTATTGACTGCTCAAAATACCTGTATTTAGCTTCACATAATACTGGCAGAACATGCATACTAATTAAATATACTAAATATATTGTTGTTCTATCATACATTCTGTTCTAGGGCTATTAAGATACCGGATCAGACCCACACAGGTTAAGCCTTTCGACTACCTTTTCTATGTACAGGTATGGGACCTGTGATTTTCTGAATAAGGAGTCCTTCCACAACTACCTTAAGTCACTAACAAATAATTTAAACATGAAATAACCCAACAGGATTGTTTGGCCTCTAATAAAGATTCGTTATATCCTAGTTCGGATCAAGAACAAAGTTTGTTTTATTATTACATAGAAAAAGGAAATCATTTTTTAGAATTTGAATTATTCGATTATAATGGAGTATAGAAGAGATAGCCTTCCCACAATTTGGAGTTTTCTGGATAATGGGTTACTAGATAACGGGTGCCATATATGGACTAGATTAAAAGAGCAGTAACGTCCATCATAGGCTCAGAGATTTAAAAGAGTGAAGAATATTTAAACTGACACTTACCTTGAATGCAGAGAATAATAGCATTTGGGTTTAGCATGTAGGCTTTACTAATGTTGAAAATCGTATCCTTGGTATCTGGCGCCATTCCCGATGTTACAGTCTAAAAGAAAATGAATAAGATTTTTAAGGAAACGCTCATCTTAAAAAAGAACTTCAATCAGCAAGAAATGTGACTTACATTGATAACGCCAGGAAGATCTACAAGCACCATTCTCTGTATCCCAGGACCTTTGACACTTAAAGAGATGGTCTGCAAAATTAAGTCAGAGGTGATGGACATGTTATAAAAATGAATATAAAAATAAGGGATAGGCAAAAAATTATTTTGTATCAATTAATTAATGATATGACAAAAAGAAGCTGGCAAACATTTGCATGATGGCTAGTCTGATAGGAGGGAAGTAATAAATGCGCTAGCAGTGTTACCTCTGGACTAACAGTTTGTCCATTTTTCACACTTTTCCTCATCCGGACCTCTATTTCATTTCTCAGTGCTGCAAGCTGTCAAGAACAACATGGTATACACAATTACAAATCATTTACATCAAGATTTGTAACAAATATAATGATATTCTCTACAGCATCATGGACTTAAATTGTATTCCTCTTTGATCTAATTAATCCATATATTTACATAGAATGTAGAATCTACGATACCCCAATAAAAAGACCACAGCAATGGCTCCACACACTCTCCGGTTGGCTCTTTGATCTCTGTTGCATATTTGTTCACATGGAAACTCACAGCATAGATCAGAGTCAACAAACAGCATGAAGAGAGTTAAATCAGCTTTTCACATTTTGTGTCCAGCACTTTTACATTTTTTTTCTACTTGTGTATGCTTTATTCATGCTAATCACAAAGATCACTAGGTATGATTCAGTGGTCTGTGTAGCAGTTACCCATAGCAAACACTGAGCCTTTACTTTTAATCAGTGTACTACAGCTAAATATAAACAATATTTAAAACACAAATGACATGTTATGTTTCAAAATTATCATGCATGTATACAAAGAACAAACCTTATTTTCAAAGATGTGTTCCTTAAAAGACTTTAAAGGAAAACTAAACCCTAAAAATAAATATAGCTAGAAATGCAATATTTTATATATTGAACTTACTGCACCAGCCTGAAGTTTAAGCATCTCTGTGGTTTTAATGATCCAGGACTTTACAGTTGTCACAGGACCTCCCCATCCTGGATTCTGTTAGAAGTGTCTGAAACACTCACATGCTCAGTGCCTTCTGAGAAGCTAAGCTTAGGGATTGTTGCAAATTATCAAGCAGAAAATGAGGTTGGCCTGTCAAATAAACTGATGCTACAGGGCAGATAATTCAATTAAAATGCTAATTTAACTGGTGTCTGAGCTGCCATGTAAAGTGAACCTGAATAACTTGTGACATTTATATTCTTTATATACAGTATATTGTGAGTTGGTCCCTATGTTTAGGTAACTGAGAGCAGCACAGAGCATGTGTAGTGAATTAGCAGAAGCTACTGTGGGAAATCTTTGGAGGCACAGATCTTCCCTGCTAAGGGGCTGTGGTTGCCTTGAGTTGGTACAGGAGCCTAAATCACATTGTACAGCATTTCTAGCCTGATGTTTTGTTAAGCTTTAGTTTTCCATTAGGGATACTGAGGACAGTGATAGTCTAAAGGTGGCCATACATGTTCAGATTTTAGTTTTCTTCCAACGAAAGTGTGGATAATGATCATACATTTAAATGCAACAATCTAAAACTAACATTCAGACTGAAATTGTAGGATAAAGCCATAGAAAATCACAAATCAGAGGATGTTCTGAACATGAAATGGTTGGCAGATGGTCAACTATTTCATGTTCACAACATCTTTGCTTTATCCTACAATTGTAGTCTGAATGTTAGATTGTTGCATTTAAATGTACAATCGATATCTGAACGTTAATGTGAACATGGCTCCTGGGCCTGATGAAATACACTCACAAGAGCTTAGTTCAGTTTTAACCAGGGCACTTTTTCTGAATTCCCTTTAATTTGGTATGCTATTTATTGATTACAGGAAAAGTAATAAAATTCAAATATTTTACTATTACAACCTTAGCCAGTCATTGTAGTCCTGTTTGTCATCTGTAGTTGGCAAGTTATTTGATTATGTTCAGCATGGCTTTATTAAGAACAAATTATGTGAAACAAATTTGCTTGCTTTTATGATGTACAGTGGGATTGCAGTAGAACCCAGCAACTGATTTGGATTTTGACAAAGCTTTTTACACTGTACTGAGTGAATGTGTCAAAACTGGTTTGTCTTGGTAATGCTAATAGTAAATGGATAAAAAACTGGGTAAAAGATTGTGTACAGAGACAGGGCTGTTAATCATATATACTCTAATTGGAGTAGGGTTCTTAGCTTGGAGAGGGTCTTGCTGAGGGATTTGTGCAAACTGCCATCTATGAAGCTGAAAGGTAGAGTTTCAGTGTTAAAAAATGTAAATTCATGCACTTGTGATTTCAAAATATGTAGACTACTTCTACACTTCAGGCAAAAGCCTGATGGAGAAAAACCTAGGAGTATTCTTAGAAGCACTTGTGGATAAGAAACTTAGCTATAGCAAACAATGGCAGACAGTAGCAGCAACGGCCAACAATGTATCGGCTTGTATTAAAAAGGTTATGGATTTATGGAAGTGTAATGGAACACATGGCCAGATGATTACATATACTAAATTCAGTTACTTGTAACACGTTTGATTGGCCTAATCACTCGGTAAAGGGCTCACATGTGCACCAAACATTATACTTGCTGAAAGTTAACTTAAGGTCGTTCTAAGGAGACTGACGTTTTGCCTGTTGCATTTATTTTAACCATTTAGGATCATGGAAAAAGACCCACAATGACAAAATTATATTACAACTGAGCTCTCATCTACAGATTCTGTAATGTTTTTATTTTTTACTTACATCTGTCTCCTTGGAGAGATCAAATTCCCGCGAACTGTCTTTAAACATAGCTACATGATGGGGGCCCTCACTTAGAGTAACCTTATGGGAGAAAAAAACACACACATTTAACAGAATGAAAGTTGCTTTTTACTGCCCAAATTATTGTCTAACAAGCACATTAACCCTAAATGTAGTTGTACCTTTACAGGAGAACGAGTCATCATCTCTCCAGATCCACGAGGAAAGATTCGAGCCTGAGCAATCATTTCCAAGACACTGGTCTTTCCAGCACTCTGATCTCCAACCACCACTACCTTTCATGGACATAAAAAATGAAGTTATCCATCCTGTTTTTCATTCTACAACTGAGTTAATTTTATATTTTAACTAAATAGATTTGCTTATAAAATAAATGTGCATTTAAGTTGACCATATGCTTGTATTATTGTCACATAGATTTCAATTAAATTTTGCACAAATCATATTAACAGTGCACTTCAAACATCTGCCCCTTCAGCAAGCATTGCTGCAAAAATATGAGATATAGCTAAATTTATTTACAACACAGAACACACATCTGCTTACTAAAATATATCTTGTTCTGGGTTTAAGAACCCAACAGCAGGAGAGACAATCATGTATTTTCATGATGATTGATTGGCAAAAGAAACTACAGAGGATTTTTTCTGTGACTTTTTTTTGTTTGTTGCTTTTTCAGTTTGGATTTTTGATGGAAATGAGTTTGGTGGTGGTTTTAAAAAATATATAAAACCACTCAAATCCAAATGCTAATAAATCCCCCCTTAAAAATCCAAGGACACTAGAAGTTTTTTTTTTCTTTATGTATTATTTAATCTTTTAATAATCCTTTTGTTACCAAAGAATTTCATGTTAAAATATGGCATATATAGTATACTGACTTTAGGTAATAAATACAGCATTTTGTCATTCACATGCACTAAACTGCAAGTCCAGTGAAAACAGTAAATAAATTATTTAATACATACTCTTGGTAAATGGTCCTGTGTGTTGTAGTTGGCATCATAATCAGATAGTATATCTAATACTTCAGAATACATATCAATCAAGGATTTCTGGAGAAAAAAAAATATTCAATGCACAAGCAGAATGCCATTTTAATGCACCACTGGATCACAGTTCTGTGTAAGTCCCCATTTGGAGAGACTGCATAAAACCCTCCATCTATAAGCTTCAGCATTTGCTTTCTTAATTTTTGAAATGTTAATATTAAAGGAGAATATTCACCCAATACCCAATATCTCTAAGCATCAATAATTAAAGATTTTTGATGGTTTAAGTTATTTGAAACTATAATTGCAATCGAAAGGGGTCTGACTGCAATATCTGCACTCCTGGATCCTGAAACAATGTTGCAAGCCAGCAGACCTGGAAGAGAAGTGACTCCCGTTACACTGTATTTAATGTCTGACCCAGAAACAGATACTTCTTTCAACTTCAATTACGTTCACAAATAACTTTAAAACTATTGAAAATGTTAATTAATGTATTCTGAAAAGCTGTTTAGAATGATAGTTTCTTCAATTATGCAAAATAAATTGTTTTTTTAGGAAGAGGACTCCTTTAAATTCAGAAGAATACAAGATACAGAGGGGATCAACAGACAAATTGGAAGTAACTCCCTCATCCCATAGAAGTGACAGGAAGAAAAAGAATCAGGACATTGGAATAAAACCCAATAAGGAATAATTATGACTTAAAAAAAGAACAAAACAAAATGGAAAAGTATTTTTTTATTCGAGAATAACTTATACTGATGGAATCTAATTCATCTGGCATTTGTAGATTCTTATTCCATGTTTTTAGATTTTTCTTGATTATAAATGTATTTTTAAATGAGGTCCTGTTTTAAGGGAAAACCCAGTTTAAATACACAACCTTTAGTTTCCGTTGATGAATGCCTTTATCATCCTTTTGCAGCACCAGCTTTCTAAGATCTTTGTTTTCTTTCTCAAGCCTTTCAAGGATGCGTTGGTATTTTAGCTGTAAAATAATTATACATGTTTACTAGAAACTATTATGCAACTTACAAGACTTCATAGGGTTGATTCACTAAAGTGCGATAACGCTTATCGCATGCTTTTTTGCATTAAAATTGACGCGCAAAAAAACACATGATTCGCTAAAGTATTATCGCATGCGTTAAGTTGCATATCACGTGCGTTAAATTGCGCGCAACTGCATGCGTTGATTTTACCGCATTGCGTTAATTCTCGCGCAGAAATAATACTAACGCATGATTCACAAACACATACACATGCTAAATATCGCATTAGTCTATGTGCGAAAATTAACACCTACTTGGGGCAGGCGGTAATTATAGAAAAGTACAGTTCATGAGCTTTTGGCAACACAATATGGACTTTGCAGTGTTATTTATTCAAGTATGTGTTGGCCCTAGAGTAAGGCAGCCTCCAGTTTGCAGGGAAATGGTCATTTTCAAAAAAAAAATAGTTTTACAAACGTAATGCTATGTATGGCTAATATGGCGTGCGCGCGAAAAGTAGCGCACATGCATTAATTAGCGCGCTGTGTTAATTAGCGCGCGTTGCATCAAATACCGCACAAAAATAGTCTTCGCGACTTAAATAACAGCATCACGTCTAAATTAACGCAAATATCCTTTTAGTGAATTGTGCGTTAAGATGCAAAAAATTAGACACAATAAAATTTTTAACGCATGCTATAAATAGCCCTTGTTTTAACGCACTTTAGTGGATCAACCCTCATGTCTGTTTAGCTACAGTGTTTTTTTTTAATGAACAAAGATGCAGCCATCTTCTGCCTGTTAAATTTACCTGGGTTCGTAGAAGTTCTTCTTGGAGTTGATCTATCTTATCCTTGTCCGAGACCTATAAAACAATATCCATTTGATTAAAGGTAAGATTACACAATAACATATCAATATATAACTATATATATATATATATATATATATATATATATATATATATATATATAGTTATAGTTACTATGTAACTATATATATATAGTTACATAATTAAGTTGGGTTGAAAAAAGACCAAAGTCCATCAAGTTGAACCGATGGCTAAGGCCTCAAGCATACCATACATGATAAATATGTATGTAGTTAAAATCAGATCTATTTAATTGCTTATTCCAATTACACAATCAGCACACCATAATTGTGGCTTCCTGTTCAGAGCACACAATTAGAATAAGCATGGAACAGATTTGAAACAAATATTTTCAATCCAAATAATAGTACAAAGATATGCAGGAACATTTACTAAAATGTCATCATTTCTTATTTATTTTTAATTTTCAATTAAACTAAATTTGTTTTCCTGAATGTGTGATATTTACTAAAAAAGTTGCAAAAAAAAAAACTCGCTCAGAGAAATATAAAAAAAAAACCTGACTTTTTCGAATTGTTGTTGCAAAAATCCAGACTTTATCGAATTGTCAATGTCGTGATTTTCAGACAAAACCCAGCCATATGGTTAAAGTTTCAAGATAAAATAAAGAACTTCAAGGAAAGGGAACGGACCTCTGCCATTGACTACATGAACTTGGCAAGTTTAATCTGACAAATTTGGATTTTTAGCTGTTTAGACGCATAGTAAATAAGTATAAAAAAAAAACATTTGAATCAAATTTAAAATTAAAAATGGATGATTAGTAAATGAGCCCTGTAGTCAGTGGGTCTTTAGATAAAAAGATAACACTATATTATTATGTATGTATCTATCGATAGCGCTCTGTAGCACTGTATGTGTCAACTGTACAAGTGATTAAAGCGGACCTGTCACCTTAAGAAATAATTCCAAATTGTTTTCTATTGTGGTTTTCAAGCAAAATAAACTTTACTTACACTATATAAATTATTTTAATCTTAGTTTCTTCAGCCTTGGAATTTACAATTGCAGCATGCAGGCAGGGGCCATTTTGTGGACACTGTTATCAAAGCAGGCATTGCATTCTGCCAATATCTTGTTTCTGTGCCAGTATGTGGAGACCTAATGCCCATACCCATGCACTGGTTACAAAATTACATGGTGAGGAGGGAGGGGGAATGTGAGGGGTGCAGCAACATCTAAGAAGTTCTGAATTGAAAGTGAAAGTAACTGTCAGAGGCGGGGCAGACAATATATGACTGACAGCTGGGATTTTTAAATGCTTTTATAATAGGTATGGATGTGGTAATAAAAAAATGATTTTGGGTTTCTTGTTTAATTTGAAAAGGGCTATTATTATACAGCTTTTTATGTCTGGGTGACAGGTCCACTTTAAATATTCTCTCTGCTGGCAAAAACTTCACAAGGTGATGGGAAAGTTTCTCTCACCCTAAAATTTTTTAAAATTGTGTCTATTCCTTTTGTCAGTGCTGGAGTTTACCAATGTTATATTTAGTTTAGACTTAATCCATAGTAACTCTGTAAAATGGTCATGGGAGATTACTGGTAAAGAGATTTTAAAGGAGAAGGAAAGTCATTTTGGCATTTTAGTGCCAATAGATTTGACACATTAGTGCCACCTAGAATGCTATATTTATTCTGCAGAAAGCATTGCCATGCCTAAGTAAAGAGCCCTAGAAGCTTTCTCCATTTGTTCCAGACAGCAGCTGCCATTTTAAGTAGCTTCCTGCTTGCAGCTTGGCCTGTTATAGCTCAGATCACACATTCCTAAGGGGAAGGGGGGAGTTCTTAACATTCTTGTGGGAGGGGAAAGAGGAGAGAACTGCACAGACCCCTTGAATGATGGATTTTTACGAGAGAGGAAGTCAGATACCCTAAGAACACGTTTACAAAAAAGGAAACAAGAAATCCTGTGTTTCTTTTGATAGAGGACTCAGTGCAGCGTTTCTGTGAGTGCTTATGGCTGTATTTACACAGACCTTTCTGATAAAGCTTACTTAGTTCTTACCTTACCTTCTTTTATATCTGATATATACAAATATATAGTAAGGAAAAAAAACAAGAATCCCATCAGGGTACAATGTACAAGCAAATGATCCAGATGGGCTACACAGTAAAAAAAATCAGTTAATCAATTTAAAAGAAAATCAGTGAAATGTTGCTGCATTAAAGGGGAAGTAAACTCATTTTATATAGTTAGAAGATGCTTTCAGAATCCCTAAAAATAAGCCAACTTTCAATATGTTTTTTTCCTTATGGACTATAAAAATAAAATCGTAGGTTTGCTTAGGTTTAGGTTCTGCTGTTCCAGACAGCCCTGCCGTTGATGTTCAAATACATTTGGTAACTTCTCATTGGAGTGTGAACCAATAGTAACAGAGTGTATCTGGCAGCAGTGACCACACAGATTTATTATTATTAAGGATTAATAGAATTTCCTAACTTTATGTGATGACCTTAAGTATGCTTTAGCAATGAATGATTATTCTATGGAGCCATAGTTTTTTGCATATCTAAAGAGATATTTTTACATATTTAAGAACCTTTATGTGCTTCTTAGTAAAACTTTTAAACATAAAATGTATTAATTAACACAGATAAAATTATGTCAGATCAGACTAAATTATGAACAGTAAAACAATAACTCCCCTTCAATCACATTTCAACATAACCATGCAGTTAGTTGCATACCCCAACTTATATAACCAACAAGTATTTCCTCTGCTGTCTGTGATTCATCTTCACATAAACCACCCACAATCACAGTAAGACCCACTCCAGAAACCCTTCACACTTCCCTACATAATTACTACATCGCTAAAAACTGTAACACTTTAGTCAACAGAAACTAAACATGGCCATCACTCCCCCAGTGATAAATGTTAGGTACCCACCAGTGATTATAATTGCTTACCCGAGACCCTGGACCAGGACTCCTGTTCACTGAAAACTGCACCAGCCCCAGGTACTACTGTAGGAGCAGCACTGAGGGGGAAAATGGGGGTCAGTGATCCCCATTTGAAAGTTGAAAAGAGTCAGATGAAGGCAAATCATTTAAAAACTATAAAAAAATAAATAGTGAAGACCAATTGAAAAGTGTCTTAGAACTGGCCATTCTGACATACTAAAAGTTAACTGAAAGGTGAACCACCCCTTTAAACATCTTTATTGGTTTTAATGTTTTACATTTGTAAATGTGATTGCTAGTGAAAGCAGTATCTGTCTGTCTCTTGCTATTCTTTGTACTGGTGGTTCTGACACAATATGGTTTTCAAACAATACAGCAGAAGCCAGCTGATGAACAGAATTGTCTTGGCTCAATGAAAGTTTCCCATCTGACTGTCTAATTAGGATAGTAACACATTTTTTTTAAAAAATTTTCTCCTATCCTATTTCTCCTTTTATTTCTCACTCATCAAACACGAGACTACATTATAATTAACAGCTTGGCTTTATATTATGAGACTTATTTGAAATAATGAAGCAGTTTTAAAAATGCACACTAAGGAGATATTATAATAACAGATGCTGCCAGTTTAATGACACACAGCAACCGATCAGGTTTTTGCTTTGAAACTGGAGACAAACACTTAAAATATAATAATATATAATAAGATCTATAAAGGCTTGTTTAAAATGGCAAACGCGCAGTTCAACAATGGACACAAAACCGCATTCATTTAAACACAGCTTGCCTTGGACACCCTTAATTTTGGCCTGGCTTTGCTTCCACTTTTCAAATGGTAAATGAGTTGCACCCCAACAGATTCCAGTAAAACAAAAATGCAGCTTATGCATAATTTACAAATACAGAGGCTAATTTTTTTTATGCATTGGTAATCTGTGTGCAAGCTGCAACATGTGCTACTTTGCAGGTGACTGCTATTACATTGGAATTGCGGTGAAAAAACAAAACATTGCTTTTTGCTTACTGCACTTATATATGAGAGCCATGAATTATTATACAATTTAATATTACTATACTAAGGATGAGATGAGACCATACCATTCAGATATAAGAAAAGGAATGGTTAGAATGCAGGATTGACACAGTGCACAAGCTCAGGCAACATGCTCTGCAGGGTGAAAATAATATTCTGCTTATATTAGAGCTCACAAACTAGCAATACAAGTACTTTCACACCCCACTGAATGAAACAGTCACCACAACCAAGGAGTTATGAGATGAAACTCCCGACAACTGCACTAGTTTGAAATTTAACTCCCTAGTCATTTCACAAACTTGTTTGTGCATGTATTTATTACACTTAATGTCCTACTAGCCATCACCTTGCGATGTTGCTGTGAGGTGCCCATGTTAATGTTGCCAGCAGCCCTGCGAGCTTCTTCTTCATGTTGCTGTATCTGCTCTTGTAATAGTATGAGTTCACCAAGCAAACCCTGCCATGAGTTTACAGAGAGAGACACGGGATGAAGGTGGGGGGCAAAAACAGTAATGGGAAAATAAAAATAAAGGGGTTAACATAAAGACAGAGGACAGATGGAAATGCCTGGAAACAAAACAGCCCAATAGGCACCAAAGAAAGAATGTGCTGTAAAGCTTGTGCCAAAAGTTTAGAAAACCAATGCCAAGCATTAGCAGTTATTGTCTTTACTGTGAGAAAACCTATAGCATATTTTACAGGGAAATGGCTGCTTGAAGCACTGTCTTACACATGTAAGTCTACACAGCACTGTTAGACGTGCAGTAAATGCAGGATTTCTGCTCTGTGTATTAGGGTACTGTAAATATTGAATACCAGAATCAGTTGGGTAATGGTATAATAATAACTAGTTCCCAATAACCTGTTGCAAAAGTGGAGGCAGATAGAAGTAGTTTGTAAAATATTTATTATGAAAGAGATGGTCTCTTATGTATGTTTTATACGGCTGCGAATTTAGCCTATAGTTATTATTATAAGGGGTAGCACAGCGAGGTAATGTACTTTACACCTTTTTCCTTTCATGCCATTCTCATTTTAGCAGCTTGACACTGCATGGGAAAAGTGCTCATTATGCGATGCTTGACTTATGTGATTTCACATTTATATTACCATGAAACAGCAAAATACAGTATGGTTAGATCTAATCATATGGTTTTGTAGTCACATATAAACATCACAATGATTCATGTCAATGCTCTCCTTGATTGTTCTTTGTGGAAAATATTGTGATCTTGAGGCAATTATCCCACATAACTTCAACCTCCTTCACAGGAATGCAAATAAGGTGATCGTAAGGTAGCACAGCATGTGTGGCTGCTAAAGACTGATGAAGTGTCAGAATATTGGTTACAGTTTGGATACTTACCACTGGTTGTAACAAAAAACACTTTAAAGGAGTAAAGAGAAATCAAATCAGACCAAAGTTTAGTGGTACTCAGTCAAATGCTTAAAGGACTAAAGGCTTGGAAAAGTACTTTTGCAATTTCAGTTAATTTTGTTAACTTAGCAGTTTTTGAGAAAGAGATGCTTTATATGCCTATTTTCCCATTCAAGTTCCTGCAACAATCAGGATCAGGGGTAACTGCCTATTGTAGAAGGCCTCTCCGATTGGAACTGTCCTGCAAAGGGTGTCGGCTCTGATGGGCTCAAGAGTGATGAAGCCGAGTCCCACTGATCAGTCTAGTCATGTGACATCTTTAATAGCCAGTACAAGTTCTACTATACTCTAAGGGGCATATTTATTAAGCTGTGTAAAACGAATTCGCTGAAAAAACGGCATAAAAAGCTGTGTAAAATAAACAGAGAAGATCGCCGTCTGAACGCCAGATTTTACGCCGTTATTTAACGTAAGTTCCGGCGGAAGAAAAAACGCATAAAAAATTTACGCAGATTTTATGCCATTTTTTACACAGTGAAGCCTGTCGATGTGTGGCGAATTGTCTCGCCATTTTTTTACACAGAATAAATATGTCCCTGATTAACTTAAATTTAAAAAAAAGTGATTTTCCGAATTAACCGTGCCATATTCCTGTCAGTGACACAGTACCAGCATGGGAAAAGGCCACTCAGGGTGTCACAAAACTGGGTTGGACACTTTCTGGGCTCTCCAGATCCCAGCACAGTGCCATGACAACCAGGAGGACAGATGGCAGAAAGCTTCCTTGCAGTAATCAGGCAGAGAACAAAAGCCTTTCTAAGATTCTACAAATTTTCTTGTCTTTATGCAAGTGTATATATGAAGTTTATTATAAATAAAAAAAATAAACGTAATCATTAAAGTGAACACACTAACAAAGGCCCCAGTCTCCTAATTTGAAACACAAAATGACAGTGCATAAACTAGGAGTCCAAAACACTTTCTTTGTATTTATAAAAGATATATACATACATGCACGCACACTCAACAAGTGTCTTCCCTACAAGATTAGGGGGTTTTAACTTATCCTACATGTCTCCTTTAATGCTGTAAGGGGTGGAGCAAGAGACATGCCAATATACAGACCTTTGTGGTGAGAGTAAGTGCCTTGCAATAGCAAGACACTGTGTAACAGTTTAAGATTCATCTCTTTTGTAGCACTACAGTGCCAATATGAAGCTAAGTTACATAATCAATAAGGAAGAGATTCTGGGATAACACTACCACAAACCGCAGTGAGTGTTTCTGGTGCAACTTACTACTATGGCTGCAAAATGCCAACAGTTACTGGGTGCTGCATGCATATTTCCAGCTACTTTAATGCAACATGGTGAAAACATCTGGAAAATATTTAAAAGTTCAGGTACTGTGCACACTATACAATCAATGTAAATCCAATGACTCCTAAATAAATATAAATATATATATATATATATATATATATATATATATATATATATATATATATATATATATAAATATATATATAGACTAGAAACAAAAAATAGGTCCCAATAAACCCATCTCCTTATAACCATGAGTTCTAAGTATCTCTGAAAATGCATACAAAACATACCAAAACGCGAAGACGGGAATCATGACTCCTTAATTTACAGCTTTTCCTCAACAACTCACGACTCAAGTTTTTGAATGTGGGTTAAGAGAATGGGTCCAGTTAAAATAGAAAAATAATTAAGTGCTTAATGATTTCTTTTGTTCAGGATATACAATATAGGGGCGAGTGTTGCAGGACTAACACTTGGGTTAAAAAAAAGTTTAGTCCAAACAAATAATCAGAAACTGACATTGGAAACAGGCACATATGTTAAAGAGATACTGACAAAAATGAAACCGTTTTTTACATCTATCATAACATTGTATTTCCATGCTATGTATAATTATGCCTTAAAAGTATTTGTCTGATGCTTTTACATTACCTATCTGATCCCCCATGTACCCCATGAGGGGGCTGCCATATTTGTGCAGCAGGAGTCCATTAGCATTAGAAGCTATAACTGACAGGCTGAGAAGGAGCAGTCAGGTTGGCAAAACAGTCAGGTTGGCAAAACAGTCAGGTTTGGGGACTTCAAGCAACAATTACTTAAAATAGCAGCCTTCTCTGTGAAAAATGATCAAAATGACCTATAAGTAACTTTCTATGTACATTACTATTTTGAAAAGTAGTATTTTAGTGTCAGTATCACTTTAACAATGCCAAAATGTAAGATGCCAATGGCTTGGAGGAAAGCATAAGTTTTAATTGGTCTGCCACAGAGTCTGTGTAGGGTCTATTTTATGTAACAGTTAAGGTAATGACTGAGCTGGGCAATAAATTCAATGTTATATGTGTTTGGAAAAGCGCAGTTATGGAGATAGGAGTATGGGACTGCATGACATGCAAATAAGCCTCCACAAAAGCAACTAAGAATCTGTCGTCTAGTAAAAGGGATATGAATTGAACAGATGGGTGGGTAATTCTTCTCCTTTACAAGGCACTGGTAAGGCTCTGTCTAGAATATGCTGTGTAGTGTCCAGAGAAGAGCTGACATACAAGACCTCAGTTATGAAGAAAATGATCACTATGTAGTAGATTTATGATTGCTTGAGCCTTTCAGCTCGAGCAATCATAAAGGAAACCCTGTGTGATTAAAGGAACTCATGCGGGATTTCGGGGGGGGGGGAACCTTGTTTGTCGAGGTATTCTTCAATGAGCATTTCTTACATAAAAAATGTTTGGCAGCTTTAAGGTGTATAAATAGACCATGTGCTGTGGATCAGCACACATTCACTTTGAGGCACAATTTTGCACATTTTTGTAGTATTCAAAACTCATTTAAAGAGCTTACATACAGGTATCGTACCTTCTTGTACTGTTTTTCAGAACCCTCAAAGGTCTGGTTGTCTGTAGCTTTAAAGGCAGTCTCCCCTCCTGGGCCTGACAGAAAAGAAATCAAAACACACTTTACCCTGCTAGATGTCTGCATAGCACAGGACTGAAACACAGATAACAGGTATTAAACTGTCAATAATATGCTGTTTTGCTGAAAGGGATTCTTGTGTGGAGCAAAATGGCATACAAATTTATGAAGCATACAAAACAGACAATAAAATTGAATGATATTTAGATTTAGGCTTCCTTTCCATAAATAGGGCCATCCTATAAATTTCTAATATTTAAAGATGTTAATTCTAATTTTGACACAGACTAAAATAGTACTGTAATATAACCGATTTTTTAACTGACGTTTTAGCTTGTCATAAGTGCAACAGACAGGGCATTTACACACCTAAAAACAGAAGTAGATCAGAAGGTCCTATGACTTCACTAACCAAATTGTGACCTGTGAAAAATCAGCAAAAAAGGGGAAAATAATATCGTGAAATGTGAAAACATGTTAGCAAACACTGGAAAGGAAACCATTGTATCTGTGATATCATTTTGTAAAAATGAAAGACACAACATATTGCTAAGCATAAGCTATGAACCTCATATATACTATATTTAACATCAAAACTTACTATCAACATTGAGCTAGACATAGACATGAAAATAGGTAGAGTATGGTATGGTTTAAGTAAATAAAACACATAGTGCTACAAAAGTTTTCACATCTTCCATGGTATCATATTATATGAGATAATACACCATGGCTTCTACAGTGTAGCAGGACTAAGTAGCCTTCTTGCTCCAGGCATTAAAAAAACTACACCTACCAGTATTCCTCTTCCAGGTTAGTTGCTGGAGGAATGCTGGTAAATGCAGTTCCTCAACATCTGGAATGTTGAAGGTTTACTATACCTGAGCTACAGTATTCTCCATTTGGTCACTGCAGTTGTTTGCATTTCCTTACCTGCGGAGAACCATCCCTTTAATAAACTAAAGCTTTCTCCCAGCTTCTCAAAGTCTGGTAGTAGCTTGGACAACTCCTCAGCATCAGGGAGGGCTTTACTTAGTTTATCTGTAAACAAGAAAGACTGTTTTTACATTTTAAACAAGTAAGTCAAACAATGGTCACAAACAGACAGAGTTTGAGGCCTTGTAAACAATGGGACAAATTCATGTTCCGTGTTTTAGCTAAGCAGAAACAATGTTAACCATTTGTGGAAAAAATGACTGATAAGTTTAATTTTACATTTTTTTCCATTATCGTAACATGGAAAATATTTGTACAGATTCTTTAAGTCCCTATAGATTTACACCTTGCCGAAATGATTACAGTGCTTATTCTTTTTAAGGACATAACAAAATCGGTAAAGTTCAGAGCTGCTGCTGAACTCCTTATATAAAAAAATTTGGTGATTCAAATCTAATTATTATATTACAGTAAAGTGGTAATAACTGATTTCCAGCTGATGTTTTATGGTCAGTACTAACCAAAATCAATGTGTTGATCCAACTCCCAAATAAAGTCAGGCACAATCCACTTGTATTCATTGAGATCAGGGAACATATCCTTCCATTGATCATATGTCTAAAAAAAAAAAAAAAAAAAAAAAAAGACTTGTAACTGTAATCTACTGAAAGATACCCTTAAAAAAGAATCTTACACGTACATCAAAACGTAATGTAAGCAATTTAAACATGATACTTTAGAAGTCGGCCAGGGGAACAGAAAAACAATTTTATATCTCAGCTCAGCAGAATTAAAGGATTGCACAAACACTAGCTAATATACTAAACTCTTTCACCAAACATGAAAGCATCATACTAGTTAGCATCACTATAATGTAAAGGTTAGAGCTATCATTGCGAGGAATTCCTCAGAGATTTATGAAAAATGCTGGTGTTCTGTTTAATTCTACAAAAAATGGCTTGGTTGATAAATATTGACCATATTTCCATTGACTTTACAGCCTACTGTTTAACTATATAAATAAAATTAATTGCAAACATGTGTACCTTTTTTGCCGTGTATCCACCACCAACAGCAGATCCTAGGAGAAGATAACGAAGTTTTAATAATCTGGATGCCAACCTCGCTACCCAAAAGTTCCGTTTAGCATGGAATCCATAGCTCACAGGACAAAGCCTGCTTTTCTGTGGTGGAAGGCGAGAGAGTGAAGAGTACCACCGTGTCGAAGTACTTGGTAATGGCCTGTGAATCTTCAAGCTTGAAAAATGGGAATGGCAATTTCTCTGAACATGTAGGCTCCGTACAGGTAATTTGGCATCATTTGCAGAATGCTTCTTTACCAGTCCCCGACAAACAATGCTTTCATAATTAAAAGAAAAAAGAAATCCAGATATAAAAATTCCATGTACAAAAGTCAAAACAAGCAAAAATAAGAAACTGTTTTGAGATGATATTTAAGTAGGGATGACATATTTCTAGGGACAATTGCAATGCTCAATGGAACTCCAAGAGTGTTATAGGTAATAGAAACTGAGCTATTCTGAGCCTGCACTGACTGACAAATCAGTCAAATCTGAGAAACACTCTCTTCTCCATCTGCAGGCTGCGAGATAAAGAGCAGCTCACTACAAACAGCTTCTCAGTGGACTGTTGATTTATTTTGATTGTGAATCAGGAAGTAGAATGCGACTTTAGTTTCTGTTTCGGATTTTGCCCGGTTTAGTACACAAATTAACAAAACTACTCATTTTCCCAACTAAAACAATAGGCAAAACATATGTTCAGGTCAAGCCCTATTCATTAAGCTAATATTGTAATACTTTCCTTTTAATTAAAAAAAAAATGTTTTGTTTTTTTTTTTTGCAAAATCTCAGCGAGATTACTTTGCCATAATTTCATGTATGTGCTCATATAACTGTACACTCATAGCTTTTACATATGGAATTTATGCCAAAAGGAAAGATCAGCAATAGTTTAACTCTGTAATTGTATGATCTACAATGCTGAAATTCAAGCTACAGATGCTTTTACAGTTTTCTTGTTGGTCTATGCGGGATTGTTAGTTGCTGGCACAAAAAAGATTAAATGCAGATGGTGTTCCAGTAGATGAAAAAACTGCGGTCTACACTACTTCCATAGGCAGGAAATGACAGGGTTAAGAAACAGTATGAAGCATAACAGTTAAAATGGAACAAACATATCTTCTATTTTTTCTGAAATATTTTCATATTATTTTAATTCAGACATTAAGGGACACTAAATAACTAACTTGGTTAAGAGACAGCTAACAAATAAGTGCTATCCAGTGCGCATGCCCTAATGGCCAAATCTCATTCTGAAGGGAGGGGGGGAGAGTGTCTGCGCCTGCTCCGGTTTTGGCCTCAGAGCGCAGCACTATGGGAAAATTCGATATACAACTCTGCACTTTTTTTGAATGGATGACAGTGCTGCTTGAAACAGATGTGATGTAAGCTGATTCCAGGGTGTTGGGAGTATGTATTAAAGTAAGGCTTTTCATATGCAACTGCATGTTAACTGGGCTTTCCTTGTCGTTTAAAATCTCCTATGAAATACAGCCCTTAGTGCGCAACTAATAAAGCTTAATCTCTATTTCTACTGCAGCTCTCTACAGCTACAATGCCACACACGTTACACAATATGCTGGCAAATCATCAGTCCTACCTACATCTCAGGATTTTCAGTCATATTAAAGTGATACTGACACGAAAAAACAACTTTTTAAAATATGAATGTACATAAAAAGTTGCCTATAGGTCATGTTGATTATTTTTTGCTGATAGGTTTGCTTTTGTAAGTAATTGTTACTTGAAATCCCAAAACCTGACTGTGACTGTTTTGCCAACCTGACTGTCCCTTCTCAGCCTGACAGTTACAGCTTCTAATGCTAACGGCCTCCTGCTGGACAAATATGGCCGCCCCCTCATAGAGGAACATGGGGGATCAGATAGGGAATGTAAAAGCTTGGACAAATACTTTTATGGCAAAATTATAAATAGCATGCAAAGGCAATGTTATGACAATGTTATAAAAAAGGTTTAATTTCTGGTGTCAGTATCACTTTAACATATGTGTAAATAGCACCAACATATTCCACAGCACTGCTCACACATATAAAGCCCCCCTGGTGAAAGCAATTCTTCTCCTAGTCCTTGTTGTTTTTCAGTGTTCGGTGTTTATCCTCCCTTTAACTATGCATCGCTTTGGTTGTTCATTTAGCCCCAATGAGGTGTGGTTGTGCTCAGAACAAGGACAATCACAGAAAAACCAACGCAGGTCAGACATGCAGCTAAACTGCCAAAGGGCTACACCACCCAAACATAAGAACTGCGAGCAGCTATTTGGCATGCACAGACAGTGTATGTATGTGTTACAGACACAATGAGAGAGCAATGTAAACATGGAAGGCACAACAAATTAACTGGCTCGCATTGCCGAGGGGACAATGGCAACTCACCAGGCCGCCCGTAACATTTTGGGCGACGGGGACTAAACCCCGTATCTCCCTCACATACAGGTCCTGCCAAGCAAGGGCACGTATGGAACTGACATCCGATACACTTCCGGGTAAGGAAAGGACTACAACACTTAGAAGGCTCGGTCGGAACAAGTACCGACACCTATAGTTCCGGAGAGAACGGTTCCGCTTGTCAAAAATTACTTTAGATGAACGAAAGGGGTTAGAGCACCGAGTGGCTTTCGGATTTGTATATGGAAGTAACCCAAATCATTAAAGCGAAAATGGGCAGATTTAACATAAGCTGTATAAAATCCTTAGTTCCCCACATTTTATCATCTATGAAATAGAATCGAGCGGCCATAGGGGAATAAGTGTTGCGCCTTAGCTTAGTTTCAAGTTTCTGAACCACTGGGTTAGTCCAAAAATGCTGCCAAATGTATATTATGACATGGACACGGCATTGCAACAGAACCGCCATGGGTTGTTTTGCCCATTTTGGAACTTACCAGTACCAATGGCATCCCAATACTGATTTGGTTGTTTCGGCGTGGCTACTCTCTCCTCAACGAGTTGGCACCTCTTCAGTTGTAATCTAGACAGTCCGGTTTTAGCAGATACTGTCAAGTTTAGTTAATAATGTCTGAGTTTCCTAGGTCTGAAAACCATGACGGAAAGATAATTACAGGCAAAAAAAAACTTTTTCTCACTGTGATTGTACTCAAAAACAGTATGACTGATGCCTGAACTGTCTGTCACATATACACCCCTGGTGGTTCTGCAGACACTCATACAATTAAGTGAAAGAGGTGATGCCTCTTTCCCTGGCAAATCGTTGATTTTGAGACCGCTGTACAGGTTCTGCACTCTTTCTGACAAAGATGATTTTGGGATGCTCTATGAGAAAATGAGTCAGTAAATATATACTTGAGTGATAAAATCAGTAAATATATATTTATGTCCTTTTCACCAACTCTTTTGTTTTACTTTGTGCCTCTTTAAACAGCTTAGGTTAAGGTAAACCCAAAATATTTGGTGTGGCACACTATTTTTTCAGCTCATTTACCTGCGTCTTTCTGTTTTAGACAAAAGAAGGGACCCCTACACTATGAGGTTCTGAGGTTAGGTGTTTGGGGGTAAACTTTTATTTATGTTATAGTTAAAGTGTGACTTGCAATTACGTCACTAGATGGCAGCAACACACAAAGTTGTTAATGTTTAGGACCCGGGGGAGTTTCTAGGAGGAGTTCTTAAGCCCAAAAACCTATATAACACATTTGAAAAAAAAGACCATCTATGTTGATATGTTCGAACATCCGAGGTGGACAAATCTTAAGCCTGAAACAGAAGCTTTCCCCGTCTAGGTCTTGGCTGAGTAGGCCGATGTACATAGGACTAGCTAGTGTAGCAGGTTAGCCTTGTGGCTGAAAGGAAATTAGCCTTATTTGTAGAGGCAGCTGTTGCCCCACCCAAGAGGTTAATGTGGGTAGGGACCCTAGTGATTTAATGTGCATGACTTACAATCTTTTAATGAGATGGGGCTATGTTTTTTAAAATTAGTTTTATACCTTTACTACCTGGGGCTCAGATTTGTGCCAGCAAAGTTCTGGAGTTCAGCATCTGGGCTCCATGTAACCCCTTTTTTCGCAGTGGTCTAAAAGCAGAGGGATCACAGAGACTGTAAGGTATAAATAAAAAACAGTACATATGGTGCAGAGAGTTCTTGGTAAAGTACGCAACACCATGTAAATTGTGTCTATAAAGTGTGCAGATGAAATACATGCCAAACAGGGGAGGAGGGACTTGATGCTACAAGTTGTAACACAGCTTGCATTTTACTGTGATGTTCCTTTCCTTATTGACATCACGTGTGCAGGGAATTGTGGGATTTAAAGGATGCAGACTGAAGGCAGGCTGAGGGCAGTCAACTAGGGTTAGATCAGCAGCAGAACAGAGGGCCAGGCTTTTGTAACCAAACCATATTATTACAAATAGAATCAGTTAACATGTGCTTACACAGTGAAAATAGCTTCTTGCAGCCCCAGGTGCACGCTGTACCCACTGCCCGGGCAGATAAATTCAAAAATGAAGAAAACAGCAGGCTTGATAAAGGGCTGGAGTGAAGCCCGAAACGTTGCTTTTGGCACTTAGTAAAGATTCACATTTTTCAAAACAACCGGAGTGCTGCTGTTTTCAAACCATATTATTACATTACAGTCATGAAAAGGTTGCATATTTTTAATTGATGTATATTGCAAAGTTGCTTGAATTATGTTTACTTTTTAAAAAGCTTAAATTGTGTTTGAGTGGAGTTCCCCTTTATGCAGGATTAAAATTATTTGTACCATACAAAAGTTTGAGTGTGTAATGTGGCACAAATGACAAAACTAAGCATCAATTAGACCTTATGACATCACTAAGTTCTTTTGATAAAGATACAGCGTACAGGTTTTTCAGGGCTTTTCTATATTACTTTTGTAAAGCTTGTTTTGTTTAACTGATGGTATCCTGTTTCAGTAGTGTGGATTAGTGTTGCAATGTGAGATAAAGTGCTCTGACACTATGAGCCTTTAAGTCTTATATTTTTAAAATATCTGCTTATCATAATGTATCATTTTTCCAGTTTTTAATGTGTTATTATCCCAGTATGTTTAATTAAATGAAGGGGCACCACATTTTGCCCTGTGCCTAGGCTGGGGTAGTTAGGGGCAGGGACAATGTTTGGGTGTCCAGGCTGCATGACATACATTATTTTTTTGTGTAAAGCAACAAGGAGAGCTGCTGCGGTAAGCTAGAAACATGATAGAGTACTATGACTATTTCAATATCCAGCCAATTCAAAAGGTGCTTCAGGTTGTTAATACCAAATTAAAAGGGAACATTTACATAAGCACAAGATCATCTTTAGGATACCCCCTGAAATTAATGGTCATTGTCCATTTACAGGTAAATCTAGGGTTAAGGTGTCAGAAACTATTTTCTGCAGTGATCTTACTTGTATAGCTAGGTAATTGTTGCTAAAGGGTATGGCAAATGGCCGAAAAATGTTGTAACTTTAGAACCCAAATTTGTTTAGACAGCCCTGCTCATTTATGTACATAGTGGGGGAGTTGAAAATTGTGTGGTGTGAAGGCATCAGTCATAGGGGTGGGTGTGCTTTTGTATTTGGTGGACCTCAGTCTGGCACTGGGTTAGACTCTACAGTTTAGAAATAGTTTATTTACCTCATACAGAAACTTGTCCTAGAACAGAAACAAACCTTATTATTCCTGAGGAATCCAGCAATACTTGCCCCTACCGAGGCCTCTGCTCCCAATATTAAAGGTGATTAAGGTATTTTATTAGCTCACTAGAGCTCATACTTAGGCCAGAAAAGAAACAAACTCCTGAGCTGTTGCCAGCAATTCCTGCTGCCACCAGCACCTCCAGTCTTCTACTTTCAATATTTGACCAAATGTACAATTAATGGTTTTTTTTCTTCTTTTTTACAGCTCTGCTGTGAGCTTCTACTTGTGCCAGGAAACAAAAAAAAAAACCCACTTTTTCTTGGTGAATTGCCAACAATACCTCCAGCCACCAAAGCCACTGCTCCCAATTTAGCCAAAAAGTTAGTTTGAAGTTTTTTTGTACAAACTAAAATTGTAGCACATATGAAAGGCAGGTACAGCATGTGGAATGTTTAGTGCCATAATATGTCATGAAATGGTGGGGGCCACTGTGTCTTAAAATAGTGCTACACATTACATAGTTACATAGGGTTGAAAAAGACCAGAGTCCATCAAGTTCAACCCTTCTAAGTAAACCCAGCACACACAACCTATACTTACCAATCTATACTAACACATACATAAACTATATATGCAAACATTAATACTAACTGTAGATATTAGTATCACAATAGCCTTGGATACAAGGCATTAACAGAATCTGCCATTACAACATCACTAGGAAAGGCATTCCACAACCTCACTGCCCTCACCGTGACAAAACCACCTACGCTGCTTCAAATAAAAGTTCTGTTCCTCTAATCTATAGGGGTGGCCTCTGGTGTGTTGATCATTTTTATGGGAAAAAAGAACACCCCCTATCTGCCTATAATCCCCTCTTATGTAATTTTACAGAGTAATCATGTCCCCTCGCAAGTGCCTCTTTTCCAGAGAAAACAACCCCAACCTCGACAGTCTAACATTATAGCTTAAATCTTCCATCCCCTTAATCAGTTTAGTTGCACGTCTCTGCACTCTCTCCAGCTCATTAATATCCTTCTTAAGGACTGGAGCCCAAAACTGCACTGCATACTCAAGGTGTGGCCTTACCAGAGACCTATAAAGAGGCAAAATTATGTTTTCATCCCGAAAGTCAATGCCCTTTTTTTTATACAAGACAGCACTTTGTTTGCTTTAGTAGCCACAGAATGACACTGCCTGGAATTAGACAACTTGTTATGTACAGAAACCCCCAGATCCTTTTCTATTAAGGATCCCCCCAACAAACTACCATTTAGTAGATAGCTTGCGTTTATATTATTTCTACCAAAGTGCATAACTTTGCACTTGTCCACATTGAACCTCATTTTCCAGTTTGCTGCCCAGTTTTCCAATTTTGTCAAATCGCTCTGCAAAGTGGCAGCATCCTGCATGGAACTTTTGTACAATTTCGTGTCATCAGCAAAAATAGAAACAGTACTCTCTATGGCATGCCCACCTCCAGGTCATTAATAAACAAGTTAAAAAGCAAAGGACCAAGGACTGACCCCTTCGGTACTCCACTAACAACACTGGTCCAATTAGAAAATGTTCCATTTACCACCACTCTATGTAATCTATCCCTCAGCCAGTTCTCTATCCAATTACAAATATTATGTTCTAGGCCAATATTCCTCAATATGATCATTAACTTTCTGTGAGGTACTGTATCAAACGCTTTTGCAAAGTCCAAGTAGATGACATCAACTGCCATTCCAGCATCAAGGTTCCTGCTCACCTCCTCATAAAAGGTGACTAAATTAGTCTGGCAAGATCTGCTACGCATAAAACCATGTTGGCACAGACTAATAGTATTGTGAACTGCAATGTATTCAAGTACCCTATCCCTTATTACTCCTTCCAAAAGCTTTCCTACCACTGATGTCAGACTAACAGGCCGATAGTTAGGCCTATTGTGCATCTGATGCTGCCATTCCAGCCATGGAAAAGGGTGTGGTTTTGTAAAGAAAAAAAAAAATTATTGGAGAAGTCTGGCCACATATTGGGCATGACCAAAAAAACTTGCATGTGGCAATTTAAATTAAATTGCCACTGTGCATCTAGGTCTACAGACAGGCTACAAATATGGCATGAAGTAATATTTGTGTACTTACCGAAAAAGGGAAGGGGTTTGTATCATTATTAAGATACAGCTGCTGCATCAGCATTTTATTATCTAGGTCATATCCTCCCTGCTAATATCCCACATACATTAATTCGCCAGTGTTACACAAAGTATTTACGCCAGCAAAACATTGGCACATTATGCTAACAATTATTACAATTATTATTATTGCTAATTACAAAGCACCAGCATATTTGGCAGCACTGTACAGTAAATGGGTGTATGCATGCATTGATCATAAAGATTACATATAACAATATAATTGATAGATACAGGTAAAGCCCTGTTCAAAAAAGCTTACAATTTAAAGGAGACATATTGGATAAATGGGAAAAACCCTAATTTTGTAGGCAATTATGAATAATTTACGGTGCTGGTTTCACTTTGTGCTAAAAATTAATCCTCTCTGTAAAAATGGCCCCTTTATTGGAGCTCCCTATAGATCCTATCACTTCTCCGTCCAGTGTGAAATGAAGAGTGGGCGTGTCCTAACGGTCCCTGCCAGAAGCACAGTAGGAGGGGGAGAGCCTATCACAGCCCTGCAGTCACACAAGCACAGACAGGCTTCAGTTCCCTATCAGGTCAGCCTAGCTGCTGATTGGTTCCTATCCTACAGTGCAGTGTACGGAGGGCCGCCAGCTCCCCAGCTCATCCAGAGAATTCAGCCAGCAGGAAGTGGAACAGATGGGCGGGACTAGTGGGGTTTTTGTGGAATTTCTCAATAAATCAGTCTGAAACACAACTTTTCAAAGCACAATCCTTCTATATCTAGAGGAGTATAATTCACTGATACATTCTTAATTTTTATAGGATGTGTCTCCTTTAAAGCAATAGTGTAATTACAATCCTAACTGAATATGCAATAAAAATACACCTGATGTATAGATGCACTTTGGTGAAATTACAAAAAATTTGCATTTTAGTAAATACAGTGGACTGCTTGAAACACTGAGTTTCAGGGTAAGGGCCCTCCTGTATTAAAGGTGCATCCTTAACAAATTATTCTCAGTTGCTTTTTGCTAGCCAAATTTATTATGTGTAGCTGTACTTCAATTGCGTGTTCTCGTTTGACTTCCTGGCCTTGATTAAAATGCTGGAGACGGTTTATTTCTAGCTTTCTTGCATTCCATTCCACTATGGACATGTTTTGGAATGTTTTGCAATTCTGCTGGCATGCAAAGGGTTAAAACACCTGGCTGCTTTTGGAGGAGGGGTCTGTATGGAGTTCCTTTGCAGGAGGAGCAGTGGCATGCTTATGTGCTTGTTAGAGAAGGTGTGTGTTTAAAAACAGAGACATTTGCCTCTCCAGTACACAACACAAAGGATTGCTGGGTGTAGTCACATTGTGTAATTCCCTGCTGATCAGAATCCAGTTGCTTTTGATGGGTGAAGCGCACAAGGATGGACACAAGGCGTTACTCAATCCAGGAGAGGAAAATGAAATGGTAAGTAACTTTGTAAAGTTGGGCTATAAGTCTTACCTTACTGGGTACTTCTCTTATAGATCAAAGGAGTATTTCCATGAATTGGAACTAATTTGTGCTACTGTGCTGCCAAACCTTCAGTACAGTATTCATTTGTTATTGTGCTAATCTAAGAATGTGGCTACAATTAACAGGGTTCTCTTTTCCAGATATATATAAACAAAGAACACTTTATCCCAGGTGTCTATATATACAAGGCATAGTTTACACTTACAGCTATAAAATAAAGGACATTGTTCATAAGGGAAACATGGGTCACAAACTGCAGTGCTTTTGTCTGTGAAATTAATTCTGCCGTTTGTCTAGCTGTCTATGTACAGTATGTCCCAGAGGCTGAGTTGGCACTGTGAGATCACTTGCTTGGCAATGACTGCCAACTAAGAACTGCCTAACGTGCCACTGTGTGAATCAGCAGCGAATCTGCATTCACTCTTCTGATTAATAGGTTGCATCAAGACAGAAGTTACTTGCTATATGATTTAAATGAATTGATAACCATGAATTAGCCCTCATTCACATCTCAGTCAGTCTAGGATAAATCTTGTTTTTTAATTCAGTCTGTGCTTCAGTAGTATTTGTTTTGTCTTTAATGTGTTTTTCTCACTCAATTAACTCTTAGCCACAGTCTGATAATTTGATATGGATTGCCAAATCAGAGTTTTAAAAGATGTAGACTCAAATCATATAGTGACATTCCATTCTGCTAAGTGGAAATAATTCCAAAAGGGCATGTACAGACGGGTGGCTTGGCCCGCAGGATGCTGCTTTTTAACATGTGCCCACCAGTAGCTGAAGGCAGGGCTTTTCCTATAACGGCAGAACTACACAGATTTTGAGGCATGTAGTCAAATTGACAGATCACATTTTACAAGTCAGATGTAGTTGCACATGTCTAAAATGAATGGGACTAATAAAAATCTGATCTGTAAACTACAGGGGAGATTTGCAATGTGACATAACATGACTGGCAAAAGGGAATGCTTAATGGTGCATTTTCATCCAACAAGATAAAAGTCTGCCAAACATTTATTTTGTAATTAAAGTGCATGGTCTGTTTACACTTGAGAAGAAGAATCCATCTGACTTTATCTGTGTAAATTTTATTGTATCCATAAAAAAAAACTGCATGACAAGATCCTGCAGGTCTGGCCTACAAAATATTGCCTCTTGTATTTCTGCCTTAAGGGTGAATACTGAGTTGTCATGACATGAAGGTGATGCATCCTGATGCAGATAGGTGCATCCTGCACTATATCTTTTTGTTCATGCCACAGCAAATTTACCTTTACTATTTATAGGGAATAGGTCCTTAATTCTGATGGATATGAAGCAAAGCACACTTAAATGCCTTGCAACCACAATGCAGGGCAAGTTTTTCATCTTTGCGTAAAAATTATAGAAGTAATTTACAAAGCCCCCAGATGCAAGTACCCCTTAGTGCTTATTCACTCAGCACTTGCCCCTGGGACAAAGTTCTACTCTTCACTTTAAGCCAGATTTAAAATGTAGACTGAAGTACCATTGACAGGCAGTAAGCACAGGGCTCCTTTGTACCATTTGCCCTCCTCCCTAACTTGCGTCTCTGAATGGTGTACAAGCACCCACCAGTAGAAACCACTGTATTCACTGTAAAAGAAAAGGTCTGCAGTGATAGACCTCTGTCCATATGCTCTCATGGTGGGGCAGGGTGAAAAGTGTATAAAATATGGTAACTTGCATGGGGTTTTTGCACTTTGCGTAATGCCCTGTCAATTATAAATGAGCCCTAATATCTTAAAAACTCTTAGAAGTATTGCACATGTGGAATTCCAAATTATAATCTTCTTCCTATGCTTCTTGTGTTTAGTGCATGAGTTGTATATGTGCATCGTGTACCACAAACCCTGTACTGATCAGTTTTTTCAGGCTGTAATTGCTAGTACATAGTTGGCCCTTATTTTTTAAAAAAATTGTTTATATTTTTGAAATTCACCAACTTCCCCCATAAATATTTTATTTATTACAGGTATGGGATCAGTTATCCGGAAACCCATTATTCAGAAAGTTCCGAATAACC
This sequence comes from Xenopus tropicalis, assembly GCF_000004195.4. Lineage (NCBI taxonomy): Eukaryota > Metazoa > Chordata > Amphibia > Anura > Pipidae > Xenopus > Xenopus tropicalis. Next base: position 107,210,404 of record NC_030681.2, read on the forward strand.
CAAGACCATATGCCATAGACTCCGTTATAAGTCTAATTTTTAAAAACTATTTCCTTTTTCTCTGTAATAATAAAAAAGTACCTTGTACTGATATAATTATTCCTTATAATTATTCCTTATTGGAGGAAAAACAATCCTGTTGGGCTTATTTCATATTTAAATGATTTTTTGCAGACTTAAGATCCTAATTACAGAAAGATCCCTTATCCAGAAAACCCTAGTGTTCTGGATAACAGGTCCCACACCAGTATTGTTCTCATATATTTCAGAATAAGCAATAGTTGCTTAAAATATAAGGGAATTGTAATATTAATTTCCCCTTCATTCCCAAGTGTGCTTGCGTGGCACACATTATTAGCAAGCAGTTTTCCATGTTTTTATCCACAATGCAACCTTATTTCCCAGAAATTCAGCACTGTTGCTTCTGCAGACCAAACAATTTCCAGTAGATACTGAAGGTGAAACGCTGGAGAGTAAATTGAATGCAAATAGGCACATGTAAGTGAAGGGCAACTTGAGGGCAGGACATCTTGTTCACTTACACACCCTTTTACTGCATGCTTTTCAATTGCCACATCATCAGACATCTATAGCTGTAACATCAAAGGGTGCACTGTACTCATTGCCTGGTAAATGCTCCAGAGCATGCTGCACTTTGCCATTGCGTCTATTATGGTGCATGAGGTGCAAATTGGCCCATGCTGCTAGTATGAATTAGTGAAAGTAAGTGCAAGTACAATGTGTAAGGCATTTAAATGGGACCAGTCCTGTTGCCATCTATCTGCCTAGTGAGTATTAATGAGAGTTAATATGTTTTTCAAGTCACGCCCAAAGATAGTCATGATTCCACCCATTTTCCCACAAGGTCCATCCCTTCTGTTTCCTGAAATCCTATGCTATCATCAGAAAAATGTAACAGCTGGTTTGGGTTTTCCATATGTTACATTAGGACCAATTTGTTATAATGATAGCCAGTTCTATAACTGCCCATCATTATGACAAATTGTCCTTAATGTCACATATAGCAAACCCAAACCCCAGGGGAGTATCTGGATTCCTGTCTAGGTGTGTTTTTCTGCTTATAACAGCCAATTTGACTTCAGCTACTTGAGTGCCCCTAGAACTTTCAGCATGAGAGTCCCACAGGGGCAGGCAAGGGAGCCAAATGTAAACTGCAGGGAAGCAGCCATTAAGGACAGAGCTGGACGAAGCCAGACAGGCCCCGTCAGAACCAGATAACAACTATAGAACTGTAAGGCAAACTTGAAGTCTGCATCAAAACCAAGAAGTCACACAGGGGACAGGACCAGGGGAGCAGGAAACAGGAGCAGGAAATAGGACCAGCACCTAAATGCACAGAATCAAGTCATGCCTACTTGAAATGCAAGGATACCAGAAGGACAGAACCAAATTCCTTACAATCTGCTCATTCAGTGCAAAGGTACAGCAGACTGTAATGAAACCTGCAGGTCACTTGGTTCAAATACAGCATGTTACACCTGCATACCTTTAAATTAATATGCGCTGTACAATGTATGGCCATCATCTATTTGCTCTTTTAGATGCAGTATGGCTGGTTTGGTGACCGTGTACCAACCATTTACTGGATTTTTAATGACATTGGCATAACATAAATTCCGTATCCCTATTGTGGAAACGTATCCATTTCCCTGTATGAATTTGACTTACTGATAATATATTGCAAATATTTTCTTTGAACAGGGATTACCTTTAAATACAGAGCTTGCTTTATAGCTGCCATAGAGGACTAGAAAACTCCCATAATTTATATTTTCTGAATCCAGCAAAATCTGTACATTTTTTGCGGGAATATAGTAGCCAGAAGCTAATCTGGTACCAAATCAGAAATTTCATTGGTGAATGTATTGTGTTCCTAAGGATATTTCAGAGTGTTAATACAGGAGGTAGGCAATGTTTATTTGCACATTGGATAGAGAATCTAATATTAGCAGCAGGATTTTGAATCCAGGACTTACTAAGTAATAATCCTTCTTTATTAGAATTTCAACAGAAAGGCATGTTGGAATGGTGTGGTTAAACAGCGTCACCTTTTCATTTGAATGACAAATTAATTATTTATTCCATTGTTGAAATAGAGACACACTTTGCCTCTGTTTACATTATCAAAATACACTGCATCAAGTGTTTGTGTTAGGATTTGGGACTTTTTGTTTGTTTTTCAAGCTTGTTTAGATCCAGCAAATCTGTTGTTCTCTGACCTAGCTCTGTACGTTTGTGTGTTTACTGCTGTGTGTGAGCATTTCTTTACTACTAATGGGTATTTGCATGCTCACAGTTAAACGCAGCAAATTCAACACAAAGAAAAGAATATATACCGTTTAGTGCGATGGTGACCTGAAAATACCTTACCATTGGGCATGACCTAATGATTCAGTAACAAAACTGTAAAAAAACTGTTTAAACTGTAAAGGTGCCCATACACGTTAAGATTCGCTCGCTTGGCGAGATCGACAAGCAAGCGGATCTTCACCCAATATCCCCACCTATGGGTAGGCGATATCGGGGAGCATGTAGGCTAATCCGATCGTTTGGCCCTGGGGCCAAACGATCAAATTATATTGGCGGCAATGGGGCAGTCGGTTTGGGGACCACATCGACGAGCCGATGCGGTCCCTGATCCAACTAGATTTTCTAACCTGCCCGATCGAGATCTGGCCGGTTTCAGGCCAGATATCGGTCGGGCAGGCCCGTCGGTAGTCCCCATACACGGGCCAATTAGCTGCCGAATCGGTCTAAGGGACCGATATCGGCAGCTAGAATCGACCCGTGTATGGGGACCTTAAGTTCTTCCTTCTGTATCTTTAATTACATGGTGCTTAATATGTATTTATTGTTTATTACCTGTGTTTGGGTACAACCAGAAATACATACAAACAGAAACCTTTCACCAGAATACAGGCACATAGTTACAATTGTATATTATTAGACAATAGGGGGAGGGCCCTGCTACTAGAGTTTACAATTTATTTATTTATTGCATCGATCATTTTTATTGCATTGATTACCTGTCCCTGCTATTAATGCTATAGGAGATATATATAGTGCTATATAAATTTAAATATACATACTTGCATACAATCTTTTGATATACAGTATATCATTGGCCATTGGACTGCACGCTTAATATATTTTCCAGAGGGTCTTGTGAGTGCCTGCCACCCTCTCAGCAAGCAGATCTAGTAACAGTGGCAGCCGTAGGGAAACATAAGTGGGCACTTAGAGATATATGCCTTTATGTGGTCCTCTCCTAAAACAAGAAAGTATTGGTGAACATTAAAGGTGCCCCTACACTGGCTGACCGTGTAAATGATATAGCAGGGCCAAAAGGACAGATAAAGTATGAAGGGCCATACATGTTCAGGCTGACAGCTGGAATATTCAGAACAGTAGCTTATTCAGAAGATATGCTTATGCACCATACACTGCCAAACATAAAATATTTAAAACTGCCTGATCGATGAACTGACCAATATTCATGGTATATGGATATTCGTCATGATACTGTAGTTGTGCCAGCATACACGTACCAAATTAACTTTCATAAGATTTTATTGGTACCTGTATATATTAGTTTTACAAAAGGGCATCTGTTCAAACGCTTGCTCACACAAATACTGCATTTTGTTTTAATTACAAGTAAGTGCAGTTTATTTTAGCTCAAGATCTATCTCTCTGTTTTCATATATTTTAAACGCATGGTGAGCACATAAAAATGCAGCATCTTGTGCTTAAAAATGCAATGGAAAGTGACTGTGTATAAAATGCAGATTTGAATGCTGGTGGGTACAACTATAAACAATATAACAATCAATTAGCTTATGCTTTATGTGCAATCAAACCTTAGTCTCAGTTGCACATCAAATGCACAAAAATTGCCAGTTAAGAGCCCTTACTACAACTCCCAATTCCATAAACAGGTTTTTCAGGTTGTTTACTAGCGATTAAGTACATAAATCATTGTATTCCAAATAGCTTACCTGTTATTCTGCTAAGTGGGTCTGCTGTGTCCACTAATTCAAAATGTTATTAGAGCTTCTGAAGGGAACTCACATTTTGTACAACTTTAATTTTGTTGTTATTGGAAAAAAAAACCTTTGTTTCTACTATTACATTTCAAAAATTATACTGGTTCACTTAACTTGTGTTTTAAGATGTATTTTCTTTTATATATTTTTTTGCTTTGGTGTTTAGTTATTGGTGAATTATGTACTTTCCCTCCCCCCAAGGGCTCATAGAAATTTAAGCCGTTGATTAAAATTCTTTTGCCGTACTTTGCAGAAACCACATTTTAGTCTTTTCCTCAGCTTATTAGATGAGATTATAATGCTTTAAGTCACATGTTTGTTGCTATTCTGCTTCATGTGTTAAAATATTTTGATATATTTAAGTTATGCACCACTGGTGAGAATTATATTATATTGCTTATTGCATACCTACAGATTAATTTAAATCTTCGGGAATTCCCTGAAACATTTATTGTCTTTTATCCTTGGCAGATTATATTCATAAGGGATCAGTTGTTAGCCTTTCTGCCTCATAATCTTTGATTTCTGTGTAAGAGTAATGGATGTTTAGGAGTCTGAACAAAGTCACATTTCCAGGTTAAATTATGAAAAATATTTTTCCCAAGGGAATTATGCAACACTATTCTGATGACCCAAAGAATAGAGGCAAATGCAAAGCAGAATGTTATGTGGTTAGATTTTTTGCAGAATGGCATGTCATAGAAACAATTGCACACCAAATATACACTTAATCATGTACACAGGTTTATGTTGGTGCTTTATAAATACATTTTAATAATAATAATTACATTGCTACTTGTATAAGTAAAACTCTAAGAGGTAGGCATGGCAGGTAGCATACAAAAACCCAGTCTATATTAAAGGAACCTCAGTAAGTGGTAAATTGGGCCCATAATAAATTAGCTAGTTAGCCTGCAAAATAACAAAAATGTTAGATGTATATTGTACTAAATGTATAATACTGTATAATATATATAATCTATATTATATAAATAGTAATGTCTGAGGCAAAAGCAGGGCATAATAAGGTCTCACAACATGTGAGGATGCTGGCCCAAACCCACACAACCCATCAGTTTTGGGCCAGCCCGCACATTACTACCCTGTACCTACTTACTGCCAGAAAAGCCCTGGTTTCTCCCTTTCATCCACCTTAATTACCTACCTGCAACTAGCTTAAATGACAATAGACAAATAGAATTAAACAGTGAACATAGAATATAAATATAATGTTACAATATTTCTTATCTGTCTATCCAGAGATAAGGGGTCCCCTGCACTCATCGATTATCAATTGCACACCAAATATACACTTAATCATGTACACAGGTTTATGTTGGTGCTTTATAAATACATTTTAATAATAATAATTACATTGCTACTTGCATTATATAGGACATTATTTGCATTAAACTAGTAAGTCATGCCCTCTCCTTGAAAAAAAGCAGGGATTGTTTGTCCTTTTCTCAACTTCCAAACAGAATTTTTACCTGAATATCAGTTAATTATTTGGCCAGCAGTGGATGTCTGATAACATAAATGTTACAATTCTGTTGTTGAACTGAACTTGTAAGTGTATCTGAGGAGAAATGCAGAGCTGCCATCTGAAATCATAAGGTCCTATAATACATACTGGAAGGACCTACCCCACCCGATAGCATGAGTTATTAGTCCATTGTACCCTCCCACCCTGGGTACCCTGAGGTTTGGGCCTTAATTCCCCCACCTCCAGTGGAGTCCTATAAAAGTGTTCTAATTTTTGCCAAAAATATTTAAATGAATGACTATGTCCACACCATTTATTAAAGTTTGACCAAAGAGCTATTCAAATGTTTTGTTATGCAGTATTTTAGTAATTTATGCTAATTAATGCTAATTGTGTGGCAAATCAAGGAAGTAAAGGTGTCGGCTCCTTTGCCTGTGTATATTATAATTAAGTTGACCTGATTATTTGTAGGATGAGTGTGCTATTATTCATGTTTAGGGCTTTTGTCAGCAAATTTTCCTCCAAAATCCAGTCTTGTAACCAAAAGGTCATCTTATTTTCTAATAGCAAGGGGTAAAATCACCAGTGTAGGCAAAATGGGTCTTTTCTTCCTAGCTTATACCAATACCAGTATCAATATATGTAAAATAGAATATATCTAAATTCACACATGGAATGTTCCATTTGACCCTTCAACCAAATCTAATGCCATGTGCTTAGTGCTTTCTAATTGTTGAGACAGGTGTTGCCTCTTGTTCTTGCCTAATACTGTGGACTGGTCAGGTAGAATAAAGCCATTTAACATTCACCTCTGCTGAGTCTTTTGAAATTATCCCTGTCTGATTTCATTATTCAGGACATTCACCTGGTTACCAGGATCTAGCCAAGCATCTTCTTATCTTATTTAATGAGAGAGTGGGTGTTATGAACTGGATCTAATCTTTATTTTAAAGAGGCTCATAATGAGTTAAAAAACATTTTTGTAAAGTGATTAGAAAAGAGTATCAAATGCGAGGAAACACTTAAGGAAAGATCTATCCAATTTCAGGTTATTTTCCGTTTTGTTCAGTTTCAGTTACCAATATTGCTTTCCCCTCAAGTTAAATTTGTTTCAACATTCATGAAAAGTCAGTAGATTTTTTATTTCTTAAATTCTTTTTTTTTTTCTTTTAACCAGCATTATTACTCAGGTCCGAGCTGGTGACCCTTGTTGTAGTTCATCACTAAAAAGAAGGAAGAAGTGTGAGAAAATATTTAACAGTCACTTAATATACTGTAATATTTTAAGCTCCTTTTTTTCAACAGATCCTCAACCACTAAACACTTTAATGCCTGAAATTCTAGTAGTAAGTTTTTTGTGGCAAGACATTTACATACCCCTCCTATCTTATGTAGCTATATGTAGGAATGGCAGGGAAGTAGAAATACAGTAGAACCCCAATACTTTAATTGCAAAACATGTAAATAATACTTTCTATGTTTCCACAATAGGACATATTTGGATACAAGACTCACATTTGCCGAAAAGTTCTTTGTATTATTGGGTATATTTTCTCATTGGGGTTCCTTTGGCTTTTGTTCTACTGGAAGCCTGAATGGCATGTGTGGGCCAACTGTGTTCCATGTTCCCTGGAGGAAGCCAGTGTTGTGCTGCTCAGAACAACCGTAAGTTAAGTTTAAGTATTCTTTTAATCACTGAATATGAAGTCCTGCTAATTATTGTATCTAGATATCATACAAATATCTTCAGCTAAAACTTTCCTTTAGGAGAGAAAACTTTTATAAAATATCATGTCACCTTCTCAAAGTTTTGCTATGCAGTCTTCAGTATATTAGTGTGCTCACAATTTAATTGTGTATTGGGAAAGAACTTTTTATAATCCATTAATATGATTATGCTAAAGTTGATACACAATGCATTTTTGCTGTAGTCAATTTAACAGTGCATTGTTGTTTGTTGGCCCTAGTTTTCAGTGCCAGTCACTGTTTTAACTTTGTCCCAGGAAATCTTGTCTCTGCTAATGCGCCTGCTTATTTAAATGGCCAACTGCACATGTATAGTTCAGTGTGGCTAGAAAAGGTGCAACCAGCACCAATGTGCCTCCAGTAAATGCAGCCGCCTGTGTAGACACCTAGGTGTCTACTTTTTCTGATTATTTACGTATTTAGTTTGCCTTTACACCTAGGTCTGCACACTTCCTCTGTGTTTTGCATTTTTTTCCTGTGATGATGGACAAAGTAGTCTGAAACACAGAGGGGAGACAACTGCCTATGCCAGAGAAAGTGGTGACACCTACTTTTTATTACAGGATGACTTTAAACAGACCTCGTGGAAAAAGGTGAAGTGGATCCAACTTTCATCTAAAGATTTTAAAACTTACAGGGCAGCAACCAAAGATCCAGATTCAACCATTAATAAGGCAATAATAATGCCAGAACTCAAAGTAAGTACATTATCAGTTTAAATTGGATATCTGAGCTTAGCTACTGTATATGTATGAGATAAATGCTAAATTGGTAAGCATTATCTTATGAAAGAATGGTCAGTCTAAATTTTTGATCTTTAGGTTGCTGCAGAACATAGTATTAAAGCAAGTTAAAGATATTAAAGGCATTTTGTAATTATTTGATTAAAATGGAGTCTATAGGAGATGGGCATCCCATAATTCGGAGCTTTCCAGAAAAAGGGTTTCCAGATAATGGATCATATACCTGTACAATAATAATTGAGAATTGTGAAACAGCATACATATTTTCCAAAAATACAAGTAGAAATGTGTTATTTGCCTTAAATAAAAATGCTAAATTTGATTTTTGAAATCATACGAAGAATAAATATCAATAACCGTTAACTACTGTACGACAACAGTCTGATCCTATCAGCAAATCATATGACGACACCCCCATCCCTGTTTCTAGTTAATTGTATTTGAAGTAGCTCTCATTTAAATTAAGAAATTTGTTGGTAAACAGACAAAGTATTTGTTACTTTGGTTCTTTCAAACTCTCGGGTACTGTATATGGCATAGTAATACTATATAGGGGTGTCAAACTCAATCACATAAGGGGGCCAAAATCTAAAACACAGGCTAAGTTGCCGGCCAAATTTTTTATTAAGATACTGTATGGTCAGACACAGTCACAGTGCAGTCAGGCGATTGGTGCTGCACAGTCACCAGGGGCCACATAAAACAGCCAGAAGGGCCCTATTCGGCTCATGGTACTTGTGTTTGACACATGCAGCATAGTTACTTAAGTATTCTAAATCAATCATATCATGTTGATGTGAGATGATTGTGACACCACTTTAAATAATGCTTGACAAAACCCCTATTAGGCATACTATGGCTTCACTATTTATTCCTTAGACTGAATATGTCTAGTGGGAAAAAAGTTATTTGTTACTTACACAGGCAACTGGACCAATCTCTACAGGATTAAGCAGTTAGTTACCTGGCATGTAAGCATTTCAGCTTCCTGGGATGTCAGTTTTGTCACTATTGTCAATATGGTTTTTGGCTGCTGCTTCAAGCCTACATTGATACCTGTCTCTCAGCATGGATGAAAATTCAGCATTTGGGATTGTTGAAGAGTAATTTTGAGTAAATGCAGTCATCTTTTATCCCACTGGTCATAGGCTTATTATTTCTACTGAAGTAGCAATGTAAATATGTGAAATACAAGGCTTCAAATCCAGAGATTATCATTCGTTTGAGACCTCTAATATAACAGTGTGCTATTTTTCTGTTAGCCAAGAGGGAAGAAGATCCATTCAGCTGATTATTACTCTAAGTAGACCCAGTTTAATTTGATGACAGTATTTATAAGTTTTTTTTTTTTTTTTCATTTGTTATGTTTTTAATCAAAAGTACTTTGTTTTGGATTAGATCTGATGTTGTGTATTTGTATATGTTGAGTCATGAATGTAAAGAGTTGTAAAAAGTTTGTGAATGGTATTTATAATTTTTTTGTGTGTATGTTTGGGACTGCATATTGTGAAAGGTAGCACTAAACAGAAGAAATCAGATGTACCCACTGCAAAAGGGACATAGCACTCTCTGCAGCGACCATATTAGCCGTCAATTATATGCTGGCTGCTGATAATATTCATATCAGAATGCACCCATCTTATTACACATGATTCACAAACCAAGGTGATCCAGTGTAAGAGGAATTAGCAATGACACAAGCTTACACTTACATTCTGTTATTTAATCAGCTATACAGATTGCATGTTTTTTCCCCTTTAAAGCTACCAAACAAATATTAAAGCATTTAAAAATGTTAGAGATAGGACTGACTAGTGACTGCCACTGCAGCATTTTTATAATGGTACACTGCCCACCGTTTTGTGTCCATGTTTAGTGTGTTTTTGTAATGTTTTGTTATTATTATGACCGTAGCCCATTATGTAAAACAGCCTTTCCACAATACTCCTGGCCTGCTGCCAGTGCTTCCCTGTGCCAGCTATATGTCCTGGGCCTCTCTACAATCACAGGAGCTGCTTCCACTATTGTTCGCCCATGCTGGGAAGCCTGCACTCTCTGCATGCTGGTGAATTCCAGTACCACTATGGTTTTGCAAGTGTTGCTGGATCTACAGATACTTCTTAGCTGAATGCTTCCTTTGGTAGTAGATGGGCAATACATTCACTCTAAAACCTTTTTTGGCTATATAACCCTGTAACTAGTGATACATCTTAAAGCTGTGCTAAAAACTCTGTGGTTCTTATAAGGTGTAGCAAACAAAGCACTGGCACTCAGGGCTGCAAATGGGACTAGCCCTTTAAAAGTCTTTATTGTGAAGGTGCAACGTTTTGAGGCAAAGTGACCCCTTTATCAAGCATACGAATCAGTGGAAGTAAGGACAATTTATACACAATTAATTTACATAATCAAAAAAAAAAGCTTTTTTAAAAACTACAATTGTTTTTTGAGAAAATTATATTTATATGTATTTATGGACTTAATTACGTTAATTAATTATGTTGATTATGTAAATGAATTGTGTATAAATTGTCTTTACTTCCACTGATTCATATGCTTGATAAAGGGGTCACTTTGCCCCAAAACGTTGCACCTCCACAATAAAGACTTTTAAAGGGCTAGTCCCATTTGCAGGTCTGAGTGCCAGTGCTTTTTTTGCTATTTGGATTTTTGGGAGGGTGCCGATCCCCCCCAGCAGTGTGCACTGAGCACTGAAATTTGGTGGAGCTAAGAGTGTGCGAGGAAGGTCTTTTTTTTTGTTCGTTTCTTATAAGGTGTAGTGCATTAGTCTCTAGCGGTCAATTAGAATGCTGGAATGAATACACCTGGTACAATGCTGGAAGGAATTTGGGCAGTCACTTAGAGTCAGCCGAATCCTAATCCTGCCGATAAAGGCAGAATCTTGGCCAAATCCGAACCGAATCCTGGATTCGGTGCATCCCTTCTTAAAGGGGAACTGCCCTTTTAAGTAGTTTGGAGATGAGCAGCCTACCTAGTAAAACACGGTAGGTACATTCTAGAAATTTTTGACTGTATGTAATATGTATAATGATTAGGTGGATAACATCACAGTTATATATAATGTTTACATGCATAATGTATAACTTTCTCCAGTGCTGCATCTCAGGATAGATTTCCAGTGGTGATTAGTAGCAAAGTAAAACTTTTATTTTATACCCCAAGCACATTGGTTACCTACATCTCCACAGCTCAGAACTGTCAACCCATTTATTTGTAATTTTACAAATTATATAAGTGCCTATGTCATATCACCCAAACAAAAATAATCAATGTAATGTGTATTTATTTAGTACAGAGTGTGTTATTTTTGAAAAGACAAAGATAAATATGTAAAGCTTTTATATTGTCATTTATAGGGTTAGATGAGCTCTAGAGTGTGGTATTAAAAAGCTTTGACCTGACCCAGTTCTATGAACTAGGTCCAGTGCATGCCATCATTTTTAAACTCCACTCTTCTTTCTATTGTACCGTACTCTCTCCAACCACAATTTCTGCATTGGGTTGGCAAATAAGATTTACATTTTTGAAGATCCTGCTAGCATCTGCAGAAAAGCAGCAGTCAAGCATGGTTATGATGACAGTGATGGAGCACTTCACATCAGTTTGGGAGGATGTGTGTCTGCGTACAAGGTCAAAGCTTTCAGGGTCTCTGCTAGCTGGCCAGCATGGGCCCATCATATTGTTCCAAAAAAATAATAATTTTGCTGCTTGTACCCTTCCTGTTGATGGCCCTGCAGGCCCATGTAGAAAACCTGCAAACCAGCTATTCTCCCTGAGACTTTTTCTCACAGGAATAGATCAAGGGAGGTGGAAGGCATATAATGTTTTAGGGTGAGGCTGGGTCTTAGCAACAATAAAATGTGTGATAATGGAAACCTCTTATTGTAAAAGAAAGTATATTACATTACTACACAGGGAGGTCGATGCCCATATTAAGGTACAAGGTTACAGGTGGAATGCTTCTATATAGATCATGGAATTATGAGATGACATCTAATATCCTTCTACTTTAAAGTGGGTGGTACACTATTTCTTATAATACACAACAACATTGGCTTTGATTAATATGCTTCAGGTTGAAAAATGAGAGCAAATATGATCATGGTGTTCATGGGTTTGTTTCTTCTTGTGGTGAAATGGGTGATAATAAACACTATATGAATGTGTTTATGGTAGACAGAAAGTAGTCTCAGCTTGCATGTATTCATGTTTTAATGGACAGATAATTTTGCACACAGATATGTGTTTTGTGTTACTGCAAGGACTGCCGACAAATGAATAGACTGACAGGAGGGGGTGATTTGCATGAGAAGGCAGTACAATCAAATGATGTGGTTACAATGGCTTTCTGGTTTCACAAAGGACATGCTGTCATTTTGCATATGGAGCAATGCCTAGCAACACATGATATGTACTAAACTATACATAACAGCAGAATGCTTACTGGGAAAATACATGTATGGACCCATAGGGTTAATATGCCCCTATGGCTTTAAACCCTACCATTTCCTTCTTTATCCTGTTACTGGGCGAAAACCTATGTATCTAGTGTGCCATTAGCATTTGTGCCTTATAGGATAATAGGCAGACCTCTCCCTTGGCACTCTAATATAGTGCTTAGTTCAGGGGTGGGTCTTCCTCTTTGGCTGCATCTGTTGAAGTTCCACTGAGCCTGGGATCAACAGGGCCCCAGTAAAGCCTTCTACCCTAGAATCTGCATCTAGCTCTAGTGAAGTCTGGGAACAGAGATCCCGTCAATGAGGATTAGTAAGTGTTAGGATAATATCTATAAGAGCACTGTTAAGGAAAGTGAGATTAGGTAGAAAGAGCAGGTTCTGGCTCCAGCCAGGAGAGATTAGCAGGAAGTACTCTTCCCTACAGGCACTGTTGCCTTAGAGCAGGACACAGTTAAGACACAGGTATCAGGTCTGTTCCTTTCCCTGATCCATAGTTGGCTGTGAAGGATCCTTGGCTGCTATGGTATACATCAGGGCGGCCCCAATCTGTGTGGCCCCCCCCACCTGTCTGGCTGCTTTGATGGTTTACCTTTGTGGAAGCTTTAAATGGTATCATTACTTAGATTACATGGTTCACACCTCATATTCAGCCTGTAATCCCCCTGTATTGTTTAAATATGTAATCTCCTGTACTGTTCACACCTTTTAATCCCTACATTGTTCACCCCTGCATTGTTCACACCTCAGGCTCAGGCTCTAATCACACACATTGTTCCCCTGTTCACACCTCAGACAAACTGTAGGAGCAGTGCCAGCATTGTGTCAGTGTATGCTGTCTGTGTGTGCCATACACACAGGCAGCATAGAGCAGAAAGAGTATGGCACACATAGGCAGGGTAGGGCAGGCAGAGTATGGCACATACTCTGCCTGCCCTACCCTGCCTGTGTGTGCCATACTCTGCCTGCCCTATGCTGCCTGTGTGTCCCATACTCTGCCTGCCCTATGTTGCTTGTGTGTGCCGTACTCTGCTTGCCCTACCCTGCCTGTGTGTGCCATACTCTGCCTGCCCTATGCTGCCTGTGTGTGCCATACTCTACCTGCCCTATGCTGCCTGTGTGTGCCATACTCTGCCTGCCCTACCCTGCCTGTATGTGCCATACTCTACCTGCCCTATGCAGCTTGTGTGTGCCATACTTTGCCTGCCCTATGCTGCCTGTGGGAGGTGAACCTGACAGGGGTTTGTTCTGGGAGTTCTGTGCTGAGGGTTGTTGTGCTATCCACAGGTGAAGAGGAGGTTGAGTCTTAATAAGACATAATATAATTCTTTCACATATGAATGAAGGGTGATATCCCTACAGTGAGCACCAACCATTTTGAGTTTTGCTGTGCTACCACCATTAATGTGGGTATAGTCTTAAAAGCTCTTGTGATAACATGGGTGTGGTTTTGGTGTGGCGGGTGTGGTTTAAAAAGGGGTAGTGGTTAATCTGGCTTTCATTATCGGCCCTCTACCACATTGGCTTGAAAAATTCCGGCCCTCTGTACCACAGAAGTTGGACAGCACTGGTATACATCATGAGGACACATATACTTGTCCAGGCTACTCTCTACAGGGGTGCCGTGCTGGTTGGTGGTCTTTACCTTTCCCACCCTTGGATGAGGTGGGATAAACCAGTGGACACCATATTCTTCTACGTTCTGTGCATTTATCTGATAACTCATATGAGTGAGTATTGTACTAATCCTGTGAGTAATTTGTGTTGGACAATAAACAAGTTAAGTTCTGGTTTACCAGAAAATAACCTTCTGGTGCCCATTCTTTCATTTACTTTGCACACAGCCTAAGTGAGTTGTAGTTGCACTACACCCCAAGGATATTTCCACAACCTTGAGATGAGCAATATTGGACTGATTTGAGTCTTAGGGCCAACCAATCTAAACACGTTGATTGGATACAGGCTGTTGGCCAGAGGGCCTTGTTAACTTATTTATTATAACACTTGTCCTCCTTGTGTGTAATTTTGTATATTGTAAGATTTTACAGTGCTGCGTACAGGCCCGGATTTGTGGCGAGGCCACAAAGGCCCGGGCCTAGGGCGGCATAAACATAGGGGCGGCATGCCGCCCCGCCGCACGCAAATTTTTAAAATTTTGCTCCCATACGGAGCAATGGGGACCTCTCCCCACTGCTCCGTATGGGAGTTTTAACTTTGGCGCATGCGCATGCGCGTCAGCGCGGCGGCAGGGGAGGAGGAGGTGGTTTGCGCATGCGCGCTCGTACTGCGGGTGGGGGCGGTAGGGGGCGCCGAATGGGGGCGGCCTCGGGGCGCGTCATTTAGAAATCCGGCGCTGGCTGCGTACCCTTGTGGCACTATATAAATAATAGGAAAACTAGCCTAGGGTATCAGGTAAGCAATCTTAATCACTGGGGGGTACCTTAAGTCCCCATTATGCTTGATATTAAAACTGCAAGCCCCCAATTCAATTTCTTTCTCACTGATCTATAGATCATCCTTTTACCTTGTATTAACATCATAATAATGAAAGCAAAGCTAAAGGTACACCCCTTTAAAGTAGAATATAAATAAACTGTAAACATTTAATTGACAGTTTTTAAAAGGAAATGTCCGTATACCTGCTGTGGTTTGCCCCTCTGCTCTTTGGTTAGCCCCTCTGTTTTCCCCCCTCTGCCCTTTGGAGACAAAGTAGATTCAGGTTCTGCCCCCTTTTTTCCTCTGGATGCTGCACTGTGCATGCAAACTTGTCTCAGGGTTGGAGGCAATGCTAGGATCTGGCAGTTAGGACTGGCAAAACTCTAACTTACTACATACCTCACTCCACCCGTGCCTGCTGCAAAGACATTTTACTGATAATCTCCAATAAAACAATCTCTCTGGGTGTATCACTTTAATATAGAAGCTCTTTTAGTGAGTCTACAATTATGGATGCGTTTGAGTGTTGCCTGAATTATTTTGTGCTCAGTCTTTTGTTTCCAGATGTGACTGTGCTATATACCTGTGGGTCTGTAGAATACCCATGTACATTGTATATCTTGAGTGTTAGTGATCTCTTTAATAATTCTGTATGCAATTTTGTTAATGCCACTTGCTAAGTTATTTTTATTTTTCTAGGATAAGTTTAAATATATAAGTATAAATATATAGAAACCTGATACTGTATATACATACACTTTTGAATGGATTTGCAGTAATTGCTGTTGACCTTCACTTTTCACCTCAGGTTCGATATGTACAGGTTCAAAAAATCCGCTACATTTGGGATAACATTGAAAAGCAGTTTACAAAAGCTGGGTATGTTTTTCATGTTTGTCTCCTGCACTCTACTTCCACCAACCCCATCTAAAATGATTTTTATTGTATCTTATACAAAGTATTGTTTCAGAATTCTTGAGGACCACTACTCGTGTTCATCTATACATGCAATGTTTGAGTCTGGGGTAGCATTAGAAGAAGAAGGTATAAGGTAAGAAATCCTAAGTAAAGCTTGGACATATAATACCTGTGCTTATAACCTTTGGCCAATAACTATTACATACAGTCTAAATGAATACTGTCAGTAGAATAAAAAGTGTTTACTTTTGCTTAAAAACAATGAATTATTATGTAACGTAATGTAGTTTGGAAATAACTGTTTTACTCAATGTTTGGAAGTATTAGTGCATTTTCTGCTATTCATTTGATTATTCCTAATTGCATTCTGTCAAACAATAGAAGCCTTTATCTTGCTTTATGGAAGGGTTTATTTATTTATATATATATATATATATATATATATATATATATATATATATATATATAAATAAATATAGGTTGATATATAATCAACTCCAAAGAGAGCACACACGGCACAGGAATCAATGTAACAAAAAGGTCTTTTATTTGGACATCGTTTCTACGCGTTTTCAATTAACACTTAGGGGCTGATTTACTAACCCACGAATCCGACCCGAATTGGAAAAGTTCCGACTTGAAAACGAACATTTTGCGACTTTTTCGTATGTTTTGCGATTTTTTTCGGCATCTTTACGAATTTTTCGTTACCAATACGATTTTTGCGTAAAAACGCGAGTTTTTCTTAGCCTTTACGAAAGTTGCGTAAAATCTTGCGATTTTTCCGTAACGTTAAAACTTACGCGAAAAGTTGCGCCTTTTTCGTAGCGTTAAAACTTAAAAGGTGCGAAGTTTCGCGTAAGTTTTAACGCTACGAAAAAAGCGCAACTTTTCGCGTAAGTTTTAACGCTACGAAAAACTCGCGTTTTTACGCAAAAATCGTATTGGTAACGAAAAATTCATAAAGACGCCGAAAAAAATCGCAAAAAATACGAAAAAATCGCAAAATACCGATCTTTACGAAAAAAACGCAATCGGACTCATTTCGACCCGTTCGTGGGTTAGTAAATCAGCCCCTTAGTTAATAGGTGGTTTTCTCTGATTGGTTTATGTTTGTATTTAACTATGAGTGACGGTCCCTTGGGGATCGAAACGCATAGAAATGATGTCCAAATAAAGGACCTTTTCGTTACAGTGATTCCTGCGGGGTATCTTTAAGATAAGTGGAGGTTTGTTGAACAACTGGTTGCAATAACCGATCTAAATATAACCCCAAAGGATGCAATAGGCTTTCCCTCACCGACACTATGGGCCTCCCTGGTGGGGGATTAAGGCCCTTGTGCACCTTTGGCAGAGTATACAATATAGGGCATTTCGGGAATTCTTGTATCAGAAAAGCTCTCTCTCCCTCCGAAATCCACTTGTTCACAAAAGCCTTATCAATTAAAGTATCCACCCGCTTTTTATATGCAGATATGGGATCTGACCTTAAACATTTGTATACCTTAGTGTCTTGTAACTGTACAAGTATTTTGCTCCTATAATCCACATAATTTAAAATAACAATCCCCCCACCTTTGTCTGCTGGTCTCACAATGATCTGTGATCATTTTGTAGGGATTGTAATGCTTGTTTCTCACTATAAGAGAGATTCACTTTATGAGGATTTTTCATAAGATTAGCTACACCCGTTTCCATAGTTGTCTTAAATATTTTGATGCAAGGATTTGTCGTTTTTGGGCAAAATAAGCTTTTCAGTTTTGGGCCTCCCACGTTAACATTTATACCTGGCTCACTTTTAAAGAAATCTTTCAGGTCCAATAACCTTGTGAACTTAAACAGTTCAACATCAAATTGAAATGAGTCAAATGGTACCGTAGGAACATATGACAGTCCTTTACTCAACAGTGCCTTCTTCCCCCGCAGTTAGTTTATGAGAGGATAGTTTAAAAATCGGTATAGTTACTTTCTGGGTGGTCTTCCATATCTGCATATAAAAAGCGGGTGGATACTTTAATTGATGAGGCTTTTGTGAACAAGTGGATTTCGGAGGGAGAGAGAGCTTTTCTGATACAAGAATTCCCAAAATGCCCTATATTGTATACTCTGCCAAAGGTGCACAAGGGCCTTAATCCCCCACTGGGGAGGCCCATAGTGTCGACGAGGGAAAGCCTATTGCATCCTTTGGGGTTATATTTAGATCGGTTATTGCAACCAGTTGTTCAACAAACCTCCACTTATCTTAAAGATACCCCACATTTTCTGGAGTGTATCCGTGGTATTAATTTATCGAGGGAGGGAGACATCTGTTTGGCAACTGCTGATGTCTCTAGTTTATACACATGCATCCCCCACCAGGAGGGGCTAAGAGCGGTTAATGAGAGTGTTATTAACTGTAATGCATATAATGGTCCCTCTGTACAATTGCTTTTGTCGATGTTGGAGTTGTGCCTTAATTTAAATTATTATTTTGAACACCAATTTTATCGCCAGAAAACAGGTACGGCGATGGGTGCCCCGATGGCCCCGGCATATGCAAATTTGTATATGTGTCAATACGAGACACAAAATATATTGCAGGTGTATGGTGATTGATTAGTATGTTACAAGAGGTTCATCGATGATGTCTTTATCATTTGGAGGGGAGATCAAAAATCATTTTTTGAGATGGTAGATAGATTAAATGCTCTGCCCTCACCGATTCGCTTCACGGCCAGCTGTGATCAGCATAAAATCCAATTTTTAGATATCGAAATATGGTGGGAGCAAGGGATGTTACACCATTCCCTCTATCGTAAATCCACAGATAGAAACACTTTGTTACATAGGTCTAGCTGTCATCCGTTCATGCTTAAAAGGGCCCTTCCGATTTCACAGTTCTGTAGGGTCCTACGCAATAATTCTAATAATGAGAAATGTAAGGAACAAATTGATCAGATGTGGGTCAGATTCAGAGAAAGGGGGTACGAGGATGCGATATTACAGAGGGCCCTAGATACGGCTATAGATAGGGTCAGATCCTCGAACCTTGGGAGAGTAAAGGGCAAGGATCGGCTGATCTTTGCCACGAGATATAACGTTGCCTCTGAACAGATAAGTAAATTGGTAAAAACAAATTGGTCTATTGTAAAGGCAGATCGGGATTTGGCGAAGTTATGCCCTGAGCCTCCAACTATGGCATACACAAGGGGCCAAAATTTGCGTGATCTATTGGTGGTGACCGATCCCGTTAAAAGCTACCAAAAACAGGATACAATGTGGCTGAAAGGGAACAAACCAGGGTGTTTTAAATGCCCAAGCTGCACATCGTGCAGATTTATGACCCCTGGTGAATATTTTCGCACAAACAGGACCGAAAATTCAGATCAAACATCATATTACATGTACCACAACATATGTGATCTACATGGTGACTTGTCCATGTGGATTGTCATATGTTGGAAAAACAGATCTAACTCTTCGGATCCGGATGGACGGACATAGGTCTGCAATAAGTACTGCCTTCCGTGACCAAAAAACAGTGAAGCCAGTGGCTAAACATTTTTTGGAAGTGGGACATAGATTACCTACGTTTAAGTATATAGGGATAGATCATGTCCCGGCCCCTAGACGAGGAGGGGATAGAGCCCGAATCCTCTTACAGCGAGAAACGTACTGGATTAAAAGATTGGGGACACTGGCCCCAAAGGGGTTGAACAAATATTGTCAGTTCAATTGTTTTTTGAGCACAAGATAAGGCTAGGGTTAGGAGTACTAGAAACACTAGAAGACAGACTACTTTCACTTTATATATCTTTTCGTGGGAGATTTTTTTACACCATCCCTTTAAAGGAGGGGGAGGTGTTTGGGGAGCAGTTGGGACACGCCTGCAACATTGGGTGTATTTAATGTAAAGCTTTTATGTGGCCATTGTATCTTGAAAAAGGCTCTAGGCCAGAGCCGAAATGTTGATAAGATGGCAATGTTATAATAAAGATCGTTTTTATGGAAAAGACCCAGGAGTGCACTCGTAGCAATCTTTTTGAAATGTGAATATATCCCTGAGTGGCACCCAGGCAACTTAGCAAGCTGATTGAATTGGTTATTGGAAGTGCGGATCGTGATTCGATTGTGTATATGTATGTATGTATGTATGTATGTGTATATATATATATATATATATATATATATATATATATATATATAATATATATATATATACAGTCCACAAAATTTTCAGCACACCAAACCCGTAATATAAATCACCTGGGTGCTACCTCCATGTGTCTAATTATCCAGAAGTCCAAGAATTGGGTGCACACCAGGATATTTTTTAAAAATTAAAACGTTACTTTTATTTAAACATGCTGTTAAAACAGGCCAACGTTTCGGTCTCCTCCTAAGACCATTATCAAGACCACATACACAGTTAAAATCAGCAAATAAATAGATAAAACCTCTAGACACCCCCCCAAGCCCCACACTCCCATCCCAGTCACATGACTGAATAGTTAACCCTGTAGGCTAAAGCATAACAAAGTCATTGTTATGCATAAGGGAGCATGTAGTGCAAGAAATACCAAGTTAAAAAAGTTCATACTTATCTACTGACAAATAATGCAGAAAATGTAACCATAGATGGTACGGGAAAATACAGAAAAGAAAAAAGGAAACAAAGACATTAAATGCTTAACCACAAACTGGCAAATATTGTAGCCAGTGTAGCAAACTCAGCAATACATCTCCTCACCTTTGCTCTAGAAAACATAGAAAAGAGCAGTGTTCATTTAACCCTGCCGGTGCCAAAGTACCTAGTTTTTTAATCCAAAACACCTCTCTTTGGAGAAGTAGCCTGGCCCGATCACCACCCCTTGTAAGGGGCGGCACATGATCAATTGCAATGTAATGAAAGGTGGGCAACCTGTGCCCCATCTCTAGAAAATGTTTGGCAACAGGCTTATTGGTTGTACCATCCCTGAAGGCCGTGCTTATGGCCGAACGATGCCCATCCATCCGTAATCGTAGTGTTTGATCCGTCTTCCCCACATATGAAAGCCCATAGGGACATGTAATCAAATAGATTACATACAAAGTAGTACATGTAATGCGATGTCTAATTTTATAGCGTTTCCCTGTGTGTGGGTGCAAAAATGAATCACCTGGGGTCATGTATCGGCATGAGGTACAGTTAGGGCAATGAAAACACCCCTGTTTAGCCCCTGTGAGCCAAGTGCCCCGTTGTCGGGAATAGCATTTTACCGGGTCATTTTTAACTAAAAGGTCCCTGAGGTTGGTGCCCCTTCTATAGCAGATCATTGGTGGTTCCGGGACTATTCTCCTTAAATCGCTGTCAGCTCCAACTATATTCCACTGATCCCGAACAAATTTACCCAGGGCTCTCGTACTCTGATTGTACTTGGTACTAAAGACCAGCCTTGTCTCACTACTCCTAGGGTTCTTAGCCCCTGTGCATCTTTCCTGTGCAATTTTAAATGCCTGCTGCAAAATGTTGTCCGGGTACCCCCTCTCACTAAAACAAACCCAAATCTCTTCCAGCTGTTTTTCTGCTAGGTCCTGAACCGAATTGTTCCTTAGGACTCTGCAGAATTGGGAAATGGGTAGTGACTTTTTCATAGGTTCAGGGTGACTACTTTGGTAATGCAACAGAACATTCTTATCAGTCGGTTTCCGAAAAAGAGTAAAGTCTAACCGTGTACCATTTCTGATAAGTTCAACATCCAAAAAGTGTATTCTTGTTGTGCTGAACTCATAAGTAAACTGTACCGGGCTACCCAGGTTATTCAGCTCATCCACCATTGCACAAAACTCCATCTCAGTACCCCGCCAAACAATAAGCATATCGTCGATATAGCGACGAAAGAATAGGAGTTTGTGTCCGAATCTTGGCATAATATAATGTTGCTCGTATTGGTGCATATAAAGGTAGGCGTAGGCAGGTGCCATCGCCGCCCCCATGGCCGTGCCCGCTATTTGTAAATAATAATTATGCTCAAAACAAAAGTAGTTCAATGATAAGGCCAGATCCAATAGCTCCAAAATAAAAGGCACTGGTGGGCCAACATATGCCCCTGAATCCGCCAAAGACCGCCTAACAGCATCAATGCCAGAAGAATGAGGTATAATCGTGTATAAACTAACCACATCCATGCTTGCTAGTAAGCATGAGCCGTCATCAGGTAGCACCACTTGTTTAATACATTCAAGTAAGTGCGGTGTATCCTTTAAATATGTGGGAATGTTGCGAACTACTGGCTGTAACATTGTATCTAAATAGATACCAATAGGGTGTAATAAAGAGTCACGCCCAGAAACTATCGGGCGTCCCGGAGGATTCGTTAGGCTCTTATGTATTTTGGGCAATGTGTATAGCACAGGGCATTTTGGATAATTATGCTTTAAAAAATCTCGTAACTGTACATCAACCATACCCTGTTCAAATGCCCTATCCACAACCCCGTGTACCCGTGCCTTAAAGGTTACCCCAGGGTCAGTCACCAATTTCTTATACACTGAGTGATCACCAAGTTGACGCAAAATCTCGTCACGATAATCACAATAATTCAAAATAACTATACCGCCGCCTTTGTCGGCAGGACGGATCACAATACCTGTGTCACCACTCAGTGTTTTAATTGCAGACCGTTCATATTATATAAAATACTGTCTGGATCAGAGCTATTGTCTCACAAGAAAAAGGAGGATCAGTTAAGGTGCCCAATGTGTGGATTGCTGCAAATAATATATTTTACTTGTGGCTAATATTGTACAATAGCACAGAATTTTCAGGAGATCTGTCGCCAGTGCTAGCACAGATTCTTATCATTCCCCTTAACAAAGCACCTCTGAGGTTTATTTGTAATCTTATTTACACAGCAAGACAAGCTGTTTAAAATATTATATATTTAAATCCATAACTGACTGTTATAATACTAATTACATGCAATTGACATAATCTGTATTCATTGATTCTCACTGATACTGTGTATATTTTTTTGCAGAAGGCTTATTTGTGGACCTAATATCATTGATGTGGGCATTATTCCAATATGGAAATTACTGGTTAAAGAGGTAAAAACTATTAAAAAAAAAAATCACATCACAAAAAATGTGATTTAAATACATTTTACACAAGTGAGCATAGTAATATAATATAACAAATTAGCAGGGGTCAGTTTTTCCTCAGGTAGCAACCCCTTTAGGAATAATCCCTAGAACTTCTTAGTCAAAATTTAACATAAGTACAGAACTATTTTCTAAAGAACATGCAGTCTAACCCTCTGCACACTTGTTTATACAAAGCTCATAGTAGCAAAAAACATAGTAATTAATAAGTAGTTTATAATAAAAAATAAATATGTAATTTATTTATACCTGTTGGCTGGAAACAGGTAAATATTGCCCCTTTAATGCTAGGTATTGTATGTTTTAGCATCATATAGACATTAACTTTAATGCCGAAGATATTTTATAATGCCGAAGATATTTTGTTTTAACTTTTTAAAGCTTCCAGCATGTTATACTCCTTTAATTTTCATCCTTGTGCAGGTTTTAAATCCATTTTACGTGTTCCAGCTCTTCAGTGTGTGTCTTTGGTTTGCTGAAGAATACATTGAATATTCAGTGGCGATTATACTCATGTCACTGATTTGCATATTTTTATCAGTGTACACACTACGACAGGTATGGTTTTCATGTTATATAATTGATATTTAATATCTTTTAATTGCAACTTTAGTTTTTAATTAGTGGAAAAATATATTATAATGGGTGTTGCAGCACAACAAAAATCTTAGCCAAATAATGTTACATGAAATACATTTTCTAAAGTGCACCATATTTATGAACCTGGACATTGTACCTTTTAAGGTGGATTTCCAAATTTGCTGAACCCAATTTTGATCGCAACATGTTCCATCAGTGATATAGTTTGAGCCAAGTTATTTCAGATTACAATATACTCCATTCTTTCTCATAGAAGTTTGTTTTCTGCCAAAACTTTTTACCATATTGATTTTTCTTCAGTTATAAAGTGCCATGGCTGTGTGAGTAGTAAATATGCAACCATTTTTTAATGCCCTAAGCAGCCACAATGTCATTGGGTGTATCACTTAATTGTTTGTCAGGGAATGCAGTCATACTTTGACAACAAAGAGGCAAAAAAGATACAATAACATTTCATTTTGCTATGCAATATGTGCTTTAAAGGAGAAGGAAAGGATAATAAAGAGTTAATCTCAAGCTGCAGGCATACCTTCAGTTCTCTCAATAGTGCCCTTAAGTCTCTCCCATATTTCTGTTGTTCAGATGATCAGAAGCCAAACAGAAGAAAAAACACTGAGCTGTGTAAAGAAAATTCCCATAATGCCTCGTTCCTGCACAGACACCCAGACCAAGTGAACATGCTCAGTTAGTTAGACTATGGGGCACATTTACTAATCCACAAATCCGAATCCCGAATGGGAAAAAATCGGATTGGAAACGAAAATTTTGTGACTTTTTCGTCGCTGTCACATTTTTTCGTACGTTGCACTATTTTTTCGTCAGCATCACGACTTTATCGTATTTTGTGCAACTTTTTCGTCGCCGTCGTGATTTTTTCGTATTGTGCAATAGTAAACGGCGGAAAAACCAATCCGATTTTTTCACGACGGCGACGAAAAAGTCGCGGAAAATATACGATAAAGTCGTAACGGCGACGAAAAAATCGCGGGACATACGAAAAAGTCACGACGGCGACAAAAAAGTCGCAAAAATACCGATCATTACGAAAAACCGCATTCGGACACTTTCGGTCCGTTTGTGGATTAGTAAATCTGCCCCTAAGAGTCATCTTCCTGCTGATTGGCTCATATCCACATTCCTAAGGGGGGGAGTGAGTTCTTAGCATTCTTGAGGGAGGGGGGAGCAGGAGAGAGGAAACAGCAGAGAGCTGCATGTCTCTGCACATGAATTACAGACACAAGAAATATTTTCACTGAGAAGTCAGTGCAGCATTTCTGTGAGTGCTTATGGCTGTATTTACATAGACCTTTCTGATAAAGCTTACTTAGTTTTTACCTTTCTTTCTCCTTTAAGCATAACTGTATGTTTTGAGAAAGGGAGTTCTTGGGTTTTTTCAATGTACCATTGGCTTCCTGCTATCTATAAATATGGTAACTGTTTAGAGAGATCCAGGTGCAGGGGGCAATGGGGAAACAGTAGCTATAGAGTCCAGTTAGGCTGCTGATAAATGCAGTGCAAGTATCTGCTTTTATGCTCCAAAAAGTTTATTGATGTGCTTATGCCCAGAGCTATTGAATCAGCCTGGTTGAATATTCAAGCAGTTTTTTGCCAAAATCTACTCCATGGAGCCAGTGAGTTTGCCAGGCGCAGGCACATCAATAAGCTTTTTGAATTCTCAGCCTGCGTTTATCTGGCCTCAAATCTGATACACGGCAGAAGCTAAAGGGCTTTTTGTTGGAACACATACTGTAAAATTCATGAAGGTGTAATATATTATCCACCTCTGTTTTTTCAATGTTTAGCAATCCGTGAAACTCCACAAACTAGTTGAATCTCATAATAATATCACTGTTTCAGTATATGGAGAAGATAGAGGTAAGCATATACTTCTTTGTTTTACTCCATTACATTACATTACATTAACATTTATTTATAAAGCGCCATAATGTGAATTACTCCAAAACAGTAAACCTAGATTTGTATTATGTTAAATTATATACTTTTAAATAGACCTCAGGCCTTTCTCCCCTTATCTTTCCTGCAGGGATTTTTGATCTGGAATCTCGGCATTTAGCTCCTGGCGACATTCTTGTGATAAAAAGAAACACGCTTTTGCCATGTGACGCTCTGCTCTTTAAAGGAGGGTGCATAGTTAATGAAAGTATGCTTACAGGTACATGCAGTCATTATGATCATTTTGTTATTTATTGTTCTAAAAACAAACACCAGAGGTACAATCAATCAGTTCACAGAAATGCCAAAGTATTTCTAAACAATGGTAATGTAATGAAGTGGTGTGTGTCCCTCCCGGACAGCGGTCTCAGGTCGGACAGGGATAAGAAAGAGAGAGGTTGGCAGGGGCACCTATGGAGTCAGTGTGTGATGGGAGCTGACAAGTTGCCTTTGGACTGGTGCTTAAAACCAACGCTGTGGCCTTTTATGAACCAAGTCACATATTAGGTGATTGCAGTACAGAGGTATGAATTAGTGTTTGAGATAAGCCGAAGGGAGAACATCGACACTTGTTGCCATATACTGATCTGATATACAATCATAGGTTATTGCCAATACATGCTTAAATTCTGTGTTTAGCTTACCCGACAGCTCCTCATAGCATGAGCCCTGTCTTAATCATGCATTCGTTAGGGCAGGGGTCCCCAAACTTTCTTACTGGTGAGCCACAGTCAAATGTAAAAAGATTTGGAGAACAACAACTGCATCATAAAAGTTCATGGAGGTGCCAAATCAGGGCTAAGATTGGCTATTAGGTAGCCTCTATGCACACTATCAGCTTTATTTGGTAGTAAATCTTGTTTTTATTCAACCAAAATTTGCCACCGAGACAGGAATACAAAAATATCTGCCTGGTTTGGGGGCACTGAGATCAACATCCAAGGGGTTGGTGAGCAACATGTTTCTCCTGAGCCACTGGTTGGGGATCACTGCCAACAGGGGCAACTAGCACAGCTGGTGAACATACAAACAGCCACAAATGTAGAATTAATACATTTAATTTTATAGATCTTAAACATTTTGTAATGGATATAACATAATCTAAACGCTATGTCAAGGGAATCAAGCACACAGACATAATTACTTAGTGCATTAAGAGCAATTGGATCCTTAACTGAATCTATTTGTACCCAATCACAACAGCCTCACTGTTTCGACATTTCTGCTTTACCAATCCAAGGCCTGGTATCCTAGAGGCAGCATTTAAAGTGTGAAGTAATTTTGGATTTTCCTGTTGAATTTATTCAGATTGTTTGTGTTGGAATTAGTCTGTAGTAGATGACTGCAATTAAATGATGCACAAAATAGGCGTCATGAACTGGACCTCAGTTGAAAATATGCTGCTTAAATATTTATTAAGATGTTTGAAACACCTTTTACATAGTGCAAAAAAGTCTTGTGTGTTTCATGGCACTGTGGGACAGTTTGTGACAGCATATTTTTTCCAAGAATGATTGCTGATTTCTCCTCTAGTTAAAGGTCTGGGGCATGTGCACCTAGACCAACTGTTTCATATTATGAGTCTACTTTAAACATTGTTTACTTTTTTAAAGAAGAATCATTACTGTTTTAAAAATTTATCATTGACTTTTTAAAATGAGCTTTACTTGAAGTATAAGGCTTAGTAAAGCTGCCATATGAGCAGATCTTTGCCTGACTTGGCCACCTTTGGCCGAAACCAAATTGAACTGACGCAATTTTTGACCAGGAGTCTGTGGGAATTCGTCCAATGAGCCAGTAAACTATAGAACAGGTAGTCCCAAGCACCGATAAGTTGCCAAGTCAGTCCGGAGGGGCAGAGCCAGCAGCTTTCATGGGCCATGTATGGCCAGCTTAATGGATGGGGTCTTAGTAAATAAAGTAGCAAAATATGTCAAAAATACTTCCTTTTATTGATGCATTTATAAAATGAAACACTTTTTTATACCTTGTACAGGGGAGAGTATTCCAGTAACCAAGACGCCCCTGCCTAACACAGACAATACTGAGCCATGGAAAGTTCATAGTGTACATGATTACAAAAGGCATGTTCTTTTCTGTGGAACTCAAGTCATCCAGGTTAAAGCTTCTTATAATAGCCCAGTGAAAGCCGTCGTATTGAGAACAGGTAACAATGTACTTCTTTGTGCATTTATGCTAAAACAGAGGTTAAGGTTTCTACAAATTTAGAATATGAAGTAAAAAGAGGCTTGTGAATTCTTGCACAGCTTGATAAGATATTTTTAGCTCTTTAGTTATTACTTTTTATAATCCGTTGTTTGCAATTTATGAAATAAAATTGTTTTTATCTTGCATTTTAGGGTTCAACACTGCTAAAGGTGATCTTGTGCGATCCATCCTCTACCCTAAGCCTGTGAATTACAGGCTATACCGAGATGCTGTCATATTTCTTTGCACACTTATTGGAACTGCCTTCATTGGAATGATCTATGCAGTCTGCGTATTTTCTCTATCTGGGGTAATGTAGCTATATATTTAAAATATGATTTTGCTTTAGCGTTTTGCCATATGGGGTCCCAAGCAGTCAATGGGAAGTTCCTGTTGTTTGGAACTTTATGGATACCAGGTTTCTGGGAAACAAAATAAAACAATGAAACTAGAACTACCTAATGTGTTATGTTTATTGCTTATTAACTAAAAAAAAATTGTCTGCTAAAAAGACTCATGTTTAGAGATCTTTCTTTGATTAATTACATATCTGCTGTCCATTGCAAATATATTTTAAATATAAAAGCGCACTCTCATTCTGCTAATATGTCTAATTATAATGTTACTTTTAACTCTTTGTTCACTGGCATTATAGCTGAAGCAGTGATTGTTTCAGCCAGATATATAAACCTGATTTAACTTCCAATACAGTTTAAAGAAAGGAAAACACTTAGACCACAGATTCCGGTTCAGCTCAATAATTAATCGCATGGGCAATGCAAGATGAGTGCAATGTGTGATGTACACAATATGTATTCATTTCAATCAAACCTGCGAACCAGATAAAAACTAAAATGCATATACCTGTATATTTATTACTTCTCTCCTTAAGTCAAGAATTTGTAGGGGATCAAAATCGTTTGGCTGTTTTTTATAGGATGTGTAATAAGTGAGCCTTTATGCTTTGTGTACATAACTTTCTCTCTTTCACTGTTGGTCAGTCTGCCCCAGGTGAGGTGGTACTGAAGGCTCTCGATGTTATCACCATTGCAGTTCCTCCTGCCCTTCCTGCTGCACTCACTGCAGGGATAATGTATGCCCAAAGGAGACTTGAGAAAGCAGGAATTTTCTGTATCAGCCCACAAAGGATCAACCTGTGCGGAATGATAAACCTTTTCTGCTTTGATAAGGTACTGTAGCCATTGGAAAACTGCATGTAAAGACTGTACAGAATAATTGGTCACATCAGCTGAAAATTTCCTACTAATTTCAAGGAAACTGTCATGGGAAAACTTTTTTTTTTTTTTCCAAAGCACATCAGTTAATTGACCTTCTCCACAGAATCCTGAATTTTAAAAGCATAAACTGATTTTTTTTATATTTAATTTTGAAATTTTACATGGGGCTAGCAATGTTCTTTATTTTCCAGGGTGCCACAGCCATGTGACTTGTGCTGTGATAAAATACTGTCATTCTTTACTGCTGCACTGCAAGTTGGAGTGAAATTATCCCCCTCCCAGCAGCTGATCATTAGAACAATGGGAAGATAACAAGATAGCCTGTATTGCTACAAGTCATAGATATGGGAATAGCACTCAATAGTAAGAAGTCCAAGTCCGGCTTGGGACTTCTCCAGTTACATGGGAGTAGGAGAAACAATGTGTTATCTGAAAGCAGTTCTAATTTGTAGCCCTGGCTCCTTCTGAAAGCTCAGACTCAGGCACAATGCACTGAGATAAAATGAACAGTTTATAGGGTAAGGTCCCCAATACTCAGCGCTTCTTAGTGGAGATCTTTTAAATCAAGTCTTCAGTGTTGTAGAAACTGTATAATCGTGTGCTGCCTCCTCTTAAGAAACAACCCTCCCTTTTTAGATGGGCCTCAGATGTGTGCAATTGTGTTGATGGAAACGCATGGAATTAAAAGAAAAAACAAAATCTAGTGCAACACGTACAGATTTGCTTTGTGAAAAAAACCTTAAAAGTGCTTTTAACATCCAATTACTTTGAGGATTAAGGATTTACTGCAATCAATAGCCGAATTGATTATTCTACATATTTTATTCCAATCATGTCTGGTGAGCATTCATGTTGGACACATTGAGTAGGTGTGATACACTGCATTGGATTGATGCATAAGCACCATTGATGTTTGGATCACAAAGCAAATTTGTATGTCTTGCACTAGATTTGGATGTTAAAAGCACCTTTAAGGTTTTATTCACAAAGCAAATCTGTACGTGTTGCACTAGATTTTGTTTTTTTCTTTTAATTCCATGCGCTTCCATCAACACGATTACACAATGCACTGAGATGGCTGCCTACACACCAATATTACAACTAAAAAAAATACATTTGTTGGTTCAAGAATAACATTTTAAATGGTGAATTATTTTCTATGTAAACAGACAGGGATAGCAAAGGTACACGACTGTAATTTGGGGTGAAACTAAACTATCAAAATCTAGAACAAGCCGACAGAGTAATCTCTCCCTCACCCCTCCCCTACTGAATTGTCGCAGTTTGTCTAACCCCATGTAGCCAGAAGTGAGTTAGAACAAGAGCAACACTGGAATTTGGCACAAACACCCATCTTGAGAATACATTTCTGTATATATGATATTCCGATCCCCTTTTAATTCCATTATCATGATGGAACCATACAGTGGTGTGAAAAACTATTTGCCCCCTTCCTGATTTCTTATTCTTTTGCATGTTTGTCACACTTAAATGTTTCTGCTCATCAAAAACCGTTAACTATTAGTCAAAGATAACATAATTGAACAAAAAATGCAGTTTTTAAATGAAGGTTTACGTTATTAAGGGAGAAAAAAAACTCCAAATCTACATGGCCCTGTGTGAAAAAGTGATTGCCCCCTTGTTAAAAAAATAACTTAATTGTGGTTTATCAATTTCAATTTTCAATTTCAATATCAATTTCTGTAGTCACCCCCAGGCCTGATTACTGCCACACCTGTTTCAATCAAGAAATCACTTAAATAGGAGCTACCTGACACAGAGAAGTAGACCAAAAGCACCTCAAAAGCTAGACATCATGCCAAGATCCAAAGAAATTCAGGAACAAATGAGAACAAAAGTAATTGAGATCTATCAGTCTGGTAAAGGTTATAAAGCCATTTCTAAAGCTTTGGGAACCTTCCCAGGAGTGGCCGGCCGACCAAAATTACCCCAAGAGCGCAGAGACAAATCATCCGAGAGGCCACAAAAGACCCCAGGACAACATCTAAAGAACTGCAGGCCTCACTTGCCTCAATTAAGGTCAGTGTTCACGACTCCATAAGAAAGAGACTGGGCAAAAACAGCCTGCATGGCAGATTTCCAAGGCGCAAACCACTTTTAAGCAAAAAGAACATTATGGCTCATCTCAATTTTGCTAAAAAACATCTCAATGATTGCCAAGACTTTTGAGAAAATACCTTGTGGACCGACGAGACAAAAGTTGAACTTTTTGGAAGGTGCATGTCCCGTTACATCTGGCGTAAAAGTAACACAGCATTTCAGAAAAAGAACATCATACCAACAGTAAAATATGGTGGTGGTAGTGTGATGGTCTGGGGTTGTTTTGCTGCTTCAGGACCTGGAAGGCTTGCTGTGATAGATGGAACCATGAATTCTACTGGTCTACCAAAAAATCCTGAAGGAGAATGTCCGGCCATCTGTTCGTCAACTCAAGCTGAAGCGATCTTGGGTGCTGCAGCAGGACAATGACCCAAAACACACCAGCAAATCCACCTCTGAATGGCTGAAGAAAAACAAAATGAAGACTTTGGAGTGGCCTAGTCAAAGTCCTGACCTGAATCCTATTGAGATGTTGTGGCATGACCTTAAAAAGGCGGTTCATGCTAGAAAACCCTCAAATAAAGCTGAATTACAACAATTCTGCAAAGATGAGTGGGCCAAAATTCCTCCAGAGCGCTGTAAAAGACTCGTTGCAAGTTATCGCAAACGCTTGATTGCAGTTATTGCTGCTAAGGGTGGCCCAACCAGTTATTAGGTTCAGGGGGCAATTACTTTTTCACACAGGGCCATGATTTTTTTTCTCCCTAAATAATAAAAACCCTCATTTAAAAACTGCATTTTGTGTTTACTTGTGTTATCTTTGACTAATAGTTAAATGTGTTTGATGATCAGAAACATTTTGTGTGACAAACATGCAAAAGAATAAGAAATCAGGAAGGGGGCAAATAGTTTTTCACACCACTGTATATCTTAAATATTGCTTTGCATATATTTCTGTATAATAGTGGTTGATATTTATATGTAGGTCTACAATTGTTCACAGCAGAGTAGAAACTTATCTTGTGGAGCAAGGACTTTTTTTCTTTTTTTAGAGACTGGTGCATAGGAGGATAATTTTACTTGCTGAAGGCTGCAGGAAATTGGCAAAAGCAACACCATCACACACACCACACACAACCCACACACCGGAGTGATTATTTCTGTGGTCTACTATTTTCTTCATGGCTGTGCAGGACCAATGAGGATAGGAAAAGCGGTCCCATACATAGCATGAGTGTCTGGGTGCAGTTCAAAATGCATGACTTCCATTACGTTAAATCCGTGCCACTTGATAACACTACAAAAGTCATCGGAAGAATCAAATTCAGGCCTCCTTGACACTTTGTGTTAGGAATTGTAGCAAAATGCTGCAAAACAGTGCATGTAAATATAATAATAAATCATGATTGGCTTTAAAGGAAAGATTCACCCCATCTGCACTTCAACACAGATTCTACAGCAATAATTGTCTGTTACCTTTCTCTCTTGCCTGTGTTATGAGTAACCAGTTATTTCACATGGTTGAGTTAATTAATGTTATCTGTAAAACTATGCAGGTTTCTATGTATGGAGCAAATGAATGGACACCATGTTCCCATTTCAAAGCAAAGGAGAAAGATGTTTGCATAGCAGCAGATAAAGGGTTACGAAATGTAATTCTTTGCAACTTCTGGATAGACATTAATTACCAATGCCCTCTATCTTCTGGAGGAGAACTGAAAATATTTAATTAATGGCTATTGTGAAAGTTGCTTGGAATTCAATTTTCTTTCAAATATATTTTTGGGTAGAGGAACCCTTTAAGTGCTCCCTACAAAAAAAATCATATATAAAATGAACACTTCTTCCAATTTTTTCTGATAAAAATATATTACTAACTATGTATTTATTTCCTAGACTGGAACCTTAACAGAAGATGGGCTGGATCTTTGGGGTGTTGTTCCTGCCAATGGATACCGGTATGCATATAATAAAAAAAGTGGGTGTAAAAAAATATGTGGGATACCTGTTCAAAAACAAATTTAGAAGCATATACTTTAAAGGGTAATGATAAACTTCTAAGGGATTTAACATAATTTATATTATTTATGACACCAGATTAATATGTTTTATTCTATGAGGTGTTAGAGCTCAATGGCAGCATTGACTGTATTTATATATCAATATTATTTGCTTGAACGCAGATTTCAGAATGTAATTATACTATCGCCAGACTCGAGCCTCCCATGGGGACCACTTTTTGGAGCTATGGCAACATGCCACTCACTAATTGTTTTAGACGGCAATGTACAAGGAGACCCCCTGGACCAGAAGATGTTTGAGTCTACCTGCTGGGTAAATCTACTACTGTGATAATGTACCATTATAATACTTGACAATACACTGCATTTTAAATGGTATCTGCTGCTATCCTTCCATCACCCCTATTAATTTAGTGGCTAGTTGGTTTTAATTGATTTACAGAAAGTTATTCATCTACTGGGAGACTCTTTAATAGGACACAGGGGAAGCCTATTTGTTGAACATTCTGTTTCAAAATTGAATTGGTACATATGAATACTTCTGAAGTATACCTTATGAAGCAAGCAAGCTTATATCACCCAAAATATATAATTTTTCAATTGAATATATAGTAAAAAAAAGACATAAATTTGAATAAGCACTTATGTATTTTATCGCATCTCCTGCTTGTCTTGGCTGTGGTCATTGCTTGTGTAGAGCAGGTGATCGCTTCTGCTCTGCACAGGTCATTTCTGTCCTCCAGGCCTGTGTCAAACAGTAGAGATCTCCTTCTTGACAAAGGTTTTTGTGGACAGAAATGATAGGCAATACAAGTATTGGCAATTCATGTCCTGCTTGTGTTCCCTATGCAAATATTTGCCTGCAATTTTTGCTGAATGTTTATGAAAGGCTTCACCCTGGGCAAACTCACAGATTTTGCTGCAAATTTGTCCATGGGAAATTTTTTCGCTCATTGCTAATTATGAATGCTTGGTTAAGTTCAATCTGTGAGTAAGTTAAAGGCAGGTTAGGACTAGATTCCTATTGTAAGTTGGTCTATCATATAGATAGATATTACTAGGAAGCCTGAGTTAATTCCCAAAGGAGGTGAAGTGAGTTAAGTACCTTATAGGAGATCCACAGGTATGTATACCCCAATAAATAAAAATCTGGGTAGAATGTGACCATTCTTTAGAAGCATTAGAGAGGAGAATCACATTAAAATCATAATGCAGGTATAAAATTTAATTTCCAGGATGCTTGGGAACCTTTTTTTTGCTAGATAATGGTATTTCCCATAATTGTATCACCATAATTATGTCTTACTTAATTGTATCCCCATAACTTAAAACATTTAAACATTAAATACACCCAATAGGATTGTTTTGCCACCAATTTGCAATTCATGCAGTTTGGCTACCATCTGGTGCAAGGTACTGTTATATTATTACAGAGAAAAGTAATCATTTTTAAAAATTGTAATTCTTTGCTTAAAATGGGAGATGGCCTTCACGTAGCTTGCAGCTTTCTAGATAACTATGTTAAAGATAAGAGATCCCTACCTGTACTTGTATATTACTGTACAAAGAATGACAGTTCATAGTCCTATGCACAAAATGGAAAACTTCCCTACATACATCCGGCATAGCAAGATTCCGTTATTAGTATCTGGCTCATCTCAAAGGCTGTGTTCTGCATTTATTTATTTTTTTTGTTTCTTTTTAATATTTACCACTTGGGTTGAATAAATGGTTTACCTAAAAAAAGGAAATAAAACAACAGCACACAGATACATTTGCCAAAAGAGACAACCCCCTGTATTTAATCAGGTCAAATGACAACCAACAAGGCAATGTGGGCATGTCCTTTTGTCAAGTTTTATTTTTTTACAGACCGTGTGGGGGTGTGAAATTCTGTTTACGGCTGCCACATAGGTAACCAACCTGGGTTTAAATACAAAATGAAAACAAATCACTTGATGTGCTGGGAACCCTGCCAAGTATTTCTTAGTACAAACTGCCCTGCCCCTTAAACAATTGGCCAGGAGCTCCATTAACAGTATTAATGGTAGAGCCAAGGACGTGGAGGCATATTTATCACTTCAGTATATTAGAGTGACTATGAAGAAGGGACAAGAAAAGGGACTTTCTTTATGATAAACCTATTTCTGCCTATATACATATGATGGATTGATAATAAATGTGGACATAAATGTGAATGTAGAGAAATACCAGCTTTTATAACTTATGCCCTGGTTGGCCATATTTCCTTTCCCTCAGGGTACTGGGCTGTGAATGCATTGGAGGTCTGTGGACAAGGGAACCCAGATTTCCCACACAACTGTATGGATGCATTGCCTCTTATGTCTCCTAAACAGGACTAGTCACTTTCTAGATACTGGATACCTCAATAACATTTTAATCAAGAAATCTCCTAACAAAATTTACACTACCAATTATTTTCTCCAGGTCCTTGAAGATCAACAGGAAGATAACATGACAGAGAATATGCCACAAAGAATTGTAAAACCTGGTCCCACTACAAGCAGCGTAAGGAATATGATTACTATTTAATTAGTATTTATGGCATGCACTTGTATTAACACATACAAGCTCATTTATGAAGCATAATTGCAGCAGTGATACTTGCAGCAAAAGATGCTCTTTGCGAGTGTTACTGCATCCCACTGATCTCTTGAGATGAACTGCCCACAGTACCTTGTAGTAGCTTTCAGGCTTGCCACTGCTACCTGTCAAAACATGCAATAAAAAATGCATCCAAAGAATAAGGGACAATTGTTGTGTTTTAACACATCAGTCGCAATTGTGCCAATTGCAACTTTCCCTGATGGGTGCAGTGACACTGAAATTATGTGAAAAATGCTGCAATGTCAGTTAAAAACACAGTAAATGGCAATTTGGACTTCTACTGCAGTTTAGTTAATGTTTATTTAGATTGCTCCTTTAAACTGCACTATGTCAAGAAAGTTATATTAGAATATCCAATAAAAAAAGATTAAGTAGTACTGTAATTTAAAGCCAAATGTTTACTTTGGCGTTAACAGTATCTAACTTCATTCTAACTCCAATAGCTGCTCTAAATGTGTTTGCAGCTTGTTTTTCCTTACAAATCTTAAGGTCAAAATAATTTTGTAAAATATATAACAAACAGGATCACTGTACATTCAACAATTTTTCTGCCCTAGATACATCAATTTTTGCTCATCATTTTCAATGGGGCAGCAAACTTGCTTAAAACTTTCTTGGTCAACTCCTATTGACTTCTACATAAACTTGCAAGCTTTTAAAAGCCAAAGTTTTAAATTCCACTTTTTCTCTTTTTTTTTCTTTTTAGCTCAAAAGAAAATTCAAAACACTGCAAAAATTTAAATTTGAACGTTAATAAATCAGCCCCTTAGTATAAGCTGTTTAAAAAAGGTGTAGCACAATGGGTAGAAAGCTGGTAGGTTTGACAGTTTTTAAAAGCTATCATCAAAGAAAGTGTTGGATACTTTTACTTGTTTCTATATTCAAACATAATAACTAATTTACCTTCTGTTTCCCTAGGATGTCATTGAAGGCATTGTTATTCTACAGCAGTTTCCATTTTCCTCTTCATTGCAGAGGATGTCAGTAATCACACAAGTTCTTAATGGTGACGAATATGCAGTTTATCTGAAGGGGGCTCCAGAGATGGTGGCTTCATTCTGCAAAACAGACACTGGTTAGCTGTCTTGTAGTTTTATTTTTTTTATTGACTAGAATAGGAGATTGATCATTATCTAGCCATAATGGTACAGTATGTTGTCAGCACTGACATGCCAGGACTGGATAATTTCTTTTACCAAATCATATTTCACAATCTTATCATTTGAGTGGATTTCACTATGCAATTAATATTGAATGAATTAGAGACATTTGCTTTTTTTATTCAGGTCAAAGTTTGTAATTTTAATATTTTCTGTAAATTCAGCATCAAACTTAAAAAGGTTGGCACACAATTTTCTGTAGCTCTTAATTATTCACATAAAAAGGATATCTCTCAAATGCATACACTAATCCAAATATAAGAACCATTACTCACTTACCTGTAGCCAGAGTCATCTTAAGCTTCAGCATTTCTAGCTTTAACTGTTACAAATCCTGTGCTGTCATCACATGGGGCTCATTTATCAACACTAGGCAAATTTGCCTGTGGGCAGTAACCCATAGCAATCAATCACTGACTGGCTTTTTGCTGGTAGCTTCAGGTAAAACAAAATTAGCAACCATATGATTGCTGGCCATGGGTTCATTATTGTAATTTGTACTACAGCTGCTGCTCTGTGGGTTTTTACTATCTGTGGGCCCTAGGATGGTAGTACCTCCCCAAGATTTCCTTCTTATTTTTCAAGTTTCCCATTTCCAGCTTCCAAAATGCAGCTTTACAGCATAATTATAACACTCTCATTTACATTTGAGAGGGTTGCATTAGATTTGTCTCATGTGTTGCTTTGATCTTTCACTAAATAAGCCCTGTCTTGGTCTCATCTGGCTATAAAAACGTTTACCACATTAATTCACATTTGGGGATTGGGGGATGGGGGAATGGGGGATTCACATGCTTTTTTTATGTATGGCATCTCTTGATCCATACTTACAGTGAAGCATGGTGGTAGTAACATGATACTATGGGGCAGAGATGGAGCATCGGTGAAAAGCCCTGGTCTTAATCTATTTGGGAAACTGGCAATATTTAAATATGAAAGTGCACAAGCATTTCCTATATCCATGCTAAATCTTCCGGAAAGGATGGGCACAACAGTCATTTAAGCCTGTTCATACTTCCCACAAGATGTAGAGCTGGTATTATTGTGCAAGGTCACAAAAGGCATTGCGACTATCATTTTTATTCTCGGTTAGTCTGAAAATTACAGCCAGTGCTAGAGGGCAAATCTGAACATTTTTGCTGCAAAATGTTGAATTTCCATATTTTAGAGTTCTAATTCTGATTCGAACAGCAGTCAGGAAAAACATTGTGATTGCAAAAAAATCAATTTTGTTTTAATTTCATTTTTTCAAGATCATATTTCAAAATGAGTAAAAAAGCCTCTAGCTATTTAATATTGTACTTTTTAAAATTAATATTATTCTCTTTACTTACCAGTTCCAATAAACTTTCCTGATGAGCTGGCGTTTTATACCAAGCAAGGATTCCGAGTCATTGGGTTGGCATATAAGATACTGGACATAAAAGATCACAAAAAACTGCTGACTCTAAAGAGGTAGGAATAAGTATATTTCTCTGGCATTTAGATGGAGCTACAATAATGTCTTTTCTCGTCTTACAGTTTAGATGCTAGTTAAGAACACTGCCCTTTATACATTTGTTTTATCAAGTGTGTATGATTTAAACATTACCCTAGTCTTTTTTAAAATGGTTTCATATATCATTTTTACATTTTGAATAGATTCTGTTTTGAAAAGGTGCAATTATTATCCGGTACAAAATGTTTGTTGTCTGTTGCCCTATAAAGCCATATAGCACATACACAAATGGAGTTTCAGTTGTACTTATGTATAAAATATTTAAGTTGCGTAACATTAATATATGCATCTATTTTTAAATATGGGTTGCTTCAGAGATAATGGGCTGAATTAGAACAGAAACTTTCCCACAGATTAAAAAAAATTATTACTATTGTGCTTTATTAGTACAGCGCCTACTATTTTGCAATGCTTTACTATCACAAATGTTTTCTCATGAAACTAAATTATCCTTGGGGGCATCTTTGGAGGCACAGATCTTCCCTGCTAAAGGGCTTTGGTTGCCTTGGGCTGGTACAGAAGCCCAGAACATAATGTGCAGAATTTCTACCCCCTCTACTTCTTTGTTAGATTTAGTTTTCTTTTAACTGAAAGTATTATTAGGATTACATAAAGTGGTTATGATACATTTTGATTTAATGGACTTTCAGTCTTACCTCTTGATTTAGGTTAGGGATATGGGAAGGGCAAAAATATGACTCACATTAAACCTTGTGTGCATGATATTATGACTCAAAACCCTGTCATTTAACACTGGAGAGAGAAAGAATGTACTGATTGCCCTGACATTACAGTTTCTTGAGATATGTCAGCGTAGGGGAACACAAAAGGAGGTGCCTGTTCCTGCAGCACACACGAGTTGCAATCTAAACACAATAATTAATTTGTTTTGGTTTAAACACCACAATATTAAGTGCATTTGGTGAGGCCTCAATATTCTTTTAATTTTGAAGGAATCTAATCTTATCTTGTATTGTGATGGAAGGGAGCAACATTTTGGGTAGCAAGCCTGTGTATTGACAATTGTTACTGTTCTTTGATGTTAGCATCAGTATTTCATACACAGAGAAGCATTGAACTCTTAATATAAAATTACCGTTAGATTGTGCTGTACATTTAAAACATTATTTTAAGCTCACTACAAAGTTGCACACAGAGTATCCTTTCCATTATGTAGTGTGTGTTTTTGTACAGGGAGTGATTTGTTAGCAGTTCTAAGGGCAGTGTGCATCTGATTTTTGTCTAATTTTCCAGCCTCAGAGTAAATCCCATGTGTGGCACAATATAGAAGTGCGCCAATGCATTAGGTCTGTGGTGTGCTTTATTTATTTATTATTTACGAATGTTTGTGTTCTATATTTTTTCACGATTAGTGTTTTTTGGTTATATATAGATAGAAAACCTCACACTACAATAGTTGAACAGGCCCACTTGATAAATGGTCGAAATAGTTTAGTGACATTGGGGTAGATGGATTTTCGAGACAGGAGTATTGACATTCTTGAACTTGTGCCGAGGTATAGTCTCTCTTGGTAAAGGTATGTAGGCACAATACTATCAGTGATAATATCAATATGAGGAAGTAAATTCGAAAAATTCCTGCAGGCACTGAGTGCCAATAGCTAAGTCTATTGAGAGTGAGTGTGAATAAGTTCAACCTGCGTCATAATATCTATAGGTACTAAGAAAGGAAATTCTACTATTGTTATTGTCGGTAAAATTGGGGATGTTTCTTAGCTAATTAATCCGTGTGCAAAGGAGATTTAGTAAATTTATACTTACCGTAATTTACTTTTCCCTTAGTCCCTTCGGCAGCACAATGAGATATATTTTGTCTTTCCTGCCATGTAGGACAAGTGAAAGAAGAGTTAATTTTTTTACCCCACCCATAAATAGGAGTTGCCCAGGCCCAAATGCAGTGTTTTTTTGTTTTCTAGTAACCACACACGACAATGCTTAAGTAATTTAATAGGGAGGGATAAATTTGCTGCCGAAGGGACTAAGGGAAAAGTAAATTACGGTAAGTATAAATTTACTAATTCTCTTACGTCCCATATGGCAGCACAATGAGAAATAGCAAGTAATAAGGGAGGGTAACCTTCATAACGCCTTCTGCAGGACCTTACTGCCTTAGGAGGCTTCCTGAGAGGCTGAGATGTCTACCCTGTACAGTAATGTTGAATGAATGTATTCGGACTG
Organism: Xenopus tropicalis; assembly: GCF_000004195.4. Lineage (NCBI taxonomy): Eukaryota > Metazoa > Chordata > Amphibia > Anura > Pipidae > Xenopus > Xenopus tropicalis. The sequence continues at coordinate 107,250,960 of NC_030681.2, forward strand.
CTCCAAGTCGCTGCTCTACATATTTGATCTATAGAGACGTTGGCTGCTTCAGCCCTGGAGGTAGACATCTTCCTAGTAGAATGTGCCTTGATCTGAAAGGGTGGATTGAGGTCATCTTTAATGTAGGCCATCTGGATAGTCTCCTTTATCCACTGGGCTAAAAATGGTTTTGAGGCTTTAATACCTTTTTTCTTCCCTGCGAAACTAATGAATAGGTTTTCATCTTTCCTAAAGTCCTCCATGCACTTTAGATAACTCTTGATCCTACCCACATCCAACAGTGCAAGTTGAGAATTTCCACTCTGAGCCTCTTGAATTGCTGGCAAAATAATTTCACGCACTCTCCGCTTCAGACCAATTGCGTCAACTCTTAGTTGGGCGTCAGAGGTCATCGCCACCATCTTGGAACTGGGCAACCCTCGGCTGCACTAATTATCATGGCAGTGTTCCACCTAAGAGACTATCTGCAGTCTCCGGCTGGAATACCCCTTGCGTAGTCCACAAGCTGTAAAAAGTGATTTGTGTGGAATTATAGGCACTGAGCGCTGATATATAAGCATATCTGAATTTTAGTTAATAAGGTATGATAGCGTTGTAATATCCTTATCTGTTAGGAATATATGGTATCGATTAACTCAGGGATGATACGGTATCAGCGACCTCGTATTTGATCAATAGTAGCGGACTCCAAATAGCTTCGCTAAAACTTACCGGTAATTATTCGGCGTTAATGTGTCGCACACTTTGTAAGCGGTATATAGTAAGCGGGTGGAGTAACAGGCATTGCGCGCCGGTATTTGACTAAACCTAAATGAACAAATAGTGTATCATTAGTATTCACTATCAAGGAAGGGACATTGCCGTCAATCTTAGAGACTTACTGATAGCGAGGTAGGTGTGTTTGTTTGTGAACGGCGAACCAAATACTTATCGTAGTTCGTCCCGTTGCATACAAGGTAGAGTGCAAGCGACCCTACGGATTATCAATAATAGTTAACTCAAAACGATAGGCACTGAGTGCTGGTAGTTACATGTCTTGCAATTTAGCCGAAAAACAAATAAAGCATGTTAAATAATAATTGAAGTGCAAGCCTCTCTGCTGAGTCTGTGGGCATAATGTGCACTAGAAACATAACAAATCACAAAACGTGAAAACTGTTAATAAATAATTTATTGGCATATATTATATCACTTGTATGGTAAACGGTTCTGTAAAAATAAAATCAAATTAAACTAATACCTACATTAAAATGCAGTAAAAAATAAAAAATATACTTATGGAATTACAAAGTTGCGGTCCATCCTGAATCACGGTCCTTTCTCTATGAGACGGTGTACAAATAACACCACACTTTGATAAGTCGGGTATGCAACATTTCACAGTAACGATTGCTACATATGTTACTTATATGAGATACGGATCTAAGTAAACGAACAGTTGGAAACAATGAAACAATATTTATGAGATACAAGTTACGAGTCAGCCCAGTATAATCACAAAGTTGGTAATATGGTGTGTATTAGATTTTTTTAACACTACTTTTTTCTTTTCTTTTCTTTCCCAATTTTTTTAGCAATATAGATTTTAATCTATAACAAATAAAGTTTATATTTTATGAATTTAAGCAGGTGTGCCAGATTAGTGTTTTTTGGACTAACACTCCGTTTTTGTCATGTAAAAAAAAACAAATTTTTTGTGATTATGTGTAAAAACCATGAAAAACACTAATACAAAACTTTGTTATTAGGGATGAGTGAATCTGTCCTGCTTTGCTTTGGCAAAAAAAAATGCGAAACAGCCAAACATTTGCAAAAAGCGGAAAATAATGCGCCGCAAAAACATTGTGACAGTTTTTTTTTTTTGACGCACACAAAAGCATGCCTGCCGAAAAATTTTGATCATCACTATTCGCTATCTAAAATCTGTCCAGATCATGTAGAAGTCAGTGGGAGTATCCTAAGCTTTATTTAATTCATGGTTTTAGAAGATTTTTGGGGTTTTTTTTCCACATGAAAGTCCACAGAGATTTATAGTAAAACAAAAAAAACACAACATTTGTGGTTTTCGCGTACTTTTCATTTTCATTATGCAATCTGTATGTTGCCTTCATGTGTTATAGTGTAAGACAAACAATCAATGTAAAGTCATATTGCTTCCCTTTCCTTCTCTATAACAACTTGTGAATACTAATCAGTATATATTTACACTAATGAGGTAAGCAACGACCAAATAAGTTATTTGGTCGTTGCACCTTTCATGGTGGTGTTGTGGCCACCAAAGTAAATGTGTTATATAGAATATGCATTGTGGCTGGGTTTTCTTCAGATTGAAACTTGACCATCTGTTTTTGTGAAGAATGAATAAATTGACTGTGGGGTTTATCCCCTTTATATTATAACACAAGATCTGTAGTGGAATTGTTGTCTGTGCATATGTCTGTACTAATATAAATATTATCCTTACTTGACTCAATTCACCATTAATTACCATGCCTCTTTGTGTATACACTTGGGGTTAAGTAAAGAGGGTTTACTGGGGGTTCCTTTCAGAATATTAGAACATAAATATTTTTGAATTGTTATTTAAATGTCAATTTAGGTTGAAAGTAAAGTTAAATAAAGTGGAAAATTAAATCTACTCATTGCTAATTGTGCATTTTCGTTACAAGGGAAGAAGTGGAGTCAGATCTAATTTTCCTAGGATTACTAGTGCTGGAGAACCGATTAAAATTAGAGACCAGACCAGTCTTGAAAGAGCTGAACCGTGCCAAGGTCAGATCAGTAATGATCACAGGTACGTCTGTCTAATAATCAGATTTTCAACACTAATTTTTTTTAACTATGGCAGATTTCAAGGTAGACATTTTGTTCCATGATTCAGTAAGTGGGGCTACTAGGCAGGTGTTATTTGCCATATATTCGGTTGGCTAATGCAATTTGATATGCCAGAAAGAGTGTCTGCCATACAGTAACAAGTAATAAATAATAGACAAATTCACTTTTTACAATCATGGCCACTTAGTTTAAACGAGGAACTTGTGCAATGACATTGTTTCACCACACAGGAGATTAAATTGTGGGGGTTTTTTTTGCAGGAGACAATCTTCAGACAGCTGTCACAGTTGCTAAAAACTCTGGAATGATAAGCGAAGGCAGCAATGTTATTTTGATAGAGGCCAAGGAACCCAGCGGATCTGACTTGGCCACCATCACATGGACATTAGTGGATGGCATCAAATCCAAAAATTACGATTTCATGGTAGGAGTCAGCAAATGCTATAAGATTTTTTTTTTTTTTTTAGTATGTAGTTGTGAAACATAACCTCTTGCAGGAAAGAGCACGGGTAAGTTATGAGGTGGAGGGCAGGATACAAAGTGCAAAATTAGGTGCAGGCTACCATTTTTTTTACACTTTTGTACCCTGCCCCACACAATTTGTTTTGTTTATATATTCTTTGTTTCATTTAAGCATTCAGCATGTATTCATGGGGAACAGGTAGGGGGGAGACTCTTAATTTTTTATTCAGATGCAGAAGGTAAGGAGGAACCAGCAGCAAAGTTTGCAAAGGACAGAGCTGCCTTGCACCCGTCAGCATTTGACCTTGCACCAGATTTTCAATCCAACATGAGATGCAGGTATGCCCTGCACAGGAAGTGATGACTAAATCAGAACTAAGGGGTGTGATTAGAACTAGAAATGATGGCATACATAAATGAAGCCCAACATATTATAGAAATCCCATAACCTTATGTATAATGTCTAGTTTTACATATTTAGCAGATGAGTAGTTGGAATGAAGCCTTTTCTTCTGGTTATAATATAATGCAATGTAAATATCTAAAACTCAGGACTCTCCCCTACTGTGGATGAAGCACAACTCTCGTAATCCCACAAATCTTTAAGAAAGGAAGGGTTTATTACTCATCAGCAACTAAAGAGCTATGTGTTGCAGATGCCTGTTGAAATGTGCAAGTAAAGCATATCTGACAACATAGCATCATTAATTATGCTTTTACCAGCAACTTTTATTTTAGCTTTGATATAATTATGCTTTTGGGTAGTAAGCTTACAAATCTGTGCTTGCAGAAGCGTGTATAGTTCTATAATGATGGCATTTGTGCAGGGGAGTAAAGTCTTTCCTTTTATATTTGTAGGACATTTGTATCAGCATGGAAGAGGTATCCAAACCTGCAGAGGAAAATCTTCATTACCATTTTGCAATGAATGGAAGTACTTACCAAGTTATAATACAGCATTTCAACAATTTGTTACAAAAGGTAGCCACCCACTCATGCTCTTTATATGCACAGACTTATTTCCTGCGTGAGAAAACTGATTTTCCTGTGCTTCATTGGCTTCTGCAGTCAGGATTAAAACATGTTCTTGTACTTGATAAGAATGTATTACGCATAGTTTGTAGCCTGCAGGGAGAGGAGTGCCAGCAAGTCTGTGATGGTTCATGATTTATGTCCAAAATGTTAAAAGCAAAATTTCTTTTTAATGCCTACAGATATTGATACATGGAACAATATTTGCCCGTATGTCTCCAGGGCAAAAATCTAATCTTGTTGAAGAATTTCAAAAATTGGGGTAAGTTTCTCATTTATTCAACAGATATTTCTTTATTCCTGCCACTTTTATATGTGCTCAGTTATTTTTTTTCTGAAAAACACATCTCTTTATTGATGGATATTGTGTGACAGCAGGAGGGTGTGTTTTACCAAGTTAGGGGAACAGCAAAGACACATTTAATTGCCTATTTTATTAAGGCTGGTAAACAAATTTTATTAGCAATATTTATACTGAGCTTTGTTGGTGCTACTGACTTGATGACTTAAAACAACTGTCCTTAAAGGGATACTGTCATGATTTTTATGGTGTACTTTTTATTTCTAAATTACACTGTTTACATAGCAAACAATTTATTCTACAATTTAAAATTTTATTCTTGAACTAACAATTTTTTTTTTTTTTAGTTGTAATATTGATGTGTAGGCAGCCATCTCAGTGCATTGTGCCCGAGTCTGAGCTTTCAGAAGGAGCCAGCGCTACACATTAGAACTGCTTTTAGATATCCTATTGTTTCTCCTACTCCCATGTAACTGGAGGAGTCAAAAGCTGGACTTGGATTTCTTACTATTGAGTGCTATTCTGATATCTACTGGGAGCTGCTATCTTGCTACCTTCCCATTGTTTTGCTGATCAGTTGCCGGGAGGGGGGTATATCTCAGCAGTAAAGTGTGACTGAAGTTTATCAGAGCACAGGTCACATGGTTGTGGCACCCTGGGAAATGAAGAATATGTCTAGCCCTCTGTGAAATTTCAAATTAATATAAAAAAAAATCTGTTTGCGCTTTTAAAAAAACAGATTTCAATGGAGGATTCAACTGGAGAAGTTCTATTAAATGATGCTTTTTGAAAAAAACATGTTTTCCCATGACAGTATTCCTTTAAAATACAGTCAGCACCTCATAAAGAAAGATGTAGTACTACAACAACTGAATAAAGGGAATAGTGTAGCAATAGGCAGTACACAAAATGGCATAAACAGTCCTGTTTCTCTTCACCTCAAATCCAACTGAAGGTCTCTTCATCAGATATATTTTTGTTTAGTTCTGTGTGGAACCTTTCCTCTTCACCTCGAGTTCCTCCTTTACCTTCCCCTCAGGTACATTTTAATGTACCTGCTATTTTATATCCAGCACATGACCAGATGCTGGCTTTCCCTACTTGGCTGCACTCTCTCTTTTCTGCAAGCTCACTTGTCTGCATTGGTCTTCATGTAACAGAAGTTTCAAGAAATCATACATTGTCTTAATTATTATTATTTTATTTTTTCAGTTACTCAGTTGGTATGTGCGGTGATGGTGCCAATGACTGTGGTGTAAGTGCATTTTTTTTATCTTCTTGGGTTAACGAAAACCTCAAATCTACATTGCTAACTTTTCAATTACTTGAATATTTTGCATGTACTACCTAAAATTTAATTTTTTTTTGAAAAATAATGCAGGACGGCATCAATTTGTTTTTTTTCATTTGCAACTCCTTTTCGGTGACTACTCAATGCCAAAGGATGTTAGGCCAATCAAATAAAGTGTGTGCTACTTTTTCTTTCTCTAGGCACTGAAAATGGCACATGTTGGAATTTCCTTATCTGAACAAGAAGCTTCTGTTGCATCACCATTTACATCAAATACCCCGAATATTGAGTGTGTTCCACGTTTAATAAAGTGAGTTGTGATTTTTTTTTTTATTATCGGAAAGTCATGTTAGATGGGTAAATGTCCCCAAAAAAATTATGGAGCAGATTTATCAAAATGTGACATTGAATCTCACCACAGAAAAATTCACCCACTTGCTTTTCATTCCTATGGGATTTTTAGAAGTGTATTTATCAATGGGTAAAAGTTCACCATTCGATAAATATGCTTCTAACAATCCCATAGATATGAATATAAAGTGGGTGAGTTTATCTGTAGTGAGCTCTCAATTTACACTTTGATAAATCTTGGCAAAATTGTGAAAGTAGAGAATGACATCTTCTTAGTAGCTTGTGGGAAGAAAACAAGGAAAAGATAAATATACACCTATTGCTTAATATATCCAAACACTGGGACAATAAAACCCGAAAAGGTATGGTTAAATTAAAAAGATTATTTGGCAAGAGCCACATGAAATGATGGTGTAATATACAGTAAATATGAGTGTAGCCTGCCCACATGTCACAAACAAATAATATCAAGTTTTGCCATGGGGCAGCCAAAATAAAAGGGCATAAAATGCACAGCCAGATGACAGGTAAGCTCTTTCGAATACATTAGTTTTTTTTCCAGAGCGTATCTGTTATTGCTTGGTAATATGTGCCATTCAGGGTCAGACTGGGGGGTGCAGGGCCCACTGGTCTGTTCCCACCCCAAGGTCCCTGCAGGTGCCCCAGTCAGCTGCATCCCCTAACCCCCCCCCCCGCAGGGGCCCCCCTAACCCCCAACAGGGTCCCCCACCCTACATCCTCCCCTGAGGTTGCGTAAATTTAATGCGTATGGGGAGGAATGGTTGGGTAGGGGGAGCACCGGCAAGGGTCGGGTCTGGGCCGCCAGGGCCCACTGGGATTTTTCCCAGTGTTCCGGCAGCCCAGTCTGACCCTGGTGCCATTTGTTGTAACTATACAGTGCAACTCTCTAAAGTTCAGGGTGAGATAACCTACCAGAGCTCCTTGGTATCAGATTCTGACACAGAGTGGGGTAGTTCCACACAATCCCTTGCTGCTGATAGCTTTTATTTAGAAGACCTGCAAATAATAACTGTTTAATGCAAGAGCATACATTTTCAGAGAGAGATCACACACACTTACAGGAACAGGAAAAACTCTCTAATCAGGAAACTATAGTTCAGGCAACAACTCAGAACCAATAAGAAAAAACACACAGGAAATTACATTTTAACATATTGCAAGTGAATTCTGGGAACTGTAGTATTTTATTTTATATATAATATAACTAACATTAAATAGGAATCTGTAATAAAGATAATAACACCATTTAGATAATAAACACCATTTAGCCCTATTTCAACTTAAATGGCTTCCTCAAGGCAGTCTATTTATATAAACTATATCAGTCCTTCTTAAACAAGTAAACAGATTTTAACAGTGCAGGGTACGAGTACATTGTACTTTAACTACTTTAAAACAGTTCCATTTTTTTGGTGTTACTGTTTAATATCTGTGTTTACACAGTGTAGTTCTTGATTTTATTTCACATTTTTCCTAGGGAAGGAAGAGCTGCCTTGGTCACATCATTCTGTGTGTTCAAATACATGGCTCTTTATAGTATGATTCAGTACATAGGAGTTCTTCTACTCTACTGGGTAAGTTGCTGTCTCCAGCTTGTATACCTAACAAGGCTACCAGAACCTTTTTTCCCTTGTATTTCCCAGTATGTGTCTAATAGCAAAAGAGGTGAAAAAATAATTGCTTTGTTTTCCTAGCTTCTTCAAAGTTGTTACTACTTCACTGTGCTAAGGACAATTCTGACAGAATGTTTATTCTGGGATCTCAAAATGCAGCAGTCATCTAAATCAATGACCATTTTACTACAGCTTTCATATCCTAAACAGTTATTTAAACTTACATTTTTAAGCAAATGGCACACATATAAATGCCAGATTAATTATATCTTAGTTGGGATCAAGTAAAAAGTACTGGTTTATTATTACAGAGAAAAAGGAAATCCTCTTTTAAAATTAGGATGATTTGCTTATAATGGAGTCTATGGGAGATGATCTTCATATAATTCAGAACTTTCTGGATAACGGGTTTACGGATAATGGAATCCATAACTTTATATAATTCTCTAAACTGAAGATTTCAAATACTACTACAGACAAGTGGTCATCCAGTTTGGCTCTCTGTTAATTAGTTACAAACAGATGGGTTATTGTGAGAAATAAATGTCTTCATCTCAGTCTGGACATTTTCTGATTGATTTTATGTTTTCATGTTTCAGGAAAAAACAACATATGCAAATTATCAATTTCTCTTCCAGGATCTGGCTATAACCACTGTAATCAGTGTTACAAGTAAGTGTAATGAAATAGGCATGGGCACCAAATCAATACAGGTTTGCCCATTTTTTTTAATTCTTCGGCATCCTTGATAACTGATACAGTACATCCAGATAAAGTACAAATGAATCCTACAGTTTTGTGCCCCTGCATGTGTTCTACACAGGATATTAAGCAGAATGTAGTAATCAACATGGAGTAATAACAGAGTTAAAGCTACATCCTTTTGGTATACAGTAAAACATTTCACTCAGTGACATCATTGGAGGCCTATTCACAAATGCCAGGTGATTTATTAAAACAGCCTTTTAAGACAACAAAAACAAAATGTTGGAAAACCACACATTTTTCATGGTTTTTTAACAAATGGAGTGCCTGAAAAATCTGAAAACCTCGAATATGACAGAATAAAATAAGATCTTTCATTTGAAAACAAGGATAGCTACTCATTGACTTCTTCATGACCTCAAAAGGTTTAAGATGGGAGTTTTGTATTAGTGGTTTTTGTGGTTTTGACACTTAATAAAGCCAATTTCCCCACTTGATGTCATGATAGACTTGCTTCCTCTTCCAAATGTGCATGTACGCATTGCCCTCCTCCCTAACATCTCCATATAGTTTATTTTTTCAGTTAAACATTATTTGCTAGCACAGCCCATTACAAATATCATCTGACCCGCGGACCAGTGAATGCTTTTAATTGTGCATGCTCCAGAAAACCAGCTTTGAAGTGCAGGTGCTTTAATTGCAAAAGTTGGTTCTAAAGGGAAGGGGGGAGTGGCTGAGTGAGCAGAAGAAGGCAGAGTGGCAGGTATTTAAAGACTGCAAAGAAACTTTTTATTATTAGATTTATTGTTGGGGTGTTTACATGTCCTTTAACAAAGGTGAAGTCAAATTGGATTAAGGATTAAGAACATCATATTTACAAAAGTCTCATTCTGTTTTTATGACTAAAACATTTTTGTACACTTTGGCATTTAATTGTCATTCCTGGTGCCACTTTAATGAATTGTGAGTACTATTTAGAAATCACACAAGCAGCTTAAAACATTATGAAATTTGCTGGCATTAATAACATCAGTTCATTAATAAAAAGTTAAACACTGGTGGGAACACAGTTATACCTTTGTATATTTGCGTTAGCTGATTTTTTTGGCATAAATGAATATTTTCCTCTGCTTTAACTCCATTTTTGTGCCAGGGTTTAGCAGGGTTTAGCTAATCTATGTTTAGATTATGAAACCTTAAATCATGTCAGCTGCAACTGAGGTGATCACCCGCTGGCGGCACATCGTTACCCCTGCCATTGCCCTTAGTGCTGCCCTGGCTGTTACAGTAGGATTTGCTATTTCTAACAATGAATACTTAATTTTAAAAATTGACAAATTTCCCATTGTCTGTTTTATTTCAGTGAGTTTGAATCATGCATACCCTAGGCTTTCTTCATTTAAGCCACCAGCCCAGCTCATCTCTCCTCCTCTGCTGCTTTCTGTGTTGATTAATATCATCCTAAGTCTAATTCTACAAGTATGTGGCTTTGTCATTGTCCAGAAACAGCAATGGTACATATCGGATCTCAGCTCCATCTATAGGTAAGTCTAAATGTGCAGACTTTTCTTTGCATGAAAACATTTCAGCTATATTAATAATAGTTATTTGGTAGGCAAACTTACAGTCTAGTGGGCAAAAATCATTTATTTGGGAACAGCATGATTATACATGAAAAAGGCTTGTAAACCAAAAAGGAATTACACCCTGCTTACACCCACAGAAACTGAATAAACCTAATAAACATACAATAGCCTAGTACTAGCTAAGGGTAGCTATGCCGTACATGTGTAACCTTGCTATTGATTGCCTCATTTAAAAGCAAACCCCTGGGCCTATTCAACAGCCTTACAATGATTACAGAATTTTCTCGCTTACTGACAAAATCATAAAAATGCTAGACAAAAAAAAAGTTTTATTTGAAAAGGAAAGTTAAAAAAAGAGAACAAAAATAATTTCAGGGCCCAGTACAGGTGTGAGTTGTGCCGACAGCACCCCCGTACCTTTGGATTTAGAATAAGGTGCAATGAAAAGACCCAAGTTCTCTAAGGATGGGTCCTAAGGGCACCAGCACTGACATCCATTGAATTAATAAATGAGGCATTGGGTGTATAAATTTTGATTTCCACAGAGGGGGTTGATGCATGCAATATGTTGCTGCTTATATTGCATATGGCAGTTGACTGTCCCATTTCGCGAAACGGTGAAAATGTTGTGCGCCAAAAAAATTGAAGCATGCAACTTTTTTGGCGCAAGTAATTTTTTTTTTAACCGCGCAACAAATTTTTTGACGCGCCCTACCATTTTCCCCAGCGAATTTTGTCACCTGTTTAATTATGTGAATACAAGTAAGCTTTACCTTGTGAAGCTTTTATGCACTGAATATTATTACTACTGTACAGTACATGTTCTAGTTCCTGAGACTAATGGACCTTTCTCTCCACAGCGCCTGTGTCCCAACCAATCAGAGCCTTTCGACCAGTCGGCCTGTAAGCAATGACACTAACCTAACAACTAGTGCCAATTCAGCTGAAATCAGTGATTTCCAAAGCTATGAAAATACCACAATTTGGCTGTTGGCCACTTTAAATTGTCTGATTGTGGCACTTGTAGTCTCAAAAGGAAAGCCATTCAGACAACCTATATATACCAACTGTAAGTATCATGACATTTTTCCAGTTTAGCTTTTTCTAAATAAACTGTTTTTGAGGTGATCTAACACACCTTTTTCTTAAAGGAACAGTTCACTTTAAAATTAACTTTTAGTATGTTGCAGACCGTGTTATCATAAGACAATTTGCCATTGGTCTTTATTCCTGCCTATCTGCTATAATTTGTTCTGGTTGCTTGTGCTTAATTACTCTAGCAACCAGGAGTAATATGCAAGGCAGCATAGAGGACAGATGGTTAAGGGTCTATATAGATAGGTATTTAACACACAAAAAAAACCAAGCCTGACAGTCATTGTGTTTTTGGGTGGTGGTAATAAAGTTATAGTAATCTATACCAGCACATATTCAGCACATATTTACTGGTCTGAATAGAAGCATATGTTCTGTTTCTATTGGATGCTATCCTACAGCAGACTTTGCACCTATTACATAACTCAGAACTAATTCCTATATTTTTATTCATACAGCTGTTTAACTTTACCTAAAGGCAAAGTTTTATTTTTCAGACATATTTATTCTTGTCATCGCCGTCCAGTTTGCAGTTTGTCTATTTTTTTTGTTTGCTGATATTCAGAATCTTTACAAGGCTTTGGATGTGAGTATTATAATCCCTGTCCTGTAAATGTTTAAATAAGTCTCATACAAAACAAAAAAACATGAATCATATTTTCATAAAGATTGCTTTTTTTTTGTTTTACAATTACCGTAATTATTAACATTATCTAAGTAATTTGCTATAATGAAAAAAAAACTACTAAGCAATATTAAAATATACTTTAATGAAACATTTCACTGGATTAAAATGCATTTGCAAATGTAATTTTTAATTAAAAATAGTACTATTTACTGTCCTCTGGGTCTAACTCTGTTAAAAAGTCAGCAGAAGTCAGTTTTCCTCCAGTTTCCTTATTCAGCTAGCTTCCGCTACATTGTTTCAGGAGGTAGGGCCAGACCTGCAGGGAAAATAAACAGTCAGACAGATACTGTTTCAGTAGTAAATACATTTACAAATGAGATAAAAACTGCAGTATTGTATTCATTTTTTCTGTCTACAAGACAGCATAATGTTAAGCTAAACTATCACTTTAAGCATTTTTAAAGGGTACCCCTTAATCGGTATCCCAGTACAACCCAACCTGGTTATTTATAGTAGGCACAGTAGTTACAGTAGGCTGAGAGACAGATAGGCCAATTTGGAAACATGTGGGGGCCTACTAGCTGATGTCTGGATTTCCCAGAGGAGCAGTTTAACTTTTTTTAATTGCTATATGCAAAAGTATAATTATTGCTTGAATCTCATTGGCTAAATTTAAACCAACACACAGAATGGTGCCAAGACAGTTTGATCAGTACTCTACAGGGCACATTTACTAATCCACAAATCTGAATGGGAAAAAATTGTCGCAACCTTTTCGTAGCCGTTCCGACTTGCGCGAATTGTCGCAACTTTTTTCGTAGCCGTTACGATTTGCTCGTATATTGTCGCAACTTTTTCGTATTGAGCACTCGTAAACGGCGGGCAAACCTTTCAGACTTTGCATGATTTTGGAAGCCTCCCATAGGACTCAATGGCACTCTGCAGCTCCAACCTGGCCCAAGGAAAGTCACGATACTGAAGCTTGAATGAATACGAAACTTTCGTACTCGGTGTGACGGCTACGAAAAAGTCGCGACAATTCGCGCAAGTCGTAACGGCTACGAAAAAGTTGCGAAAGTTTACGGAAAAATCGCAAAATACCGATCATTACGAAAAAAATGGATTCGGACGCTTTTCGGACGTTCGTGGATTAGTAAATGTGCTCCTACATATTGACATTATCTACCATTGTATGACTACCAAAAGGCTTTTAAGAAAGAACATGTTTACCCAAGGGCAAAGGCAAAGTGCTCTCAGCCTGAGTTTTTTCTGCAGGCCGGTAGAAGTGGATCCACTCTGTTCTGCCCCTGTATTGCCTAAAACAGCTTCCACCTGCCTGCAGCTACATAGAGCTAAGCGTAAGCAGAGGTTAGCCTAAAAATGCCTGCTTTTGTGTTTTCAGGCCGATCTCAACTCCATGTAGCTACAAGCAGGTGGAAGCTGTGATAGTAAGTGATGAATGTATCTGTCCCGTTTTGCTTCTCAAAAAATGACTGAATCTTTGAAAGGATTCGCAAAATGGTGAAAAGTTAGCAAAACCGCGAAAGTGATGCGCGTCAAAAAAAAATTGTCATGTGCAGAGAAAAAATTTGACACTCTCATCAAAAAAATAAATGATGACACTCTCAAAATTTTTTTTGTTGCGCTTCAAATTTCTCTGTGGCTGAGTTGCTAAAAAATTCATCAATGACGAATCGTGGAAATTCACTGTGAATCCGTGCCTGCCGAAAAATTTTGCTCATTACTAGCGATAGTCAATATAGCTATGCGAAGAGGCAGAGGGGAGCAGATCTGCTTCTCCTGGCCTGCAGAAAATATGCACGCTGAGAGCAACCGAGCCAAAGATCCTTGTGCCCTTGCCCTAAAATTAAATAATCAACTTAACACTGCAAATAATTCGTTTTTTTTATAGTGTTACTGGTCCTTCTGCAAATAATTACTAAGCAAACTAAGTTAGAATTATCCTTGTATGCCCTCTTAGTATAGGCTGCATCGTTACTATGTAATACCAAGGGCTGATTTTGGTTCTTTCCTTTTTGATCCCAGCTGGTCTGCACTCCTCTCATATGGCGGGGAGCTATACTAATCATGCTGCTCATCACACTGGCAGTGTCATACATTGCAGAGGTAAGCATTTCTATATGGTAATACATAAATATATTATAATGATACACGATTTGAATATTATACATTATCTTTAGCTTTCTGCTAAATGTTACACTTCAGCTTCTTAGTACAGGTATGGGACCTGTTATCCAGAATGCTGGGATAAGGGATCTTTCCATAAATCATTTAAATATTAAATAACCCCAAAAGGCTTGTTGTGCTTCCAATAAGGATTAATTATATCTTAGTACTGTACTTGGGAATTTACAAGCTGGAACATGTCATCTGCAGATACGGACCTGCCTCAAGATGCTAAAAGTAGCATGTGTTACAGTATCACAGGTGATGCTTCCAATAACAAAACCAAATTACACTGACAAAAGGAGACTTAATCCCCACCTGAATCAAGAAACAAAAACTGTAGTACCGTGTTAGCCAGTGTCAAAAATAATAATAAAAAAACAACAAAACACAAATACAAGAGTATTGTAGAAATAATACCTATATTGGCTAACAATAAAAATACATTGCAAGCTTTCGGAGCTCTAAGGCCCCTTCATCAGACATTGCCTGATATAGGTATCATTTCTACAATACTCTTGTATTTGTGTTTTGTTGTTTTTTTATTATTACACCTGAATCAAGCAAATACATTGGAATAAAGATAGAATCATATAGTTAAAAAACAAGTTTATTATATATGCCCTTGTAGGTTAAAATTACACTAAAATGCTCTTGTAGGTTACAATGACTCTAAAGGTGGCCATGCATGCAAGTGTATGGCGGGAGACAAGACAACCGATATCGGCGAAGGCCTTGGATATTGGTGGACTTGACGATCGGGCCAGTTGGAAAATTTTGATTGGGCACCTTTAAAGGTTCCTGAGCACCAGCAAACATTTAGTGCTGAATCATCAGATAGGGGTACAATTCATTACATTTCAACATACAGCTAAAATTGGTAGTTGATCGACATGTTTGTGCCTGTTTACAGGGCTAATAAAGAGATTCTAAATATATTTACATATAGTATCTAGTAGAATTAAGTCTAAAACAACTGGACTTTTCTGAGTTTTTCTTGAAAACGTTTCACCACTCATCCGAGTGGCTTCTTCAGTTCAAATGACTGGTAGGGAATTCCCCGGTATTTAAACTCTTGATGGTAGTAGAGTCACAGACATCCAATCATAATGGTTCCATTGAACTTGTTCAGTTAGGTGTTAGCTGAAACTGACAGGTGTAAGAAGGTATGATCCAATCACAATGGTACCAAGATTCTCATTGATGAAGGTGTTAATCCTTCAAAGTACATGACTGGAAGTGTGAACTGTTGTGAAACTGCCGGGGTAGGGACTGAAAGGGCTGAAACTGTGGCATCCAATGCAGAGGCCAAGGAGAAAGAATATAAACATCTAAAAGGAGCTCTGAAAACTTGTGGGTACCCAGACTGGGCCTTCATCAAAACCAAATCAAAGACCAACAGAAAGACCAGACCTACAAACAGAAGGGAGGAACACAGCAGGCGAAACAACATAGTCATTCCATATGTTGCTGGAACATCAGAAAAACTTAGGAGAATTTTCAACAAACATCGCATTCCTGTGTTTTTCAAACCCAGCAACACCCTGAGACAGAAGCTGGTGCACCCGAAAGACCCAACACCCAAGCACATGAAAAGTAATGTGGTCTATGCTGTCCAGTGTAGTAAAGAGTGCTCAGACTTATACATTGGGGAGACAAAACAACCTCTCTGTAAGAGAATGGCCCAACATAGGCGGGCAAACTCCTCAGGACAAGACTCAGCGGTCTATCTACACCTCAAAGAAAAAGGTCACTCTTTTGAGGACAGTAACGTGCATATTTTGGACCGAGAGGACAGATGGTTTGAAAGAGGTGTGAAAGAGGCCATTTATGCCAACCTGGAAAAACCATCCCTGAACAGAGGAGGGGGCCTGAGACACCGCTTGTCACCAACATACAATGGCGCGTTGACATCCTTACCCCGGCAGTTTCACAACAGTTCACACTGACAGGTGTAAGAAGGTATGATCCAATCACAATGGTACCAAGATTCTCATTGATGAAGGTGTTAATCCTTCAAAGTACATGACTGGAAGTGTGAACTGTTGTGAAACTGCCGGGGTAAGGATGTCAACGCGCCATTGTATGTTGGTGACAAGCGGTGTCTCAGGCCCCCTCCTCTGTTCAGGGATGGTTTTTCCAGGTTGGCATAAATGGCCTCTTTCACACCTCTTTCAAACCATCTGTCCTCTCGGTCCAAAATATGCACGTTACTGTCCTCAAAAGAGTGACCTTTTTCTTTGAGGTATAGATAGACCGCTGAGTCTTGTCCTGAGGAGTTTGCCCGCCTATGTTGGGCCATTCTCTTACAGAGAGGTTGTTTTGTCTCCCCAATGTATAAGTCTGAGCACTCTTTACTACACTGGACAGCATAGACCACATTACTTTTCATGTGCTTGGGTGTTGGGTCTTTCGGGTGCACCAGCTTCTGTCTCAGGGTGTTGCTGGGTTTGAAAAACACAGGAATGCGATGTTTGTTGAAAATTCTCCTAAGTTTTTCTGATGTTCCAGCAACATATGGAATGACTATGTTGTTTCGCCTGCTGTGTTCCTCCCTTCTGTTTGTAGGTCTGGTCTTTCTGTTGGTCTTTGATTTGGTTTTGATGAAGGCCCAGTCTGGGTACCCACAAGTTTTCAGAGCTCCTTTTAGATGTTTATATTCTTTCTCCTTGGCCTCTGCATTGGATGCCACAGTTTCAGCCCTTTCAGTCCCTACCCCGGCAGTTTCACAACAGTTCACACTTCCGGTCATGTACTTTGAAGGATTAACACCTTCATCAATGAGAATCTTGGTACCATTATGATTGGATCATACCTTCTTACACCTGTCAGTTTCAGCTAACACCTAACTGAACAAGTTCAATGGAACCATTGTGATTGGATGTCTGTGACTCTACTACCATCAAGAGTTTAAATACCGGGGAATTCCCTACCAGTCATTTGAACTGAAGAAGCCACTCGGATGAGTGGTGAAACGTTTTCAAGAAAAACTCAGAAAAGTCCAGTTGTTTTAGACTTAATTCTACTAGATACTGTATATCATGACCTGGATGAATGAGAATCTTCATAGACATATTTACATATAATACACAAAAGCCAAGAATGCCCTGTAAAGTATATCTTAATAAACATCAGTGATGGAATTTCTGTCATGACTGAAACTTGTGTATTATAATATATAATGTACATCCTGTTGTAAAATATGAGGATTTTAGAAGTCAGTCTTCGCCTTTGTGCTTTTTATATTGTCATGGAATGCCTTGCTGACATATATTATCCTTATATTTTACAAGAGGGGGTACATTATTCACTAGGAGGGCATTTACTAATGTTTCTGGGGGGTTTTTTTCACGATTTGCATTTTTTTTCTCTAAAACTCAAATTTTTGGAGGAAAAATTCGATTTTTTTGCCATTTATTGCGCGTAAAAACTATGAAAAATCAGTGTCATATAAAAGCTATCGTGGTCGTGTAGAAGTCATCTGTCATGCTTCCAGTTGGAAGATCTTCTTTTGTTTCATGGTATTAGAGGTTTTCAGATTTTTCGGATAATTCATTTGCTGAAAAACACAAAAAAACTTTCATTTGAGCTTTTTCAATTTGGATATTTTGATAAATTACATTCATGATAATGAGTTTAGCTGTGATTTCAAAAGCCTCTAAAACCACGAAAATGAGAATGATAAATGGGCCTCCAAATCTGCTACACTACAGTATTTAGCACACATGCAAGTTTTTTCTTTGGGACAGTTCATGTATATGCGCATAATTGCACATTATTAATGCTACTTTAAATAAAAGATATGTATATGCCAGGTCATATATTGTACAATGAATGTGTATTTTATTTTCCAGGAAGCTATTGTAGAAAATAGAGCACTCTGGAATGCTATGAAAAAACTCTTCCACTATAAATCTAAAAGCCCATACAAGAGGCTACAGCGCTTGTTAAAGAAAGATCCAGAGTGGCCTCCACTCGACAGAAAAGACTGTGCCGCCCAAGGGAATGCTGCTCTAAATGGGGAGAAGGGATACTATGTCAATCCAACTTTTGAGAGCAATGAATACAGCTGACATGGTTAAACTGAAAACGTGTATTTTTTTTTGTGTCCGTTTTGTTTGAAAATATTTGTGTGTTCTATATGTGGGGCTGTGTTTTTAGATTTTGATAAATTTTATATTGTAATAAATTTTACAAAGTGAATTTATTATGTAGCCTTGTGGTTTTTATTTTCTGTAGTGAGATGTGAAAATGCTTGAATTTAAGAACTACATTCGTTTTGAGTCTAGTTCTCACACACTAAGGGGGCCATTTACTAACATCTGTACTTCATTTTTTTCACAATTCATGTTTTTTTTGCACCAAAACTCAATTTTTTTGTTGTGTTAGCCACTATTACAAAACATCCATCTAAAATCTGTTGAAGCAGATGTAGAAGTCAATGGCAGCTGTCCTAGGCAATTGTAACAACCTTTATTTCATTTGTGGTTTTAGAGGTTTATTCATTTGTAAGTCAACAAAGATTTGTGGAAAAATGTAAAAACGATGAAAATTTTTTTGATTTTGTTCCACATTATTATTCATTCATGGAGCATTGCAAAAGCTGCCTCAGGGAGGCTGTTTATACACAATCCAGGAGCACACAAACTTGCTAGGTACTAGCCCTTATTGGCCTCCTCATTTGAGCCTCTAACTGCTCTACTAAATACCTGATCCTGCCCCTCACTCCTAGAGTGAGTTAATACAAATATTTCCTGGCACTTCTCCTACTTAAACCTACCTCTGTCCCAGGCCCTTTAGCATACCACCCTCCCAAGTGGGTGCCAAAAGAGAGAGAGCACATATTGGCTTTCCCTTTTATAAACTAGGGAACCCTGACATCCCATGGCCAATTACTGAACTGACAAGGGACTTGCTCCCCCTCTCGACTGCAATGCAGGCCCAAACTTTATGTGGCCAAAACCATCCTCGGGACCCACCTGAATAAAGCTGGCGAAACCTTACCTTGTCTCAAAACAAATTATGATCTTCACTGTTTCTATTAGAGCTGCCTTTGTTCTCTAGCATGGTAAAAAATTAAGAACATTTTTATAACAAAGGAAAGAAACAGGGAATGGAATGAAGAGCTGGACTAAAATATTCCTTCTACTCCCAAAGGAATTCTTCAGTGCCAAAAGAAAGGAAGCTGGCATATGAAAAGGCTAAAGCTAAGTGCACTGAAAAACACACCTGTATACAGAGTTTAAACTATGCCTAATGATAAACTGTATGCATCTTGTTTTTATGGTGCTGGTAAAACTTGTAGCAGGTAAGGGGTTTATTCACTTTATATTTAACAGAAAGCGCAAATTTCCTGATTTATTAACCAAATTTAAATGCTGTTATGCTGAGGCAGGTCCTTGAACAGGATTTATAGTTGCAGCTTCTCTATTAAATATAAAATAAGTTTAATTTAAAAAATCTGTATACATGAGGGATACTATATTCTACACAGCAGCTATAATGATACTTATTAGCATAAAACTATTACTAAAGTATTTCTGAAAATGTTGCATTTTATGAAATTAAAACCCTTTTTAAAAAAGGGAAATATTAATACAGGTATCGGACCCCTTATCCGGAAACCCATTATCCATAAAGTTCCGAGTTATGGAAAGGCCATCTCCCAGAGACTCCATTATAAACAAATAATTCTGATTTTTAAAAATCATTTTCTTTTTCTCTGAAATAATAAAACAGTACCTTGTATTTGATCCCAACTAAGATATAATTTAATATTATTGAAGCCAAAACAATCCTACTTGGTTTAATTACAGTTTAAATATTTTTTTAGCAGACTTAAGGTAGGAGATCCAAATTACAGAAAGACCCCTTATCCCGAAAATCCCACGTCCCGAGCATTCTGGATAACGGGTCCCATACCTGTACAGTATTTATTTAAAAGCATACAGTCTGCCCATTTTATAAAATCACTACTCTGCTTCATTATAAATTGAAACCAGTGATTAGGCTGGAGTTCCTTTTTAGCCCCATCTAGTGCCCAAAATAAAGGTGCATATTGTTAGTAGGTCAGAGAGCAGCTGTTCTGATAATTATATTCAAATTATAGCTTAATTACTGTGTATTTGCAGCACTACATTCTGAAGCAGACATGATGATAATTAAACATTATATTACATTTAGTGTAAAAGCAGTATGCAAAGTGCAATTTTGGGCACAAGTCACTAAGTTCCTTACCCACAGTGGTAGCAAGGTGGCAACGTGCTTGACACAATTTTGTTCGATGTGGTAAAACGGGCAAAAAACTTTTTGTTGCCTTATCTGCACTTAGCTATTCTTACACAATTTGCAATTTGTCTCATTTTGTTTTATTTATGTTTTAGTTTTTTTTTAATTATTTCACCTTTTGTTTGGCAATTCTTCAACCAGGGAGTCATTTGAATAAGATATGAATAGGAGAAGACTAAATAAAAAAAAGTAATAAAAAGTAACACTAACAATAAAATTGTAGCCTCATGGAACAATAGTCTTTTGGCTGATGAAGTCAGTGACCCCCATTTGAAAGTTGGAAAGAGTCAAAAGAAGACATAATTAAACTATATAAAAAAATAATGTGACCATTGTGAGTCTTTGTGCAAATGTAATATATCTTTTACAAACACTAAAACTGGTTAATGACCTCCTTTGCCAGTATAAGAAAGATTCTGACTTTTATACTTGTCACCAATGCGCAGTGTATATAATAAAACTTATTACTAAAAATGTTATTTTTGCTGCGAAAATGTTCGCCACCTCCAGGCATGCCTTAAAGTGTGCAATGTGCAATAACTGTCTAATAAGAATACATTACGCATTTTTATTCAGTTTACAACTTGTGTTACATTTCTGCCATGGATCCTAATGGTCATAGTTAGCTTAAAGCACTTATTTTGGTTCGTATTTCTAATGAGCAGGTTTTTTTTAACTTTGATGCAATCATATTTTCGTCTTACCACCAACACATTTATCTCAACCTATGGAGAATATATTAATATGCACTAACAACATTTTAAATCAGAAAATGTTCACAGTGATTACCTTATTGTGGACAACTATGTGCAACACATAATTATTTACATATACACAAAAGTATTGAGCTTAAAACAGTTTGAAAACAAATTCAAGTTATTAAAGGAACAAATATTGGAATACATATAAAAAAAATGAAATTTTAAAAGAAAATGTAGTCACATTTTCTTTTAAAATTTCATTTTTTTATAGTAATGTGGTCCTACTAAAGGAGAGATAATCTTCCAGTGATTGCTCGCCACTATTTCATATGAAAAGAATGTAAAAACTCCTCTTTATTTTTTATAATTAAAAAAAGACAGAAGTTCAGAGTTGGCACACTCTGTGGCAAGGGCACCCCGACACAATTCTAGAAGGACAGTACGTGCCCATCTGGGGAGACCTCCTTTAGTGCTCACCTTTTAGTCACTGCATGTAGCAAGAGAAACTTTGCAAGCCTAATTCCCATATCTATGACAAGAGCAGTGTCAGTCCCCCCCCCCCACAGAAAGGATAACCATCAACCTACCCCTTCACTTATCTTATGTGTATATCCATTTCTGGAACCCTTTTCCCCCTAGACACAAATAATGACATCCAGGTTTTGGGATAGAGAAGGTCGCAGCTTTAATTACAGATCATCAATGTATTAACTAATTAACCACTATGTTTTACGACTTTGAGAAAAGAACCATATCCAATGAATGCTTGCCCAAAACCACTGCTATACGCTTTCCTGGGCTACCTGGCATGCCGGCCACCCAACCCCGTAGGGGGCAGATGGGCAAGTGAGAACCAGGTAACCAACTTGTGACCCCTCTTGTGGCACCCATGCCTGCATCAGCACCTGTCGGGTATTCAGCTGTAACAAACCATGGCCATAGGCCCCCATGGCAAGCATTCCACCTGCTGTGACAAGCAAACTCTCTGGACCCAAGTGGATCCCCACAGGTAACTATCATGATCTCACCTCTAGGGTGGGTGGGAGGGACGCTGCTCCGGATCTCCAAAATGGCGCCGCTCCGCCCTAATACTGCCCCTGTGTCTCCTCTCCCTACCTCTGACTTCAATTGCTACCTCTTCCTAGCCCTGTTACTGCCCTCCTTCCTGCACTGTGGGCCATCCGGAGTGCCTATTCTCATCATTAGTATGTAGTGATATTAATATTTTGATTTTATGTCTTCATCGATGGGCATGATTGGGAGATTGGTGGTTGTCCCAACTTATTTATATTGTGCAAGGTGGCTAACATTTGAAAATGTGCTAGATAAGCATCAAGTGTTTAGCAAGTAACAGCAACAGTATTTATTAATGCTTTAAACCTGAATTTAAACATGGTTCTGGTTCTTACAAACAGACTTTAATGCATTAATTCATATCATTGGATTGACTATTGCAAGCTATTGTAATTGTTATATGTTTGATATGAAATTAAGCAGCATTAGGGATCAATGGTTAAGAACCAGGGCTCAAAATAATACATGTATTTAGGTGCCCTCAGCCCTCACATACAATACATCGGTGTAGACTATGTTTCTCTCTGAAAAAGTTAAGTATAGTGTTGCCATTAAATTGCAATGTTTGCTTTTTGCTATTATCCATGAATGATTGTTGAAGAAGATTTATTTTCTCATAAAACCAAGCATACATTGTTCTGTTTGTTATTTCTACTTAAGTTACTGTTTAACATCTTGTGTACAGATCACAGCACCACTTTCCTGTCTCCATTCATCTATGCATTCAATTTAAAATTACTTTGTAGGTGCAATGCATTATATGTACATAGTGAATATTGATTCCTGTTCCCTCTCTTTACTTGTTCCCTATTGTTTCCCCACAGAGGGCAAATGGAAAGCAACTGAGATAATAGTAAATAGTTCTGAGGCTAAAATGTTAAATATACTTGAACCAAACAGTGACACACGGGTAATGTAAACTGTCCAAAGGAGCTCATAAACTAAAATATTAAACTCTATATATTTATATGTATTAATATATCTTATCATTATTACTTGGTAATCAACTCCAATTTTACTGAAAATAAACGTTCTGCAAATGATTTTCTGTAGATTCAGTAACTGGTGCAAAATTATGTTAATGTTGTGAAAAAATGGGCATCATGGGAAAGACCTTGGGTGTATATGTTCGTTACCCTCAACTGGGTGCTATTTCATGGTGCAAAGAAAACACAGTATATTACTCCTGGTCACTGGTAAGTACAGAACTCCCTTAACCCTCTGTGAGCTTCATTCTAAGCTTCCACCTTTTGCTTTATGTGCTTATTGACATAAATTGAGGCTATGGGAACATTGGTGCTAGGCTGTCAGAAGTGCTCCAGTTAGTAGCAGCTTAAATTTCCCCATTAAAATCAAGTAGATACATCAGATTGGCTGTTGATGGCTCTACCCACTTTTTTAAGCCTTGAATTTTTGTCACCCAGTGACTTACTCTTGGTATAAAGATCCTTTACTTGCATAAAAAAATTTTTAGGAAATGCTGTTCTGCTTGGTATATTTAAGAGTTCATTAACAATGAACATGGGTGGAAGCAATACAGCACTAAAGGGCACTTGCACCCCTGCTTATCCTCTGCACAAGCTGCTGTCAGGCACAAAGGAACCTGCACTTATTGTCTGCCGTAAGAATAGGGCTCTGTATCTAATTGGCTTAGTTGTTTACAGATTGGGTTATTTTGCCTTTCATTTATTCATGCATGCAAGTTTGACCAACTTTACACTGACTGGATATGGCCCCACCCCACCTGCCCCCATTAGAAGGACCCTCCCCAAAGCTATAAAAGAAAAATCTCACCCCCTATCTGGCATCTTTTTGACCTTCAGCATGTTCCTGTTTTAGCCTTAGGAAAGCCAGCCATCAAATCATCCTAGGACTGGAGTTTTAGGCCTTGGGATCTATTATCCCCTGAGCACATTACCTCATTTGTATGGAGTCCTCAATGTTTCATCTTCTGGATCAGGTAAGGCACTGTGGTGCTATGGTTGATATCACTTGTTTGTCTTTAATCCTTATGCATTCTGCCCTGCTGACAGTGTGTCAGTCACCTCCATCTGTGTTCCTTACTGGCCCCCAGTGCATCCGGCGACATGTGTGTATGTAGCTCCTACACATAAAGGTGGGAGTGTCTATGCTTTTATCTGGTAATGGAATTCCTTGTGGAATTGGTATATGATTATGGAATATCCTTATATTTTACAATAAGGGGTATGTTATTTATATAAATAGGGCTTTGTGAAGTCATCAGTCATAATCAGTGTTTAGTGATATAATTTCTGTCACATGACTCGAAAACTAAACTTTACAGCTCTCTAAGCTGTTAACAGTCAGTAACCAATCAGTGACTTGATGGGGGGCCATATGGGACATACCTATTCAGTTAGTTTGCATTTAAATCTGACCTGTATGCTCACAAACTAACTCAACAGTTATGTCCCATATGCCCCCCCCTAAAGTCACTGACTAAGAGGTTAGAGAGCTGAAAGCAGGAAGTAGAGTTCTGGCTATTATGTTAGACATCTGCCCACTCCAGCCTTTATAGATTACATTTTTGCCTAACTAACTATATTGCAAATATTTTCTATTTTGCGCAGTGTATCTATTTTACCCACTTCCATTTGTACACTGAACTGTTCCTTTAACCAAGTAGCTCACATACACAGCTTGTTTTTTGCACAAGTCATACTGTTCAATTGCAGCACATGTATAACTCACATATACAGCTTGGTGATATATTACTCATATGCAGTTTAATGATCACTACAGTTACTACAGTATGAAATTCATACAGTCACATGTGTAATCCATGAATTCAATAAAGTTGCTTAAAACAAACAAGACACAGGGCCTCTGGATCAGTGTAGAGTATTATATATAAATATATAGATGTATGTTCATAGGGTGGCACTCTGCTTCCAAATTTACTTCCCAGGTTCATGATACAGTAGGCATAGACTACAGCTGTAGGCACTTACAGAATACACAACCTTTTTGATTAAAAATTCCTAGTGTTGCTTTTTGTGAAGTAATATATATATATTTATATATATATATACTGTATATATATATATATATATATATAGAGAGAGAGAGAGAGAGAGAGAGAGAGAGAGAGAGAAATAGCTCCTCAATACTGCCTTATGCATTCCAAAACATCGACAGTAAAGGTGGCCATACACATTAATATTCTCTCGATGGAAGAGGTTGTCAAACGAGGGGATCTTCTCTTGATATGCCACCCTAAGGCGGGCAATATCCGGCTAACTTGATCATTTGGCCCTAGGACCAAAATGACGAGTATAGGAGCCATCAGACTGAGGACCACATGAATGAGCCAATGCAATCCCAGATCCAATGGGAAGATCAAACTTGCCCAATTGACACCTGGCCAGAAATTGATGGTTGGTGGGCCCCATACACAGGCAGATAAGCTGGCAAATCGATCTGAAGGACTCAAATCGGTCCTTGTATGACCACCTTATGGGTCGCTGACACTTTGGGCCTTCAACAAAACCTATTGAGCCAAGCCAATGACAATGTTTTAAGCTGAGGAAGAGAAATGACTCCTGTAAAAAAAAACTTTTTTTTTTTTTAAATTTTGAAAAAGAAACACAGTTGAAAAAGTTCCCATTGACTTCTATATGACCTTGACAGCATTTAGATGGCACATTTTTACTTTCGGATTTGTCGCACTTTTGACCCATAAATGGTGCAAAAAATCGAAAATGTTTATAAATGCATTACTGAAAGTTTCTTAGAATTGCATTGTCTGTCATTATGCATAAAATGTAGGTGGTGGACTAGGAGTGTTTCCTGCATTACTGTCTAAAGGGGGAGGCCAGAAGCATTCAGTTCAGGTTCCTCCATGTATCCCCTGCATCTCTGGTTGGCATGGAATTAATCAGATTGGAACATTGAAGCACAGAACATAATAAGAACCCCCATACTCACACATGGGTTTAAGATCCATCCCATCTCAATATTATTAAATGAAGACTGAAAGTTTCTAACACAATGACCATTGTGTTAGCTTACAGCTGCTGAATGTTCAAATTGGCTAAATCAAACAGCAAGTGCACGCAACAGAGATAGAAACCATTGCAGGAATAGAGGGCAGGGCCGGTCTTACCAACTGTGGGGCCCAATTGGGGCAACTTTGGAGTGGCCTCCCAGATTTAAAGAGCCAGTAACATAAAAGTGTTTTTACATAATTCAAAACATTTTAGGGCTTTATATTCTTGCATTGCTCTAATATCACTGTAAAAAGTAGAATTATTGCATAAACTTGTAGTAAAATCATATTACCCCCATATGTAATAGTCCATTAACCTAGACTTGCCAGTATGATCACTGCAAAAATGTCCAATGAGCACTTCACATTTAAATAAAATTTTAGTATGATGTACAGAGTACTATTATGAGACAATTTGCAATTAGTCTTGATTCGTTTATTTGCGTTTCTGCAGTTTGGAATTTAAGCAGCTGTCTGGTTGCTAGGATCCAGTTTAACCTAGCAACCATGCAGTGGTTTGAATGAGAGACTGGGATCTGAGACTAAATAGAAAGATAAGTAATAAAAAGGAAACAACAACAATTTATGAATTGTAATGGTCAGTGACCCCAATTTAAAAGCTGGAACTATAAAAAAATGAAGACCAGTTGAAAAGTTGCTAAGAATATGCCATTCTATAACATATTAAAAGTTAACCTGAAGGTAAACCACCCCTCTAACCCCAGACTTGCCTGTAAAATCACTGCACTCAGTTAACCACAGTAAAAATACTGCATAATGGATTTATAAAAACTAAAAAAAGAAGAACAATATAAGGCAAGCCAAGGCCCAAGATAAAAGCATAAGGCATAAAATAAGGCACACACAATTTAATAAAATAAAAACTTTGATTAATTTAGTGCACAATAGTTAATAAGTGGGGATGGGAGAACTAGACCAGAAATTATGATTCCCAATCCCAATTATGATGATATCATCATCAAACAATAAAAAAAAAAACATACACTGATGACTGACTTACTACTCACCCATGGCTCTGAGCCATGATTGAGTAGTAAGTCAGTTATCAGTGTATGTTATGAATGATCTATGGAAAACACAGCAGGTCAGACAGACAGGGGCGAGGAGCTAGTCACTAACTGTGACCCTCACTCCCTGACTTACTACTTGAAGAATGTGGAGTGGTATAAGGACTGTGGAGGCCTGGAGGGAGGTGTAGTACATGGTGCAAGGCGACTGGACAGAGGAGCAAACAGGCCAGGCAAGAGCCAAATTTCAAATTCCAAATGGGCTGGTGGTGGTGCGGTGCGGGTGAGGCCAGGGACAACAGTTTAAAGGCGCACAGAGGCAGCGGGCAGACAGTTCCGCATAGCGTCAGCCTTCATGCCTCGTCCTCCACATTGTGTGCGCAGTGCAGGGTTGCCAGATTTATTTTTCCAAACCAGCCAAAGTCCAAAGTTCTAAAACCAGCCCAAAATTAGTGAAAAGCCACTTTGAAAGCAGGGAAAACCTGCCTTTTTAAAGTGTATAATCACTACCCATGCCCTGTGCCCCCTCTACTGTTACTGGGATGAGTGATAATTCCCTGCCTTCTGTGCCCAGTCCAGCTGGGAAGTCACTACAGAAATGGATTCAAAATGTTGCATTAACCCCAGACATGATATACATATGGGTGAGTTGAACTACAACTATCAGAAACCCCAAGATATCCTGAGAGTTATAGCTTAAGGATCAAGTGCAGAAAGTAACAAATGGTACAATATATGGTACAATCTCATACCATATAGAGCAGGGAGCAGGTTGTAGAGCAGACAGTTTCAGCCTGAATAGAATAGCAATGGGAGCCTCTGTCTGTACTGTCCAATTGCATGCTGGGTATTGTAGGCTTATTGTTAGAGACAAACTACATTACCCATCACGCAGTGGGACAGGCATGTCAGGTTTACCAGGGGAAAAAACTGGCTAGTTTCCAAACTACAAACCCGCCAAGGCTCCAAAAAATAGCCCAAATCTGTACCTTGGCGGGTTTGTAACCGCCAACCTGGCAACCCTGGCACAGTGGCAGCGAGAGATTAATGTATATAACCACTCGGACCGCTCCATATGCAAAAATTAAAGGGGGTGGCCAGGATGGTTCTGTTGGATCAAGAAAACGGGTTCCAGGGTGTGGGGCCCCCATTGGTGCGGGACCCAATTGCGCCAAATCAGCCTAGGGCTGGCACTGATAGAGGGAACTGAATTATATCTGATATCTGATTACACACAGGATGCCATTAAGCAGCAGCATAAACATCATCATTATAGAGTTCTCCCTGGTAATCTGATTTTATAAGAAAGAAAGTGAATCATACCGCTAAATCCCAGTAAATATCCATTAATCCCTATTATATTGTGTAATATTCCAAAGATACCAGAGGCGTTTATTTCTTACCTAAGATGAAAACATCTACAGTGTACCTATTACTTTTAACATATGGACACTGTTGCAGCTATTGGCAATTTATGCAGCTAGTGCCTTACAAAGAGTAATAAAACACCTAAAATCACATATTAAAGATATTCTACATTCCTCAGAATTGTGCTGCAATTAGCAGAATAGAAAGGTTGAAGTATAGGCCAATCCTAACTTTGTAAAAATTTGACGTAAGGTGATATTTCCTTTGAAAACTGCATGCACTGTAATGGGGGTTATACATTGACATGTAGTGATTCACTCGTTAACAGAAAAAACTGTGGTTTTCTTGTGATAATATGATTGTTGTTAATTATATTACCATGGGGGCTACATTTCATAAGACAGATCAAAATTCAACATAAGTCAGCAAATGTACCTTGTATTTATTGTTACACTTTGTATTTATTATTTTAATAACCCCCCCTGTTGTATTAATGTATTTTACTGTACAGCTCTGCCTACATAAGTAGTACTTTATAAATAAAGATATACATACATACATTTTATACCTTAAGTAAGTAAGTATAAGTAAGGCCCTAAGTGAATTAGACATGAGAAGTATTTCATATTTATTTAACATTTTCTGCTCATAAAAACTTGGTTTTCATTTACGAAACAAACGAGAGACAATATATTTACATTTAAAACTTCCCTCAGAAAAAAGGGGGCGGAGTAAGGGTATTGGTATTATGGATTTAAATGTTGCTGTATATTTTATGGTGATTATATTGCAGAACAATATGAATGCACAGTATTTGTATAGTCAGTCCTATTGTTAATTATTTCCACCTGCATATTTTTGGCAGCTGTATTTGGTATGTAGCCAACTGCTACAGGTAGTCAGAAAAGCCATTATGCAATGTGTCTCTCCCTTATAATGATCTAACACATGCCGGAAGATGCTTAATGCTAATAATAAAAGGCGTGTTGCTGGGATGTTCTCTATAAACAGACCAACACAAGAAGATAAAACCACCGGCTCTCAAAGTGAAGCTACTAAAGATCAATACTTCTGATATCTCGTCTGCCTGATCTGTCTCATGGGGGAAACAAATCAAGATGGCTACAGGGCACTGCTCAATGAAGGAATGGAAAATGAAATGGTAATAGTATAACTTTCACTCTCTATCTGCCTCTTAATGTCTTAATACTACGCAAGCTGAAGCTTATGTTGTTCTAATTAAAGCAGTGTAAGAAAAGTTAATGGCTGGAGGTTTTAGGGATATTACTTGAAATAAAGTATTTAGGTATACACAAACTTTTTACATTTTTTAACTTTCATTTTTTTAGTTTACATTTTATTGACATATTTAGACTTACTGGAAGATGAGTAATGCAACAGTAAGGCAGCAGTGCATTTAATAACAGTACAAAATTATTATTGTGTTTAAGTTAGAAGAGAAAAGAAAATTGTTAAAAAAATCTGATCACTCTATACCAGATTCTGTTACCATGGTGTATAATGTGGATTACCATGGTATAATGGTACAATGATTATCCCCCTTTAGCATATTCCTATACTGCAATAAAAATTATACTGTAAAAAGCTGAAGAACACAGACAGGGCTTACACTTTAATGTCAAAATAGAAAGTGGCGGTGCTCTATAATCAGCATACCAGAGTATGTAAACAATCAGTGATGCTAGTAGACAATTTTAATCTTATTTTACAATTCTCCATATTGATGTACTCTGTGATAAATATCAGCCACCCTTATGTTCTCTTATTTCTGGTCTCTTGCTCTATCTACTATTCTTATATTTTCTGGTTTGCTCTCTTGCTGTTAGTTTATAATTCATGTTTATTCCCCTATTCTTATACCTCTCTTCTCACCAAAGTCTCCACCTAATTCACCTTCTTTCTTGCTTTTTAGTGCAAGGTCAACTGATGTAGATCTACTCTCTCTCAAACCAAAACTTACTTCCCAGCCTCATTTATTTTACAGGGAAGTATGTATGCTAAATCAGTGCTTCTGATTTTTTGGCTAGTTTATTTTACAATTATGTCAGAGGAAGGATTCTATAGCATCCATGAGCAGGCTGAGAGATACATCTCAGGACCACAACCGGCCTCTGGGGCCTCCAGCTAGATAGCATAAGACTAAATGCTTGTGAATAAAATGACTCATATACTATGGGTACAAGAGCAAGTTGTGCCCCATAGAGCTCATGCACTAAGAACTTGCCCCTGCACCCATGGCAAATCCAAGATGTCCTTTGTCCTGTGAAAGACAGGTGTCCCTGGCACCTTTTGTTTCCTGGACTCCTGCCCTGAATAATGTACAAAGTGGTAGTTGCCAGGGAGCACCCACATCCTGTCCATATGTGGCCCCTGTAATATATAGCACCAGCAGGTTAACCAGTTACCATAGGTACCATGTGATGCACTGCATATATTAATGAACAACATTTAGTGGTCTGAGGGGACATACTGCAAAATTGCAATGCCGAAAATACAGTGCCAATTGCATTTCTTAGGTAGATAGTGCCCAGAACTTCTGTTGTTAAACCACTAGCTAAGTTATGTTTTACTTTCAAAGTGGACCAACATAAAGGGAACAAACTCCAAAAGAATACAACCACAGCAAATTTCCAGCACATGCGTGAGTTATTCTTCAAAGGGGTGCACACAACATGATATGTTCGCCTCCACATACCTTCTATATCCAGTTTCCCAAGGACTACAGCACTCCCTTTCCGTAATCGTTAAACCACCTTTATTTCACATAAGACACAAATACAGCTGTATTTGTGCCATTTGTGAAATAAAGGTGGTTTTACAATTACGTAAAGTAGGTGTTGCAATCCTTAGGAAACTTTACCCAAAGAAAGATTCTCAGACACTGAGTGCATTATACTCTGAGATTATTATAGAAAACAAAACAAAATAATAAGGCACTTGCTTGTATTCAGACTCCAAAGCATAATAACAATAACAGATGGAGACAACTATCATTTCAATAGCATCTGGCCATCTTCTCCCACAGAGAGGTTGCAGGATCCTTAATAGGCAACACACATGTTCAAAGAATAGAGAGTATAAGTTTTTAAAATAACCTATGTGCATTAGCAAGGTCAACAAAAGACAGCTCTTAGGGCATAATGTTATAAATGAGGGGTCATTTACCCATAAGTGTGGGTGCCCTAAATGGTTGCAATGGAGATCATATTTTGAATAATTGAATTCAATAAATGTGCATTTTTATGTTAAAAACAACATTGCATATGTGAATTGGTCATAGGACTTTTTTAAGACCTGTTTAAAGTTGGCCTTTTTAGTTGTTTTTGTAAAATCACTTTTCCTGTACTGAGAACATTGGTTCAAAATATAAAAAAATGCATTGTTTTCCTCTGGTTGATGAATCTCTAAATAACTCTTTGGGGCACATTTACTAACCCACGAACGGGTCGAAATGAGTCCGATTGCGTTTTTTTCGTAATGATCGGTATTTTGCGATTTTTTTCGGCGTCTTTACGAATTTTTCGTTACCAATACGATTTTTGCGTAAAAACGCGAGTTTTTCATAGCCATTACGAAAGTTGCGTAAAATCGCCCGATTTTTCCGTAGCGTTAAAACTTACGCGAAAAGTTGCGCCTTTTTCGTAGCGTTAAAACTTAAAAGGTGCGAAGTTTCGCGTAAGTTTTAACGCTACGAAAAAAGCGCAACTTTTTGCGCAAGTTTTAACGCTACGGAAAAATCGCCAGATTTTACGCAACTTTCGTAATGGCTATGAAAAACTCGCGTTTTTACGCAAAAATCGTATTGGTAACGAAAAATTCGTAAAGACGCCGAAAAAATCGCAAAAAATACGAAAAAGTCGCAAAATGTTCGTTTTCAATTCAGAACTTTTCCAATTCGGGTCGGATTCGTTGGTTAGTAAATCAGCCCCTTAGTGTTCACAAAACGTAATAACTTATCATGAATAAGCATAATAGGAAATATGAAAAACTGTTACACACCTTTATCTTCATCCTGTACCTTGGACAGGATTCTTTGAATATTTACAATATATTACTCATTTCTTTGTAGAAAGAAGGTTGTAGCCTTATTCTACAAAACTGTCAGTGCTCACATTACCTCTATTGCTAGCTAGATGATGTGAAAAGATTTAGTTGTATTCTAGAAAACTGTAGTAAAGGGGCTGCACTGGTTGCATTTATTAGAAATGACCCTTATGTATCCATATCAATTAATCTGGTAATTTAAAACAGAAGTCATAAAGAATGTAATGAATGAATGCAGCCTAAAGTGCTGATACTAATGTGCTGAGGCCACTTGGACTTGTCAAAACTAGTTTAGTGAATTGATATGGTTAACCCTTAAAAAAACAAACAAAAGGCTTAGAAAAATGATTTTATGGCGAATAAATAGGTTTATAAATGATGATATCAAATATATAATCTGTTGAGTACAATAAGGCAACATATTATCAAATTCATCTTTGCAACTTTTATCATTATAAGTAGCATTGGCAACTGGAATATAAAGACTGATTACATTACATCATGGTCTAGAGACAGGGTTCTGTTTTGTATGAAAACCCTTAAAGTATGGGCACATACTTACATTAATGCCACCGGTTTGGGCAAGTAAAAAATTCACTCAAATCTTTTGAGGGTCATTTAGTCAAAAGTGTGCACTTTTGGTACATTCCTTCTCCCATTCTACCATAAATTGGATAGGAGAAGGGAGTAGTGATGGGCAAAATAATTGGGCAAGCATGGATTCACAGTGAATTTCTGCGTTTTGCCCTTGGCAGGTTGTTTCACGAAATCGTCAGCAAAATTTGCAAATCTTTTGAAAGATTCTCAAATTATTCAGCGAAGCAGGACAGATTCACTCATCACTAGAAGTAAGAATTAATCCACAACCCCACACCATTGCATTAGAAGGATTCATTGGAATTCATTAGGATTCATTTTGGAATAACCCCATCCCACCATAAACATTGTGAGGGTGTGACTCCCATGGTTAAAAGCAGGTTTGACAGACCCAAGCAGATCTTCCCTGTTGCACTTGAGTTATGCAAGGAGTTTAATAGGCCTCACTCAACTAGCATCATTTCTTTGTAAAAACTATAAATTCTTTACCAATGATGCCATGTGTTTAGGCAAGTAAAAGATTCACAAAAATATTTTTTGGATGATTTAATCATAAATATAAAAGTATGCATTAAGTACATTAATTCTCCTTATTTACCATATATTGGATAGGAGAAGGAAGCGTTAAGGCACAACCCCACACCGCTACATTAGAAGGATTCCTTGAGACCAATGTTTATATTTTGCAATAACCCCACCATAAGCATTGTAAGGGAATCTGTGTCAGGGGTTTGAGTGCTATGGTTAGAAACAGGTTTGACAGACCCAAACAGATCTTTTTTATATCTTCTTTCTTTTCATCTTCTTGAGTTGCACAATGAGTTTAATAGGTCTCATTCAACTAGCATCATTTTTTTGTTCATGCTTTATATAAAAAAACATTCTTTACAGATGACAGATTATCACACAGGTAGAAAGCAAATTTGATTCTACTTTTAATGTTACTTTTGTTATCAGATTCTGCATTTGCACAAATCATTGCCATCTAGCCCATAATGGGGGAAATTCTGTGGCAATTTTAAATAGTTTGTGCTATATCCATAAGACAGATGATATTCTTCTAAATATAGAAAACCTTCTGTTTTATGGGTAATCTGCCAGAAAAATACCAAATCTGTTACAGAATGTCCTATAAACAACTACTATATGATTATTGCTCTGGTTAATAACCTTAAAGCCAGAAATGGCACCGCACCCAGTTAATATTCAAATTACTTTCAGTTTACTGACAGAACAAAAGCAGATAAAGTGATGGAAGAAAGATTCAATGAAATTACTGGCTTTATGCAAGAGACATTCATTGGAGCAATTAGATGGTAGATTTACACTAATTTGCAATACCTAGCCTTTCTGCAATAGCATGTTTTATTTAATCTTTTCTCCAGGTGAAATTTCTCCAGTTTCACCAATTTATTAAGACCACTAGACTGAAATTTTCACCAAGAAAAAAGTCTCCGGGTTCAGGCTGGCAAGCTGCCATTGAAAGACAGAGCAGCAACTTTTGCATTACAAATGAAATTTCTCCCAAACGTATATTCCATATATATAAAAAACAAACAAATGGTCAGCTTTATGTATTTTATGCCTAAGTGTGCACTAAAGCCTAGACTAAATTAATAGCATAAGCTCACACTGTTTAAATAAGTTAACAATTATTGGCTGTTATTTGTTTACATATTGTGGTGTGATACCATCAATTTAGTCTGTAATTAAGCAAAATACATAAGGCTGACCTTCTGGGGGGGGGGGGGGGGGTTGGGGATGTTTTTTTCTGTGAATACATTTTTCTGAATCTGCATATCTACATCTCAGCTTTATTCTTGCCTTTTTGTCTGCTTAATGGTCTGGGACTTGTGCACCTTTATAAATTGACATCTTACATTGGTTCACTTGTATTTTAGTGTTATATTTGATGTTATTAGAATTATTATTGTAAATATAGAGGTCACCATGAGATTCTGCCTTTACACTTGACTTATTCTTCTTTCCTTATTTTTACTAGGAATAAAACATTATTTCTAATAACTGAAGGGCACTATAATTGTTATTTTGGAATGTCTTTCATCATAATCTTACCATTTTGATATTAGAACCAACAAGTTCAGAACTTACCCCAAGCTATTAGAAGCCAACTGAGTGAAACAATAAGAGAGGTTATTGCATTTATTGGGGATTTTGTGAGAAAATGAGAGGATATTGCATTTGTTGGGGATTTTAGAAGAGTTGGACATTCCAACAAATGCCATTAACTTATAATATATAAAGGGCATTGTAATGGTGATATAAAACATTACCACAAAGACAGATATTTCTATATAATCTAACAAGCATGTATGCTGTCCCATAGGAAATATTTGGATACAGGACGATTCTATGGCGCAAGGGACTTTGCATTATGGGATATATCTTTTCCTTTGGATTACTATGGCTTCTATTTTACTGGAAGCCAGAATGGGAGGTCTGGGCATATTGTGAACCCTGCTTGCTGGAAAATGCGAATGTTTTTTTGCTCAGGTCAACGGTAAGCAACAAGTGTAAGAATATTTTAGAGTCGTCTATAAGCATGCTATCATCATTTAAAAATCTGTAATAGCTACCTAAGTTTTATAAATAACACTTTTAGAAGCTAATGTATGGAATCCCATACTAACCAATCAAGTAACATTTACTGGCCCTTTGCTTGAAAGCAAACATCTAATTAGTTGCAAGACTGGGGGCAAACATTGCAGCATTACATTATTATTGCCAGTTTACAAAATAGGGGGCTAGTGCAAAGCCCCCCTTTGTCAGGCATTAGGTGCCCTTGGCCCCACTAGCCCTGCTCCTAACAGTTGTCAGTATTCCCTTATCCACCTGTCAGTACTTTCCATAATGATATATGGCAAATATGCTGCTGGGCACAAAAGCAAGCATTTCTGAACTATGGTGCATGTGTCAGCACCATGCCTAGGGCATACTAGGGGGCCCATTTACTTACTCACGAACGGGCCGAATGCGTCCGATTGCGTTTTTTTCGTAATGATCGGTATTTTGCGATTTTTCGTATAATTGTCGGGACTTTTTCGTTGCCATTCCGAATGTTGCGCAAAATCTGGAGATTTTTTTGTAGCGTTAATACTTGCGCGAAAAGTCGCGACTTTTTTGCAGCTTTCGCGCCGAGTACGAAAGATTCAGATTCATTCACGCTTCAGTATGGTGACTTTTCTTGGGCCAGGTTGGAGCTGCAGGGTGCCATTGAGTCCTATGGGAGGCTTCCAAAATCATGCTAAGTCTGAAAGTTTCGCCCGCCGCTTACGAGCGCATCGTAATGGCTACGAAAAACTCGCGTTTTTTCGCGCAAATCGTATTGTAACGAAAAAGTCGCAACAATTTCCGCAAAGTTGTAAAGGCGCCGAAAATTCGCAAAAAATACGAAGAAGTCGCAAAATGTTCGTTTTCCAATCGGAATTTTCCCAATTCGGATTCCAATTCGTGTCTTAGTAAATGTGCCCCTGGGTGTTTATACTAATGCTGTAATCAGGAGGAAAACAATGACAGTGCAAACTTAATATAAGATTTTATACTCATATAACTGAATACTATGGGGATAGAGTTAGAGCCATATTAAGGCTAAGGTATGTATTTTAAACGATGTAAGTGAAATATTTTTTTACAAACTGCTGATTATCATGCTCACTAGAGCTCTTAGTTCACCAGATATGTCTAGCGTGCCCCATAGGAACATTGCCGTTTATCAGTCTGGAGGAATTTGTTAAATGTACCTGGCACCCTGCATGCAGATGTAATGTTTGTTTGCTTGTTTTATGGTCTAATGTTTCCTTTTACCAATAGGATGAATTTAAGCATTGCTCCAAAAAGAATCTTTTATGGACTCACCTTTCTAAACAAGATTCAGTGCTGCTTCAAACATCAGACAAGCTCAGCACTAAAGATGAATATTCCATCATCAATAAAGCAATCATGATGCCTGAACATAAAGTATTTATCGTTCTTCAACTATATGTGGTATATTATATATGTAAATATTGTGGTGATTATGATTAGGAAACATTATTTCTTATTCCTTTTTCACCTGATCAAGTGATCAGACGCAGCCCTGAATTTGACAGCTGGAGTGCACTGTATTGGCCCTCTGATATAATTTGTCATTGATCAAAGTAATATAGGTGGGTGGGGGGGACACATTTTCTGTCTGGTGGGGGCCACGAAACTCTAGCCACTTTTGAGACTTACAGTATAAGGCCCCATTTACAATGAGATAGATACAAGTGCTGGCGTGTTAAGTAAGGGTGCCTTTATGTTAATTTGCTCCTATTCAAGGGGAAGTGCAAATTGTGCTCTGCACACTGCAATGGTTGCGGTCCAAAGTAACCTGGAACTTAAGCCTCTACTGTGCCTTACACCCACAGATACCCTTTCTGGTATGTTAGTAATGGGCATTTATTTACCTGTATCCAAATAAATTTTGCATCTAGCCAAAGAGCAGTGCAAAATGTGCTGTGCCCCTTGTGCTGGTTACACTTTTGTTGGCACATGCGGCACAACATGCAGGGCACAGAGCAATGGAGCTCTGTATTTAACCCTTGCCTTCAGCAGGCCCTAATTACAAGGCTCCCAATGTGCCTTATGCCCATAGGTTCTCTATCTTTCATGTCAGTAATAACACACACATATGGATCATATGGGTTGTCAATTTGCTGTCATTTATGTGCCTCCAGTGCGCTATTCACAAACAGGCAGCTTATCATTAGTAAATGAGCTATTTCATGTAATAGTAATACCCTGCCAGCATTTTAATTTGTTTACCATTTGTCGCTGGCTATTGTGGCAAATATCCTTCTGGTAAGAGGATTAAAGTTATATAAGACAGCTGTGGGATCTGAGAAGGAAGAATACATATATTGGGGGCGCCGCTAGGCTGCCCGCATTCGGTGCCCCCATATCACCCCCCCACGCAAACATGCATGCGCAAGCACCAAACTCAAAACTCCCATATGGAGTAGTGGGGAGATGCAGCCTTTGCCTCCGGAGGGGCGGCATGACGCCCCTGTGTTTGTGCCACCCTAGGTCTGGGCCTTTGTGGCCTCGCCACAAATCCGGGCCTGTTCATGTATTTTCATTTGTTATGTATGCTGTCATATACAAATATAAATTATAAGATAATTAGTTACATAACTATAAGAATAATTGGAATCATCCTCATTATGCACACATTAAATCTGAATCATCTAGAGCTTATTCTGTGGCAATAAAGGTGTTTGTTTTGTTTGCTGATTGTTTGCATAAATTGCTTTGCTCTTATTAGCTATTTTAGGCTTTCATTGGTTTCATTATTTGAAACCAATATGGATACCATGGATACTCATAGAAATGTTGCTACGAACATATTCCAGGTCAACTTTTTGCTTTCCCTACCAGCTGGTGTAGTTAAAGCACCCAAAAGATAAAACTTTTATGCAAATGGTCATATGTAACTTAGCAATGGCCTCTGTAACTGAGGCTAGGGTGTAGGACAAGTGAAGTTGGAAATCTCTAAGGGACGGATGGTAATTTCTTACTCCTGTCCTTTAACGCACTACTCATATGATACAATAGATATAATTACCCTGACTGGGAAAATTTCCCCTAGCCATGGTTATATATTCTGAAGCGACTACTAAGACAAAATGCAATTGTTGGGCACAAAATTTGTTATGCCCAACAACCAAGCGAAGGGATCTTGGCTAATTTTCCAAAATAGTTGCAGTAAGTCACCAATGACAACAAACTAGCAATTAGTTTTGAATGGGCCACTATGATTTAGGAATCAAAAGCCAAGATCTGACTGGTTGCTTTCTGCAGTTTAGCAAATGTTAGTGAAAAAGCCCTCAGATGTTAATAAAAGATGATGCCGACTGGTTGTTTTGAGCTTCAGGGCTAGGGTAAACTTTGTCTGGGTCATTGTGAAAAAACCAAAACTGTGATTTTTACAGTAAAATTTTAATTCTGTTTGCTTTGCTTTAACAGGTGAGATATATTCGAGTTCAGAAGATAAAGTATGTCTGGTTACTTTCAGAAAAAAAGTTTCAAAAAGCTGGGTACGTAGAAAACTGATGAGAGTTAAAGACAATATTTAGAAAGGGAAACAGATTATTAGAATTATTGTTGTTTGTACTTGGAGACAACATGGCTCGTATATAGTGATGAGTGAATTTTTCGGCAGGCATGGATTTACTGCGAAATTCTGTTTTCGTCACTGGCAATTGTTTTCATGTAACTGCCACAAAAATTCGCTGCAACAAAAAATTTGCTGAGTGAGGAAAAAGGCATGGTTGCATCAAATAAGTTGCAGTCACGTCAAAAACTTTGCAGTCATGTAAAAAAATTTGCGCGGTGGAAATATTTCAGCAGATTTTTTTTGTGGTTCACAAATTTTTCAAAGAACCAAAATGGGACAGATTCACGCATCACTACTCATTTACAAAAATAACAAATACTTTGATGGGTCAGTTATCCTCCATCCAATGCTTTGCTTACTTCTTCTGCTGTTGGGTTCTACTATATTCTGTCACCCCAGCGCAATTTGCACAGTGTGCACTTTATATAATATATAACTATTCTATATTAAAAGGGGTGCTTCAGCTTTAAGTTAACTTTTAATATGTTATAGAATGGGCAATTCTAAGCAACTTTTTAATTAGTCTTCATTATTTATTTTTGAATTATTTGCCTTCTTTCTTCTGTTCAGCTTTCAAATGGGGGTCACTGACTCCGACAGCCAAAAAACTATTGCTGTGTGAGACACTGGCACTGTCAGGTGTGAATTGCTCTGCATTCCCCATGTGCACACTCC
Organism: Xenopus tropicalis; assembly: GCF_000004195.4. Taxonomy (NCBI): domain Eukaryota; kingdom Metazoa; phylum Chordata; class Amphibia; order Anura; family Pipidae; genus Xenopus; species Xenopus tropicalis. The sequence goes on from NC_030681.2 coordinate 107,291,029, forward strand.
CAGTAACGTCTTCCAGACAACACTGGCATTTGCCATATTTAGTGCCTTTCCCATTCAAAAGAATAAAATTAATTAATAAAGAGGGATGTGGCATGTACATTGTATGTGCCATGAGCATAGTACAGGTATGAAATCCATTATCCTAAACCTCTTATCCAGAAAGTCGCAAATTACTCAATTTTAAAAACAAAAACACAATTTTAAAAAATGATTTTCTTTTCATCTGTAATAATAAAACAGTACCTTGTAATTGATCCCAACTAAGACATAATTAATCCTTATTGGAGGCAAAACAATCCTATTGGGTTTATTTAATGATTAAATGATCTTCCAGTAGAGCTAAGCTATGGAGAGCCAAATGGCAGAAAGATCCCTTTTCCAAAAACCCCTAGGTCTAACCATTCCGGATAACAAGTGCCATACCTGCTCTAAATGTGAGAAATATTGATCAGTCTATAAATTAGTATTACAATAATATTACAATAATAAATAATACAATAATAAAACAACCCATTACAGTGCTTGAAAGGTGCAAAATAGAAATATTGTATATATTTATTTATTGTATATATTTATATTATATAAACTTAACTTTATGCTATATATATGTATGCTGTATATTTTACTATATTTTGTAGAGCCCTTGAGGATCTCTATTCATGTTCACAGATACACTCAAGGTTTGGGTCTGGACTCACACAAGAAGAGCAAACATTGAGGTATATTTATTTAGTTATAATGTTTTGTTTGTCCCTAACACCAATAACAAAGCATAACAAATGCAAAATTTGCACCGGTAACCCTTGGCAACCAATCAACTTTTGTTCAGTACTGCAGATAGAATGATAAGAGAAAATACTGTATTGGTTGATAACGTGTCAATGTTCAAGTGTTAGTAGTCAATATTTTTCTATTGTCTGTGGCGGCTCCTACTTTGCCCCAGCGACGAAGGCAGACAGTCTCAAAATCATTTACTTACAGTTAGGTGTTTGACTATAATTCATTTTAGATTAGTAATAGGAGGATTACCTACTGCATGACAGAACCAGACTGGCAATTTGTTGATTTTGGCAAATGCCAGAGGGGCTACTGTAAGATCCCATAGACAGTCACTCTTTATTGGACCTCTGTGTACTTAAATTACTAGAGACAATTTTGAATCTCAATTACTGAAGGTCATTGTAGCCATAATGACAAGTGTTTTATCCTCCAGAGGGCTGAATTGTCAAAAAAAAACAGTTGCTTGCTCTTTTATAGAGTTGTGTAGAGTTGCTGTATAATAACATGTTTTTCATGACATTTATTAACTTTCCTTTACCTTTCATTGCATGTTATACACTATATCAGGACAATTATTTTGTCTTGGATCCCTCTGCTCTGTTAGTTGAAAGGATTTGGAAACCTTGTACTTATTGCATATTTGTACTGTCTTCACCTGGGTTTCCAGTAAGAGGCCTAAGATGCACTATTAAACTGAAAAAAATGCTATCAAACCAGATCACTATAACAGTATGCTTTATATAAGTAAAGGAAATGGGAAGGAGGCAATGGCATAACTTCAAGAAGCTAGCCCCCGCACAATGGGCATTTTTTCCTAGCAATTTTTTTTTCACAGCAAAGTTCCACTGCAGTTTCGTGAAAAAATTTACAGATGGCGAAATGTGGCAAAAAATGCTGGCAAAAAAATTTGCTTATCCCTAAATACAACAATACAGATCTGCAGCTTGCTTACTAACCAGGTGAAAAGCATTACCATGCCATAGTTAATGAAGTTGTACAAAATAATATATAATAATGAGTTTATAATTCTGCATAATTATTTAAGGACCAGTAACAACAAAATATAAAAGGGTTTCAAACAGAGTGTACTGTTACCTTGTAAAATTGGCAACTGAACTACATGTCTATAAAGGTTTTTATTCAGCCTGGTCATGGTATATCTAGTAGAAGAAAATCCAAAAAGTTTCTTCAGTTCAACTGACTGGTACTAGTGATGAGCGAATCTGTTCTGTTTCGCTTCGCCGAAAAATTCGCGAATCTTTAAAAAGATCCGCGAAACGGCGAAAAATTTGCTAAACGGCAAAAATGTCGTGCGACAAAAAAAATTTGTCGCCCGCGGCTATTATTTTGTCGCGCGGCTATTGTTTCGTCGCCCGCGGCTATTATTTTGTCGCGCGGCTATTGTTTCGTCGCGTGGCTATTGTTTCGTCGCACGTGGCTATTATTTCGTCGTGCGGCTATTGTTTCGGCGCACGCGGCTATTATTTCGTCGCGCGGCTATTATTTCGTCGCGCGGCTATTCTTTTGACGCCTGCGACAATAATTTTTTGACGCCCGCGACAATTTTCGGACGTGCGGCAAATTTTTCTTTTTTCTTTTTAAAAAGATCCGCGAAACGGCGAAAAATTTGCGAAACGGCAAAAATGTCGTGCGACAAAAAAAATTTGTCGCCCGCGGCTATTATTTTGTCGCGCGGCTATTGTTTCGTCGCCCGCGGCTATTATTTTGTCGCGCGGCTATTGTTTCGTCGCGCGGCTATTGTTTCGTCGCGCGGCTATTGTTTCGTCGCACGCGGCTATTATTTCGTCGTGTGGCTATTGTTTCGTCGCACGCGGCTATTATTTCGTCGCGCGGCTATTATTTCGTCGTGCGGCTATTCTTTTGACGCGCGGCTATTCTTTTGACGCGCGGCTATTCTTTTGACGCCTGCGACAATAATTTTTTGATGCCCGCGACAATTTTCGGACGTGCGGCAAATTTTTCCGCGGCAAATTTTTTCATCCGTTTCGCGAAACAATCCGCCAATGGCGAAACGTGGAAATTCGCCGCGAATCCATGCCTGGCGAAACATTTCGCCCATCACTAACTGGTACAGAAAGTTCTATAAACTCTCCCAATAATCCAATCACAATGGTGCAATGTGACTATTCAGAGAGGTGGCAACTGAAACTCGCAGAGGTAATGATATAGGTATTGTGCCTACTCTGTGACTCACAGTGGTTATATATTTTGGTGTTCGTAAGAGGAGCAGTAAAAGCTTGTGGATTCCCAGACTGGGCTTTTGTCAAAACAGCAACTAAGCCCAAAAGAAATAACTGCCCTGAGACATAGAAAATGCACAATATAGTCATTCCATATGTTGCTGGAGTGTCAGAGAAACTCAGAAGGATTTTTAATAAACACCACATCCCTGTGTTTATAAACCTAGCAACACATTGAGACAAAAACTAGTACATTGAAGGATTCAACACCAAAAGAAAAACAAAGCAACATGGTATAAGCAGTCTAGTGTAGCAAGGAGTGCACAGAGCTATACATTAGGGAGACAAAGCAACTGCTCACCAAGCAAATGGTTTAGCATAGGAGGGCAAACTCTGAAGGGCAAGACTCAGCTGTCTTTCTGCACCTAAAAGACAAGGGACACTCCTTTAACAAGATAGCAATGATAAGACAATCTAGAGATGTCCACATTTTGGACAAAGAAGGACACCAGTTTGAATGAGGTGTTAAAAGAGGCTATTCATGTTAAGGCGGGGGCCTTCAACACCACCTGATTACTCATTGCAAGTCCAGTTGCTCTAGATTTACTTCTACTTGATCAACTCTAAATACAGAAACTCCTGTTAAAGTCATCACAATGCATACAATTTGGCCGAGACTTCTTTTTGGATTTTGTTTTATGATTAATTTCAAAATATTCATTATTTGGTTTTCCATTGACTGATATATCCTAAATGATGATTCAGTCATAGGTTATTGCACTGTAGAAAATAGATGGATTGTTAGTAAATTATCTTAATTTACGTAATTACCTTCTGTTTGTACTTTGTGTCAATGCAATTTAGTCTCCTTTCCTATTACATGTGAATAATTTTGTGATTTTTTTAATATACATAATATTTTAAAAGTATTTAATATACTAAGAGAAATAAATATTCATAATGCTAAATGCTGTGTTGCATTCAGTGTTTAAGTATTGTCACTCTGTGATGAACTGACCTTACCACCATCATTATAAATGTGTGCCTGTCCTTGGCTGTCCTGTAATGTTCTCTGCTGAGCTGCATATTCTGAGACATTTCTTACTGCCACACCCAGTTCAATTACAGTTTGTATGGGATGGCGGATTTCACACTTTTAGCTGTCATGTAATGTGTCAACAGATTTAATAACATAAGTAATGTTCTCTTGCATGTTAATTATTTTTCTCTGGAATGCAGAATGGTTGAAATAGGGCGACAGCAACATATATTGATGTACGCAAATACATTAATTATAGCTTCTGCTTAGAACAAAAAGAGCTGATTTGAAAGTGTTAATGAAAGTGCTAGCTACAGTATGATTCACAAACTATCAATGGGTTTCAATTGCTCCTTTGAACAACATCATCATTTTATAATAATCTCCTCTTAGCTTTGTAAATAATGGGCCCTCTACTTGGAAAAAGTTGGGCACCACTAACCTAGATTTCTAACTTACTGTACATGATGTTGCTGATAAAGTACAAGTGGTTTGAGGTCTGTTAAAGGGCTGGTTCATCTTAAAGGGAAAACATGTTTTTTTTTAAAATATCATAGTAATAATAGTTAATAGAGCTTCTCCAGCAGAATCCTGCATTGAAATCCCTTTTTCAAGGCTAGCCATATTCTTCATTTCCCATGGTACCACAGCCATGTGACCAGTGCTCTGATAAACGTCAGACACACTTTACTGCTGAGCTACAAGTTGGAGTGAAATCACCCCCTCCCAGCAGCCGATCAGCAGAACAATGGGAAGGTAGCAAGATAGCAGCTCCTAGTAGGTATCAGAATAGCACTCAATAGTAAGAAATCCAAGTCTGGCTTGGGACTCCTTCAGTTACATGGGAGTAGGTGAAAAAACAGGTTACCCAAAAGCAGTTCTAATGTGTAGCACTGGCTCTTACTGAAAGCTCAGACTCAGGCACAATGCACTGAGATGGCTGCCAACTCACCAATATTACAACTAATAAAATACATTTGTTGGTAGAATAAAATTTTAAATGGTAGAGTGAATTATTTGCTGTGTAAACAGTGTAATTTAGAAATAAAAAGTACTCCATAAAAATCATGACAGTATCTCCTTAAGTTAACTTTTATTATGTTATAGAATGTCCTAATTCTAGCAACTTTACAATTGTTTTTATTATTATTTTGTTATAGATTTGAATTACTTGCTTTGCTCTTCTGCATGTTTCCAGCATTCAAATGGGGGTCACTGACCCAGCAGCCAAAAAACTATATAAAACTGCAAAGTTATTGTTATTGCTACTTTTTATCTTTTTTTTCAACCACTCACCTAAAAGTGAATTTTAAGGAGAACAACCCATTTAAGTAATAGAATAAAACAGAGATGTGCTGTGGTGTAATAGGAATGTGTCGGCCACAAAAATCTTTGATGGGACCCAGCATGTATGGTGTCTCCTGACAGTTCATGCCAGCCTGATGCTGCTAGATTGTGGGGCAGCTAAGTTTAAAGTAGGAAGGAGGCTGGCAAAAAAGGACTGCAGTACATCAGTCCCCACAGTTTGGCCCTCCTGGATCTGCAACTTTATACTGGGGGTTAGGATTGCCACCTCACCTGTCTGGGAACTGCAGGCAGGGAGGCGTCATGGGGGCAGGCTGTTCCATCATGGGGACGGGGCTATGACACAGCGATCGACGATTGGTCAATCACTGTATCAATCTTTAAATTGGGAAATCTCCAAATTAAGAAAACCAGGCAGGTAGTTGTGACCTGGACAGGACTACCAAAAACCAGGCTGTCTGGGTCAAAACCGTACAGGTGGCAACCCTAAGGAAGAAAGTAGCTTGCCATCTTAGGATAGCTGTCTCCCTTTGTCACTGAACCAGACACACATCCACATACACCTGATCCTACCCCATGTATGCAGTCAATTACAGATGGTATGTTGTCGCTGAGAACATGGGGAGGATTTCATATAGAAAATGCACACACCAGCATTTCATTGCTGAAACCTGCCCCATTTGAGTAATGACAAAACCCATTGCCTCCTTTGCACACAAGGGGCAACATTGGGTAAAACCAGTAGTTTTGCCCCTGGATTTGTTTCCACCTAGAAACCACCTAGTATGAAATTAACTGCTGAGTGCCCAGGGACAGTGCCTGGGTTTCCAGTTAATGGATCCCATGCCTGTACAATAATCAGTAAATCATTAGTGTAAGAGTAATATTCCATCAATAAATAATTGTCTCAATAAAAATATTAGCTAAATATGAAGTTTATTTCATTTGCTGAGTCTTTAAAACAAAAATCATAGAACTAAATATATTTAAAAACGGTTTACACATCTTTTTCAGGAGACTAATCTGTGGCCCAAATGCAATTGAAGTTGAAGTTGTTCCAGTATGGAAATTACTTTTTAAAGAGGTTAGGTTTATATTCCAGCATTTTCACTAGATTTTGTATTACATTGTTACGTTTTTACCCTTCAATTATATTGTTTAAATATAAGTCCATTGTCCATTATACATTTATTCTCATAATGAGTGGCATTATCATTCATTTATTTGCCTTTAAACAGAGGAATGCATGGAAGATAAAACATTAAACTGAAAATTTAAAATTTTAGAAGTCTAATAATATTATTATACCAACATCTAAATACAAGTTTGTTTTATGTGCTGCTTATACTTATCCAATATTCTCTCTTGTTTTACAGGTTTTAAATCCATTTTACCTTTTTCAAATTGCCAGTCTTAGCTTATGGCTGGCTGAAGGATACATTGAATATTCAGTAGTTATAATAATTATAACCCTGATTTCAGTCATCCTCACTGTATATGACCTTAGACAGGTATGTCTTGTTTTACAGAATAAGGAGCAATATATTTATATTGCTGCCTTATAAAACCTAAAATGGAAAACATTTCAAATCTTTGAATCTGTCCATATTATTCATTAACATACTTAGTACAGGTATGGGACCTGTTATCCAGAATGCTCAGGACCTGGGTTTTTCCAGATAAGGGATCTTTTGGTAGTTTGGATCACCATACTTTTAGTCTACTAGAAAGTAATTCAAACATTAAATAAACCCAATAGGATTGTTTTGCCCCAATAAAGATTAATTGTATCTTAGGGGTCAAGTACAAGGCACTGTTTAATTATTACAGAGAAAAGGGAAATCATTTTTAAAAATGTGAATTATTCGAATAAATTGGAGATGGGAGATGGCCTTTCAGTGATCCGCAGCTTTCTGGATAATGGGTTTCTGTATGATGGATCCCATACCTGTACTGCTGATCCAAAAAGCAAAAGCTCTTTTTAAATGCCTGATCATGATTGCTACATGATTATCCATTTTTTATCCACAGCAATCGGTAAAACTCAACAGACTGGTTGAATCGAATAACAGTGCCAGTGTCACAGTGCTAATGAAGGATGGAGGTGAGTTGTTCCCAGTCTATTCCTAGTTTGCCAGTTATGCAACTGGGACATGGCTTTCACGTTGTTGCACTAAAGTACCTTTTGAGTAGTTTTTCCTCAGGGGTTGCTGCAGGAGCCAATAGAATAAAAAGGCTTTAAAGCTGCTTTTTCTTAGAAGTTGAATGTATTAATAAAAACTAGAGCAATTATGCAGGTTAACAGAAGGCTGCACCATTCCAGATTGGGTAGGATGAGCCCATGCATAAAGACTTCAGTTTTTAGCCTTGCATGAGAGAACTATTTTAGCAATATTACATGAACAGTAGTAGGTTTTAGGTAAATATTTTATGTAAAGAGAGAAGAAAATTCAAAGGAGGTGATTTATAAACACAGGTACTGCTATTAGCAACTGCACGTTTGTACTTATGTAAATGAATATCCCACCTTTCTACAGGTAATATGACTTGGGTGCAAAAATACAATAATTCATTCTAGATTTTATTTGAATGTCAGAAATACTGTTAGATTAAATATACACATTAATATGTTAAATCTAAACAAATCATCATAGAATATATCAGAACAGCTATGCCTATATATCACTTTATCCCCTTCCAGCTGTGCTATTGTATGTTTAAAAGCAATTTAAGAGATTTTTTTCCGTATCATATTAGACAGTTATGATGTGGAATCTCGGCAGTTGGTTCCTGGAGATATAATTGTCCTCACCGGAAAGAGATTTTTCCTCCCTTGTGACTGCATCCTGCTGGAAGGCAGCTGTATTGTAAATGAAGGAATGCTTACAGGTCAGTAGCCTTTTATGTCACAGCCCAGGCATTGGCTGTTGTAGCTTTACAGGGCTATACATGGACCAATCCCTTGCAGTATTCAGTTGCTTTTATTGACCCATGTGCAGCCAACTTTACTGTCTCTCAGTTCTGTATGTGGTGTTCCCTAAAAAGCTGTTTAGTGACAGTAATTGTTTATAGCCGTAAGCAATATTTAGCTGCTGATAAGCAAGATATATGTCCAATGTGACACCTTTAATGGTTAATGAAATCATATTTTGTAACAGAAGCTTATAATGGCTAGAGAGGAGAATATAAATTTGTTTGTTGCATTCATTGGGCAAAGAAGCACTATTCATTAGAGGTACTTGCAACTAAAGTCACTCCTTGCACCTCCACAGTTGCACTTGGGTCTGTTCCGTTCCTCTTGCGAATTGCAAGAATTACCCCTATTGATGCAGGTAAACCCTGGAGTTAATGCCACCTCAAAGGGGCACTTTGAGTTAATGCAGCAAACTTGCACCCAAAGGATCGGGCACAGCCATCACCTTGATGCCAGATGCTGGAACTGAAGGTAGCTAGACTTGGAACATGAAATTGCATGTACTGCATTGCGAGCAAAACAATTGCCCCCCAAATTGCACTTTTGCACACTTGCTCTCAAGAGATAGCTGCAGGACACATCTTATTACTGATATAAATTGATTGATCACTGTTTGGATCACAATGGAATCTATTTTTCCCTTATGTGGCTTAATGTTATTGGAGGTTTTTATTTGCCTTCTTCTAGTTAAAATATGATCCATGAAAAGCTAGAATTAATATTACATTACTATAAAGAGGTCTTTGAATGCTAAAATTAGATGCATAGTTAATAGAAGTCATGTAGAGGTTGGAAATTGAACAGCTGATCCCTTCAAAGCAGTGCAGCCAGCAGGTGCCTAGAGTGTTATGTCAAAGGCAGGCAGAGCAAAGCGAAGGGATGAGGAAAGGAGAGCAAAATATTGAGTTAATTAGAGAAATCCTATAAAATGAATGGATGTTGGTGATACAATTACTTCTGTGTGACAAACCTTAAAATTGTATTTTTAGAATTTACATGCCTGGGCATATTTATCAAAGAGGGAACAGACAGTTCTCCACAGTTCTATTTGAAAATCACAAGACATCAGTGAATACAGTGCATACAAAACACACACATAAAGAACTACTACCACCAGTAGTCTGCTACTATTTTTATGTATTAAACTAGTACACTAGCAGAAGTATCAGAAATAGTATGGTTTTTCTAATTATCCTAAAGGAGAAAGCATTCCTGTCACAAAAACTCCCCTGGACCGTTCCGAGAGCGCCAAACCATGGAAAATTCAAAGTGGGGAAGATTACAAAAGACACGTGCTGTTCTGTGGGACTGAAGTCATTCAGGCAACATCAACTGGAGCTGACCCTGTCACTGCTGTAGTCGTGCAAACAGGTTAGTATAATACAATGAATCAATAAATACAGTATATTAAACCATGTTTACTATAGGTGTTTTTTCAAGGACTTAACAGGTTGTATGGCACATTGTAATTTATTGTATATCTGCAATTCATGGAGGTCTTACCCTTGGCCTCTCCTTCTCCACTGGGGGTGTTTGTAACATGAAAAGAGGGTAGTTAGTAATATTAAGTGTTCAGGGATTGAATGGGGTCATAACTGGAGACAGTCTAAATTACATTGGTTCTTCTTGTTCCATACCCATTATAGTAGGGAATGCAGGAATCAATGATAGCCTGGGGCCTTGTATATTGACACACAGCATATCCCACCATGTCACCAACTTGCCTGGTGTGATGGGGAGTCCTAAAAGTTTATGATTAAGTCCCGCGAGGTACGAAACGCGTAAGGCTTGCTGTATCATGTGTTAGTCTTATAAATATACTGTGATTTTACTTCACTTTTTGTGAACTTCTGCCATTCTTTCTATTGAAATCCCGGAGTGCCTGCCTATTGATGTTTGTGATGTATCTAAAAGTTTATTCCCCTTCTATTTTATTTGCCCAGAGTTTCTTAGTAAGAAAAAAAGATTCTGCCATACCAAAGTTCTTTCATCCTTTATATTACATAGTCTCAATAACATGGTTTAGGGTTCTACTATAGAACATCTCACCCCCACTTACTTGTACTGAGCTGAAGTTCCATTACTGGAGACCAACAAAACAAACAAAAACATACAGAAACATTGTGCTGATAATTATCACTAACCCTGTCAATATATAGGTTTTAACACAGCTAAAGGCGATATGGTGAGGTCAATCCTATATCCGAAACCCATGAACTTCAAGTTGTATCAAGATGCTCTCCGGTTCCTTATGTGCCTAGTTGTGATTGCTGCTGTTGGTTTTATCTACTCTGTGATAGTATTCAAAGTTAAAGGGGTAAGTGATACCTCAACAACTTTCCTTCATTTCATTTATAAAAGTACGGTACCTTTTTTCTTCTTATATATTCTAAACTGCATTATATGACATGTTGTTAATACAATACAATTCTGTTTAAAGAGATACTGACACCACAACTTAACCTTTTTTACATCTATTATAACATTGTCTTTGCATGCTATTTACAAATTTACCATAAAAATATGTTCGATGCTTTTACATTATCTATCTGATCTCCCATGTTCCTCTATGAGGGGGCTGCCATATTTGTGCAGCAGGAGTCCATTAGCATTAGAAGCTATAAGTGACAGGTTGAGAAGGGACAATCAGGTTGGCAAAACAGTCAGGTTTAGGAACTTCAAATAACAATAACTTACAAATGCAGCCCTATCAGCGAAAAATGATCAACATGACCTATAGGTAAGTTTTAATCTACATTAATATTTTTAGTGTCAGTATCACTTTAAGAAAGAAAATGTATGTGCAAAATGTGCAACAGAACACAATAGAGTGAATTGCACAAGCTATTACTACATTTTAGGAATTTTATATAAAGAGTACAATGCAAGTTATCTTGCTATATATTCATATAGACATGTAGGGGCACATTTACTAACCCACGAACGGGCCGAATGCGTCCGATTGCGTTTTTTTCGTAATGATCGCTATTTTGCGATTTTTTCGGAAAATTGTCGCAACTTTTTCGTTACCAATACGATTTGCGCGAAAAAACGCGAGTTTTTCATAGCCATTCCGAAAGTTGAGCAAAATCGCGATTTTTTACGAAAAAAGGCGCGAATTTTCGCGCAAGTTTTAACACTACGAAAAAATCGCCAGATTTTGCGCAACTTTCGGAATGGCTACGAAAAACTCCCGTTTTTTCGCGCAAATCGTATTGGTAACGAAAAAGTTGCGATAATTTCCGAAAAGTCGTAAAGTCGCCCAAAAAAATCGCAAAAAATACGAAAAAGTTGCAAAATGTTTGTTTTCCAATCGGAATTTTTCCAATTCGGATTCGGATTCGAATTCGTGTCTTAGTAAATCAGCCCCTTAATGTGCTGCATGGTAAATAAGTAAAGATTTTAGCTGCATACCCCATGTCTGCACAATGCGAGTGGCCTACAATATACAAGAGCAGATTCCCAATCATCAGTCCTACATAGAAGTAATCAAATCAACCCTTCAGCCAGTAACTTTTGGAGGCCCTGTTGTTTTGTGACTACTGTGGTGGCTTTAGGGGTGTGTATCTTACATTTGGTAGTTTTTCTGGGTAGCTGTAGAGTTTTGTATTTTTTGAAGACAAACTAAAAAACAAATGAATGCAAATTGCTCAGAGGGTTCTTAAAATTCCTGCTGCAAATTGCATTATATATGTTTTTAGTTTTCATGATATTAGCAGTTTTACAACTACTAATATGAATTTGTAACAGGAGCAACAACTCTTTTATCTAACAATCTGACAGTTTTAACAGATCTAAGCAGATTAGTGAGAGGAGAAGGTTTCTGTAGTCAGTATCTTAACATTCTAGGGGACTGACCAGCCTGCCAGCTAAAACAGCATTGGTGCTTCTGTTGCACAATAATGACATTAGCAGTGTAAAATATCTTATATCAAAAGTGATAAAAAACTAATGATGTAAGTTGCAGAAAATCAATTTGAGGAATGTAACATCACTTTGTTTAGGAGTATTAAGTTCTCTTTTAATGTAAAAGCTATATGCACATACAGACTTGCAAATAATTATCAGAAGTATGATACCATAGTGTGCTGAAAACAAAACCACAGCGACTACATTTTCCAAATAAATACTAAGGAATGAATTGAAACCTGTTTCTGTGCACTTCTGTTTTGTTCTGTTTAAGGCATCTGTACGGGACATAATTATCAAGTCGATAATAGCAATTACAGTGGCAATACCTCCCATTCTTCCAGCAGCAGTGGCAACAGCTCTCATGTACTCACAGAAGAGACTAAAGAAAAAAAAGATCTTTTGTATCAGCCCTCAAAGAATTAATGTTTGTGGACGAGTTAACCTGGTTTGTTTTGATAAGGTAATGGCTACATCAATTGTGTTTCTATTTTTTTTCATGGCAGCTTCAGAACATTTAAATATATCTGAAACCAATATGTTATGGCTACACATTAACTTTGGAAAGTGGGATTCAGCTGATGTGCTTAAAAAGATAGTGTTGTCAATGTAAAACTTTTTGCTTAAAAAAAGAAGGGCTCATTTATTAAGGAGAAACACGTGCTATAAAATGACACAAATCATCATGTCTTTAGCCACAATACAAAATTCTTTTTTTTAGTTTTTTTTGTTGTTATTGTTGGTAACTAATGTAAAAACCACCTTGGATTGCAAGGACAAAAAACAACAACAACAAAACCTGGATCCTTGAACATATTAAGGCCGACTTTCCACCTGGAGCACAAATGACTAGACTTAAGATGTGTTATTTTCACTATAGTGAACCAAATTAAGTGCATATTGTGTGTATATATTGATACATAGTGATGAGCGAATTTTTTCGCCAGGTATGAATTTGCAGTGAATTTCCGCATTTCACCATTGCCGAATTGTTTAGCGAAAAACAATTTGCAGCGTAAGGGAGGGGGAAGGGAGGGGGAGATATCACCCCAACTTGCAGCGCAGCAGTAGTGTGCAGTAGTAAGGCTGAAGTTTATCAGTCCACCGGTCACATGGCTGTGGGCACTTGGGAAATGAAGAACAATATTAAAACAAATCTGGTTGCTCTTTTAAAAAAATGTGCAGAAAACTACTAGAGCAGCACTATTATATGATGCATTTTAAAAAATAAAGTTTTTCTATGACAGTATTCCTTTAGTAAGGCGAAGAGGCAAGATCACATCAGTGCAGATCACAAAAATTCCAAGCTTATAACCATACTGATTTATTAAATCTGAACGTCTGATCTCACAGATAATAACTCATGCTATTAAAGTTTGTGTAAAAAGCTACAATGGTATTTAAGGAAACCACTGAACATTGCAGGTATCTAGAAAAATGTATAGGATAAAATAGATAATATCAATATGTAAAACCATTATCATTTAAAATGATTATCATAAAAATATACATTTCTATTAGTATGTGCTATTGGGTAATCATAAATAGAAAAACTGCCATTTTAAGTACTAAGTGCCACCCCTCTCATATGATTCTATGTGCTCACAATGGTGGTTAAAGGTAGTTTTCTGCAGGGTGGGTCACTGCCATATCTTCCCAGCTAACCAGGATTCATTTGTCCTTTATTTAGTGGTGACACTATATAGTGGTGACAGTATCCATTAAACATATTTGCTCTCTATTTTAGACAGGCACTTTAACAGAGGATGGACTTGATCTTTGGGGTGTTATTCCATGTACTGAAAACAGGTATTTATTTCACCCCTGTTTTTTTTTGTTGTTGTTTTGTTTTGTGTATTTTTTTTCAAAATACTCCATTAAGAGAAGTTGTACAGTATGTATGTGATAAGCCTATGGAGCAGATGGGGAAGGGAGTTTTTACCACAGCAATTTTTCTTTAACCACTGCTTGTCTTTTCTGAAGGACAACAGAAAGCATGCTCCTTAGCCCTAAGTAGCATGCATGTCAAATGAACCACATAGTAATAAATATAATAATTATAACAATGTAAGGAGCATTAACACAGCCTGAGTAAACATTCAAGTTTAAATGACTCTGCTCATCTCAAAGCAGGGATGCACAAAAGGTAGAATGTAATGACCAGTATATTACAACAATCAAACACTGTCCACATCGAGCAACATTAGACTACTGTTTCCAATCATCGACCCTAAATGTGACAACTTAACAAAAAGGAAATCCATAGCAAAAGTGAGGGAAACCCCTGCCTTAGAGCACCAATATATAAGGTTCACATCAAAAAAGTCACGTGGTATTTGCATTTCACAAATTCTTCGGCAGTTTGCTAATTTTTCAGCAGTTCCGCACATTTTTTTGGCAAAGCAAAATGGGACAGATCTGCTCATTACTAGTCAAGCCCCACTTGTAAATGTCTGTTAAGAAAAATTCTAACACCAATAATAATGGTTATTTTACATCTTAAAATATTTTTAATATCAATTGTTTCTCAATAATATCAATGATGTAAACATTTAGATTTCAGAAGCTTCACATGTTTGCAGATGGAAATGATTTGCCCTGGTGCCCATTACTTGGAGCAATGGCAAGCTGCCATTCTTTGTTAATATTAGATGGAAAAATTCAAGGAGATCCCCTGGACGTAAAGATGTTTGAAGGCACAAATTGGGTAATACTACCATCCACTTGGTTGGTTGGTTAAACAGTAATTACAATAATCCCTTTTTTGACTTCTCTGTCAACCAAAGACGGTTCTAAAGACAAAAGAAGTTTCTACTGTTATGTTGGCACATAACTTGCTAACTTTCTGTCTTTATCTTTCATGTTCTACTCTATCATTGGCATTTCTTTACATTGTATTGGATTTTCTAATTCACCTCTTGTGATTTATGTTTTTCCTCTTACCCTCCGCATTTGTTTCCTTCTTAAATTTTCAAGTTTATCTCACATTTTTATTGCTGTTTTCTCCCCATTTCATCCCTTAAAGGAGAAAGAAAGGTAACTCAGTAAGCTTTATCAGAAAGGTCTATGTAAATACAGCCATAAGCACTCACAGAAACGCTGCACTGACTTCTCTGAAAAAAGATTTATTGTGTCTGTAATTCCTGTGCCAGAGACACACAGCTTTCTGCTGTCTCCTCTCTCCTGCTCCCCCCTCCCGCAAGAATGCTAAGAACTCATTCTTGTTTGACTTCAGATCTTCTGAATGGGAGAAATATGGGGAGACTTAAGGGCACTATTGAGACAACTGAAAGTATGCCTGCATTTTGAGATTAACTTTTTATTAGCCTTTCCTTCTCCTTTAAGCTGTTACTTTTTTTCTATTTTGCTTTCTCAGTCTGTAAACCCCTATTCTCTTCTCCCTATTTCCTTTAATCCTACACTATCATTGCTATTCATTCTGAATAAAGATCTATTGATATAGATTTATAATGTGTCTTAAACAGACACAGCTTGTGCCTTTAGCAAAGAAAAATGTGTTTCAGGTATTACAGAAATTCTGACATATATATTCATTTTATAGATCATAGAAGATTCCAATACAGAGAATAACCACAACCATAATCTCCTAATTAAACCAGGCCCAAGGTGCAGTCCAGTGAGTATGAGGCATATTCTGTCAGTCTTTTTCTTATAGGGTTTGTATTTCTGTGTTCCTGACTTGAAACTCTTTTTCAACAGTTTCTGATTAAACCTTGTTTAATAACTGAAGCATGAAAGAGATTTGTATTTTGGTTTGCCCATTCTAAATCTGGCCATACACATGTATATTTTTGTTTAAAGATCTTGTAATTATTGTATGACTAAACTTATCGTTTAAAAGTACAATTAGCCCATCAACAAAAATGACCATTTCAAGTGATATTGTCTAGCTGAAGCTAAGGAAAACTGCCTGCTTAGTCCTGCAAAAAATTGGACAATGGACAAATTTCATTGTTAAAGATCAAAATTTTTAAACCTGCTAGATCAATTTTCTGACCGATGTCGGATAAAAGTTTGCTGGATGTACAATCGGTCATTACACAACAACCTTGCGATAAGTTGACGGTTTTGTTGGATCACACTGAAATTAGTTGTTAAAGGACATGTACATTTTCCTACCATGTATAAAAGTCGCCCCCCCACACAAACCACACCATTGGTATTGCTTATATCCCATCCCATCACATTTTACTAAAACAAATAGCAGCTTTCAAACGGCATCCATTTTCCATCTCCAGTGTGATTAACAAGTCTCCCTTATTTCTGAATCCAGATGCTGTTTTTGTTGCTGCCTAAGATTCATAATTCATAATCACAAGTAATTTCCAATCTCCCAAATAAATTAACAGTTTATTCATTTTGCTCTTTAGGTTCCAGTCAAAGGAATTACCATTTTGCAGCAGTTTCCATTCTCCTCCAGCCTTCAGCGTATGTCTGTGATAGCGCAGGCAATAGAAAGTGAGGAAAATATGGTTTTCATGAAGGGAGCTCCGGAGATGGTAACACAATTTTGCCTTCCAGAATCAGGTAATGTGTGTTCGTAGCATAACTCTAAATAGTGTCATTGAGTATAATTAGATTAGTGAAATGTTTATAAACCCCTGAAGTGTCTATTCTCACTAACCTTGTAAAGATTGAGTAAGCCTCCATGTTGGTTTACCCTGATCCCCTTCAGTTACTTGTATCTTCAAAAAGCCCCTTTTTTTTGACAATGAGCTTAAGACCCGGTCTCCCTATAGTTATAATTTCTGGGCACTGAACAAACTCAGAATGAAAGTTTTTGGGGTCAACGAAGAGATTCATTTTTTAAACTCCTCTTTCCTTTTGTTGAAATTACATTTCTTTTAGTGCTCATATGGTCAGGTTAACCTAATTCATTTGTGCTCTCTTACCAAACATCTCTGTTCCCACTTCTGAACTATAATCCCTAGTATCCCATATTATTCTACAGGTGCTGATCACTTTGATTTTGGCACAGTTAGACTGTAGATGATGAGTACTGTAGGAAACATAATACCAACACCCAGAAAGAAAAAGAAATGAATTCTTTACATGGAGGCACATTTATCAACATTCTAATTTTTACAGGTTTCACAGGTTTTTAAATCCATCAACTCCTTTCCACTAAAATATCCAAATGCAAAAAGCAGGAACATATTAAAATGTAGAATCAAAACAATATGAACACCTCATGTTTTTAATTTTGTAGGAATTTTCACACTTACAAATGGAAAAACCCCCCAAAGATCTCTAAGACCATAAATTAGATAACGATTCACCTAGGAGAGCTCCCATTGACTTCTACATGACCTCAGCGGTTTTAGATGGCAGAGTTTTTTGTGTGTTTTTCACTCAGTAAATCACTAATCATTTTGTAGAATTAGTAAAATCCGTGATTTATAGGGCTAAAAACCATGATATATGAAAATGAAACAATATGAACATTAGTTAATGGGCCCCTTGGTGTCACACAGTGTTTCCAATGGGTAGGAAGGAACATATTTCTATTAGATTCCAAGGGCACTCAGGCACAGAATGTTAGCAGGAAGTTAGTTTTTACAACAATCTTACAGGCATCACTAATAATACATCTATAGCTCATTCTAAAAGAGGGATTGATTGAGGGCACTTTCCTCAACGTATTACATTAAAATACTATTTGGTAATTTCAATCAGAAATACTCAGCAACCAGTAAGTAGACTGATTCCTAATATTTCCTTTCCAAGCTATTCTGACCCTCTCTAGTTCATCCTCTAGTCTGTCACTCAAACCTCTACCTGTTTGGCAGTGTATTTACAACCCTGACACACAGATAAATCTTTGGGGGTAATGTAATAAAATGTACAAAGTTTTTTACAAGTCCAGTAACCCATAGCAACCAGTATACAGCATCTATGATCAGCTCTGTGAAAGAAAATAGTAGATTAGTAGACCTTTCCCTTATTATTATTAAATTTCCTCATTTACATGGTATATTTCAGAGTGTAAAGTTGCAGACAACAAAAAAACCCGACTCCAGTTAGAACCTTAGAATTCTGTTTTCATCATGACTAAAAGTAAATATTTTATAAACAGTTGTCTGTTGCCATACTGAAAGAAGTACATTAGTGCAGAAAAGAACGATACATTTATTTAATTAAAAAATATTTTCATTTTCTAGTTCCAGCAAACTTTGCAAATGAACTGCAGCTGTACACACAACAGGGATATCGAGTTATAGGTCTGGCATATAAACCCCTGCAGGCGTGTGACAAGGGACACAAAGAAAATTACCTAAGGTGAGCAATTACCATTTACTTTGTAACTATGACAATGCATATAGCTGCTTTGATTTGAAGATTGAATTAAAAACTTAAATATTAGTACCTTAAATTATTTTTAACACAAATCTTTATATTAGTGATGCTCCGAATCCAGGATTCTGCCTTTTTTGGCAAGGTTCGGTTTCGGCACATGCTAATTAATATTTGGTTCGGTATTTGGCCAAATCCATCGTGGTGGATTCGGGGGTTCAGTGTATCCCTATTTTATATATGTTATGCAAGGTTATGTCAGTTTCTGCTGCATAGCTATGTAGCCACCATTTATTAAAATAGGTTAGAACTTGCAGGTCTTAATGGCAGGGGCATTGCTACCATAAGGCAAGGAGAGAATATTGCCTCAGGCAGCAGCTTCCCCCTGGCCAGTAATATTTCCTAAACCTTTTCTGCACCTGGACTTTGAACCGCTTAACCCCTTGTGAAGCTTGTCTGCCTATTAACCTTGCCTGTACTTAAACTCTGAGGCAGTTTAATGGGCACCTATCATAGTAAAAAAAATTCCAGCAACAGATATGCAGGTTAAAAAGGCCCACACTCCACCTGGGGGAAACAAGACTAATTGGGCCAAAAAATGATCCTAACAAGAACTTTGCTACTGCCGTGTGTGGTTAGACACATGAGCACCATGAACTAGTCTCCCTTCTTGCCTGTTATGCGCTTGTGCGTGATGTAAGTTTTGTGAATCAGGGGTTAGTGTTTATGCAACTTTTCTACTTAAGGCCAACTGAATGATCTCATTTGAAAAAAGGGCAAATTTTTTCTTTAAATCACTTGCACAGGACTGGGAACACTGTGCAGTATAATTCAGCAATCTCACCACATGGTGTCACTGTTGTGCATTCTTAACTAGATTATATAGAGGTAATAATTTCCAAAAAACTGCAGGTACTGGTACTGTAACAAAGAGCTTCTAGGATTCACCACCTGGACTGCTTAAACATTTTCTGGCATGGTGATTGCAGGTCTTTACCAGGTCTTCTATAGTTTATTCCCATTATCAATTGTTAGTCTAGTCTGGTCAGGAAAATTGCAATTAGCTAATTGAGCACCCATAAGGCAAAAAAATGACAGTGTGAGAAGCAATTAGTACCAAATACCCCGAGAGCCGAGGTTCTTTCTAGGAATAGAAGAAGAAACAGAGTGCAGGCAGTTTCTGTAATACAGTATTATCAATGAATAAAGGACCAAATAGACATTTTACAATAATGCAAGCATTCAAAATGCTGAACTTAAGATTTTAGCAAACCAAATTCTGTACAGTTTGCTAATTTCTCTGCAATATAGTAGTTATCTGATCCATTATTCTGCAGTTATTCATCAGTTTCTTGCATGTTCATATGTAAAGCAATTCTACTATATATCAGATCTGATTTGTTAAGGAGCTATCTTGCTGAAGGTTTGGATTATTCATAGCTGCCTGTAAAATTCTGGTGGTAGAATGAATTGTTTTCTTTTCCTGACAGGGAAGAGGTAGAGTGCAGCCTAATATTTCTTGGCCTTCTCATATTAGAAAACCGGTTGAAAACTGAAACCATCCCAGCATTAAATGAGCTGAACAATGCTCTAATCAAGACAGTGATGATCACAGGTACCTTTATATTTCCTTTTTGCCAAATTAAACGAACCCTGCATATATTAAGAGGGTTAATAAACTGCTACAATAAAGTTCTCCTGCATTATTTATTTATTTGTGATCAAATGATCAAACAGTGATTACTGTTTAATAATTTAGTAAGTGGTGTAACAATCACCAATTCAAAAGTAGTGTGAATTGTAACAAGAAGTCTTGTGTTCATAAATAAGCCTCACACTGATGAGACGCATGGTGATATTAGCTGCCTATTAGGACAAAACCAACAATGCCAGTCCAGTATCTAGGACTGATCATCTATTTATTAGGCATGTTTAAAAATTCAATGGGGCAAAGACCACATAAGCCCGTGTTGCGACCCACTCCAAATGAGTTTGCATGGGACCCTATTGTAATCTAATTTCCAGTTTTATTCATTCTAGGAGACAATCTTCAGACAGCAATTACTGTTGCAAGAAGTTGTGGCATTGTCCAAAGGCATGGAAGAGTGATACTGGCTGAAGCTTCAGAACCAAATGGAAGCATCCCTGCCAGCATTACATGGAAGGAAGTGGAGACAAATCTCCATGTTGTGCATGATAACACAGTAAGTATTACCATTTCTATAAATACCATCCTGTGCCAATTAAATGTTTGTAAATCCTTACAAACATACTCGCAGGCAGATTTCACATATATTATTATCAATCCAAGTAGCTACAAGTTGCACTTTGGACACCTGTAGTGTAACAATAAGGTAACTCTCAGGGATATTATGTAGTTCACTTTAAAATACATGTAATTGTGAAGACGATATTGGTATTCTAAATAAATTTGCAATTGGTCTTTATTTTAGTTTAGTCTTTGAAATATTTACATTTTTTTCACACAGCCATCATTGGAGTTTCAACTGCTATCTAATTGCTTGACAGGCGCATCGTTGGGACTTGCCCTGCCCCTTAACAACCTACCACACCACTCCTCCTTCAAAACCGCCTCATTCAAAACCCACCAATCCCTTACCAGCTGGGCGTGGCTTAACCCCCTATGGCTCTGTCATGCCCCACGTTCCCTACACTTCACTATGGGTCACTGGTCACTAGGGCTTAATTTCCCCCCACAAAGAACTAGTTTGGAAGTCTGGTTTGAGAGAATATTTTGAAGAATACTTGAGAGTCTAAACAGAATTATATGTAATGAAAAAAAAAAAATATATATATATATATATATATAAAAATAAATACTACCATAAAGTTAAAGGCAGCCAGGCAACATTTCTAGTTGCAAAAGCATTAACAGCAACTTTAAGAAGCATTCATTTTCTTGTGTGTCCTGGATGTTGGGTTGTAATGTCGGATGTGTAACTACGCATGCAAACAAGGCTGCTCCTAGTGACTCGAAAACCCATGGATGTACAATTTGTATTTTGAAGAAATATATGACGCCGCTCAGCCTAAAAGTAAAATAAGGTGCTAGCTGTATAGGATAGGACAGCAGGCCTGTGTGCACATTTAATATAGATTTTGGAAACCAACAAAAGTATTTAATGGCCTAATCCACCAATGAAAAGAATATGCCACCTTTAAGCAGGTCTTGAAAAATATTAAGCAAGGTTACATTTTGCAATGTCAAATTTACTAAGGAATATTGTATTGCAAAATGGTTTCCTATAATACACATATTTTTCATTTGCAACTTTTATTACATTCCTCCATTAATGGCTAAGAGAGAGCATTCAAGGAGCTATTTGAAAGAATGCATGGGAAGCAAGTACTGTGGTGTGATGTGCTATAGCATTTTTAAAAAAATCATTTAAATGCTAGCAGGGTACTGTAATGTAACGTGTTTCTATGCACTGCAATACTGCCTATCCTTTTATTTCTATGCACTGCAACTACTGTCTATCCTTTTATTTCTATGCACTGCAACTACTATCTATCTTTTATATATATTATATACTCTACGATAGGACTTACATAGTGCAGTGGGAGGTTTCCATGTCGACACATTAGATACGTAAGCATGTGCCTAACTTCTGATACGCAGATGGAGATACGCCGGCCCACTGTGTAGTATAGACGATCTTTATTGGTTGATTTGAATTTTCAGTGGTGTAACAACCTTATATGCATTATATATCAACTTCTTGGCTTGTACTGGTTTAGCCCTGTGTAAATGTGGAGACATTTTTAGACAGCCAATTAGAGCTATGACACTGATAGCATACATTACGGTTGTCTATGTTTACTTCCCAGTAGGACGACTAGATGTTCCTGCATTAAATAATTTTAATGTAAATTTTAATGGGTCAGTTCTGCACATCTTTATTTTTATTTTTTATCCATTGATTTGAACAAAGGCAAAGTCTTAATAGAGCAATTACACTCATTCCAATAGTAAAAGAGGGGGAGGTGCAAAATTGTAGGTCAAACCTTTTTTCTTTCTTTTCCTTTCATATATTATGCAACATCTGATAAAACTTGCAGTAACAGGCTTGGAAATGCCATGCTTCATTCACATTTTTTGTATTTTTTTATTATTAGGAGACAACTGACCCAGAAAAAAACAGTGATGCTCAAAAATCCTGTCCATATTATTTCGCCATGTCTGGAAAAACGTATGGAATTATAGTTCAGTATTTCTACAGTTTACTTCCAAAGGTACGCAGGGAGATTTTTTTAAAAAATAAGTAGCGATGAGCTAAATTTTTCACCAGGCATGGATTCACTGCAAAATTCTGCATTTCGCCATTGAAATTTTTTTCATGATACTGCTGCAAAAATTGCTGCAACAAAAATTAGCTGAGTGAGGAAAAAGTTGCAGTATCAAAAAAAGTCATGGCCGCGTAAAAAAAAGTTGCGGTTGCATCAAGAAGTTGCGGTCATGTCAACAAAAGTCAAAGAGTGTCAAAGAGTCATGCGATAGACGCAGTTTGCAAATTTTTCTGAAATTTGCAGTTTTACTATTTTGGGGACAGTTTTGCTCATCACTATAAGTGATGTAATGTATATAAAGAATTATTAAATACAAATATATATGCGCGTATGTGTGTGTAGATGTAGTAGTAGCAAGCTACTAAAGGACATGTTCTTTCTCTCCGTGTGCAGTTGCTGCTGAATGGAGCTATATTTGCAAGGATGTCTCCGGGGCAGAAAGCAAACCTCATAGAGGAATTTCAGAAATTAGAGTAAGTGCCATTCCTGTTATTCAGTTTATAGAATAAAGGACAGTGACAACCATGAAGCAGTTTTGTTGGTATAAAAATAGAGATCACAGCTAAACATCAACGCATTTTTGTCATCCATTAAAAATTTATCAGACAACTAGATCAAGCTGATGGTAGTGATGGGTGACATTTTTCAGCAGGCATATGTTCACTTTGAAATTCTACGTTTTGCCATCAGCAACATTTTTGCTAAAGTGAGCAATATTTGACCACAAAAAATGTAAAAAACGAATGCAGAGGGAATAAAATTTCCACACATTAAATTCAATACATTTTGAGTGTTACAAACATAACAAAAAACCCACCAATTGACCTGAATGTATTTTGTGACAAGTAATCATACTTGTCTACTTGCAAATTCACCAGTTGGCTGCGTTGGAATAAACTACTATAGATGCTGCTCACCTAATGCATGCAGATGCTAACAAATCTCTGTAGTAGTTACTATTTTACAAGGCACACAATGTTGTGCTATTTGATAACAAGCATTAAATTGTGTGTCTTAATTGTCTGATGCCAATATTTGCGAATAGGTTCTCGAACACAAAGGGGCAGATTTACTAAAATTCGATAACTTTTTTTAATTCGACTAAATTCTAATATTTACTAAAAAAGTTGCTGCGAAAAAAGTAATAAAAAACTCAACTTTTAAGCATTGTCGCCGGGAAAATCCTTATTTTATTAAGTTGTTGATGCGACAATTTGAAAAAGTCGCATTTTTAGGCAAAAGAGACAAAAGAAAGAACTTAAAGGAAAGGGAAGGAACCTTTGCCATTGACTTCAACATAAACTTGGCAAGTTTAATCTGGAGAATTGTCGAATTAGATTTTTAGCCGTTTAAATGCATAGTAAATCTCAAAAAAGTTGCAGCATTTTTTCTCTATGCCTTTTCGAAAAAAAATTGAATTGAGTTTAAAATACAAAATCAGTCGTGATTAAATGAGCCCCTTAGAGACTGTGCTGCATTATAGGAAAACATTTTTTTTTTTTTTTTACTTTGTTCCCGTTAGTAAAGGAAGCCCACAGTCTATTAAAACAATGCTCATTTACCGGGGAGGGTAAAAATACCAACAAAGCAGGCAGCACAATTTATAGAAAGGGGCAGACGTGACCATTTAATGGATCTCAATTTCAACAGATGGGCCTAGGGTCTAATCATAGATGTTGTGCAGCGGAGAAGTTGAGAGGTCAAATATAATATTTCAAATTAGTAGAAATACATACATAAATCCTATATACCAACATCAATACTAAGGGGCACATTTACTTACCCACGAACGGGCCGAATGCGTCCGATTGCGTTTTTTTCGTAATGATCGGTATTTGGCGATTTTTTGGAAAATTATCGCAACTTTTCGTTGCCATTCCGAATGTTGCGCAAAATCTGGCAATTTTTTTCGTAGCGTTAAAACTTGTGCGAAAAGTCGCGCCTTTTTCGTAGCCATTCCGAAAGTTGCGCAAAATGTTGCGATTTTTTCGTAGCGTTCGGATTCATTCAACTTCAGTATGGTGACTTTTCTTGGACCAGGTTGGAGCTGCAGGGTGCCATTGAGTCCTATGGGAGGCTTCCAAAATCATGCTAAGTCTGAAAGTTTCGCCCGCCGCTTACGAGCGCTCAATACGAAAAAGTCGCGACAAGATACGAGCGAATCGTAATGGCTACGAAAAACTCGCGTTTTTTTCGCGAAAATCATATTGGTAACGAAAAAGTCGCGACAATTTCCGAAAAGTCGTAAAGGCGCCGAAAAAATCGCAAAAAATACGAAAAAGTCGCAAAATGTTCGTTTTCCAATCGGAATTTTTCCAATTCGGATTCGAATTCGTGTCTTAGTAAATCAGCCCCCTAACTGTAGATATTAGTATCACAATAGCCTTGGATATTCTGATTGTTCAAGAACTCATCCAGGCCCCTCTTAAAGGCATTAACAGAATCTGCCATCACAACAAGGGAAGGGAATTCCTCAAGCTCACTGCCCATCTACTAACATGCAGATCTGGTCAAATTAGTCACAGTGATCAAGAATATGGCTCAGATGTGTACTTAAACATTTTTTTGAAAAAACAAACATACAAAAAACTCTTGTTTTTACAGCTATTACGTTGCCATGTGTGGAGATGGAGCAAATGATTGTGGAGTAAGTTAACACATTTTTCATATCATGACTATTTCTTAATGCAAACTGTTGATCCTTTAGGGTGCATCCAAATTCATTTTTCAAAAGAGCAAACGGATTTTTAATATTTATTTTTGAAATTTGACATGGGGCTAGACATATTCTTAGTTTCCCAGGTGCCCTTTTATGTTACTTGTGCTCTGATAAATTTCACACTGCAATTTTAAATGTCTTCCAACCCCCACCCCTCCCCAAGAGGAGGTAGCAAGATAACAGTTCCCGGACACCTGCATGCTTAAAAATGCTCCCATGCCCCACCTAGTGGTAGATTTGAAAATATCACTCAGTAGTAAGAAATCCAAATCCAGCTTGGGACTCCTCCAGTTACGTGGGAGTAGGAGAAACAATAGGTTACCTGAAAGCAGTTCTAATGTGTAGCGCTGGCTCTTACTGAAAGCTCAGACTCGGGCACAATGCACACCAATATTACAACTAAAAAAATACATTTGTTAGTTCAAGAATAAAATTTGAAATGGTAGAATGAATTATTTGCAATGTACAAATTGCAATTTAGTAATAAAAACTCCACCTTAAAACTAATGACATAATCCCTTTACCAAACCTATCTATTTATGTTGTAGGCTTTGAAAATGGCCCATGCCGGGATATCCCTTTCCGAACAAGAGGCCAGCGTAGCATCACCTTTTACTTCACAGACTGCGAATATTCTGTGTGTCCCACAGCTTATCAAGTAAGGATTCCCTGGTAATGCTCAGACTGCCTTCTGTGATTCTCTTTGTTCTTATAGGAATAAGTCTGTGGATATAGGATAGGCTTTGTAGCACTACACAACTTTTATTCCTGAGGTAAAATGTTGGAGGGAGCACATGCCTCTGTGGCTGTAAACTATAAACTGGTTTATTTACATGTGTAAAAAAAAAAGGTTTTGCAGTTTGTCGCTGCTGTGGTGTATTCTCCTTCAAAGATTTTGCTTCAGTGCTTTGTTTAAGGTAGCCTTTTATTAACAACTTTTATTCTCTTTACTACCATCTGCCTGGTGGCAATTTAGTTGGCCATTAGGGAAAATGTGCATCACATGCTATAGGACGCCAACAAAATATATAAAAAACATCAGAAATTTACTGTAAAAATTCATAGGGTATTACACCTAATCCATGAAAATAACTTGTGGTTTAAAAAAAGTTTTATTAAATCATTGTTCTGGGTGTTATAAATGCAAAATCTGTGTGGTAAGATAGGCTATTCATGCTTTATAGTGCCCTATTCTTATGGAGTGCAAGGCTTCGGTCTTTAATATTTAATGCATTTCTGTCTCTAAACAGGGAAGGCAGGGCTGCCCTTGTCTCTTCATTTGCTGTCTTCAAATATGTAACCCTGTACTCTATGATACAATTTATTTGCATGCTGCTTCTTTACTGGGTAAGTCAT
This sequence comes from Xenopus tropicalis, assembly GCF_000004195.4. Lineage (NCBI taxonomy): Eukaryota > Metazoa > Chordata > Amphibia > Anura > Pipidae > Xenopus > Xenopus tropicalis. The sequence continues at coordinate 107,317,938 of NC_030681.2, forward strand.
ATTTTCCCCAATATAATTTTTATGTGGAGCACATATCGGGAGTCATGCAGCTATAGAGAACAGTGGCCTAGGCCTTTATATATATATATATATATATATATACAACAGAGAGAGAGAATAATGCAAAATGACATGTTTTATTAAATATTATTAGTGATGAGTGAATCTGTCCCATTGCGCTTCTGCGAAAAATTTGCGAAACAACAGTAACATTTTTCGCCAGGTATGGATTTGCTGTGAATCCATACCTGGAGAAAAAATTAGCTCATCACTAAATATTATATATATGTGTGTGTGTGTGTTTACAAATTTAATTCTGGCAGAAACGGTACCTACTATTCATATTTTAGAACTATAGAATGTAGAACCCTGTGTTATAAACCAATAACAATATATAGTCAAGAACTGCAGAAATAAGGTAGAACAATGTACTTGACCTTGTATCGAATGACCATGCAAGTATTTGCTTCATTACATTTCCCTAGGCTTTACACTTATCAGCCCTCACTAGCAGGCTCTTTATAAGGCATTAACCAACTGTTCAATTCAAAACTAAGAACTTTTGTTTTGTAGGTAAAACACTGTAAATCACGATTACAGAGAGTGTGTGTGTGTGTGTATATCTTTATAAAATGCTACGTATGTACACAGCACTGTACAGTAGAACAATAGATTAATATAACAACAGGGTTATTACAATAATAGATAAACTCAAGGTATGATGATAAATACAAATAAATACAGTGCATGGTTGCAATAAGTTAAGAATCAAAGAGGCAAGAAGATAGAGGTCCCTGCCCTGTAAAGCTTACATTCTAAAATTCTCCCTAAAATGTTTACAATTTTGCACTAATTGAGCAAGTTATACAAGACTTGCCAAATACTGACATAGTAGTAATGTCTATAGTAGCACAGAGTTGTACCATAGATCAAAACCAGAAAATATAAGGTAGGTAATACCTTTTATTGTCTAACTTACAGAAGCGCCCCAGTTACCAGGGGCAGCAAAAAGCCGCTCCTGGTAACTTTTAGAGCCGAATTTCCGGTTTTTAAACCGGAAATTCGGCTCTTCTAGTGCAGGAGCGGGGGGGCGGCAAGCTTTCAGGACTACTTAGGTCACCTCTTTAGGCATTGGATCCTACAGCAACTCAGCTATCATTACATTTATACAAACTGGTGCAGGGTAAGAGTACAATGTTTGTACCCTGTTAAAGTTTATAAAAATGTAATAATCTTTTAGTTGCGGTATGATACCATGGCTGATACAGGAATCTAAGTAGTCCCAACAGCTTGCATTTTATAATCTACTAAATTAGCTAATGAAAGGTATCACTTACCCTATATTTTCTGATTAAAAATGTGGTCATGTTTACTTTTGGGAATTAGAAGACTGAATGAGAAGAAATGTATTTATGGGGATTAATATAAAATATGCTTACTGAAAGCTTTATACATATTGCCAACACTCACTGCCAACTTTGTATATATTAGCTGAAGTTGCACTACTTTTTTTTAGCTAAGTGGTATAAGAACAGCCCCGAAAATTGCTAACCCAGTCTGGTCACTCGCACATATGCTCATTGAGCATAAATATCCAAGTGTTTCACTGCTAAAAATGCAGCTTTTTTCATGTCTCATACATTGGTGGCTTTGTTTTACATACAGTGTAGACTTTGTAATCCTAACTCTGGAGGATACATTTCCAAGCAAAAGGCTGGTCTCTGTAGTGGAGTCAAAAGCAATGAATTAGGTGGCTAACCTACAGGGCAATTAGACCAAAATTTGGTACAAATGCCTTGGTAGAGAGGCTATGAAAACAAGAAATCTTATTTAACCAATGCTCTAGTCTAAAGCATCAATGTTCAGAATGAAACTATAACACTATGGGAATACTATAGATTGTAAGCTCTACGGGGCAAGGACCTCCATCCTCTTGTGTCTTTGACTCTTAACTTGTTGCAAATGTATTTATCTTGTATTTATATGTATTTATTGTTATACTTTGTATTTATCTATTATTATCTTAATAACCCCGTTTGTATTAATATATTCTACTGTACAGCACTGCGTACATAAGTAGTGCTTTATAAATAAAGATATACTGTACATACAATACTAGTTAATAATCCTGTTTAATCCAGACTTTTATTAGCATATTTAAAATTGTTTATTACTTGGTTGTTTTGCGGCAGGCACAGTGGCATTTTCCACAGGGCCGGATTTATCTTCAGGGCGCCCCGAGGCCGCCCCTGTTGGTCGCCCCGCCCCCTGTGCGCATGCGCGAACGCGCAACACACCCCTGTGCGCAGGTGCGAGTTCGCATGCGCAAACCTTTAAACTCCCATACGGAGCAGTGGGGAGAGGTCCCGACTGCTCCGTATGGGAGCCAAATTTAAAAATTTTGTTGCGGCGGGGCGGCATGCCGCCCCTAAACTTCTGCCGCCCCTAAACTTCTGCCGCCCTAGGCCCGGGCCTTTGTGGCCTTTCCACAAATCCGGGCCTACCTTTCCATTATTTAACTATTTTTTTAATCAATTATATTTTTAGAAACTGAAAATGGTGGGGCTCTACCAATACCTTTTTCAGGACGTGGGAATCACCATACTGGTCTCCTTAACATGTAAGTGCATCCTGCCCAGCATTCAGAATTTCAGATTTGGAGCAATAATGATGATAACTACCATGTAGCATCCTTTAGAGGGGGGGGGGCTGCTGTACGTTTACTTCCCCAACCCTTTTGGCATGCTGCCCTGTCTAGTATGTTCCTTTTGCTAAAGAACCCTCACACTGCTCGTAAAAACAAGACTATTACTATGGTAGGAGTTGTAATTTAGCCACACATGTTGGCCTCTGGTTGCCTAATCACTCCTTGACTCTCATTATGTATTTTAAATTCAGCTTTACATCAGTGCCATAGCCAATTTTAAATTGCTTTCATTAATCTATCTTAAGTCTACCTACTTGCTGGTAAATTGACTTCATTTGGACAAACCATTGTATTAATTTATTTTTAAAATGTGTAGCTTTCTAACCAACATTTCAGTTTGGAAGCCAAAAATATTAAATGTCCTCCATCTCTAATTGATCCCATTACATACAGTAGCTTGCAAAAGTATTCGGCCCCCTTGAACTTTTCCACATTTTGTCACATTACAGCCACAAACATGAATCAATTTTATTGGAAAGTGAGAAAGACCAGTACACAGTGGTGGACACGTGAGAAGTGGAACGAAAATCATACATGATTCCAAACATTTTTTACAAATAAATAACTGCAAAGTGGGGTGTGCGTAATTATTCAGCCCCCTGAGTCAATACTTTGTAGAACCACCTACAATACACCTGCAATTCCAGCTGCCAGGCTTTTAGGGTATGTCTCTACCAGCTTTGCACATCTAGAGACTGAAATCTTGCCTATTCTTCTTTGCAAAACAGCTCCAGCTCAGTCAGATTAGATGGACAGCGTTTGTGAACAGCAGTTTTCAGATCTTGCCACAGATTCTCGACTGGATTTAGATCTGGACTTTGACTGGGCCATTCTAACACATGGATATGTTTTGGTTTAAACCATTCCATTGTTGCCCTGGCTTTATGTTTAGGGTCCTTGTCCTGCTGGAAGGTGAACCTCCGCCCCAGTCTCAAGTCTTTTTCAGACTCCAAGAGGTTTTCTTCCAAGATTGCCCTGTATTTGGCTCCATCCATCTTCCCATCAACTCTGACCAGCTTCCCTGTCCCTGCTGAAGAGAAGCACCCCCAGAGCATGATGCTGCCACCACCATATCTGACAGTGGGGATGGTGTGTTCAGAGTGATGTGCAGTGTTAGTTTTCTGCCACACATAGCATTTTGCATTTTGGCCAAAAAGTTCCATTTTGGTCTCATCTGACCAGAGCACCTTCTTCCACATGTTTGCTGTGTCCCCCACATGGCTTGTGGCAAACTGCAAACGGGACTTCTTATGGTTTTCTGTTAACAATGGCTTTCTTCTTGCCACTCTTCCATAAAGGCCAACTTTGTGCAGTGCATGACTAATAGTTGTCCTATGGACAGATTCCCCCACCTGAGCTGTAGATCTCTGCAGCTCCCCCAGTCACCATGGGCCTCTTTGCTGCATTTCTGATCAGCGCTCTCCTTGTTCGGCCTGTGAGTTTAGGGGGACGGCCTTGTCTTAGTAGGGTTACAGTTGTGCTATACTCCTTCCATTCCTGAATGATCGGTGGAACAGTGCTCCGTGGGATGTTCAAGGCTTTGGAAATCTTTTTGCAGCCTAAGCCTGCTTTAAATTTCTCAATAACTTTATCCCTGACCTGTCTGGTGTGTTCTTTGGACTTCATGGCGTTGTTGCTCCCAATATTCTCTTAGACAACCTCTGAGGCCGTCACAGAGCAGCTGTATTTATACTGACATTAGATTACACACAGGTGCACTCTATTTAGTCATTAGCACTCATCAGGCAATGTCTACTGGCAACTGACTGCACTCAGACCAAAGGGGGCTGAATAATTACGCACACCCCACTTTGCAGTTATTTATTTGTAAAAAATGTTTGGCATCATGTATGATTTTCCTTCCACTTCTCACGTGTACACCACTTTGTATTGGTCTTTCATGTGGAATTCCAATAAAATTGATTCATGTTTGTGGCTGTAATGTGACAAAATGTGGAAAAGTTCAAGGGGTCCGAATACTTTTGCAAGCCACTGTATGGCTGCCCTGTGTATGGTAACACATGAGGTTCCATACAGTGGAGTTACTAGAAGCTCTCCCTTGACTAGTACCCCAAACAGAACCTCCTGGCACAAGGTGTAATTTTAGATGATGGGTTATTTGCTTTCGACAGGGATGTAATCTTACCAAATGCATGTAAAATACCGCTGCACAATTAGCAGAATGTTGTTAGTGGTCATTTAATGTTGATACACAAGCAAAATCAGGGCAAAGCTGGCATATTGTTCATTCTGTTAGCAACACTGTGTTAACATAACATTTTTCAAACTTGAAAAGTCTTCAAAAGCCTGTAGAAATGAATTGGCTGAGTGAGCGAAGAATTTTGAAAATAATTTTTTGTTCACTTTTTTTACAGTGAGAAAATATGCCAACCATGCTTGTACTGTGAGGGTTAATATATTTCTAAAAATGTAAATAATGGAATAATAAAAAAAAAATAAAAAATTCAGCAGGTTATAAAATATAGCATCTTGTCTGATTTCAGTGAGTTTAACTCATCCCTACCAGAAACTGGCTCCCTACAGACCTCCAGCACAGCTCATATCACCACCACTGTTGCTCTCAATCATCTTCAATATTCTCCTCAGCCTGGCCAGTCAAATTTGTGGCTTCTTATTGGTACAGCAGCAACCATGGTACAGCACATCAAACTACAGGTACAAAAAATGTTTTATAGGAGCTGCAGTGCATATTTATTCAATAATTCATGTGGAATAGAGAGCACTCTGTATCCCATCCATATCCCATCCATCTGGATGAATATATAGTGCACCTATTTTTAACCATATAGCATTACTGAACATCAGAACAAGGCCACCAGTAGAAACTTTGGGTCACCATATAAGTTGTCTGCCCCTCCCCAATGAACACGTGGATAGTACAAATATTTTTGCCCACACCACTTGTATGTGCTACACAAAAGATCAACAGCAGTTAGTAAGGTTTTTCTAGGACAGGTTAAACGTGTTGTGTGGCTTTTTTACAGTTTGTATTTTATTTTCAACAAAAAAAAAATCACAAATCATTTTACTGGAAAGCAGTGGTGAATCATAGAGGAAACAGACCCTGCAACTAGTGATGAGCAAATCTGTCCCGTTTCGCCATAAAATTTGCGAAACAGCAAGAAAATTTGCAAATGCATTTGTCGCACAATTTTTTTTTTGTCGCCCACGTCTTTTTTTTCTGTCCGTGCTTCCGCGACTGCTCCCTTTTTTGCCGTGACTGCGCCCTTTTTTTTACGCGGTGCACCCAATTTACTGCAACCAATGTCCAATTTGACATGTGCCGAAATTTTTTTTACACGCAGCAATTTTTTGCGCTGCAAATGTTCACGGAAGTTTCACAAAACAATATGCGCAATGCAGAAATTTGCTGTGAATCCATGGCTGGTGAAAAAATTCGCCCATCACTACCTGCAATTGCTGGGGGCCCCCGTGGGACTTTGGCTGTAATATACAGTGGTATATTTTTCGCGACTTTTTCGTCGCCGTCGCGAAACATTCGGATTGTTTTTTTTCAAAAATCACAAAATTTTCATTTCCAATCCGTTATTTTCCCATTCGGGATTCGGATTCGGGGATTAGTAAATGTGCCCCTAGGAGTTTAATCCATTTTTTGCTTATATAAGGGATGTTTGAGTTGCAGGGTACTGCCCCTGCCATGCTGTTCTGCCTTTGCATTGCTTGATATTTAAACTATGTAAGCTTCTACGTAAGTTCTTAACATTTTCAGTAAGTTCTGTAAGTTTAAGCTATGCGAGTTATGTAAGTTTACAAAATTTCACCGGTACCCTGACAACATTCCAACCCCTCTCATACTCCCTCTGATGGTAGCCCTAAGGCAAGACCATGTTTTATCCTGTACTTGCTTTTCAGTTTAGAGTATTCATTTGTTAAAGGCCTGTCATATTCCCACTCAAGAATATCACAAAAATCTAAGCAAAACAGCTCAGATTGTCTTGGGACAATGAACTCTCTGCTCCTGCAACTCACCTCTTGCTATTCTATCCAATTCACATCCCAAAGAACTAACTCATAATCATCTGCTAAACCAGCTGGTAACATAACAGAAGAGAAATGACAGTCTGAACCTAGGGAAAACAAGGCAAGATGAAAAATATGATTCTTTGATACTTTGGGGCAGATTTACTAAAACTCTAACATTTCTAATTTTTTTACAATTTTAAGTTAAAAAAAACTCGTTTCCACAAATGCCTTACATTTACTCAAAAGTCTCAAAACTCAAAAAGTCAGCACAAAAAAGTTGCAGAAAAGATGCAAAAATCCCAATTTTTTGTCTTGTCACATGAAAACCACAACATCCTATTGGTTGCTATTGGATACTGCTCCTGGGCGAACTTAGTATCTTTTATTACATGTAGGGGTAGATAGGGCCAGTTGCATTACAAACATGAGAAACCCTGGTCTCTCTATGGTCCAGGAATGGAACTGCACAATTTTTCTAAAATCCTAAGAAAACCTAGAAAAACTCGAAACTAAAAATAATCTAACTCACTCCAGTTCTAGTGATATTTACATTCAAGTCTTTTAATGCCATTTTCAACAGAAGCACTGATAAAGCATTCAAATAATTACTATGCTGTATATTTTGTAGAGCCTGTGCACCAACAACTGAAAACATTACCGCAGTTGGATTCAACATCTCGAACACAAACAGTACCGGAGTTGAAGAGAATCCTGAATTTGAAAACTATGAATCTACAACCCTATGGCCAATAACAACCATCAACCTTATTATTGTAGCATTTGTGTTCTCCAAAGGAACGCCTTTCCGAAAACCAATCTATACAAACTGTAAGTAGGCTGCTTTGAAAAATTTGGTAGGCCCCCCATGTTGCTCATAGGTTTACACATATATGAAACCATGGTAGTCCCATGTCACATGAGGCACATTAAACAGCTCCTTGTGTGTCCTGTGTGAGGACAACAATCAAAGGTCCTCTGCACTCTTGTGTGAAATGCCAGGGATTAGGCATGGACTGCCAATCTATAGGTACTAGCAAATGCCAGAGCGGCTGCTGTAAGATGCCATACAGTCTTTATTTAGTGGGCTGGGGGGGGCTGTTTGGGCCTTTGCGTACTTGAAATGCCAGGGCCTGTTTTGAAGCCCAGTTCAGAACTGCCAGGGATAGTCACAATGTAAGCTCCATTCAGCCAGGGGCCGTTGTTAAAGATAATCATGACCCACGCATCCACCTACACTTGCTCATCTTACTCACCAATAAAAACTGCGTGATGATATCATTGTTGGAAATGATAATGGCCACAGCTTTATTTATAAATACAAACAGTGCAAGAAATTGCATACAAAATTATAACATGTTTAAATATAACAATACATCAATGTAACAAGTGCAAAACATTACCGAACCGAAAATACTGACCCCGAGCCCCTTGCCAGTCTGTCCTTCCACAACCACCCTGAGCCATGCTATCCTCCAGCCGCCCAATCCCTAGCTCAGAGGATAACCGCCGCCACTCTGGGACCTATCTGGTCCCCTTTCCCAATTAGCCATGTTCAGTACCCACCCAGCGCTTTCTAGCGCACCTTTCTTATTCCATCCACCAATGGTCACCCACCTTAGGGGTTAAACCATCCACTCTACCTGATCTGACATACCAGAACTAGCTTTCCTCCCCAGCAGACTGACAAGGACCCGCCAAAGCTGTGACAACTACCATGACGCCACTCATCCGCGTCATTTTTCCTGTTACTTCCCCTGTCTCTTACACTAGCTAACTTAACCCGTGTACCCCTGACCCTCCAAGGCCACATGTGTGATGTCTAGAAACAGTGAAGTACCCAATGGAACCAACCCCCAGCTAAGGGAGGGTGGGTGGGGATCTTTCCTCTGCTGTTATCTCCCAAAATGGTGGATAGCCAGCCCTCACTGTCTCTCCTATATACCCTCTCCTCCCACCTTTTTCTCCCTCCCCTTTTAGCTTAACTGGCCTATCCCCACGCTAGTGATGCTGAGCTGGGTCATGCAGCCCCTCCTCCGACCTTGCTGCTCCGGGGCTTACAATCTCTGTAAGAATAACGTGTGACATTTTCTCCACCAGAATAAAAATAGTGGCGAAGAAAACACCAGTCTTCCCATATCCGCCCTGTGCGTGCATTGACAGGAACCGCAACCGCCTGTCAGTTCTCACACAGGGCAGATATTGGCCCGGCAATGCACAGTTGTGCATTTTCAGCTGGAATCATTTGTTAGGAACTGTGCCGCCTATTAGCGCTCACACAACATTATGAATGTTATAGGACTGTTAATCTACCTGCTGATTGGAAGCTCTAGAGCATGTTTAAGTTATTACAATAGAAGATTAATGGAGAATTAAAAACCAATTGATTTCCAGCTATTTCACAATTCTTGTAGTGTATACACTGAATATATATATGTATTTATTCCATACTATTGTTTACGCACATGACTTCCAAAAAATGTTTTAATAACTTTCCCAAAAGGATACATCTTTCCTATTTGGGTGCACACTAACTTTGAGCTTTGCCTCCACAGATTTATTTTTCTGTTTACTGCCAATACAGCTAGCTGCCTGCCTTTTTATCCTATTTGCTGATTTAAAAGGTCTATACAGAGCCTTTCAAGTAAGTAACCATTTTTATTCCAGGACTCACCTTTCAAGCAATAATGCCTAGATCTGTTCTTAAAAAAAAAAGCTAAAATGTAAATTCTTTTATTTAAAATGTTATTTTTGGCATGCATTTCTTTTGGGCATAATAGCTTTTTGACCTGTGAAGCCTGCAGGCTTAGTAGGGTTATATGGGATATTTATGTGCAGTATATCAGTTTTCAAGATCATATGGTACTACAACAGATATAGCTATTTTCCCCTCACACACCCAAGTTTAAATGAAAGTTTTACATTAATTAGGACTTATATCCGGAAGTGTTAGTGGGAGAGAAAATATCTCCTGCAAAAAAAAAACAATTCACCCCATACACTTAAGGGGTATATTGTTAAAGGGGTTGTTCAACTTTAAATTAACTTTATTTATGTAGCCCACTTTTTAATCAGTTGTGGCACTACCTGCTGATATGTCACTATACTTGGCGCTTTCAGGAGTCCTGAGCCCCGCTTACTATGGGGAACAGCTATTTCTTTATACTTTGGCGTGCCTCCACCCAGGATAGGGATAGAATGAACTATAACTCCCCTCCTGAGAACTTGATACTGTACTGCTGTGTGGGGACTCCCAACACTCCTGGTACCTTGCCCCCTCCCTGGGGTAGTTGCTTACCCGGCAGTGTGGATCCTCCGTGTATGCAGAGACAGAACACTGGATGGATGTTTAACCAGTGGAACTTATTTATTGTCACAGATGTATTAGACAGGCAGGTTACACACAGGAGCAATGTTACAGTCAGGTTACACTCCCTCTTCCTTAAGAGACCCTCTCTCCACGAGATATTAGCAGTACTCCCGCCAGATGATTCCCTTTAGGGGTTCCCTCCGGTACTTCTCGCCAGAAGCCCCTCTCTAGGGCACTTCCCGGTACTACACGCCAAGCGGACACCCCCTATGAGACCTCACCCCGGTACTTCCACTTAGATACCCCTGGATTAGGCAAATCTCCTACACTTAGCACTTTACTCCCTGACTCCAGCTATGAGTGCTGGTGGATCTTAATCCAGTAATTCTCCTGTCGGGGCCACGCTGCCCAGCTAGATAACCTGCCTACCACTCCTAGAGCGGTCTATAACAATTACTCACTGTCTAACTCTGACCTGTTGTTAACCTCTTCTCCAAGAGGGGTCCCAGGTTGAAAGACCTGGCTGCACATGGCTGCACAGCCTTTTATACTAACTGTACCACCCTGTGGCCATAACCTTTAATTGCAGGGAAGCTAATCCCCTATTAACTATTTAGGTGCCAACCCACCCAAAAGTGTTGCACTATTAAGTATCACCCACCCTTGGGGTCTATCCTGGGGTAACCAACCTAGGGGCCCAAATTTGGAGATCCCTACATGTATGATGTAGAAAAAAGGTAATACAAAAGTACATTGTAGCTTCACAGGGCAATAATTTTTGACTACTGGGGTCAGTGACCCCTGTTTGAAATCTTGAAAGAAGCAAAGAGGAAGGAAAAACATTTTCAAAAACTATAACGAATAAAAAATGAAGACCAGTTGAAAAGTCGCTATGTAGAATAGGCCATTCTATAGCTTAATAAAAGTTAACCTGAACCACCTGAACATTAAGCAGGTTAGCCTACCAGCACCCATGTTAAAGGTGGGAAACTTTGAGGGAAATACTACTTCATGGTACCAGGGTCCCACCCCAGCTTTAGATACAGAAAAGGCCTAACGGTAAAGTACCCTGTACTGTGACTCTGTGTAAGTATATATGTTCAACAAGTAATGTTTATATTTCTGGGGTTACTGCTTATTCCAGTGTATATGTGATTTTAACACAATGCAAGGTGCTGATTTGTATTAAAACAAAAATGAATTATTTAGTGTGAAGCCTCTTACACATAAGTGCTGTAAAAATATGGGCTAAAACTTAAATGTGATTTGCTTATACAGACACTAATTTAAATACACATTGGTGCATTTAATGCAAGTTGTGCTAAAATTATGGGAAACAATTCTGCATTGTGGATAAAACATGGTAATTTGTATACAAATTTTACACATCACACATGTAAGAATGTATAGCTTTATGTATAAAGTGCTAATAGGATATGCAGCGCTGTATAATTTTACAGTATAGAAATATACTGATATACACAATATTGCTGTACTATGGATGACTGATGGGAGTGCCTCCACATATCATCATTGTAAAACACTGCTCTGGACTCACAGTATGGTAGAATAAATACCACAGGACACTTATCAAAGATCTGTAGCACAAGTAAGACAATAAAATGGAGCAAGATAGAAATCCCAGCTGGGGTAATAAGATGCAAAATAGCCTAAGCATCCTACAACATATCTCTGGCATACCTGGTATAAATGTGAATCATATTACATAGTGCTAAGCATTTGTGTTTGACAATAATAATTCTGTGCTTTCTCTTGTCTTTAGCTTATCTGCACCCCCACTATATGGAGGATTTCCATTCTTATTATTGTACTTATATACTTTCTGGTGTCCTTTGCTGTAGAGGTAAGTGAATGCTTTGCAGTGTTGCTGTGTTAATATGAATGAATATGGCTAGTGATATAAATTATTATATTGGAAATATATGTAGAAATCCGACACACTGTCACATTAGGTGCTTTGATTGCCAACCACATATTTTTCATCAAATATTCTCATCAATATAAAGAGATGCCAAAGGTACATTCCAAGAAATATAATTACATAGTTACATAAGATTGAAAAAAGAGTCCATCAAGTTCAACCCTTCCAAGTAAACCCAGCACACACAAACCTATACTGACCTATACACTCACATACATAAACCCTATATACCAACATCAATACTAACTGTAGATTTTAGTATCACAATAGCCTTGGATACTATGCTTGTTCAAGAACTCATCCAAGACTCTTTTAAAGTCATTAACTGAATCTCACTGCCCTCATCGTGAAAATCCACCTACGCTCCTTCACATGAGTTCCTCCAATCTAAAGGAGTAGCCTCTGGTGCGCTGATCAATTTTATCAGAACACCCCCTATCTGCCTATATTCCCCTCTAATGTATTTGTACAGAGTAATCATGTCCCCTCTCGCAGGCACCCTTTTCCATAGAAAACAACCCCAACCCTGACAGTCTAACCTGATAGTTTAACTCTTCCATCCCCTTTACCAGTTCAGTTGCACGTCTCTGTACTCTCTCCACTCTCTCCAGCTCATATATAGATACATTTATAAACAAGTTAGTTTCATCCTAACATCCATAAATACTTAAAAATGTGCACTTCATGTGAAATGTGGGGTCTCCACATTAATAATTAACCTGATTTCTTTTTACAGGAGCTGTTCATTGAAAATAGACGTGTCTGGCTCTATTTAAAAAAGATTTGTAAATACTATTCAAACAGCAAGTACAGGGTGTTGTACAGGATGGTGCAAAATGATTCCAGATGGCCACCGGTGGATACGAAACAAAATGCTGACAATACAGAAAGCAATTTAGAAGGCTATGCCAATGCATGCTTTATAAAGGATGAGAATGAAATCAAAGAATAATCAGGGAAAAATCAGTTTTATTTACTGTAGTGCACAAGTTCTGGGTACTTGCCAAGGACAATATTTATTTAACAAACTTGCTATTTTGAACTGTGTTAGTAAAAAATATTTTTATATAACATTAAGGGGAATGTAAAGTATACAGTGACAATGAGTACATGCATGAAATGCAACCTCGTTAAGGCTAATGCCACACAGGTTGTTGTATGAACACCAGTGCAGAAAATCTGATCCTCTGCCTTTCACCCCCTGTATGAGTTTGCACTGGCACAGGATCAGCAGAGACACAGAGTAGATTTTTGTGGAAAAAGATGATGCATTTTTGTGCTGAAATTCACTTGCATTGGCAGGATGATCTTGTCGCTTTCAGTGCACAAAGATACAGGTGACCCTTTTTTGCCGCGGTGCATTTTCACTGAGGTTTTGTGAAACAATTCGCTAATGACGAAATGCGGCAATTCTCTGCAAATCCATGCCTGGCGAAAAAATTTGCTCATCACTAGTATTAAGGGCACCTCTGCAGTTCTGTGAATACTTATGTAAGGTGTGAAAATAACTGGTCATTTAGTAAAGTAAAATGTTCACGCACTATACGGTAGATTTATATAGATGAGATTTTTGCTAATATTCCCATATATTTACTACTTTGCCCATATAATACATGAATATGAAAGTTTTATTTAATGACTGTTTTTATTTGATTCTATCCTTAGCATTTTTATTTTTTAGAAAAATGTTTTTTCATCTTATGTATTAATTACACATAAAAGGAGTTTACATATAATACCTTTATTAATTGTTTTTTAGCCATAACATCACAAAAATTACTCCTTGCTGCAAAATACTGTATGCCTGTTTAGCAAATGTATTAAGGGCCAGCAATTGGTTTATACAAATAAACATAAATATTCCCAAATTATTCAGTAGCTTTTTCAATTGTAATAAAATAAGCCAATTGTGTTTCATATTTTATATACCATACATTTATGGGAGCATTTATTAAAATTCAGATTTTCGTGGTTTTATAATTATTTTAAACCACTACTTAAGTAATTTTCGTGAATGTCTGTCATTTATTAAAATATCTTAATTGTAAAAACACAAATGAAAACAAGTTGCAACAGAATGCAAAAAACACACTTTTTGGTACTGGTGTACAAAATTCACCATAAAAAAACCTGAAAAATTGCGAAACAAAGGAAGATTTTGCAGCTGTACATACCCAGTAGTAAACAAAAGTCATTTTTCTGCATCCTCAACCTGCTGAAGTTATTTACAATCCCCATTTGAATTTCAAAATACCTTTCAAACCTCTTATTTATCTATATACAGTATCTCTTCCAGTCCAGAATACATTCTTTCATCTGCACTTGGAATTGGTTTAAATATATATGTTTCCTTTTTCAATGTCAGGTCAGGTGCTTAACTTGTTTGTATACCTGCACCCCCTGTGGAACCACTGGAGATCACAAAATGCTTGAGAATTAACTGAACTGATATAAATACACCATAACAATAAACAATTGACTATGCTGAAATAAAATATATACTATATTTACTATATATACACAAGAGATATTATAATAATAATATATGAGTCTAATTACTAAGAATTCTCTCAATACAAGTTTGGGAATAGCCTCAGTAAAGTATGAAAGGGGTCCATTTAGCTATATAGCAGTGTGTTGGCCTTCATTCAAACAGACATGATAAAGATAAAATGATTGTATTATGAAAAGGGACTTTTTTTAAAGTACGGTATTTAACAGTCATAACAAAGAAGGTGTTCTAAATGGATACCTGTTTTTTTAAGCAGCATTACCACAGGGTCAGCTTCCTCTATAGCCACTATACAGATAGGTTGCAGAATGCGATGGGCCCCTCTGAAGATTTTTTTTGCGCGGGGCCCTGTGCTGTGGAGTTACGCCGCTAGACTTTAAATTGTAAAAAGCTGCAGAAATAAATGTCTCTGTCCCTTGATATTTCCAGCACTGCTGACTTTTACACTAAAACATTTTATTATGCTAAATTTTAGATTTACAACACTTTTTAAAGAATACTGATGGGATTTTCAAAATTCTACAGTACCAACCCCAGGATAAGATTTTTCCAAATCATAGTACCATACATTTGCTTGTGGAGTGCTTTAGGGAAAAATGTATAATTCAAAGGATGCTGTGTTAGGGGGCTGGCACTGCAGAATTGTTATAATCCAGCCAGCATCCCTTTAGGTTCCAGACATAGCTATCAATGTACTGCTCCTTGTTATAAATTAGATTTCCTCATTGTACTGAGACTTATATTACACAGGGAGAATAGCACTGATAACTTACATGGGCACAAATTATTAAACCTACCTATCAGAGACTTTTCACATGCCTTGGAATCAATTCACAGCCAGTACAAGGTGACTGATGCAATTTGATCAACCAGATGTTTCTCGGTAATTACTATGGGCAATTTACATTTTCAAAGTTCCTCCCTTTCCTCCTTCAGAAAACTGATGATTCTCCAAAACAAGCTTTACAGGTCACCTCTTGACAGGTGAACAGTCTAGAATGAAACATCACTCCCTATTTCCTTAAGGGGGAATAAAGATACAATAAGGGTAATACTAAAGTTAATTATGTTGGTTTGAAAAACCAACAGCCAATTAAAATTTACCTTTGACTTTCAATGCAGGAAATTCAACATGCTGCCATTCTTACAGTAATAACATCAGGGTCCCCAAACTTTTCAGAATAGAGTTAGGTACCAGGTAATTGTGGTTCAAAATTAAAAAACATGGGCAAAGCCACCAACAGCCAATCAAATTTTACCTATTGAATTTCAATGGAGAAAATTCAACCTGCTGCCATTCTCACAGTATTAACACCAGGGTCCCCAAACTCTTCACGGTCAGCAGGGGACTTCAGTTTTAGGTTTGAAAACGTGGGCTGAGCCATCAACAGCCAATCAGATTTCACATACCGTATTTTCCGGCGTATAAGACGACTGGGCGTATAAGACGACCCCCGACTATACGCCGGAAAATACGGCTTGTATGATAACAGGCAGAGGCAGGTTGCCCTGATTAATGAGTATAAGTTGCAGCTTTTAAAATGCATTTCAGGCTCAAATACATTTGAACGCCATGTCTCAAATAGTCTGCAAACTAACTGTAGCCAATATGACATTTCCTAGTTGTATTTAACTGAACAGAGATGTAAAACATACTGGTAGGCGGCAGGACCGGTAGGACTGGCGGCACAGAGAGACCTGGAGCTGCAGAGTATGTGTATCCCCGCCCCCCACCGCATCTCCCAGCGTAGCGCGTCACCCAGCGTAGTGCGTCACCCAGCATAGCGCGTCCCCCAGCGTAGCGCGTCTCCCAGCGTAGCGCGTCTCCCAGCGTAGCGCGTCTCCTGTTGCTGTGGCAACGAAAACGCGATTGTGCAGGCCGCACCAGAAAGACCAGGAAGCAAGGTTCAGGTAAGTATCCGGCGTATAAGACGACCCCCGACTTTGGCACAGATTTTTCGGGGTTAAAAAGTCGTCTTATACGCCGGAAAATACGGTATTTAATTTTTTTTGCTTCAATGACAGTGTTCCCAAACTTTGCAGTCAGTCACTGAGTGACTACGTATTCAAGGTTATAAAAAGTGGGTGGAGCCACCAAAAGCCAATCACATTTCTTTCATTGTTTTCAGTGGGGAAATTTAAACTTCTGCCATTCTCATATGTTTAATGTTAGTGTTCCCAAACTGGGTGACTACGTTCCAAGTTTAGAAAAGTGGGTGAAGCCAACAACAGCCAATCATATTTCACCTATAGACTTTCATTGGTTTAAATTTAAACTGGTGCCATTTTATAAACTTTAATTTTAAGGGCCCCAAACTTTGCAGAGTTAGCCAACCTGAAGCCTGTAAAAAGCCTGTGCCAATTATGCTTCAAGAGGGAAAAAATTCCTTCCTGACCCCCTAGGCGATCGGAAACATTCCCTGGATCAAGCAATCGTAGTTAAAATGAATTAAATACAATACTGACTCTTAAGGTTATACCATATAAAGATACAGAGAGCACAATATAGCAATGCATTCAGGAAAACATCCACATTTAGTTATTAATAGATAATATGAAAACAAAAAAGAAGATAAACTCCTGACATTTTGCAAAATATGCAAAAAGGGGGAGGGTGGGTGGGATGTTTCTACCTGCTCAGAAGATGCGGAAGTGAGTGCTTCTTTTCCTGACATCACATCCCTCTCTTTCTCTCTGCCCCGCAGCCCAGCTTTCTCCTGCCTTAACTCTTTCCTTCTCACCTAATCACAGTTGAACCTAGTTCTGCCAGTCTCTAAATATAAACCAGTGTAATCTGGCTGCTGGTTATTCGGATCCCTTGTCATGCAACCCCTGCACTTATAGCTCCAGGGCTTTCCTTGACAAGGGGACTCCTCAACTGACCCTTTGCCTTGAGGCACCCCACTGAACCCCTTGTTACATACCTTAATGAAACACCAGGAGACCGAAGTGGAGAAAATGGCCACAGCATTTATTCACATTTTATCAAATAGATAGGACCTTGCCAGCCTCACCCAAGGCAATATTCTAAAGCCATAATTCTATAAGAGGGTCACTACTATGCTCTGCTGTTCCTCACTGAAGACTTGAATGAGTATTAGACTGCCTCTACCTACAGAGAGGGTGGCCCCAAACTCTGCTACCAGCAGGAGCTGCATTACCAACCATGAGAGAAGTTCAGTAGCCCTGCTGCCGGTCCTGGATCTGCAGTGTCTCGATGATAGGAAATCCAAGCTGCTAAAATTACCTGTGCCTGGCAAGGTCCTGCCGCCACAGTGAGTCCAACTGAAAACCTTCAGTTGAGCTTGTCCCCACCATACCTTTATAATTATTGCTTATTGTATAATAAAACATGGAAAATGTATTATATAGTCATAAAATACACAAAAACATTTTCTATGTAACAAACATACTGTACTGCAGGATGGAATAAAACTGGGCTTTAGCCACGAACAGTCCGAAGGCGTCCGAATGCGTTATTTTCGTAATGATTGGTATTTTTTCATCACCGTCGCGAAAAAATCGGATTGGTTTTTCCGCCGTTTACAATCGCTCAATAAGAAAAAATTGCGACGGCGACGAAATAGTCGCACAAAATACGATAAAGTCGTGATGGTGACGAAAAATTCGCAAAATTTTCGTTTCCAATCCGATTTTTTCCCTTTCGGGATTTGGATTCGTGGATTAGTAAATCTCCCCCTATATGTATGCAGGCATTAGCCTGGTAAAATATTCTTAACATTATATGAGTGAAATACATCTAAAATAATCGGTGACCATGTGTACTGACAGCAAATCCAGCCACCTTCCTGTGGCTGTATAATGGTTGGGCAGGTTAAAGCAAGGCAGACATACCACTAGGTTACCTGCCATGCCAAACCAAACAGTTCAGTGCTAGAGGACTGGATGGGTACCAAAAAACCAAAACAACAAGAATATTTCATAAAAACCAAAGCAACTAGCATATTATATTGGCCAGGGTTTTTTTCTTATTTTTTTGCTAGAGAATGGTAGCATTATCTTGCAACGAATTACCATTTACTCTGCCCATGTGGTAAACTAGGATGCTTAAACAGACTTTTAAAGGCAATTTGTTTCCATCCTGAATACTAAACCTGCCCATCTGCTCTGAAAGGCCTCAGTTGAACATGCCCAGCTTGGAGGGTAAAGTCACTCAACCACATTGTTATGCATATAGAGGGTAAGCACAACCAACCATTTTGCCATGCTGCCTACTTAACAGCCCATCCACTCTGTAGAGACTTCCCTCCAGCCACAGGTGCCTAGCTCAGATGGCACAGCATAGAGGAAAAGGTCAACCAACCACTCTGCCATGCTGCTTCCTTAGCAACCCATCCACTTTGTAGAGACATCCTTCCAGACGCACATGCCCAGTTCAGAGGGCGAAGCAAAGAGGGTAAGGTCAACCTCCCTCCAGCTGCACATGCCCAGTTCAGAGGGCCAAGTATAGAAGGTAAGGTCAATCCACCACTTTGCCATTCTGTTTCCTTAGCAGTCCACCGACTATGTAGAGACCTCCCTCTAGCCGCAGGTGCCTAGTTTAGAGGGCCAAGCATAGAGGGTAAGGTCAATCCACCACTTTGCCATGCTGCTTCCAAAGCAGTCCATTTGTAGAGATGTCCTTCCACCTGCAGGTGCCTAGCTCAGAAGGCCACTATAGAAGGTAATGTCAACCAGATGCTTTGCCATGCTGCTTCCAAAGCAGTCCATCCACTCTGTACACAAAACCCCCCAACTCAGAGGGTAAGCTTACCTGACCTTACCTGACATGATGCTATCACCATAGCCGTTAAGGAAATGTTGTGGCCACCCACCTTGGGGTTAGACCATCACTCTGTGACAACCCATCTTGGGGTTATACCACCACACTGCGGCCACCCACCTTGGGGGTTAGACCATCACACTGTGACAACCCATCTTGGGATTATACCACCACACTGCGGCCACCCACCTTGGGGGTTAGTCCACCACACTGCGGCCACCATCCATGGGGTTAGACCACCAAACTGCGGCCACCCACCTTGGGGTTAGACCACCACACTGCGGCCACAAACTATCATTCAAACATCTATTCAAAGCTACAATAAGCAGGCTCTGTATTGCATAATTTCCTATTGGTACATCAAAACCTACTAGACACACAGTATTAACAGTGGATTTTACTGTATGTAGGTTCCATCCACAGTGGCAGCACTGCCCCCTGAACACCTGGATAAATCAAGGAAAAGCTACATTTGCCCCAAATAGAATATGAGCCAAATAAACTGCTGTTAAAGTGTAAGCTACTGTGTGCAGGTTCCCCATGATACACTCACAGGGGAACCTGTACTGTAATCCCTCTATATACCTATATATAAACACAGTAAAACTAGTTCTGCCTAGGCATAATGAACAAATGAAAAGGAGTCTGCAGCCTCTATATCAGGGATCCCCAACCTTTTTTACCCATGAGTCATATTCAAGTGTAGAAAGAATTGGGGAGCAACACAAGCATAAAAAAAGTTCACAGGGGTGACAAAAAATGGCTGTTATTTGCTATTTGGTAGCCCCTGTATGGACTGGCAGCCTACAGGGGGCTCTGTTAGGCAGTACTCCTGTTTCTTATTTAAACAGAACTTGTCTTCAAGTCAAGAATTCAAAAATAAGCAGCTGGTTTGAGGCCACTTGGAGCAACATCCAAGGGGTTGGCGAGCAACATGTTGCTCGGGAGCCATTGGTTGGGGAGCGCTGCTCTATAGGATATAACAGGGGCAGCTGAAATGTTGTTCCAGTGCATATATAACTAGCGTAGAAGCTCTGCATGGACAAAATCATCTATAGAGATTAATTTAGGGACTTAATAAACCCAGTAAAATTTGAGGTCTGAAGCGAGCTGCTTGAGCTAATAACATTATATTACAGAGAGAGCTCTGCCTCATGTTTCTACCTGCTCAGAAGATAAGGAAGTGAGTGCTTCTTTTCCTGACATCACATCCCTCTCTTTCTCCGCCCCTCAGCCCAGCTTTCTCCTGCCTTAACTCTTTCCTTCTCACCTAATCACAGTTGAACCTAGTTCTGCCAGTCTCTAAACATAAACCAGTGTAATCTGGCTGCTGGTTATTCGGATCCCTTGTTATGCAGCCCCTGTGATTATAGCTTCAGGGCTTTCCTTTCTCACAATATTAACACCAGAGTCCCCAAACTCTTCACACTGCATTTTAGGTTTGGAAAAGTGGGTGGAGCCAAGACAGCCAATCAGATTTAATTCATTGATTGTAATGGGGAAATTTAAAGTGCTGCCATTCAAACTTTTCACTGTTGGCCACTGGGGGGCTAAGATTAAAGGTTAGAAAAAGTGGGCAAAGCCACAAACAGCCAATCAGATTTCACATATTGAATTTTATTGGTTTGATGCCAGGGTTCCCAGTCAGTCACTGGGTAAGGAACCACCAGCAGCCAATCACATTTCTTTAATTGATTTCAGTGGGGAAAATGTAATTGCTGCTATTCTCACACATTTAATGCCAGGGTCCCCAAACTTTTCACAGTTGGTCACTGGGGGACTAAGGTTTAAGGTTAGAAAAAGTGGGCAGAGCCACCAACAGCCAATCCATTTCCCCCCATTGCATTTCATTGGTTTAAATTTAAACTGGTGCTATTATTTAAGTATTAATTCCAGAGGTTGCAAAGTTAGTCACTGGGTATTTGCAGTTCAAAGTTAAAATAAGTTGGCAGTGCCACCAACAGCCAATCACATTTCATCTATTGACTTTCAATGATGAAATGTAAAATGCAGTCAGTCCCACAATTTTTACACATGGGTCCCCAAACTTTGCAGAGTTGGTCACTAGGAGACTGTAGTTCAAAAATAGGAAAAGTGGGTTGGGTCACTAACAGCCAATCAGCCAATGGATTTCATCCATTGAATTTCATTGCTTTAAACTGAGACCTACCCATTAGAAGACCAGAAAAGACGCACCTTGGAAGCAAATATAGAACTGCCATGGATAGCAGGCAACTTGGAGGAGGGGCAGCATGAATAACCCAGGCTCAACCCAAGCCCCCCATTTCATAATCTGGGGGGAAGTCTTGTTAAAAAAAACCTAAAGTCAGTAAAAGACAACCCAGCTTTAGTACTAGAAAAATTACAAAAAGAGGTGGCACTGGGGCACATATCGGTCCCTTCCGTACCCCACTGCTGCCAGACCTGCGGGTCTCTCCCCATGGTCTGGTACTCAAGAAGGAGCTCAGAAAATACAGAATAATTCATCATTTATCGTATTGGGGATTTGTTAAATGATGATATTGACAAGGATTTGGTCAAAGTATGCTACAAATCCATGATGAGGCTATCCACCTGGTCAGGGGGGCAGGTCAGGGTGCATTGATGGGCTAGGTGGACACTGAGGCAGCATTTTGTCTGCTACCGGTACACTTAGGAGTATATTTATCATGCTGGGTAAAAAGTTGAGTGAAACATTACCAGTGATGTTGTCCAGGGCAACCAATCAGCAATTAGTTAGAAAACCGGTAATGTTTTACTCACTCACTTTTTACACAGATAAATATACCCCCAAGACTCCTTGAATCTCATTGGCTGTTACTTTGATGGAGGGTGTACTCCATCTCTTGTGCTTACTCTGAGGCATTTAGCACATACTTAGAGTGGGTGGTCAGACAGGGGACAGGGGTCAATGTGGTAATACATTACCTGGATAACTTTTTCTGTGTAGGCCCAGGTAACTCGGAGCTATATGCCTTTGTCGCCGGACAAAACGGAAGGGCCTAAAATTACTGGGGATCAAAATTGATACCTGGGCACAGGAAATTAGACTCCCCAGCAATAAGATACAACAGGAGGAGGTAGAGTATACCATTGACAAAAAAGGAAGTGATACTAAAACAGTTAAAATCCCTACTTGGTAAACTCAAATTTGCCTGCTAAATCAAGCCCATGGGCCTAGTATTTTCCCATACTCTTGCACTAGCTACTGCTGGAATTTGCCAACTACATCACTTTATTCAGTTGAATAAGGGGCACAGGGAAGATCTAGACATAAATAAGAGTATCCCTAGATTTAATTATCTGTTAGGATAACTGTTCAGGATTCCAGTTGCTGGTAACAGTGAACAACAGATGCTGTGGGGTCAGTGGGGTTTGAAGCCTACTACGATAGGAGGTGGTATGTGGGCGCCTGGCCTAAAGAGTGGGTAAAGTCCAAACTCACAAGCAACTTAACATTCTTGTACTCCCCATCATAGTGGCAATGGAAATATGGGGGGCACGGCTAGCCAATCGATCAGTTTTGTTTCACACAGACAAGATGTCTGTTGTAATGGCAATCAACAACCTCACTTCTGCCTCACGACCGGTTTTGTATCTGCTGAAGCACCTGGTGCTGTGTTGTTTGCAATGGAATGTAAAATTTGCAGCAAAGCATTTTATAGTTATACTACTGAAATTGCTGATGCTCTCTTCCATTTCCAGTGGGACAAGTTTTGATGTCTGGCTCCAGAGGCAGCAATGCAAATCTGCTCCAACAGGTTGTGGAAGCTTGTCTGACAGGTATGCTGGACTGGGTTAGGCAGTCAGTAGCACCTCAGACATGGATGACTTACAACATAATATGGCATGAATGGTTCAAACTTGAGTCAGAGATTGGGAGAGCTAGTAGTGATGGCTTTAGGCCTGTTGGCATGGCAGCTGTCCCTAGATTTCTATAGGAACATCACCATCTGCACCTTGGACAAAAAAGTAGCAGCTTCCTCTTAAAGCTCCTAGGCCAGAAGGACTTTACCAAAAAGTTTGTCATTAGACAGGCCATAAAAGGGTTTAGGAGGGGATAAAGATCCATTGACAGTAGGTACCACATAACTTTGAATATCTTGGAAGGGCTTTTTGATCAACTGCATGTTATAACCAACAGGGCATATGATGGTGTATTGTTCCACCTGGCTTTTTCATGGGCTTTTTACAGGGCTTTCAGAATTTTCAAGTTAGTCAGTAGGAATACAAAAGGAAAAGGGTGGATTCAGGCACTGGATGCTTGGGAGTTAGCAGAGGGTCTGACAATCCTCATAAGGGACTCAAAATGTAAAAAACTCATGGTCCCCCTGTTTGGGGTGGCAGGTTGTTATACATGCCCAGTAAAATGCAATGCAGAGGACAGAGCAGTCAGACCTATTGGCTAGGGTGAGTACTTGATACACCAGAATGGATGCTGTCTGCCCCACTTTCAATTCATTACGGTGTTTAAAGGAGAAAGAAAGGTAAAAACTCAGTAAGCTTTATCAGAAAGGTCTATGTAAATACAGCCATAAGCACTCACAGAAATGCTGCACTGACTTCTCTGAAAAAAGATTTGTTGTGTCTGTAATTCCTGTGCCAGAGACATGCAGCTTTCTGTTCTCTGCTCTTTCCTGCTCCCCCCTCCCTCAAGAATGCTAAGAACTCACTCCCCCTCCCTTCGGAATGTGGATCTGAGCCAATCATCAGGAAGCTGGCTCATAGTCTTACAAACGGAGCATGTACACTGGTCTGGGTGTCTATGCAGGAGAGAGGCATTATGGGAACTTTCTTTACACAGCTCAGCGTTTTTCTTCCTGTTTGGCTTCAAATCCTCTGAACGGGAGAAATATGGGGAGACTTAAGGGCAATATTGAGACAACTGAAGGTATGCCTGCAGCTTGAGATTAACTCTTTACTAGCCTTTCCTTCTCCATTAAGAAGGCCTTTAAGGGTTTATGGTTATCAGATAAGCAATATGGGAGTCACTCATTCAGAATTGGAGCAGCCACAGAAGGCCTGGGCCCAGAGGAGGCAAAGAGGTTGGGAGTCAAACAGATTTAGATCTAATGTTATTTGTTTAACATAACATTACAGGAAACTAATGATTTTGCTTGGAAGGCATGGCGTCGTATGCCATGGCGGGCTCAGGTCATAACAATGGTACAATGTTTAGTATAAAGTGTATAATATTTCTTGGATGTCATGTCATGATATTCTATTTCATGGCATTTATTGTTTGTAATTTCAATAAAGCTGTTTCCAGTATCATTCTAATATGATAGTGCCACGCATTTTATTTGGTAGTTAGGTTGCTGTGGAGGATGCTGTGGTGGATGCCTGGGTCAATGCCTTTATTCATTTGGGAAAACAAATAAACTAGAGACAGTGCAGATATTACTGCAGATCTGCTAGAGGAAACCCATAACAGCTTATCTAATTAAGTAAAGAGAATAAGGGATGAAAGAAAGACACAATAAGTGTGATATACTACAGTGTATATAGATATTGAATATTTCATGATAAGAAAAAATACATAAACAACAAAACATATGATATATGTATCATATATGTATGTTCCTCCCAAAATGTCTTTATGTATTGAATTTGCAATTGATGCTTTTGTTTTCTTGAAAAAAACAAAACATAAAACGAACACTGTTCCAAAAATGGACTAGAGACATCCTAGATCTTAGTGAAGCCTAGTGGGAAACATTACTTAAGAATCAATGTCTTAACCGATGTTATTGTTTCTTCCAGCACTGATAGAGGTTAAAGGTCCCCATACACTATAAGATCCGCTCGCTTGGCGATGTCGCCAAGCGAGCGGATCTTCACCCAATATCCCCACCTACGGGTGGGCGATATCGCGTAGCAAGTAGCTAAAAAAAAAAATAATCCGATCGTTTGGCCCTGGGGCCAAACGATCGAATTACATTTGTGGCCATGGGGCAGTCGGTTCGGGGACCGCATCAACGAGCCAATGCGGCCCCCAATCCGACTGGATTTTCTAACCTGGCCGATCGATATCTGGCCAATTTCAGGCCAGATATCGGTCGCCCAGGCCGCTCGGTTCTGCCCATACACGGGCCGATTAGCTGCCGAAACGGTCCAAGGGACCGATATCGGCAGCTACTATCGGCCCGTGTATGGGGACCTTAACTCTAGTAATCTGGCCTCCCAATCATATATTTTCTTGGTGTTTTTATGTAGCAGTTGGTTAGTTATGACCTGGCCCTGATTCAGATTCAGTTGATTCACCTGGCACTGCAATAACTGGCGTCTGATTTACAATACAATTAAGCTATTACCTGTTACTGTTTTAAACTGAGCTGCAGTTCTACTTGTTCTGAGCTGAGGTTCTACTTGTTCTGAGCTGAGGTTCTACTTGTTCTGAGCTATGGTTCGACTTGTTCTGAGCTATGGTTCGACTTGTTCTGAGCTCAAGTTCTACTTGTTCTGAGCTGCAGCCCAGCTCTCCCTTTCTCCCTGCTCAAGAAGCTTAGCAGCTCCTATTACCCTGCAGCTCTGTGTACCTGGTGCCTTCCCTGCAGATATTAACATGGGGGAATTCCATATTGTTTAAAATGCAGGTTGTTCACTGTTGTGAACAGTTATCATAACAGCTAATTTGATATAGGGACACTCTTATTTAATGTAACTACACTCTTCACATTTTACAAAAAATAATGAATCAATGGTTGTAATAAATGCTTTACCACTACTAATGCCAACTTTTTAAACTTAGTGTGGTATTGCCCAAACATATTCTTTTTTATAGAAGTCTCTACCCTCACAGTTGATGGCTGTTTGACTTTCAACTCATTCAACTTATTTTCCTGCTAAGTAACTAATACATGGAACAGCCCAAGCCCTTTCAGCATATGTACCAAAATATATACATTATGGAGTTTTGTTTGCATAAAACACAGGTGCACTGCCACACAGAACCTCCTGTAGGCTGACAAGCCATATAGGGTCTACCAGTGCCAATCATAGCCCTTATTTTGTATTTTCAAGGTAACTTTTTCATGCCTGCGTGGCATCCCAACAGGTTTTTTGGCTCCGTAGTGAAAAAGGTAGGGGATGCCTGCCCCAGGGTATCCCACTGAATGGCAGGATTTTAGTAAGTAAAAATGGAGAAACCCAGAGGTATAACAAAAAACACTTTATGGACCCCCTTTTTTATTGGGGTTGTTCAACTTTAAGTTAACTTTTAATATGCTATAGAATGCCCAATTCCTGGCAACTTCGCAGTTGCTCTTTATTATTTTTAGTTTTTGCACAATTTGCCTCTTTCCTGCTTTTAGATGAGGGTCACTTACCCCAGCAGACAATTATTGCTCTGTGAGCTTACAATGTTATTATTGTTACTTTTTGATCTTTATCTTTCTATTCAGTCCCTCTCCTGTTCATATTGCAGTATCTCATTCAAACCACTGCTTTGTTGCTAAGGTAAACAAGACCATGGCAGATAGCTGCTGAACAATAAGCCAAATAAATGAAAAAGCACAACAAATAAAAGCCAGTTGCAATAGTCTCAGAATATCACTATCTATGTCATACTAAAAGTTAAAGGAATACTGTCATGGGAAAACATATTTTTTTCAAAACACATCAGTTAATAGAGCTTCCCCAGCAGAATCCTGCAGTGAAATCTGTTTTTCATAAACACAAATAGTTTTTTTTATATTTAATTTTGAAATGTTACAACATGCCCACTTCCATGTTCCAGTCCAGGAAATGAATAGGATGATATGATTTTCCGTTCTCATGTTCCCTCCACATGGCAGTGGCACCGATGGGACTTAACAAGCGTTTAGAAAAGACACACAAAGACGACCAGGTAGCCGCTCTACATATTTCTTCTGAAGAAACCTGGGAGCGGCGTTCACAGGACACTACCAACCCACTGATAGAGTGTTCTTTTAACCCTGAAACCAGTGCTGTCTGTAATGAATAGGCAGTTTAGATGCATTCTTTGATCCATCTAGCGATAGTACTTTTGGAGGCTTTAGTTCCAGGATTGTTACCTGCAAAGGTAAATAATAAAGCTTCCGTTTTCCTGATGCAGATTACTTTATCCAGGTAAGGGTAGAGGCACCTGACTACATCTAATGTGTGAAGTTACTACTCACATTGACCCAATTGTTTTTTCATGGGAACGAGAAGGCGTACACCATCCACACCCACTGCTCTCTCTCGTTTTAAACCTTTCTGTCTCACTGCTCCTTACCTCTGGAACTCTATCCCTGAATCCCTCCGTAGGGAACACTCACTCTCTTAAGAAAAAACGATGCTACCTTCTGGAGCACTAAAACATTATTTTTTTTAGTCCTGCACTTAAGGGCAAATGCCCATATGTTGAGCAATCTTGCCTTCTAATGTGTGCCTGTATGTTACCCAACCACTTATACTGTAAGCTCTACTGGGCAGGGACCTCTTTTCTACTGTATCTCACACCACATGGCACTTAATCTCCGTGTATTTACTTACTTATTTATTGTATGGTTAACATAATTAGTAAGCTTACTATATATATATATATATATATATATATATATATATATATATATATAAACCTTTGGAAGATTAAGTGCCATTCTTCTGGATTGTTTACATATTTATAAATGTCAGGATATAAAGACAATTATTAGTACGTGGCATCTTTGCAACCAGTGCAGTAAGCATTAGAATTTAATAATTAGCCCTGTAGCTTTAGCTTCTGTGACAGGCCAGTCTCTAGTTCTGCTTGATAATTTGTTTAGTTTAGCTTTCCAACAGCTGCCCAGAGCACACTGAGCATGTGCATGTCACCGGCACTTCAAACAAAATCCGAGATGGGGAGCTCCTGCACACAATGTTGAAGGTTTGGATATTTAATTCTACACAGATGCTAAACTATTAGGCTCATGCAATAAATATGGCATTTATAGTCATATGCATTTTTAGGGTTTAGTTCTCCTTTAAGATTCCACATCAGTCTTAAGTCCCACAGCGGTGTTTTGTGTAATTGTAACTGAATTTGTTTGGGATTGGGGTGTTTCTGCCTGTATTTGCCTATCAGTGTGCAAGAAGGTAAGTATTAGTGGTCAATAGCCATGAAAAAGGTAGCAATATTGGACACATGAGATTTTATAGGATATGTTTTGTTAGAAAAGTGGTGGCTCTTTAAATACATCTTGTAGTGTTGTAATCTTATTTATTCCGGGTTGTACTGATAATGGGTCTGGTTATACACCAGACAAAAGCTATGACACACTTCCACAAGTACAACATTATGGTTCTAGTTTTTTTATTGTAAATATTGAATAAAACAATGCATCATAGGAAGAAATGTAACACACTAAGATATGAGTTTTTTCCATTTATTTTTAAAATCCGTCTATATGCTAAAAATGTTCATTTTAACGCTGTCCTTGCCTTGACTTATTTTGAAACATGCCAAGTAGTGAGAATGCTCCTGCAGCAGCCGTGACAAACCCAATGGCTCCAATAGCTCTATCGGCCTGAGTAAGAAAGAACATACAGTATGTGAGGTATGATGTAGGTAATTAGCCACAGGAAACAAACTGCACATTTAGGCCCATGGCAGCTAGCCAGGGGAGAAGGGTCCAGATGAATGAAATCAAGAAATCATCATCATCATTTTTGTTCAGTTAGAAAGCAAACATTTGGTTGCAGTGGGTGCAGATTTGCTTGGTGTTAGTAAATGAGCCCCATAACTACATGAATGGTATATTTCTTATCTGTTTAAATTGTTTTTTTCTGTGATTCAGTATAACTAGTTCCCTAAATGAATAAGACATTTTTGGTGAAAATTTTAGACCACCTATACAAACTAGGATGAAATGATGGAACAAATTAAGTGAATCTCAGTGATGGCCTATTTACTTTGATGAGGGGCTGCATTCACTGGAGAATATAGCGGTAGGGCTTAAGGGGGATATGCACTAAAAAATTTTGCCTTTTTTATGACTATTTAAGTTTTTAAAGAATATTCTCCAGTTTCTCCAGTTTGTTTTATCTCAGTGTACTAAGTCATGACAGTGTCCTGTATGGCAGGTTCAGTAGTTACAGAGGTGAACAAAATTAGAGGCCAAAAGTGACATGGGAATGTTGGCCTCACTAATGGGTGTGGAGCTATGTGCTCAGGGCTCTTTCTTGCAATGAAGGACTGTAAAGTTCACATTGAAATGACCATGTGCAAAGATAAATAGGATTTGGTCTTCGTTTTTTGGACTCTCTAAGACTAATTTCCAGTTTAAAAATGTGGTTCTTAAAATTTGCAGACAGCCATTCCCTGGTGAAATGCAGCCTAAGGCAAGGTGGTGACCTTGCCTTACAGCAAGAAAGCCACTGCACAAGGCTACATGCACTATACACATATATGCACACACACCAGAAGACACATAATTATATATATATATATATATATATATATATATATATATATATATATATATATATATATATATATAAAAGGAAGAGTGGAGCACACCCAATTCAGGCTCAAATGCCTTGGGTGCTGGCAAAAGTGAGGAAATATAAGGACAGAGAGCCGCACACAAGGACTTAGCAATTAGTGAAAACAGTTTTAATGAAAAAAATCCAACGTTTCGAGCACTAACTGTACTCTTCTTCAGGGACAAACTTGTAACCTGGGGAGAACACTACAATTGTGCACACACCTACATAAACACACACAAAGTCAGAATAAAAAGCAGAGCTTGCTAGACTTCTCCTTGCCACGTCTCTCTATCTCTTCCCTTTCCCTCAGTAAGTCCCATCATATGTCCATCTTTCCCTTTACTAAGCTCTGAAACTAAAGAAATGTATCAAAATGTATCCTCAGTAGTGATCTGCAGGCTAGCCCAATACCCACAAGAAGCAATGACTTATCTGCCTGTCAGGTGGGTTCTGGCTAAGGGCGAGGTCAGATGAATTGTATCTCCGCTTCTCTCAGCCCTGTTCTTTTTGCCTGGCTGAGAGAAGCAGATCCACTTCTGTACGCCGCTCTGTGTGCCTGCACTAAAAGCTATGGCAACAGCCCAGACGCGCTCACACAGAGCGGATCGGAAGTCTTGTTTGGTTTCATGTTTTCCAGGCTCACCTCTGATCCACTCAGCTCTGTGTGCGCACATTGGGTTTTTAGTGTTAAAAGAGTAGAGAAGGGGCGGGTTAGGACATGCGTGAGGGAAACTGTAGTGTAGACCCACACATCACTACTTGTCTTATGGGAAAAAATCAGAATGTTTTACAAAAAATTTAGCACTGTGTACTTATTAACGATTGCTACGCAGTGTCGGACTGGGACCACAGGGGCCCACCAGAAAAACTTAGACCTAGGCCTAGGCCCTCACCCAACCAGTTTATTCTCCTACTCTCTACATTTACATGCTAGCATCTATTCTTCCATCTTATTTTCCTCTTTGTTCCCGTTCAGAAATAGGGAATGACCATGAAACAGGCCAAATGGTTACGAGCAGGAGGGCCCACCGGGAGTTTTCCTGGTATCCTGGTAGCATAGTAGGCATTTGTGCCTACTTGTGCTGATCTTTTCTAGTTTGTCCACCAGTTTGTAGGTTGCAACTGTTTTGTTCCAACACCACCTTTGACCAGGCAGAAATTACAATGGGTCCCTCTGCATTTTACTTAAATCTCACGACTGAAGTCTTTGTAAGTGTACCCTCTGTAAGAGCCACCCCTTCCCTCACAAGTGTTGTGTATACTACAAAGCCATCCCTGGAACACAGAAGTCAACTGGCTACTTCCCTAGTCAGACAATTTAGATTTAAATATAGAAAATATTGCATCCCATGATGCCGGTGTTAAAATGTGAACATGTAAATCAGACATCTTCATAAGACACCACACTTAAGGGGGCATTTACTAAACTGCAACATTTTTGGGCCGTGCCTATTGTTGCCGAAAACCTGAAAAAGTAGTGGAGAAAAAAAGAGCAACTTTTCTGAGATTTATTATGCAACAAAACTGCAACAATTCCAAATACAAAAATACACCATGTAGAAGTCAATGGCAGATGTCCCTTTTACAATTGGAAGATCTTTCTTTCCTTTGTGGTTTTACAGGTTTTCGGGTTTTTCTGTGCAACAATGCGAAACAGTTGTAGTTATCTTGCAACAAAAAGTTGCTGTTTTCCATGACTTTTTTCAGTCGTCCTTTTTCAGTTCAGATCTTTTGATAAATGACTCCCAATGGAAATGAGTTTTATCATGTTTTCAAAAAATATAAATAAAAAAAAAAGTTTAAGTAAATCCCCCCATGAGGGGCAGACTTAATAAAATGTGAGTTTAGAGGTTAATACATAAAAACTCACCCAAATTTTATTCATTCCTATAAGATTTATAGAAGCGTATTTATTAATGGTTGAAAGTTTGAACTCGCCATTTGACAGATATGCTTCTAAAAATACCACAGGAATGAATAGAACGTGGGGGAGGGGGGCAGGTATGTATTTCTAATCTCACATTTTGATAAATCTGCCCCTTAGCTCATTCTATCTCAGTGTTTAACAAGCAAGAGTTCATTTAGAGTTCGTGTGGCTTAAGCTGGCCATACACGCATAGATAATATCGTATGAAACCCCGTTTCGTACGCTATTCGGTGCGTGTATGGCAAGTCGGCCATTCGACCGATATCGCAGGAGGCTGCTGATATCGGTCGACTCGCCGATCGGGCCAGGTAAAAGATTTTGATCGGGCGCCATAGAAGGCACATGAGCAAAATCTGCCTTCAGCGCTGAATCGGCAGAAGGAGGTAGAAATCCTATTGTTTCTACCTCCTTATCTGCCATTTCAGCCCTGAACGGTGTGTGGCCGATTGTACGATCTTTCGTGCGACTGATGGTCGTGTGGCCACCTTTAGAGTTCAGCTTTTAGACTGCAAATGGATTGAAACTAGGGGGTGGTATAATCTAGGTGCAGAAGCAGGTGTCATAGCTCTTTGCTCAAAAGAAATGGTAGGTTTAACATATGTCTTTAAAGCGTTGCTCACAAAAAGTTAAGGCCTGAACAGTATAATATAATATAAATAATGTATAAAAAAAAGAGGGCAGTAGTTGCTTGTCCAAAGCTACCACCTCTGTTTTATTAAATATTAAAACCTTGGAATATGTGACCTATAAAAAGAAATCTGACTTCTAGTAGCCCTAGACTTTTTAGTAGTGAATACCATATGTATTACAAATATCGATACTTATTTCAATGCATTTTATGAAAATGGCACATAGGACAATTTGGAGTTTTCTGCCTGCCACATTTTTAGTATCCTGATCACCAAGCACCAAAACACCCCAAATTTTTCATCCATTGCCCTCAATGGCAAACCCATTGCTTAAAATCTGCAGGGACCATGAGGTTTTGCTTCCTCTATAGAGATCCTCCTCCCCAGCTGGGGGGAAGAGGGGATGTGAGGGGTGGGCATACATGCTGATGGGTGGGGCCAGGGAGGGGTGGATTGTACGCTGGGCCCCTCCAAAGATTTTTTTCACGGGGAATGGGGGGGGCTGGGTGATTATAGTTACGCCATTGGATTTAAGGCTTTATTTACTTTGTGTTTGGTCTTACTGTCTAAATAAAAGATAAATGATCTTCAAAAACAGTTGAAAAAGAACTTGTCACCTGATCAGACACTCCTTCACCGTAGCGAAGTAGGGTTACAAAATGCTCACAGTTGTTCCCAAGGAGGTCATAACATACTTCCTGGCCAATAAGAAGTTCTGCCCGTTGGATAATTTCTTCAGCTGGCAAAGGTGTATATTTATCATCATATTTATTGTTCACTTTATAAGTATTGCTTCCCACTACATCCTTTAGAAGCTGCATCTTAACAAGAGCTTTTCTGCTAAACACTGACTTGGCACTTGAGAGTGAAGCAGCAGCAGTCTCTTCTGTAAACAAGAAATATGAAAGTCTTAGTATACAATATGCTAGTCTTTCACCAGTATGTGAATGATATTTACCAAGATGACAATTTAGGGTATGGTCAGATTTAAATTACTAAAACACATGTTGCTGGCTCTCTTAAGGCTCAAACCAGACAGATTTAAAGGAGAACTAAACCCCCCCTCCCCAGGTACAAAAGCCCCCTTAACTCCCCTGCATCGACCCCCATCACCTCTCCCTTCACTTACAGCCTATAACTTTTGAAAGTGGTCCAATAGAAAAACCCCAACAAGCAGAGCAGTGCAGCAGTGTACCTAGGCGCCACCTTCCGTTCATTGTTCCAGAGCAAAAACTTGGGTTTTTGCCTCTTTTGCTCACGCAGACTTTTCCTATCTGATTTTTTTAGTAAATGTTAGACATTTGAGGAAATGGGTTTAGTTGAGTTTAAAAATTTTTAAAAAATAGAAATAGAGTTTTATTGTATGTGCCTCTAATTATCAGTATCTCATCTCTTTTGATAGACAGGCAA
This sequence comes from Xenopus tropicalis, assembly GCF_000004195.4. Taxonomy (NCBI): domain Eukaryota; kingdom Metazoa; phylum Chordata; class Amphibia; order Anura; family Pipidae; genus Xenopus; species Xenopus tropicalis. The sequence continues at coordinate 107,351,633 of NC_030681.2, forward strand.
TGGTAACATTTAAAGGTGAACCAACCCCCCCACCCTCTTCCATTGGCCCCTTTCCCTCTCCCTCCTTGTACCACCTGTTACTGTCAAAAATGTGCTTATCTGTCACTGCTATAAAGAACAGTTTTTGGGAGAACCTACTTTATTTTCTAAATAGGTAATTTAGATCACATCCTTACCAGTCATATACACCAGGAAAAACAGCATGGAAAGCTAATTAATTGATTATATGAGCTAGCAAAAGCAAAACTGTTTAATAATACAAATAACTTTACTAATAATAAATTGATTTTAATTAATAATTAATAAATAATTGTTTTTTTTAATGCCTAGTTGCTATTTTTAGTTAATAATTGACCCCCTGTACTAGTTGGTTCATGAGTGAAGCTGGCAGTTTCCAGGGACAATTAGTTGGCTCTGTAAGCCGGTTGAAGTCCGAGTAAAAAACTGATGAGACAGTTTAAACAGTTCATGCAGGTGATTAGTGAGTTGTATCAGCAACACAAAGCAGGACTTACAGATGAGTGATAGTAAAGAGCAGCTCAGAAATTGTCCAATTCACACTTGACCCTAACATGCCCTTTATTCCAGACCATCTTTTATTTTAACCTGCAATTGGCCCAGCCCCTCAGATGATGTCACAAATGGGTCAAGTTAGCATGGTGATGCCAACAGAGAGGAGCAGCTGGTATTAGGGTATCTTCAAAGTCAACAGGTCCTGCTTTAAGTTTAATCCAACCACTAGGACCTATCCACGGGGCCACATTTCTTGGTATAAACCTGTCCAACCCACTGGCCACTCCGCCACCTGTTACATAATAAGTTTATTCCTTCTGTCCATATATATTTAAATACACATAGCATAGCAATAAGCCCCTCAGCTCACTGATTTTTGGTTATTTTGTTACAAAGACTGCAGGATTTTGCAACAGACAACTTACAAAGGGCCAAGGAGTAGAACAACAAATGAAAATGATGTGTCTCTGATCTGTTTCTAAATTACCTTCCTTATAAGCCCCAGTCCATAACTCCAAGCTGTCTCCTAGCTTGAGGTTTATATATTTTAAATATTGTTATTAGTCATGAGTGAATCTATCCCATTTCACTTTGCCAAAAAATTTGTGAAATGTGGGTACCACACAAATTTTTATGCATGATTTTTTGAAGCAACAGCAACTTATGTGATGCGACCGTGACTTTGTCTCACTCTGCGAATATCTATAGCTGCCAATTTTGTAGCAGTTTTGCAAAAAAAAGGCCAGTAACAAAATGCGGAATTTCACAGAAATCCATGCCTGCCAAAATAACCTAAGGTATTTATGTCAGAGAAGTAATGGTGGTATTATTTCAAAGCAATCTATATAAAATCCTATCTATACAAAAAGCACATACTAACACATACTAAAAAACACATATTCCTTTCTAACCTGTTGCAAAGAGCAGAACTAAATATCATTATAATTATAATGACTAACTAATTTATGAAGTGTTCACACAGACTTTACCCAGTGGAGCCACATTGATGACATAACCATCACCAAGGTACAGAGCCCAGTGTTGGTAAGCAGGTCGGAATATTTCAATCAGGTCCCCTGGCTGAAGATCTTCCACAGTCTTTTCATTATGCTTATCATTAGAAGCCATCTGATAAACATAAACAGATCATTTCAGTGATTGACAATTTTATGTTGTTTTGACATAACTAAAGAATTCACTATGCCTAAAAGAAATCTAGTCAGAGGGAAAGCATGAGGACAGTGTAGTTACTGGTATGATGCAAATTGACAAACTTGCCCCTGGTGACACTTTCCTGGTAGTTGTAAGAGCCGAATTGCCAGTTTTGGACCAGAAATTCAGCTTTTTGATTGTGAAGAATGCAATTGCCTGAGGCAACCCCAGATAAGCCGCTGGGAAGTCATGATACCAGGTCAGACACTCATTAAATGCAGTAACACTCGCTGCATTTATCAACATCAAACAGACCTATAATGGGAAAAAGCCAGTTTGGTGCATAACGTGCCTGTGTTACATGTGCAAGGAACATAATATCCCAGCTTTTCCCTTTATCTTACATTAACACAATAAAGTGGATTTATACTTCTATTACATCCTACTCCCCAATTCAACTTGAATGGCTGCTCCATTGCTAAATAGCATCTTATTTATGTAAATCCCTTGTAAAGCTACCAGCTCCTCATTAATCTAATAAACTAAAAAGTCTGTTTTAAGAGAGAGTGACATTATAATGCAGTTTTCTTACTGCCAAACTATTAAGTGGTACACTGTGTTATATTTGGTTAAAGATATATAGTATATTTAAAAAAGGGAGATGGAGATCATAAATTGCTAAATTCTTCATGCCAAGATAATGGCATGATATTAAGTCCAAAGTCTTTTAGTAGAATTTAATTTAATTATATTGTTCCATGAACATAAACAATTCCATGAACTGTGTAAAAAAGAGTGGCATATGCATTTTTTATTGGCACAGATCTCTGTGGCTCCATGCCTTTATAGGACTCACAAGTCTCCGAGGGAGCTCCTCATACCCATATGCATTTTACTAAGGAGTACAGCAAATTCAACCAAAACAACCTGTTTTCCCAGACTAAGCTGAATACAGTAACTATGGGTTAAGTTAATGCCAGGTGTATCAAATGAATGTATTGGTAAGCAATAGTGTAAATAATACAAATGTGTTGTATAGTACATTACACATTCATAAGCAATATAACTTGGTAGAAAAGTCTTCATCCTTATGCCCCTTTCCTCTAATTTACAGTATGGAGGCCAGGTTCAACACATGTGTCAGATCTTTGGGAACTCATCTGATTTCCCTGTACTTAGCACACCAGTGCTTAGAGTGCAAACTCTATGGGTATAACTTACTGAACAAGAAAATTCCAGCAGCACTGCAAACACAAAAAATATAGATTTAAACCCCTTTAGATGCTGGAAAACAACAAAATAGTTCCATTAACAATGGAAAATAGTGAACAGGGGTCTCAAAAGTAATATGGACCCCTTCATAAAAATATCCCTAAATACATATATATATCTCAGTAAGTCAACACTAACATTACAATATTAATTATTAACTACAGTGGTCCACCTTTGGCGGTCACATACTAAATATCCAAGGGCTAAAGTAAAGTCTTTCCCCCTTTCCCCACTTCTAATCCCCACCATACATTAACCAACAAGTACTTTACATTTTACTAATATACTAATATGAAGATCCCCTTTACCCCATCTTGGCAATGCTGAGGCTAACCCCCTTGTCTTTAATCCTCCCCTTCAACAACAGCTTATATCCTCAGCTCCAAACAACTTCCACCATTACTCCTGTTCCTTGTCACTCTGCCCTTACATCCTACCCCAATAAAGGGAGGGCAGGTGGGAATGCACTGAGATCTTCCTGCTTTGCCCACCTCCTTGTAGCTATTGCCCCACTGACTACAACCCCTTGAAAATGCAATCAAATCCTTCCTGGGTCCACTTTCTGGCCCTGTCATGTCCCAATCCCTTCACTTCCTTGCGGAGCCTGGGGCCCTTTGGAGAGTGAAGTTGTTAATCCATATCAATAATGCTGGTCTAACATAGGTCAGAACTGATTTGTGTATATGGTGGTTAAGTGAGTTTTAAGAAGCTGTATCATATAAACAAGGGATTAAATATGCTTAAATGAGCAAAGCTTTCATTTAAATAGATTGAGCCACAAAATCTACCCCCCCCCCCCAGGGGCCCTCCTTACCCCCCCCCCCGCAGGGCCCCCCACCCGACGTCCTCCCCGAGCGCGTATAAATTGAACACGTCAGGGGAGGAACAGGGTAGGGGGAGCACCGGCCGGGGCCAACTAGGGCCGGGGCCCACCGGGATTTTTCCCGGTGTCCAGGCGGCCCAGTCCCACCCTGCATGGGGGATTAACATAAAAGTCACAAATTTGCATCCAATGAGCAGCACACTGATGAGAAAGAAAATTGTGTGATGATTCTCACATTCCATAAAGTCCAAGGAGAACTGTGTTTCCATCTCTGTAAGGGATGTCTGATCTGAATGTAGTACAATTATGATACAGGTATGGGACCTGTTATCCAGAATGCTTGGTTTACAAGGATAAGGGGTCTTTCCGTAATTCAGATCTCCCACCTTAAGTCTACTAAAAAAATTATTTGAACAGTATTTAAACCCAATAGGATTGTTTTGGCTCCAAAAAGGATTCATAATACCTTAGTTGGGATCAAATACAAGGTGATGTTTTATTATTACAGAGTAAAAAGGAAACCATTTCTAAAAATGTGAATTATTTGATTACAATGGAATCTATGGGAGATGGCCGTAATTTGGGACTTTCTGGATAATGGGTTTCCAGATACCTGTACTACAAATCCCAGGATTCACAAGAAACCAGGGAATGGTTCTGATTTACAACATGAACATACAAAGTAATAAAGTAATACTGAAGGATAATTAATAACACATTCTAAAAAAAAAATATATATATATGTATATATAGATAGATAGATAGATAGATAGATAGATAGATACAACTCTGTGTTGTATTTTATTGTATTTAATGTATGTAGAATTTGCTGCAGAATGTGCCTAGCTCAGCACTGGTATCTTCTGGAATCTAGCACTTTCCTATACATACTAACAAAGGCTAAGAGATGTCACTGTCAACTTGAACATTCTCTGTGCATTAGCACAGGCCTAAACAAATGGTACTTTTTATTGCTATGGAAACAAAATGCATAGTAAGGCAGGCTTAGTCATTCTTTTGCATACAGAATATATGGAAGTGAAAAATGCCTACTAGCTAGCTAGTCAATGCATTAACAAATGATCATTTTTTACTTTTAAATTACAAAAACATATATGCAGAATGTTCATGCAATGAACAACCTGTGGTTCTATGAATGTAGCTGAACTACAATCCCCACTTTCAGATAAAAGGCTGTGAGGTTGCTGGGAGTTGTAGTGCAACATGGATGACTACATTCTCACCACCATAATGTGATTTTATGATTTTAGATTTTACCACAAAGCTATAAACAAATCAGGATTCTAATGATTCAGATAACAATAGCTTTATCTCTGGGCCAACCCATTGTGTGCCAGTGAACATTTTTCACCAGGTCAAGTTACACAGAGTAGCCAATCGGATGTTTGCTTTTAAACAGCTGATTGGTTGCTGTGAGTAACTAAATCTTTATTGTGACTTTTATTATGTTACAGTTATGCACCATGTGAGCAGGTATAGCAGTCGGCTATAGGTGGCCAGGCACATATAAGGCCATTCACCTGTGGGCCAATTGATCAGAGTACCATTAGAGTCAGATTGGCCAGTGTAAGGCCACATTTGTATAGTCAGACCAGACTTAAAAACTGTATTCTCTTATTGAATTATTTCAGTGCTTTTAAGGAAATGGACAGTTTTAATAACATGAAACTTTTCCAGAAATGGGACTCCTTATGACCAAATGTCCAAACATTGATACAACTCTCAACTGCTTTAACTCTATCTGACCAATGGGTAATCTCCAATATACCTTCTAAACAATAGATTGAGAATGAGGTCACAAGCAGATATTACTGCAATAATAAATGACATTGCGACCCTCAGTATATTTAAACTAGCTGCTCATTGGCTGCTCACTGACTCTGATATACAGTTTGTATGGAGATTTGCACAACTGTGGCAGGGAAATCAGAGTATAAACTCAAGGCAAGGACTTATGTGAAGAATGAAATGCTCTTTGTAAATTGCTGTTTCATGTGATAGCACTGTATAAATAAGGATAATAATAATAGTCCTAGTGTAAGTGCATAAGTACAGTGAATGCTTTTCTGTTTAATATACTGGCAATGGGAAAAATGATGCATATAATATATATATATATATGAATATAAAAGATAAAATATAAGCATAATGCAGATAAATGGATACAGGTTTATTGGTGTAATTATGATTGCTGGAGTATGTTTTTGACCTTAGTACAGCTCTATAATTCTGAGATTCTCACCCTCATAGACACTACTCTGTTGCATTTAGCTATAAAAGATCTTAACCAGTAGAGTTATAACAGATCTTAACCAGTCTTGACAGTCATAGTATTACACATCACTCACCGGTCTAAGCTGAGCATCTCCTCTCCTGTGTTCAGGCACACGAGCTACAGGTAGCAGCTGTCTCTTTAGGAACAGCTTTCAGCCTATGGCAATGCTGTCATTGTTATGCAGATAGGAGTACACACAGCAGCCAATCAGTTGTCAGGTCTCGAAGAAAAGAGCTGCTTCTGGATGGAGTGGTACCCGGTCACGTGAAGAAGAATCTGGAAATGACTCCTGACGTGCAGAACCTGTGCTGGAAGTGTCAGTCCTTCCCATTTCTTATAGCACTGAGCCCCCAGCATTTCCAGCACGTGCCATTTGCAGGATAAAGATGCTGTGCTGATATCAGCAAATGTGTCTTTCATATGCAAATGCAGTGATGTCCATCTTTTCATTGCCCTCCAGATGTTGCTCAACAACAGCTTTAGCCTGACTGCAGATGCTGGGAAATTTAAGAGCAGAACGAATCACTTTAATAATACAGTATAGAATCTGGGATGGAATAACCGCTAGGTGAACTAGATACCTGCTAATGACCGACTTACTTAATGAAAGTTTTCTTTCCCCCACCCACCAATTTTGCCCTGCTATCCATCTGTCTTTATTCCCAAGTGCTGAATTGCTAACTAGGTGACCTGGGCACCTGCCTGGTTCTAGGAGCTACTTATTGAGTAATGGACCTTGCACAGTAAAAAGTTGTAGGGGGCTACTAGATGCTAAGAGAGCTATGCCCTCCTCCCAAAAATTTTAGGATTGTATATCCTCTCACTTAATTTACGGCTGTAATCTTGCAGCTCATTCAGTAGCTCATTTTGCTTTCAGAGTGTAGGTCCCAGTTTAACCTTGGGGGGATTGGATAGGCTGGAGGAGTTTCTATATTTACCTCTAAGACCTATCCAACCCCAGGGTGGCAATCCCAGGATATTAAAGTATATTGGGGCCGATTCACTAAAGGTCGATAAAACGAGCACTATTTTTAGCTTGCGTTGAAAATTTTATCGCTTCTTATTTTTTGAGACTTAACGCTCCATTCACTTAAAGGACACGTGTCATAATTAAAACGCGATGTTCTTTGCGTTATTCAACTTGTGATGAGTGTTTTTCTTGTGTTATTTTCTTCCGCATGCGTTATTTCCCGATGCGTGCAATATATTTCGCCACGTGCTATATTAGCGCACAATTTTACGCACGTAACCATTACTTTCGGAAAACTACTGTTCTGAAAATGACCATTTCCCTGAAAACTGGAGGATGCATGACTCTAGGGCCAACACAGACTTGAAAAAAATCCCACTGCAAACTCCATGTTGTGTTGCCAAAAACTCACGAACCACAATTTTCTTTAAGTACCGCCTACCCCAAGTAGGTGTTAATCCTCACACAGACTAATGCCATATTTAACGTGTTTAACGCTTCATATGTGTTTGTGAATCATGCATTAGTATTATTTCTATGCGAGAATTACCACAATGTGAGATAAATAACGCAGTGCGTTTTTTTGCGCATGCAATATGCGTCTTAACGCATGTGAAATGACTTTGATGAATAGGGAATTAATTATCACATGCTTTTTAACGCAAAAAAGCATACGATAAGCATTATCGACCTTTAGTGAATTGGTCCCATAGTTTCATAGAGTTGGAAAAAGAGTCCATCAAGTTTAACCCTTCCAAGTAAACCCAGGACACACAAACCCATACTGACCTATCTATACACTCACATACATACACCATATATACCAACATCAATACTAACTGTAGATTTTAGTATCATAATAGCCTTGGATACTATGCTTGTTCAAGAACTCATCCAAGCCCCTCTTAAAGGCATTAACAGAATCTGCCATTACAACATCACTAGGAAGGGCATCCCACAACCTAGGCTGCTTTAAATGAAAGGTAATATGAGCTATGGGGACGCTTCAACACTTCTACAACCTGAGAAGCAGATAAAAGAGTAGAGAACAAAAAAAAAACAGATTTAAGATTTTGTTTTCTAACTTGTAGGTGACAGTTCAAATCTATAATAAATATTTTAGGCATTAAAGCCCCAGAGTCGCCTGTTCAGAGTTAAGATTTTCCCTACTGATTCTTTGAATAATTGTGTTTTGGGATTAACAAAAATTTTCAAGACATTGTGGGAAATTGAGTCGTAGCTAGGTGACAGCTGGCCACTGCTACAATGTTTTAGTGGCACATGTAGTCAGGACCAGCCGTGCAGCAAAGAACAAATAGATATGGTTCTATGTAGGGTTGTCATCTGTCAGGTTTTGACCCCGGTTTTCAGAAGGGCTGTCCGGGTCAAAACTGTCTGCCCAGCTGTGACTGACACAGCGATCGACCAATTGCTGATCGCCACTTCATACCCCCGCCCCTGTGACATCACTGCCCACTCATCCTCATCCCTTATGACGTCACCGCCCATCCCTGCCCAGAGATAGAAGCCGGGAGAGGTGGCGACCCTAGTCCTGTGTTAGGGTCCAGAATTTGACTTTGACCTAGGCACTCTCTGCAAGGAGTTTGTATGTTCTCCCTATGTATATGTGGGTTCTTCCCAAACATAAAGGCAGGTTAAGTGGCTCATGATAATATTTACTGTAGTATATGTTATAGGGACCTTAGATTGTAAACTCCTGTGGGCTGTGAATTATGTATAATCTCTGTAAAGCACTGCCTAAATGTGTCTGCAATATATAAATAACAGCTAATAAATAATACTGCTTTCAGTAACAATTACATTTATAAACAACTTTACAAAGTTTTATATATATATGACATATGACTTTCTCAATTTACCCACATTTGCACATGAATAAAGTGGGCTGAGCTGCTTTCACCAGTCACTATTGCTCGGACATTTTATGCCTCCCAGTTATATTGTTTAAGGTCCAGTTTATCAAGGTGTGAACAAGATGACTTTTCTTGTTTGCCTGGTAATTTCACAAGAATGACTGTCCTCCTAAGAGCGTAAATTACATAAAAATACAGATATATGCAAGATATACAAATCTAACTGGCACCAAAAATGACAATGTTTGGACATGAAAATCAGCTCTAAGCAGCTCAGCTATGAAAGAAGCAGATCCTGTCAAACACTAGAAACACTAATTATATACATGGAGTGCATGACTGAGTAATTAAAACAGACACACACTTTCAGGCTGTCATCAGAAACTTTGAAGGCCTTTACAAGTTATTTGTCTGGGGCCCCCATGAACACAAACAGGTAGAACCAACATTTTTGGCCATCGTGCGCCACACAAATGATTAACATGTGCGTGCTGCAGTGCAAAACAGGACAGATTCACTCAAAACATTTCAAATGGTAGAGTGAATTATTTGCTAAACAGTTTAATTTAGAAATAAAAAGTACCCCATAAAAATCAGACCTTTAAGTCTTCTAAAAAATAATTTAAACCCAAAAGGAATGTTTTGCTTCCAATAAGGATTCATTATATCTTAATTGGGATCAAGTACAAGGTACCATTTTATAATTACAGAGAAAAAAAGGAAATCATGTTTTAAAAATAGACTTATTTGCTTATAATTGAGTCTATGGGAGATGGCCTTCCTGTAATTCAGAACTTTCTGGATAACGGGTTACTAGGTAATGGATTCCATACTTGTATACTGCCCATTGAACATTTACTGATAGAATACTGTACATTTACATCTTGGCTGCAGCAGCCATCTGAGTATGTATTGTGCACATATTATGGACACTTCAGTTCACTAATGGAATAGCCACATACTTTTGATACCGTAGTTGAGGTACATGCTTTTCCCCCAATGCATGCCATTTATGAATCTATGATTAAAGGCACTGAGTTTCCACTTACAAGGTTGTTCCATGTACACTGTGAATTGCAACTCTTGCCCTGATACAGATCTGCCCCTCAAACCTGAGCCGCTTGCAGTTCAGGAATGACCCATAAAGGCATCTCATTATAGGTGAAAAAACTTGTTCAGCTAGAGAGATAAAGTTATTTTAGGTTTGGAAGGAAGAGTCTTTATTAGCATAGTGTATGATATATTATAACCTTATTAACTTCCTTAGATGATTTGGATGCAAATCTGGGCATGGATCTTGTATTTTCAGTCGATTTAAAACCAGTTTGAAAGTTTGTCAAAAACATAAATCTAAATCTAAATCATTTCAGTCATGAAATGTAACAAACAGGTTTAACAGCTGTAAAGCTTAATGATGGGGTTATATTTCTACAGAAGCAAATGATGTAGCAACTTTGACATTACCATTAAAAGTATTTTTACAAAGTGAATTTTCTGACTGAAAAAACAAGTCCTGTAAAACTACATTGTGATCTGAAAACTATAACCTAAGCCTCCTCAAAGAGCTGTTCCTAACATTATATTTTAGTGTAATGCAGACAGCATAATCCCAAGACTATTTATAGCTGGTCTTCAATTCTCTGTCTGTGATTATTTCATTATTTTGTTTTTTTATGTAGGTGTCAGGCTTGTTAATTTATTACTAGAGGTTAATTACCTTAGCAACTAGGGAGCAATATTGAATTGAAAAACAAGCAATAAAAAATAAGAATACAGGTACCTGTTATCCAGAATGTTTGGGATCTGAGGTTTTCTGGGTATGGGGTCCCGTTCTGTAATTTGGATCTCCATACCTTAAGGCTACTAAAAAATAATTTAAACATTGTATAAACCCAATAGAATTGTTTTGCCTCCAATAAGGATTAATAATTAGTGATGAGCATAATTTTTTGGCAGGCATGGATTCACAGCGAATTTTTGCATTTCACCATTGGTGGATTGTTTCGCGAAACAGATGCAAAAGCAAAAAATTTTTGCCGCAAGCGTCATTTTTTTGTCATCTGACATTTTCCACGTTTCACTAATTTTTCAACATTTTGCAAATCTTTTTGTTGTTTTGCGGATTTTCCAGCGAAGCAAAATAGGACAGATTCACTTATTACTAAATCAGTTGTAAAAATGTGTATTATTTGAGAAAATCAGGTTTACGATAAAAGAGAATTGTTGGAGGTTATTTGGATGCAAATGATGGTTTCACTCGATTTCAGTCTTTTTTAAACCAGTTTGCCAGTTTTAGTTATGCAAATATCCAAAAACAAGGTGTGGTCACAAAATGTAACAAACAAGTTGCACAGCATGTAGGGTAATGTTTGAGGTAATGTGCCCTACTATGGACAGTTACCAGATTATTTGAAAAATCAGAGCCACTGCTAATAAATGCAAATGTCTGGGCTGCAGTAATTGTATTTTCCAGTTTAAGAAATGAATTCTGATTCCCAATAATTTAACAATACCTTGTACTTGATGGTAACTCAGTTACATAGGTCCATATAGTTAGCAAATGGTTCTGTTGATTTTTTGTTATTAAAGGTTTTTAAGCATTCTGAATAATAGATCTCCTACCTGTATATGCACATGTTTGTGTCTGTATGTCTTGAATGCAGCAGGAATTTCTCAGAAGTAATGAAACAGTGCCTTGTACTTGATGGTAACTAAGCTGCATGGATCCATATTGGTGGCAAAACAATCCTATTGGGTTTATTTAATGTTTAAATAGTTTTACTAAACTTAAGGTATGGAGATCCAGATCATGAAAAGATCCCTTATCTGGAAAACCACAGGTCCCAAGCATTCTGGATAACAGGTCCTATACCTGTATACTGTTACACCACAACGTCCCTTAGTCTTAAAGAGTAAGATATATGTTGGTGCTTGTAAGACAGCTGGGGAGCTAAGATCACCCCAGTATTAAAAGAAAAACTGATAAGAAGGGTTTGACCAAACTAACCTGCCCTTCCAAAGAGAAGAAGCCAGGAGCAAAAGGGTTCCAAGTATAAATATAATTTGGCAGTCAGCTTGAACTACTTCATTTTAAGGGACATTTATTTGTATTTTAAAATTATACAGTATGTACTGCTCCCAATACATATAATATGAAATATAATGTGATTTTTATGAATGTCTATTACCTCCCCCCGCTCACCATTAAATAAATAAAGCAACACAAGATCTTAATATTTAACTGTAACCTATACTGGAATTCTAAAAGCACAGGTGTAAGCTCATTGAATGGAAGTTTAGCTAATATATTTCAGACACTGAAAGACCTGTATTGTGAGTGACAGGAAGGAGGGGTTACCTGTGCCCATATAGAACAGAAACTGGAGGCTTTCACTGACACTTAACTGTCTGTAACAACTGGAGAAGACAATTGGCCTTCTACATGGTTTCTACATAGTTCTTGATTTGAATTGAACCATAAGAGTGGATGCAGCAATGGAAGCAAAACTAAAAGCCACACATCATGGGATAGTCAATGAAGGCTCAGAAAATGAATTTGTAAGTACATCATGTAATTTACTTGAAAATTGTTATTAAGCACTTGTAGCATCTTTTCAGCAGAATGTTGATAGTCTCTTTCATGGACAGTTCAAGGCCATGGGCAAATAGGGGCAAATGTATCATAATGTGAGATTAGAAGTCACCACGAAAAATTCACCCACTTTCTATTCATTCCTATGGGATTTTTAGAAGCAAATGTATCAAACGGTGAACTCACTTTCTACATTTTTACTCTAATCTGCCTCTTATTTCAGACCCTAATTCAAAATATTATAACACATTGCATTTACTGATTCTGTATAGATATGGGATACAGTACAAAGATGTTATTATATTCTACAACATGCGCAGTGTTAGGCTTTTAACCCTTTTCCCTGCTGCAATGTTGGTATGGCATTGTTGGCAGGGAAAGTGACATCCTGTTAATGATGATCTACCCCCAGTATGGGGAAAACCCGTTGCCTAGCAATACATGTTCTGTGCAAATAAACCTTCCAAATCGCTGGCAGTAAAGGGGTTTAACTAGAAATACTGATGTCAGGAAACGTTATATGAACCAGAAGTAAACCCTAGAAATGCTGTGGTTGCCTTGGGTTGGTACAGATGCCCAAAACATAATGTACAACATTTCTGCCCTACTTCTTTAGTTAGGTTTTAGTTCCCCTTTAAGAAAGAACATTTAGCAAACTTTATAATTCATGCTAGATTCAGTGGTAGGGAGTGCATTTACAAGGGTTGAAGGGGGTACGCAGGGTAAGCATAGCCCTCCGCAGGGCATCGTGAGTCAGCAGGGAATCGGAATCGCATCAGGTATATGTGGCCTAAAAGCGCATGTCATGTGTCCCACGCGGGGCACTCATTGTAGCTGGCACATCTTGGAAGGACCCAGTGTGCTAAAGGAGGACCAAAGGATGGCATAAACAAAGCAAAAAATAAAAAAATATTAAACTGGAGCTGTGTATTCATGTGTATACGTTTGACTCAAGCCCAGCAGGGATGGATACATATAACTGAATTGCAACACAATATTATCAAAAATGTTACAAATATGTTTCAATGCCGATCATACAGGAGGAGAGATAGTGGTCGCAAAGTAATTTGACAGGTAACAGTCCAAAGAGTAATTTGACAAGTTTCAAACCAAAATAATATATTATAACATTTATGTCCATGTAGGTAGATTATAAGAAAATAAAAAGTTCAAAGCAGCATGACAGAATACAGTAGACAGGTCCATGTAGACAGATCGATGCCCACATGAGTGTTCAAATAAAGCAGCCAAGTGGTAGGGTCTCATTCAGGCCATATATATATATCAAACTCAACAGTAGAAAGCACTCACAGCTATAGCATCAATCAAGTCAGTGATTTATTTCAGCATACCATCTACGCGTTTCGATCACCACAGGATCGTCATCAGGATGATAGACAGGAAGTGAAGTGTCAGGTTAAAAACCCGCAGTATCCAATCAGTGTTTATACAACATTAACCCATTCAATAACATGTGCAAAGTGTAATCAAATACCAGGCACTTAAAAATCCCCATATGATCAAAAAAAGAATAATTATCAAACATCTAGACTCATGATAATACATAAACTAGGACATATCCCATATATATCAATGTAGTAAGCCACATGGCAAAGCTCATAGTGAAATATAATTGTAAAACACATATAAGTCAATCTATCAAGACACATGACAAAGTCACATGTCATGTCTAAAAATTGAGTTTATAAATATCACCATTAACTTCAATACTCATCTAAACTCATGATAATGCATAAACTAGGACATATCCCATATATATCAGTGTAGTAAGCCACATGGCAAAGCTCATAGTGAAATATAATTTTAAAACACATATGAGTCAATCTATCAAGACACATGACAAAGTCACATGTCATGTCTAAAAATTGAGATTATAAATATCACCATTAACTTTAATACTCATAAACATTAACTATTACATACTAATAGGGAAAATAAGTTACCCACCCAAAATTATAATGTGATAAAAACTAACGTGTTGTAAAAAATAATTTCAATTTCATAGTTAGAAAATGTGAACAAATAAATGGACAAAAATTGTCCAATACTAATAAAAAACACATTTCTTACAATCTTTATAAAGTTAAAAGCAGTCACACTTAAAAAACATTTAAGGAAGTCACTACATAAAGACCAAGATCACCTAGGGTAGTGGATGATCAAAATAGCATCAAATATCTTAAATTAGGATCACGCTAATTAACTAACTTCAAATAACATAAACCAATCCTATCTAAAAAAATTGGTCATAAGGCCATCATATAGGAAATACCCAGGGACACAGCAGTCAGTTTATATAAAACAAGATAGTGATAGCATCTCATTTAATCCCCTAGGGGCAATTGTGTCAAGTCTCTGGATCCATTGGGCCCCTAGGGGATTAAATGATGGCCTTATGACCAATTTTTTTAGGTGTCTTCATAGATTGATTTATATGTGTTTTAAAATTATATTTCACTATGAGGTTTGCCATGTGGCTTACTACACTGATATATATGGGATATGTCTTAGTTTATGTATTATCATGAGTTTAGATGAGTATTGAAGTTAATGGTAATATTTATAAACTCAATTTTTAGATATGACATGTGACTTTGTCATGTGTCCTGATAGATTGACTTATATGTGTTTTAAAATTATATGAGCTTTGCTTATATGAGCTTATATTAGCTTTGCTATGTGGCTTACTACATTGATATATATGGGATATGTCCTAGTTTATGTATTATCATGAGTCTAGATATTTGATAATTATTCTATTTTTGATCATATGGGGATTTTTAAGTGCCTGGTACAGGTATTGGACCCCTTATCCGGAAACCCGTTATCCAGAGAGCTCCGAATTACGGAATGCCCATCTCCCATAGACTCCATTTTAATCAAATAATTCAGAATTTTAAAACTGATTTCCTTTTTCTATGTAGAAATAAAACAGAACCTTGTAATTGATTCCAACTAAGATATAAATAATCCTTATTAGATGCAGAACAATCCTATTGGGTTTAATTAATATTTTATTGATTTTTTAGTAGACTTAAGGTATGGAGATCCAAATTACGGAAAGACCCCTTATCTGGAATACCCTTGGTCCCGAGCATTCTGGATAATGGATCCTATACCTGTATTTGATTACACTTTGCACATGTTATTGAATGGGTTAATGTTGTAAAAACACTGATTGGATACTGCAGGTTTTTAACCTGACACTTCACTTCCTGTCTATCATCCTGATGATGATCCTGTGGTGATTGAAACACGTGGATGGTATGCTGAAATAAATAAAGCACTGACTTGATTGATGCTACTGTTGAGTTTGATGCATTATTTTTGTCAGCACCCAGCCGTTGCCCCGATACTGGTGAGTGCCGATTTTTACAAGACTATATATATATATAGCCACGCATCTGATCTACAACTCTCGCTCCTTGCTAATTAACACATGACATGGCAGCAGGCTCATTAGCATTTCTATGGATAAATGGCAAGAAACCATATAGTCTGGGAGTTCAGTTTCTCAGTATGTATGACCTGCTGTACAAAGCAGTGAATCAGGTTGGGGAAGGTTTTGATGAAGAATCATACAATAAATATTTTTTCTATAAAGCTATCTTACAATGGTACTTCATCCCATCCCATAGAGCTGTCCAAGAAAAAAGATCCGCACACATAGAACTTGCTTTCCATTTGAGAAAGCTACATTGATACATTACCATAGGAACAAATGCAAAACTTATAACTACTACTACCATCAACAGAACAAATTGCAAATAAAAATGAGATATACATATAACTTTAAATCTAAAGGTAATATTAAAAATAAAGGCAAAGTGGTGCTTTAATGAACTTAAACATGCAAACTTTAGTCAAGCATTAAACATCAACATTATATTCTCTCTCATTTATTCAACAGCAAGTGTTTGGCTACAGAACAAAGAGATGGAGACAAGCCTTGTGTTATGTGGGATACGTGCTTTCACTTGGATTAATTCGATTCCTCTTGTACTGGAAACAGGAGATGTATGTCTGGTTTGTTTGCAACCCTTGCAGCTTGGAAGAGGCTGACATTTTACTGCTCAGAACTACTGTAAGTGACTCTGCTTCAGTGCACTTTGGTTGAAGTGGTTAAAATATTTCTGTGAACAGGCTTAAGGCTCACCCGTGTTTAGAGGGGAGGATAGATGCTTTTTATTTTAACATTACATCATTCCTGAACCTTTCCAATGTTTAGTGCAAATCATGCCACATTTGTTTGTCATGCATGCAGTAAAGTACTGTATATACTATGCTGGGTAGAGCATTTATGAAATTGCCCTTTATTTTGATTTCAATGCATTTGAGAACATGGGCTTTTTACTGTCATATTTTCATTTCCTTTTGAAGCCATAATGAAATAATGAATAAAATAAATGTATGCCAAGTTGTTTTAAATTTAATTCTATGCACTCTAACAATTTACATTAATTTTTTTCAAGATTCCACGATAGTAATAAAAATGTATACTGCTAATATAATGAATTGCGGTCAGTTTTCTAACAGTCATCTAGTTGGTAGAACATGTCAGAAATAAGAAAGAGGAGGAGAGTTCTGATATTGCTTTCTTTGGAAAAGAGATTAGAGATCTCAGATACATTTATTTGTGTCTTTCCTAAGCAAAGCAACATCAGAAGAGAGATTCTGTGATTCAACATTGTTTTTATACAACTGTTTTCCCCTTTGTAATAAGCTTGGGAAATTATAGATTTTTGTTTTGTGAAAAAAATCCTACTTGGAAAAAAAAAGTAATCGCAAGAAAACTTGATTCACATTAATTACATCAATGAACCCGAACATTGACCAATAACAAATCTGCCCCTTTGTCTCTCTCTGACAGTGGATTCTTTTGTATGGAATGCATGTACAGTAGATGTAAAGTGTTTGCTGCAATATATGCACTGAAAATTGTATTCATAAAAATCAATCTTTTTCCAGGATGAACAGAAAAAGTGCTGTATGAAGAAAGTAAAGTCATTTCATGTTGCCAATGTTTCCCATATTGCATACATGAATAATAACACTGCTGAAAAAAAAGACAGTAAAGAACTGCCAGTAAATACTGAACTGAAGGTTGGTAAATGGAACTAAAATTGTGTACTGATATGAAAACATCCTACCATAATGTGTTCATTGCATTATATTATGAGGCCTATGGAACACATGATTTGTGATAGAGAAGGTACTTATGTGGCCAAACCCTGGGGCTTAAGGACAGATTTTATCTTAGCTGGAATCAAGTACAAGGTACTGTTTTATTATTACAGAGAAAAAAAGGAAATCATTTTAAAAATTAGAATTATTTGCTTATAATGGAGTCTATGGGAGATTGCTTTCTGCAATTTGGAGCTTTCTGGATAACAGATCCCATACCTGTGTAAGGTTTTGTTTTATTTTTACAGAGAAAAAGTAATTTATTTTTAAAAATTTTAATTATTTGCTTAACATGGAGTCTATGAGAAATGGATTCCCTCTAATTATGAGCTTTCCAAATAAGGGATCCCATATGTATTATAAGATCCCATGTATTATAAAGTGTTCTTAGTTTTAAACCTCTACTGTTGTTTATTTTATAGCTCCAACAGCAGAGCAATGTTTATTTTACATACAGTATATTATGTATAACAAAACAGCACTGCCTTGCAATAGCAATATATTTAGATCAAGAGCCTCAGAGGTCAGCAGGGGAAAATGTTCTGTGCCTTTATTCTGCAACAATAAATGTCCAGGCTGGAAGTGAACTCTCCATTTAATATGCAGCAATTATGTGTAACATGCACTGTTTCCTTACTCTCATTAACTATTTTGAAAGGACATGGGGTTATAGGCAATATATTTATTTTTATCTCATCTAGACCTTAGATGGTTATATGGAAAATTCCATGCATCATATAATGTTCCACTTTCAGTTTTTCCAGTTTTCATGTGATAAACAGTGAGATCATTTTTTTCTCATTGAATTGCATCTGGCTCTATGGAAAAAAGTGGAATTGAATTAGTAGATGAGCTTTTCTCCCAATTAAATTCGGCCCATTATGTAATTCTTTACCCCTCTGTGTATTAGGTTCGATATATGCACGTACAGAAGATGAGATATATTTGGAATCCATTTAGAGGCACATTTCAGAAAAGTGGGTAAGTAAAAGGCACACAGTGCGAGATGCGTCTTGTCATGTGTTAGAAACGCATAACTAATTTGCCATTTTCATTTGAGGGTTTTGGATGACACACATTCCTGTTCTGATATACACACAAAATTTGCTTCAGGGTTCAGTAAAGAAGAACAAGATAACAGGTATGTAAAACCTAGAGTTTCTGTACATTTATGATTTAATGGCACTTGTCTCCCCTAGCTAAGGAATAGGACAAACCTATTACATTGTAACTTCATTTTTTTCAGATGTAACAATGCAAAATGGCCACTCATAAAAATCCACATTAGCAGCATGTAAACACATTAACACAAAATAACCAATGTATATTCTCATCTACTACCTTTAATAATATTTCTTAGGCAAGCACCTTCACTTGGGCACATTTTTTAAAGTTGTAAGAAAGATTTCTTAATGCTTGCTTTGTGTAAATCTTTGCTGTAGGTTCGGCTTGGTCTGTAGCATTTTTCTGATATTTATCTGAGCCACAGGGAAGTGAGACCTGAGAAAAAGTACAGCTTGCTGATTTTCTAAAAAAAATAGCCTTGTATTATCTATCTTAAACATTTAGGAGCAAAACTCATACATAATTTCGAACTTTTTTTAATTCTCAAATTTGACTAAACTCATTTTCCCCATTGTCTTATATTTACTAAAAACAGTCACAAGGAAAAGTCGCTGTGAGAAAAGTTGAAAAAATGTGGCTTTTTGCGTATTGTTGCCGTGACAATCCCAACTTTTCAGTTGAGTTTTCAGACAAAACCCAGCAAAATCTCTAAAGTTTGGAGACAATACAAAGAACTTCAAGGAAAGGGGAAGGGCCATTGACTTCTACATGTACCTTGAAAGTTTAATCGAATTGTAAAATTCAGATTTTTAGCTGTTTAGATGCATAGTAAATCTCAGAAAAGTCACAGTGTTTTTTCTCTGCGACTTTTTTTTTTTTTTTTAATTGAGTTTAAAGTACAAAATCATTAGTTAGTAAATGAGCCCCTTAACAGCATTGGCTTCAAATATTTTTTACCATAGAAGTATCCTTACTTACTTACGTCTTTACCTAAGAAGGATAAATAACATTTTGGTAAAACTCCTACCATCTTAAATAAGATTTAAAGCCTAAAGTTTAAAAACTACATATGGTTAGAAATGCTGTATTTTATACACCGTACCTACAGAAGCTGGTGAGCGATAATGACCCTGTTCTCCAGTGTTGTCCACAGATGCTCCCTATCTAGAATCCTGTTGCTACAAGGTTAATTCATTTATTCTGAACTAGAATAGCCTGTCTGAGCTGAATTTAATAAGAATGTGAAACAATCACAAATTAGAATCTGCTGTTTAGACAGAGGGGCTGATTTACTAACCCACGAATCCGACCCGAATTGGAAAAGTTCCGACTTGAAAACGAACATTTTGCGACTTTTTCGTATTTTTTGCGATTTTTTTCGGCGTCTTTACGAATTTTTCGTTACCAATACGATTTTTGCGTAAAAACGCGAGTTTTTCGTAGCCATTACGAAAGTTGCGTAAAATCGCCTGATTTTTCCGTAGCGTTAAAACTTACGCGAAAAGTTGCGCCTTTTTCGTAGCGTTAAAACTTAAAAGGTGCGAAGTTTCGCGTAAGTTTTAACGCTACGAAAAAAGTGCAACTTTTTGCGCAAGTTTTAACGCTACGAAAAATCGCCAGATTTTACGCAACTTTCGTAATGGCTACGAAAAACTTGCGTTTTTACGCAAAAATCGTATTGGTAACGAAAAATTCGTAAAGACGCCGAAAAAATCGCAAAAAATACGAAAAAATCTCAAAATACCGATCATTACGAAAAAAACGCAATCGGACTCATTTCGACCCATTCGTGGGTTAGTAAATGTGCCCCAGAGTGTGAAAACCATAACCTTGCAGTTTAAGCAACACAGTTACAGTTAAAAAATATTCCCATAATAAAGGGAGTATGTGATGCCATTTTAGATGAAATCTGCAGCAAGTGGTATCATGTTGCTATCAACCTAACTGCTTATTACTCACATAATATTATTTCTGATGCACAGGAGGCAAATTTGTGGATCAAATTCAATTGAAGTGGAAATAACTCCGATATGGAAGCTCCTTTTTAGGGAGGTAAGAAGTATATAGATAAAGAAACAAGTAGCTCTTATTTGTACAAAGTATGATGTCAGCAGATTTTGGGGCATATGGGATTAGCAAAGGAGAATTCAAACGAGAGTTTTAATGCAAAAGCAAATTAACTTTTTTATATGTTTTTGTAACAGGGTACAGGGAGTGGGAGACGTGTGGGAAGTGTAAACGATTTCAGTAAAAATTATTTTCATTCTGACAGTTCTTTTTCCACAGTGTTTTATTGTTATTAAGCATAGAGCAATAAGACGATTTACTGGTAGTTGTTAACTCATGATAACCATGTTTCCAACAGGTCTTGCTTTTACCATGTGTCATTGCACTTACTTCCATTATTACAGTTTAAGAAAGCTCCAAGTTACCGGAAGACAATAATACATACAGTACATTTTAAGCAAAAAATTACAATGTTTAAATTATTCTCAGTAAAACAGTGTCTTGTACTTAATGGTAACTAAGCTGCATAAATCCATACTGGTAGCAGTAGAAGATTTATTTAATGTTTAATGTAAAAAAATGTTATCTATCCTGAAAAGGTTGTAAGAAATATTTTTTTTCTGTTTGGCTCTCGGTGGCCAATCATAATAGCACCTAGTAGCCAATTTGCAGTTCATTTGGGGGTCATTTATTATTCCCTACTCGCTCAATACAGTGCTCATTCAGTAAGTACTAGTGATGAGCGAATTGTTTCACCAGGCATGGATTTGCAGTGAATTTCTGCATTTTGGCATTGGTGAATTGTTTTGCGAAACCTCCGCGAAAATTCGCTGGGGAAAAATTTGTTGTGTGTCAAAAAAAATATAAAAAGTTGCGCAACAAGCGTGTTTCGCAGATTTTTTCGCCGTTTTGCAAAACATGGGACAGATTCACTCATCACTAGTAAGTACTAGTACAGTGATGGAAGGTACAAGACAGCTCTGTTCTTACTGCCTACCAACCAGAATTGTGGAAAATGTCAACAGTCTCAGTACCAATCATAAATAAAAATAACTTTCAAACCATTAAAAGATATGTTAATGCATACTGGAAAGTTACTTAAAACTATACCTTCTTTATTTAACAATACTATTTTTGTGTGGGGTTTCATTTTAATACTGCATCATATTACTGGGTTTTCTATTCATTATAGTTTTTCTTTATGTAATATTGCCTTCCTGTAATTTGGAGCTTTCTTTATATATTGGGTTTCTGAATAATATAACTTTAATTGCATTACACCTAAATATAGACAAACTAGAAACCATAAAAATACATTCGTTCTTCTAATTTGCAAGCTGCTAAAGTATAAGTAATATTAATGTATAACTGTACTAATGTTTCATTTTGTTTTCAAAATAGATCTTAAACCCGGTTTACTGTTTTGAAGCCTATGCATTAATTTTATGGCTTTCAGCTGGATATATTGAATATTCCATGGCCATATTAATTCTCACCATCTTGTCTATTATTGCTACTGTCACCTTGCTGAGGATGGTAGGTATCTAAGTATTTATTTTAATAAAACCCTTTTTTGTTTGTTTGTTTGTTGGATAACGCATATTTTTTGTCTTACAGCAATCTGTAAAATTACATAAAATGGTTGAGTTCCACAATAATGTCATGGTTACTGTTCTTCGGAAAACTGGAGGTAAGATCATAAAGTTATGTATACAATCAAATAGGTGTTATTAAATAATTTTGGACTTGATTTAGTGTAGAACAAATAAATGGCATTAAAGATGTTGGTTACTGGTAAAGGCCTCATTTATAAACACAAGGGCAATGTGAACTTGATGATACATTGTAAGCTTTGGAGCTATTCTCAAAGGTACTTTATGCACACTCTTAAGGGCCCTTATAATACCGTGGTGGAATGCATGAAGGATCGACTGCCAGGGGACGCACTAACAAATACCAGTGTGTAAGGGCCCTTACAACATGCAGCTAGTGCCAAAGTGCCTGCTCTGATGAATTGTGCACATGTGCAAAGCACAGGCACAAAGGAACCCTAGAATTAACACCTCTCATTCAGCTGCTGTTAATTCCAGGATTCCCCTTGTAAATTGTATCTACACCTGTAATTGCATCAGTTGAATAAGATGCTAATGCTGTGATTGATTCCCCATGCATCAGTGGAAATGACACAATCTTCCCTAATGTATGTAAAGGAAAAATATCAAGATATTTTCCCATTTTTGGGAAACTGTCCCACCTTAGATCCAAGTAGAAATATTTGTGTAGGCAGAATTTAAGTATGAAAACATTGCCATGATATAAACCGTAAGTAAATTTACTGTTTTACACCTCGAACATTAGAAACTATGCATAGTTCTTATTCTAGGAAATCCTTGTGCCAGAGGTACTGATTCTTTTATTTAACTGGCAAACCAACTCCAATCTCACTAGGGCTCACAATGCTTGCCCACTCTAACATGACAATGATTACTCTTCTAGAGCAGGTATCTCTGATCAGTTTCAACTTCAAGTGGCCCTCTTTTCTATGGCGTGTTTCTTGTCCTCTTGTCTGGGAGACCCTCTGTGTCATTTCTGCTTGATATGCCTGCCCTACAGCATTTTAGTTTACAACTAACCTCAGTGATTGCTAAACTTATTTATCACTAATGAAACGTATACATACATAAATAATTTTGCTAATTTTTCAGTGAGGCAAAAAGAGAAATATTTACCCATCACTATTAACCTGTTATTGTGTTAAAATACTCAAATACAACTGCCTAATACCGGTGGACATAATATAATTTCATTTCTCACATTTCAGACATAGAAGAAGTGCAGTCCCAAAATTTAGTTCCGGGAGATGTAATAATTTTACCTGAAAAAAAAATGTACCTGCCTTGTGATGCAATTCTGATATCTGGAGGCTGTGTTATAAATGAAGGGATGCTGACAGGTACCGTATTTTTTAATGTACTCACCACACTCCTGCAATAAAATCTATGAAGGCAGATATTGGTGACTAGTTTCAACAACTGAGACCAAGCTGGCCCTTGATTCACCAGTTTGCAGGGCCAAATATATTTTCTATATATACCGTATCTTCCGGCATATAAGACGACTTTTTAACCCTGAAAAATCCGTGCCAAAGTCGGGGGTCGTCTTATACGCCGGAAAATATAAACAGACTTTGACTTTCTTTTTTTTCTTTGCTCCTTGTGCCCCCTCTAAGTTTGTTTTACCCTATAAACCATATTGTACCAGGATGTTTTTTCCCATCCACCCATTAGTGTATAATGGCAAAAGAAGCAATATCTACTTAAAGCTATCACCATGTGATGTATCTTTATATTTTGGTAGGTTTTCTGTCAACTTTTATTTCATTTCTCCAAACATTTTGCCACAACTGAACATATTTGTGAGTTCACAAGGAATCCTGGTCTCTATTTGCAAATGTAATGTGGGGGGTGGCCTACGCAAACATTAAACTAATACCAGTTATAGCATAAAATATGGGACCAAAAAGACACTTTTACACTTTTGAAACCATACATGTGTGGCAGAGGTATGCAATGCAAATTACTATGTTCATTTTTGTCGACATAGAACTCAACTTTATACTCCTGCAACCTCTCTTAAGGGCTGATTCACTAAAGGGCGATAAAACGAGCACTATTTATAGCATGCGTTAAAAATGTTATCGCTTCTTATTTTTTGCGACTTAACGCTCGATTCACTAAAAGGACAGGCATCATAATTAATACGCAATGTTCTTTGCATCATTTAAATTGCGATGAGCGTTTTTCTTGAGTTAATTCCTGCTGCGTGCGCTATTTTCCGCTGCGCGCAATATATTTCGCCACGTGCAATTAACGCACGTAACCATTGCTTTTGGAAAACTACTGTTCTGAACTACTTCTGACTCTAGACACATACTTGAAAAAATCCCACTGCAAAGTCCATGTTGTGTTGCCAAAAGCTCACGAACCGCAATGTTCTTTAAGTACCGCCTGCCCCAAGTAGGTGTTAATTTTCTCATAGATTAACGCAATATTTTGCGCGTTTAACTCTTCATATGTGTTTGTGAATAATGCGTTAGTATTATTTCTATGCGATAATTACCTCAATGTGATAAAAATAACGCTTTGCGATAAAGTGGTTTTTTGTGCATGCGATATGCGTAGTAATGCATATCGCATGCACAAAATAAATATTGCATACTTTTTAACGGAAAAAAGCATGCGATAAGTGTTATCGACCTTTAGTAAATTGGCCCCTTAGTCTCCTTAGGTTAGAGAGCCAAAAAAGCTTCAGAGCATAATAAATTAATCATGAAAAAGATGATATAGTTATGCAATAATAACTTACACTTTGTTTATTGTAGGAGAATGTGTTCCTGTTACAAAAACACCCCTGCCCTGTGTAGACAACTGCATTCCATGGAACGTTTACACTGGGGACAATTACAAGGAGCACATGCTTTACTGTGGAACTGAAGTCACCAAGACGAAGCCAGATAGTGATGGGCTGGTAAAAGCTGTTGTACTGCACACTGGTGAGTTTATGTTGCCGAATGTTTGAGTCATAAGTGCACAAGGCTGTAGTGTCCATTGGTGCAACTTCCTAGTGAAACACTGCAACTGTCACCGTACACCTTTTGAAGCAGCATATCCTCTGCCTGTATTGTGTTTACTTCAAATCACTAAATATTTAAATCCTTATTTAGGATTTTGTAACAATATGCATACATTTTCTTTATATAAATGCCCCAGCCTCGAAAAGTACTGCTTTTATTTTACTCCGCTGACTTAAAAAATAGCAGAATCTTGATATATCAACACTGTATAGCCTGCAGAACAAGGCAGTTGCTTTATATTTATTTTTGCCTAACTTAGATATGTTTGTGATCTAAGTATCTGAAAATATCATAAAGGCTATTTGTTTCAAACTATGCACTGATCCTTTACCAAACTTATTTTGTAAAATGCATAGATATCTTTTTGAAAGTTTCAAGTTTGCAGACGTTAAAGTGACTGGTACAGGTATATGATCTATTATCTGGAATGCTTGGGACCTGGGGGTTTCTGGATTAAGAATCTTTCCATAATCGCCATACTAAAAATCATTTAAACATTAAATAAACCCAATAGGATTGTTTTGCCAGGACAGGAAAAACAAGATATACTAGAAAGTCATTTCTCATGAAGTCTATTTTAAAGGAGATGTCAACCCTAATTTTAATTTCACTTCTAATGGATAGGGCGCCATACCCCCACTTAAACTGCATAAGTGCCGCTCCCTCAATCTCCTTCTACAGCCTGCACCACCGCATTCTATTCTGCTCCGTTTTGCGTGTCACCCGGCGGCCATTTTGCCGGGTGACATCACTGAGAGCGCGCGCCTGACCTCTTCAAGGATTTTTTTTTTTCAAGCTTCTGCTTTTTTAAACAAAGCTGTACAGACAGCTTCTTCCTTAAAATGAAACTGTTAGGGCATTAAACAATAATAAAATTAAAAAGGAATGAAGTGTACATTGCTTAAGTATTTCAGCAAACACTGTATAAGCTTACAAGACTCACTTATAAAATGCCTGCAGATCAGATTCAGCAGTGAAAAGGTTAAACTTTCCTGCCTGAAGTCAGAAGAATGTGTTCCAAGAGAGGAAGCAGAGAGCTCTTGTTTGCAAAGGCAGAGTTAGTATAGCAACTGCCTATGCGAACGGCTCATTGGAGGATTGACTGTGGGCGTGGTTAAAGAGTTCAATCGTCTGATGTGTAGAGAAGAGATTCATCTCAAGTGAGCATGCTCATTAAACGGCTTGGAACTGGGCATGTGCACCATGCCAGGCAGACAAGGAGATTCTGAAGGGAGGGGGGAGAGGGAGTTACCCAGCTCTGCAGTGTTTGCTTCTGAGGGACAGGAGTGGCAGGTATTTAAACAGTGCTGTGAGGCTTTTCTCTGCTAAAATTTTTGGTTGGGGGTTGACATGTCCTTTTAAGCAAATAATTTTTCCCCTTTTTCTATGTAAGAATAACATACTATCTTCTACTTGATTGTGACTAAACTCCATAAATCTATGTTGGCAACAAAACAATTATATCATTTTGTAATTTTTTTTTTTTAATTTGTTAGTAGATTTAACATATGGTCATCCAAATTATGGATTAACAAGAAAACCCAAGGTCCCAAGCATTGTGGATAAAAGATCCCATACTTTTGTTTAATGATTTTCTACAATAAGCTATAAGTAAATGCAGAATTAAGTAGGACATCTATGTAACTCTTACTGCCAGTGAGGTGGAATTCAGACATAGTTTTGGTGGAGATGCTTTGTCTCCAGCCTCTTATGACAACCCATAAAACTAATTTTAATGCTGGGACCCTACAAACTTAAGAGCTGCATTAAAAAAATATTTGTATCCCATTGTCGACACCATACTACAAGTTTGTTATAAAATGAACTAACCCTTTAAATATTTATTGGAATTTAATATTTTTTGAAATAGTGTTAATGCATTCTTCTTAGTGCCAGATTTTCAAAATATTTTTTTAAATTGTTCCATCATTTTCTTTTTAAGGTTTTAACACCACGAAAGGAGATCTTGTGAGGTCCATCCTTTATCCAAAACCAATAAAGTTCAAACTCTACAAAGATGTTTTCTGGGTCATTGCTGCACTTTCAGTAGTTTCAGTCTTTGGTCTTATATACTCAGTAGTCGTTGGTGCACTCCAAGGAGTAAGTATGCAATTACGGTACTGCATCTAAACAGATATGTAAAACAAAGTCAGAATCTTTATAAAAGCAAAACCAGAGGGGTGCACTCAATTCTGGATTCAGCTTAGGATTTGGATGAATCCTAGCATCTATATATTGTGGATATGTATTAAAAAAAACACTACGTTTGCCCAGATGCAGTAACCTATAGCAATTAATGAGCAGGCAGCATTTACTGGTCACCTGCTTAAAAGCAAAATTTGTATTGGTTGCTGTGGGTTACTGCACTCGACAAGCTTAGTGCTTTTTATTATATATGGGGGCAAGTGTATAATTGAACTGACTGGGAATGCTGTGGTGCTCTATAGCATTAAAATGGGGAAAAGGAGACTTTTGTTGAACTTCGCTGAGCTGAAATAAAAAGTGCCTGCTTTATCTGTATTTTTCTTAAGGTGTTGATCATCTATCAACCTACTTTGAAAATATACAGTACTTTCCTGGGCATTCAGCACGCTGCTTTTAAAATCTATTTATCATTGTTCAGCTTAAAGGGGATGTTCACCTCAACTCAATTATACAGTCCACATGCCCACACTCTCATCTTGAATGTACTGACATAGCCAACAACATGGAACTGCAGGGTAAGGGGGTCAGTGACCCCTCCCCCTTTGAAAGTGATAGTGGTTCGGACTTTTCTGAGGTGCAGTTCTTTTAAGTGATTTAATTTCTTACAGAAATAAGAATATATGCATTTGTTACAAAGAAGGGTGATATAAAGGTGAGCATCCCCTTTAAAACCTACTTGTATGTATGTATATCTTTATTTATAATACAGATTAT